>NC_060271.1:102008039-102705186 GCF_021613505.1 Equus quagga
AAGAAAGGAGAGATGAGATCATGGGGCCCACCGCGCGCCGACCCTGGGAAAAAAAAAAAAAAAAAAAAAACTTATTTGGGGAAGAGGGAAGAAGGGCATACCTCCAATTCGAGAAGAGCGGAGAGAGAAAGGGAGAGAAGGGGGAGAAAGAGAATTTTTTAAAAATCTTTGCAACTCTTAATCTCGCCACTTCTCCCTCTTCTCTCTCTCTCTCTCTCTGCTTTTCTCGAAGTCTCTGAGCTCCCTTCTTCCCTCTTCCCCAAATAAGTTGTTCCAGAAATTCAAAAAGCCAAGGGCATAGAGTTATTAAATGGGATGAGCAATTAAACGGGGGGTTTTGTTGGGAGATGAGAGGCTCCCCACTCCGCATGGAGGCCAATGGCCAGCCTGCAAGGAGAGGCCGAGGGCCAGCCGAGCTGGAACGGTTTGCACATGGTGTGCACGTCGGGCCTCCTCTTTCTGCCTATGTGAGCACTAATAGTGGCGAGGAAGAAAGGAGAGATGAGATCATGGGGCCCACCGCGCGCCGACCCTGGCCCGGCGGGATGCTGCGTCCGGGATCCCGGATTTCGGGGGTCATCTGGCGCCTGGGAGCCCGAATTCAGGACTGAGGGTGCTGAAAGCCTCTCTGGCCTGCCCCATCGTTGGCCACATTTACCCCAACTTCCTCTGCATTGGATCCAGCTCCTCTTTACCCTGCCCCTAGTCAAGAAGCCTCGATTTCCCCTATTGCCCTTTATTTTAAAATAGCAATAGAAATAACAGTACGCTTCTTTCCATCTTAAAAAACAACCCACCTCTTTGTTTCCCCTCAGACTTCAGCTGCCTCCCCCAGGAGCTGAGGAGGATGTTCCAGAGCCCAGAAGCCTGGGAACCCTCTGGAGCACCCCACTCCCCCAGGTGCCCACTACCCCCACCCCTCTGAGGAGCTCTGGGCCTGCCTACCAGTCCCAGAAGGTCACTCAAACCTTGGAGGCCGCCCCAAAGAGGCAAATAGGCGTGAAAATTGCTTGTTTGCTCATATTACAAAGAAAAAATAATAAACCAATTTCTCTAAGGAAAGTGACATCACAAGCCTAAAACTGACCCCCAAAGGCCTACAAAATGGAGAGGGCCCTCCCTGCCTCAGGCCACTGCCGCCCCCAGGCCTGGCACGGGTATTTATTCTAAGGTATGTTGCTTTTAAGAAGATGTAATCAGCGTCTTGAGCTGGGCCTCCCTTTGTGAGGCCTCTGTGTAACTATGGAAGTGTGATTTACGTAGATTTGTCGGGGTCAGAGACGTCTTTCCCCTGAGCACTGTGTATATTTAGACAGGACTCGGTTTGGTGTTAAAAAGTGTATATTTTGAATGAGTTCACACACAGTAGCCAACAATGCCCACATTGTCGGCCCGTGTACAACGCGTATTGAAACCCAGCGTCCAGACTTCAACTAATCTGCCCTCAATAAAGCTGAAATAATTATCCTAAGCTGCCTTTCCAGAAGAAAAATCATTGAGGAATTCAAAACTTTTTTTTTTTTTTTAAAGATCTTTTCTACATTCCGATGCAGATCTGGGGGCGAGGCGCCGAGTCCATACCACTTTGGAGATCTCAATGAGGGAAGAGAGAAAGAGACCTTGAGAGAGAATTTAAATGGGAAACCTAACGTGACTGGGGCTGCGAGCGCCGCAGCCCCTAACCCCGAGCTCTGGCCCAGCTTAGGCCTCGACTGCAACAGCGCCCAGCCTCCCGGGCCCGGGAACCGCAAGCTGCGGTGGAGCTTCCACAGCGGCGGGGAGGCTCCGGGCTGGGCGAGGGGCCCATCCCGGCCCAATCAGCCCGAGGCAGCCGAGGGTCGCCCGTCCTAAACTCGCTGACGGAGGCAGGGAAATATTCGCCCAAGGGGAAGATCCGGCAAGCCCCACTTGGGGGGATCTCTCCCCTCCTCGTATCTTCTCCCGGCCGGGAGTCCTTGGCTGCTCAGCTGCGAAGCTCTGGGCGGTCGCTCACTGCGGGCCCAGAAAGAGCCCTAAGGTTGGGACACAAAAACACACTTCATCTTTTCTTCCCGATCCCTTTCTCTCGTAGGGGAAGGATTATAGGCTGAGAGGTGGGAGGGGGAAGGGGCAGGAGGAGGAAGCGGGGGGAGGAAGGAATGAAAAAAGGTAGGGGAGTGGGTATTGTGCCGCGTGTGGGGGGAGAATTCCTACGGGTGGGTTTCCGAATATTGTGTTAAACTTTTTGAAAGCAGCTCGTGACCCCGAAACTGCATCCCCTGGAGCCGAGGACCCAGGCGCCGGGCGGGCGGGTGAAGCCAGTCAGTCCCCTCCCCATGCCCGCAATCCCCTCCTCCGAGTGGGGGCGACCTGGCCTCTCCCCGCCGCTGCCGGGCCAGCAGGGAGGGAGGCTGGGCAGGTGCCGCAGGCTCTGCCGAAAGCACTGAAATCGAAAACCATCGCCGCTCAAGAAGCATTGAGGCAAGTGGGGTTGAGACTCAGCTCGGCGACACCTCTGCCCACCCGCCGCACCCCGCCTGCCCGGGTGGCGGCCGCGGCTTGGGAGTGCAAAACCCGGCAGAGGGAGGCGGCCAGGCGGGCAGCTTTGTGCGCCGGGACCGGCTGGGCGCGGCGGGGCGGGCAGGCAGCCCCGGGCTGTCAGAGCCTCCCCGCAGAGCCGAGCTCCGCGCGGTCCACGCAGCCCACCTCGCAGCCCCGCTGCCGCCAGGGCCTCTCCATTCTGGCCCGAAGCACCACGCCCGCCGCCAGGAGCCCGTAAGTTGAGAGTCCCGAGAGCTGGGGAGGGAGGCGGGGCGGCCGGTCCTCGGCGTGGATGGCTGTGCTGGCTCCGGGCGGAGCTGGGAGCGCAGACTCTGCAGGGTCTCTGTCTAGGACTACTGACCGTGCATGTGGTGGGGAGGGAGGCTGTGGAGCCCCAGAGCGTGCCCTCCCAAATTCCCAGGCTCTAGGCGTTGGGGAGGAGAGTAGGGGCAGAAGGACCTCGGGTTCTGGGGCCCAGGCCGCCTCCCCCGCTGCTCTAGGGGCCCCGAGGCGTTAGGCAGCTCGAGGGCTGGGAGGTGAGCATGGGGGATGCCTGGAGGGGGTGGCGCGCAGGGAGCGACTGCATCTTGGGTCTCCCAGAGCGGGGGACATTGGGATAGATAGGTCATCCCACGGGGCCTCTAGGTCTCCCGAAGCCTCTGACAGCTCAGACTCCAGGATCTGGGACACGGCGCCGCTATAGGCCAAGATCACAAAATTGCCATCATCGTCCCTGCTTGGATCACGGCCCAGGCCACAGGAAGTACAGTGTACAGGTGTGCGGGGAGAAAGGGCGTTTGGGCTGCAGAGTGTCCGTCTGGTACCAGGACAAATGTCAGTCCCAACCTCAGCCGTCTCAACTCCACCAGCAGAGGTGCCTGAGAGACTCCCACTCTCTCCATGTTTCGGGCTAACAGGAAAGTCAAAGGGTCCACAAGCCTCTGAGGAGGAGGACTTGAGGGCTGGGGCAGCTGCTCGGTACGGCCGGTATGTCCTGGGGGGCAACGCCCCTTCCGGCCCCCAGGATGTCTGGAGGCGGAGGCTGGCCGGGTAGCCCGCGGTCTGGGCCTCCCCGAAAGCTGCAAACTGAGGCCCTTGTCGCGGGCGGCCGAAGAGGGCGCAGGGGAGCGCAGCACGCAGGCGGGGAGGCCGCGAAGCCCTTCAAGGACCCCGATTACTTTCTTTGAATGAAAAACAACAACAACAACAACAACTTCTCCCTCCCCGCGCCCCCGCCCCCCCGCCTTAGCCTCCGGGGACCCGCGCTCTGAGCAATTGTCGCCCGGGACAGTAAACACAGCTCAGTTGCCTCAACTTTCTCCGCACATAAAAGTTCCCGGCGTGCGGGGAAATTTGAATATTTGATCAGCCCCTTTGAGTGACCCTCATTAGCCGGGCGCCCTGCTAAGGCCCCGGCATTGCAAGAAAGCTGCTGGGCCCGGCATTTGTATGCCTTGTTAGCGCCGCTTAATGAAGCCGCCCCGACTGCTCAAAGGCGGCCTCCGTGGCCGGCGGCGGGCACCTCTCCGCACCCCGCTCTGCCTAATGAGCCCCACCACCCGCTGAAGGCCCCTCCGCCCCCCACATCCTCAAACAAGAGATCTGGCTCTGTCTTGGGCCACCCCACCTCCTACTGCCAGGCCCAGGAGAGTGAGCACAAACTGGGCCTAGCCGGCAGTGGTGACCCAGCGCCAAGGCAGAGAGGTGGGAGACTCGTGGGATGTGAGCCAAACGGGTTTTGCCGCCGCAGATTCTAGCCCAGGGAGGGCACTGCCAACCTCTCCCAAGAGGGCCAATTTCCAGTCAGTCACCCCAGTTCCTTAAAGAGGCATTTGCACTAATGTTGGGGTGGCAGAGGGCAGATGCCCAGGGGAGGGTCAGCTTTCCACCCGCCTCCACGCAGCCAGAGCTGTCATGCTAGGGCTTGGATTTGAGAAGGGGTGGGCATGCTCAGCTCCTCAAACCATGATTACCCCACCAACCACAGACCCCCCAGCTAGTCAAACGTGATGACAGTTGGCACTAGGGAAGGCAAGGTATCACAGCCTACCTCGTCCCCCCCCCCCCCCCCCCATCTCTCAGTCTGTCTTTAATCATGCTTCCAGTCCTCAGAAGGAAGCACTCTCAGCAGGGCCACCTGGTCCAGGACCAACTGGTTGCTAGGGTGAGAGTGGGACTAAAACAGGCCTGAGGGAGAGGAAGAGAGGGAGTGCTTTGGAAGGAAGGAGGACCAAAGCTACCATCTACTTCCCCTTTTCTCCATGGGGTAGGTGACACGGTTGGCCAGCAAATATAAGGAACGCTATTAGAAGCCGCGCTTCAGTCCTCTCAAAGAGGTGTCAACTTCCTTCTCCCTCTGTCCTCTCTCTCTTCCGATGCCTTTTTCCCTGGACAGTTGTCACTCTAGGTCCCTGCTTACTCAGCTCTTGGGCTTTTAAGGGTTACTTTTGGGGGGATTAATGCACTAGGTTTGGGAAGGAGGCTGCTCTCAGATCCACACTCTGGGCCTTCTGGAGGTGCCCCCATCCAAATGCCCACAACCCATCAGATACACAGCAAGCTGGCCAGATTGGTAACCTCAGGACCCCGTTCCTGGGCCACCGCCTCCAGGAATGAGTGGCACACAAACAGCCCTCACCTTCTGTCAAAGGCCAGGTAGGCCCTGAGATAGCAGAGCTTTTTAAGTCTATCTGGTCTGCTCCTCTTCTCGTTCTCTCCTCCAGCTCGACTGGCATGCCCCACCCCATTTACCATCCTAAGACCCCCTAATTTGAGCTGAAACTGACGAACTCTAGGGATCATCTCTGCGCTGGGCAAGACGGTGCCACCTCCTTGATCCATCCGAAGGGCAAAGGTACGACCGGGGAAGCGAGGGGTGGACGCTGTTGGAGAGAAAGGGGACCCGAGGCGGAGGGTGAAACTCAGTTCAGTGGCCCCAAGGCCAAGCCCACCAACTGCTCGTGGGAGGAGGCGAGGGGAGGGGGCTAGGAGTCCGCCGGCGTCGGTCGGGGCAGCACGGACCTGAGGCGTCGGGGTGGGGGGCTAGATCCAGAGGAGAGGGGCGGGGAGGCGGGGGTCGGGGGAGCGCGCAGGGCGGAGGGGGGGTGCTGCTCTTTAAGAGCCACACGGCTGGCAGGAGAAGCGCTGGGCCCGGTGCTGGTAGCACGCTGACCCCGAAGGGGAATTACCAGGAAGGGAGCGGCCGGGCTCCGGGGGCTTTGTCCGGGGGCGACCAGAGAGGCCGAGGCACAAGAATAAGTAGCGACGGCGTCATGAAAGGCCGCGCGGAGGCGGCAGCGCTGCTGCTCTTGACTTCTGAGCAGGGCTTAGAAAGCCTGCCCCGGCTTAAGCCGAACTGCTGGTGCCGGGCCCTGAGCGCCTAGTCTCCGCGCTCTGAGCCTGCGGCCTTGGGGCCCAGGTGGCGTGGGATGAGAGGGGCACTGGGGTGGCGGGGGACCTGGCACAGTTGCTCGTGGCTCTACAGTGGCCTGACCCTAAAGCAGAGCTGCGAGCCGGACGGGCCGCAAGGAGCACGGCCAGAGAAGGAATTTCTTTTTCCAACTTCGGCTTTCGGTTTTGTGTGTCCACCTCGCACAGCTCCGGAGCCAGCCGACCCCAAATGGCTTCTCAACAGGTGGCGAGGTAGGTCCATTTAAGAGTTCTGATTATATCGTCAGCCCCTCCCCAGCTGCATTCCCTTTCCCCTCCCAGTTTCCCCCCTGGCAGCTCCAAATTCCCTGTGCTCCTTCCGCGGGTGAAGGCGGGAGGAGGCAGTTGGGGGGTGAGCGGCGCTGAGCGGTGAGAGGACCCCCTCTCCCTGGGGGTCCTCGGGCTCCCAATTCCAGCCCAGGAAGGCTGGCAGGCGGCCCCCGCTAAGCTCCACCCAGTAGCCCCGGGTCCTACCATTCTTAGCTCGGTTGTGCCGATGCCCCAAGGTGTAGGAGGAGGCACGGGGGGTGGGGGGGTGGGGAGCGCGCCGCAGCACCTCAAGAGTGCAGGCGGCAGAAAGGGGGCGGAAGACCCTGTGGACAGGTAGCCTTTGTGTAGGGTTTTACGGCAGAAACTCAACTATACACCCTTTCTTATCGGAGACCCGGATCCTACCCGGGGAAGCCCGCACCAGCTGTATAATAGCCTGCAGAAGAGCGTCTCAGCAGCCGGGGGGTGGGGATAGGGTGGGGATGGAGTGAGGGAGGTGGAAAAGGCCAGAGAAGGGAGGAGCGGGAAGCAGAGAAAGGCAAAGGGAGGAAATCGGGGCGTCCGAATGAAAAGTCGGAAAATGTCCTCAGAGCGCGCGGGAAGCAGAGGCGCGCGCGCTCGCGGGCGCACATCCCCTCTCTCACACACACACTCTCTTACACTCGCACTCACACTCCACACAGGTAGCCCACGCACGCCGTCCTTGGCAGTGCAGGGTCACAAGCCCCCGCGCCCAAGCAGAGACGGGAGCGGAGCCGCCCTCCTACTCCCTCGCTCCCCGGCCGCTGAGAGCCCTACCGCCCGGCCACCGGTGCCCTGAGAATGACTAGGGGAGCTGGGAGGGCCCCCAGAGCTGGGGCACAGGGAGGATCTTACCTGCGGAAAGGTAAGGGAAGCCGGGAGCAGGAAGCAGCGGCGGATAAATATTCATTAGGGAAGTGTAAGTGTCTCCTTTTAAACAGCGCGGCGCGCGCTCTTGCTCCTATCTCTCCCTCCCTCCCTCTGTCCTCTTGTGAGGTTCTCTCCCCCTCACGCTCAGTCTCTCCCCCCCCCCCCCCTTTTCCTGCGAAACGCCGGGTGGATCCCCGTCTAGCTAACCTGTTGGGAAGCCTGAGCCGGGCAGCGCCTCCACAGCTGTTTGCCTTCGCTCTTGGGGCGCACGTTCCCCATCCGCCCTCCCTCCTCTCGCCCAGCCCCTCACCCCCTCCTAAATTACTACATCATTAGCTTTATTTTCCGTTGTGTGGGGGGGTAGTAACGGCGCAGCCTGACCCACCTCCCCAAAGCAGGGCGAAAAGCCGGCGTTATGCGAGGCTGCCCAGCTCCATCCCCACCCCACATCCTCACTCACCATCCCCACCCACTCGTTTCTTTTTTCCCCCTCTTTCTATTTCCACCTCCATCACGTACCAACCCAACTCCACCATTCCTCCCTCCCCAGCCGCCGCCAATCCTGATCCCCAACTGGGTCGGCAGAGAGATGCCAGGTCTGTAGGTCCAGTGCGCCAAGCTTGGAACTTCACCCTGCACTGGATGGGGGTAGCCCTCTCAGTTCCCCTTTCCCACGTAGTTTTCGAGCTTGACCCTGAGTGGCACCTGGGCAGCTTGGGGCTTAGGATCACAACACGGGGACGCACAAGGGTCTCACCTCGCCAGGCCTCAGGACCCCCGGGCTTTGGCCCTTTAACTGGGCCTGTGAAACTGCATGGAGGGTGGGGGAGAGGTGGCCTCACTTGGTGCGAACGCGCAGGAAAGACAGACCGACCGACCTACGAACTGACGATGGCCTTTTACGGACAAACTGACCTAAAGTTAGCTGCAGGTTCGCATCTTTCTCACACTCACGAGAAACATCTACAGGATTCCAGGAACGCACAAGTCCCCGCAGGATCCCTCGGAGAACCGCTTCCAGTCGCACTCCAGCAAGAGCACGCCCCCTTCCCCATCCCCGCACGCCGGAGGCCAGCGCTCCCGCGGGCCTCGGAGACTAGACCGCGCGCGGCCCACACTGCGACTCCGGGAGGAGGGATACATAGCAAGACTGCCCCAGGACGACCCTGGCCACACTTCTTGGTACACTTCCTTCCTGTTCCAGGCCCCTAGGTCACTCCCAAAGGTCTGCGGAATGGCGTGGCCCCAGGGTGCGGGGCCAGAACCCTCACTCCGACAGCCGGCTGAGCTCTGCGCGCCGAAGTAGGGGCGGGAGGAGGGGCCGAGGGGGCGGGCCCAGGCCAGTTCCCAGTTACAAATACAGCTGCTCCCGGGAGGCCAAGCAGGAGACTTTCGTCCCTAAACGCGCACATCCCTCGCCCGGAGGCGCCATGACTTCACTGTCGAGTCCCGGACCTTCCCCAGGATCCCGGGGCGCCCTCGGCCGGCTGTTTGGTGGCCTGAGTGGGGGATACGGCCGCGATCCGCGAGGTGACCTCGCGATCCCGCCCCCTCTTTGGCTCGGCCTGGCCAAAATCCACCAGGCGAAATACCAGAGGCAGTTTCGACCCTTCTGAAAGGGAACGAGGCGCTGGAAGGTCGAAGAGTCTCTCTCCTCCTGGAAGGTGAAGAAGTTGGGGAGATGAAGGTGTAAAAGCGGCCTAGAGGGCCTTGGGGCCAGGATCTCGCACCCCACCCATAGCCCCGAGTTTGCACTTGCATACCTCCTCCCCATGCAGACCCAGGAGGTCGCGCACGTCCGAGCTCAGGCTTAAGCTGAGTCTCCTGACTGTGCACGGAACGTACCCGAATACACACGGGAGAATTAGAGGAACGTTAACAGCAGAAGTGAGGAAAAACGTGTCCACAGACAGAATTATTAGAATGGACGGGTGCGTACCCAGTTGTCCAGATGCAGACGAAAGCGGCAGTGCCCGCGCAGAGTGACCCCAGCCACGCGAGCAGATGTGCAGGAAGCCACAGGCGGGGAGGGCGGCGAAGGAGGATGCAGGCTGGGAGGCCAACAGTTTCCTGCCAGAGGGACGTTGGCTCCCGAAGGAGACTTTGTTGAGGCGACTGGGTAAAAGGTTTCAGGTGAAGTCCTGGAGACTAGAAAGAGCACCTCATCCACCCCAAAGCCCACCCATTCACCCTCCTCTCAGCTGGCCTGGAGACACCCGGAAGAGGGCAATCCAGGAAAGACTCAGTTTGCCTGGGATTTAGTTATTATTATTGGTTTAGGAGATTGTGTTCTGAAGGGGGATGGGGTGTAGAGCATAGATGTCCTCACTCAATGCCCGGGGATTCCTGATTCTTAAGGAGAACGTTCAGCTCTAACCAGGGCTCAAGAAGCTGGCGGGTTCTTATTTTGCTCCTTTTATCCCAAATTTAACCGTTGAAAGAACCTTAGCTCAGCTCCACTCCCACCTTCCCTAGCTTCCATCACACTACCCTGCATTGCAAATAAGCCTGCAAAAGAACACTCCAGAGCAAGCTGAATTATTTGGTTTATTGAACTAATTTTCTTTGTGAGATATCGGGAAGTTGTTACCCCGTACTCCCTGGTCCCAGGCAGAGTTCAGTATCCTGGCCAAGCTGGGGATTTGCAAAGACAGAGTCCCAGAGTGGCTCTCCCGAAAGGCCTGAGCAAGTGCACAGGCTTGTTTGTACTTTCAGCTCAGTTTATCTGCCCAGACCTAGGGAACTTTCTAGACAGTAGCCACGATGGTTTTCCTGAAGAAGAGCCAGGCACACTGGATGCAATGGTGCCCTCCCTTCCACTTGGCCTCCTCCCCAACTCTCTTTCTGAAAGTAGAGGGTAAGTTTGGGGAGATTCTTTCAGACAAAAAAAGAAAAAAAAGAGGACTTTCTGGGCCAGCAAGTCGGATGATCACCCTCCAAGGGGCAGAGGAAGGTCTGTCTTGTGAAGAAGAGATGAACCATCCGGAAAACACGGCAGGAGAACATGGCTGAGCAGATGTAGTTGCCCTAGAAAGGGAGGGGGTGTGGGGGGGGGTGAGGAGGGAAGAATTTCTTCCTCTTGGGGGCAAACACTGTATCCTTTTCCTCCCCCAAAGATACACTTAATTCCTTAATTTTAGCAGAGTTTGTTCTTGTAGATGTTTTGAACAATAAAAAGCGAAAATCCCTTTAGACTCGATTAATCTTCCTTGGAAGGGCAGTTTCTTCCAAGACCTTTTTCTTTCCCCAGGTTTCTTTTTCCTTATTCCCTAAGAGTCCACCTGCTGATGCACAAAGAGGTGTGACAGCAAGAGAGACAAATAAGGAGACTGTCACTCCCAAACCCGAAGTGTGACTTCCATCCTCTGTTGCTGAGATTCAGGGCACAAAAAGTGAAGCTCTTTCCTTGGGGCCATTTCTCTCCACTTTGGGTGGTTTATTTAGAGCCTGTCCAAACAATAAATAACAATCAGCATTTTAGATTTGGAGATGTTTGTTATTACCAATTAATTCTTAAAACTCCGTCTGATTTCTAAGACTGCGTGTCCATAGCTAAGCTCATTGCAACATTTATCACTCAAGCAGAAAAGCAGCTCGTTGTCTCATAGCCCCAAACGCCAGTGTACAGTGACTGGAGCAATTTTTTTCCTCCGTGTTTCCTAAACGCCCTTGTCACCTCTGCCCGAGCCACAGGGCTCAGGGCAAAACCGGCAAGGTTTGTGAGTCTCTTGATTCGGGCGCACTGTGTTAGCTTTTTTGTTGTGAGGAATTCTTAGTGATTGCGTGTTTTCCTTTTTTTTTTTTTTGGCCCAAAACGAGCCGACTAGAGTTGCCCGCGTCTTCCTCAGCAGACGCCCGCCGCCTAGATGGAAGCTAACCATTTCCGCTGCCCGGGGCAAAGGGCTGAACTTTGTTGTCCGGTCCAGGGCTGGGGCGGGAAAGCGGAGGGGGGGGGGGGGGGGGGGGGGGGGAGGGGACAACCATCACCTTCAACAATAAAATAAAATAACCAGATACCCCTTTAATCCCTTCTATTAACAGTGTCAAGGCGCTAGAGAGGCCGTCTCACCTCCAAAGGTGCCTTCACCCCCGGAGGGCCCAGGCTTCCAGGCCCAGCCTTACACTGGGCCCGCGCGCCGAGAGGAGGTGCTCCGACGGCAAAAACCCCATACATTTTTAACTACAGTGATTACTAAATTAATAGCAGGCACTAAGACAGATGTCAAAACGTCTTGAAAATGTTTATCTGTGAATAATTGAGAAGGTGGTGGGACGCATTATCTGATTGTGTAATGAAATATGTATGAGGAACAGCTGTTTGCAACAGTCCCCTCCCGCCGCCTCCTCAGCCGGGGCCCTTCTCTTGGAAGCAGGAGTCGCGACGAAGTTGGTGGCCCACTTCCGTCCACTTGGGAGCCCGCTGGGTCCCTCGGGGGGCTGCTGGCGGAGCTGTGGCTCCAGCGCGCCCGGGAGTCACCCCCTTTCCTGACGGAGGACATCAGCCATGAGTCACCCCCCAGCCTTGCTCTTTCGGCTTTGGTGGCGGGTGAGGCTTCGCGGCGGCCGAGCTGTCCTTCGCGCCCTCGGGGCGGGCCGCGGGCTCGGCCTGCCAGGCCCAAGGAGAGCCCGGGCGCGGGCGGCGGCGGCGGCGGCCGGGAGCCCTGGCGTCAAGCGGCGCGGCCTGCAACGAGGCTGGGCCCGGGTCGCCGCGGGGGAACGGGGCTCCCGAGAGGGCTTTGTTCGGCGCTCCTGCCGCTCCGCGCTCTTCCTCCCAGCCCCCGCCGGCGCCCACCCCGAGCCTCCGCGCCCGCCCTGTTTGTTTTCCCGGCCCCCCGCCCTCCACCTCGGCACGCAAACCACCCTCGGGGCCGGCCCGGCGAGCCCTGGCCCCGCAGGAGGCGGAGGGAGGGCAGAGGGAGCTGTGGAGCCTCTCTGGACTCCTGGGCCAGGGGCTGGCCGGCCCGGGGAGGTGGCCTCATGGGGCGCATGGCCTCGGCGGGCTCCAAAGGGCGCTGGCGGCCCGCGCCGCCGCTCACCCGGCTGCCGGAGGGCCCCGGCCCCAGCCCCAGTCGCCAGGAGCGGGGCGGCGGCGTGGGGCTAGACGAGGACGCCGGGAGGGGCCCCAGCAGGCCTGGGCTTTCAACGCAGGGTCAGCAACACGGATACGCCCGATGACCCCCGTGTGGGCGTGCTGTCCCCTTCGCCGCATTCGGGCGCTTCGCGCGGCGATGGACCCGTGTCCCGGGCGCGGTGCTCGCCGCGGCCCCCGGGCTCGCCCGGCCATAGGCCTGCCCGCGCCCTTCCGCCTCTGCGGCCTCCTGGCTCCTCGCCTTCCCCAGCCCGGGGCCCCGTCCCCGGTCCCTGGCGCCCAGGAAGCCTCGTCCGGCACCCTCCGGCCGCGCTAGCCGTTCCGCCGCCGCCGCGCCGACCGCCCCGGGGCTGAGAGCGGAGGAGCGAAGTCCGGCTCCGCGCACCGAGCGTCTACGCGGTTTCCACTAATGACTCGCAGTCAAGATGCGCTCGGGCGTTATTTCTCGAGCATCCCCCCTTTCACCTAATCCCTTATGCTTTTATTCTAATCCTACACATTACGGTTAATCTGTAATGATACCGCTTCGGAGGAACCTGTTGCATACGAGGCACGGCAATTTGTAACCTTGGAAACAGTTTTAAATAAAGATTATAACACTGATGTCAACTGTGTTTATTCTCCGCGCGGTGTGTGGGTTGGGGGCCTGGCAGCCCCTCGGCGGAGAAGAGGAAGTTTGGAGGGAAGGGAGCGAGGCGCGTGGGGCAGAGCGGAGCGGGCAGGGGTCCGGACGGCGGAGAAGCAACCAGAACCCGCTCCAGTTCTCCCGTCCGGCGGCTTTTGAGTTTTTCATTTTGAGAAATCGCGTGGTGTTAAATCGGTGGCGTGGGGAGAGAGGAAGCGTTTGCAAAATTGAGGAAAACTTGGTGCACTTGAGCTACTGTGTATTGCGAATTAGAATGCAGCCGGGCCCTACGCCCCTGGGACGTGGAAGCCGCTGAGAGCTGAGAAAGGGCGCTTGCAGGACCCTTCGGCTGCAAGAAAGCAGAGCAGCCTCGGTACCGATCGCTCTGGCTCCGAGCTTCCTCCTCTATTAAACGCACAGGCCACAGCAGCAACCACCACCAAAAACTGTTCGCACGCCTAAAGCAAAATTAAACATAATTGCTTTTATTTATCTATTGCTTTTATATCATTAAAATATTTTTAGTTACATTGTATAAAATAGCATCCACGCTGATTATTACCTGCCATATCTGTTGATCTGCTCCTTGTGTATTCAGCACAGCAATATTAACAATTAAGAAAAAAGCACATCTTATATATTGTATCTGTCAAGATATGTTACAATTTCCATTAACAAAAAAACATTATTCTTGTTGAAGACGCTCTGAAGCATATCTTTCCTGAACACTTTATTAATAATCATAGTTGTCAAAAAGAATTAGATATGCATAGATTGCAGATGCAAAGGAAATATTAGATGCACAGAATAAAATATACAGTGGGATTGAGGCATAACTATTTTTCTTTTTTAAATAAATTTTTACCGAGGTGAAAAAAAACTGAGCTATTAAGCTTACTTAAAAGATGGCTTTGTTGGTTTAATTATACTGTAGTTATTTTATAAATATGTTTCAAAGGAAGCTTGCCATATTGCATGTCAATGAGGACTGTAAAGAAAAGCTCACAAAAGCTAATGCATACCAAATACCAAATTTTAGTCATTAGCATTCCTATTTATTACAAACTAAGGGAACCTATTAACAGACAAGAATTTCTATTTAGCTAGCATTACAATGTTTGGCCATTAAAATAAAAAGGGCAAAGTATATACATATTTTTTTTCCCTTGTAACTATACGTTCTTTTTGCCCAGAAGCTCATGAAGAGATGGGGAGATGTTTCTGATTGGGGAAACACAATTCTACAATGGGAGTGGGCCCGAGGGCCCAGAACCACTATTTTTACTTATCTAGCTTAATGCTATTCATTTGGAAGCAAGAACAGTGCTGAGTTGGGTCTGCAGCTTGCTGAGAGCTTCGTAGTAACCACAGCCTTCGAAGGGCCCTTTGTCTTTAATTTGTGTCCTGAGCATATGCAAATTATTAATTGTTTTTCCTCTTGGGGACGGAGTGGATAACAACAGTAATACTGCTTTTGTTTGCATGTTAAAATTTCCTTAAATGCTCCCTAAACGGGTACTTCTCCCAATGTGGATTCCCCTAGGAGGAAATCCCACCAAGACGGAGAATACAAGCATATTAATTCTAGAAACACGCACGTATAGATTTGTGTCGTTTCAAAAACCTTTTCCTTTGAGCAAAATCGGCAACCCTGCACTCACACCAGAAGTAAATGAGTATATAAGTATATTTTTCTGAATGCCAGTTTGAGAGGAAAAAACTTTTCAATCATTTTATATTTAGTAGAAACTTTAAAGATCTTTTCCTTCTTAAAATCAAGGCAGATTTTTTTTCCTAATTGGGTAGAGAAACAGTAAATATTATGGAACTGAAATGAAATATTTGAAATGATAAGAAAGGGTTATTTTGAATATTATTAGGTAAGATTCTTTTAAGTGCCCAACAGGAAAAAAATAATAGTTATGTGAGCTTGTTGAGCTCTACGCATTTACCAAGCCACTCGAAGCACAGGTTCTTCTGGCCTGACGGTGGACTCAGACACGGTGCATTCTGCATGCTCTGGGGGAATTTTGCATTAAAAGGACTGAAAATTTCTAAGGCGCTTCCCTGAAAGGCCTGTATAAAAACACAGGTATCAAAAGGAAGGAAGGGAATTCTTGAATTCCTGATTTTAAAAAAGATCTCTCCATCAAAAGTTATTAACATTTGCAAATCCCATGCAAAATCTTGGTTTTCAATAGTAAAATTCATTGCATGTGTTGGTGGGGGTAGGTGTTGTCTCTCTTGTAACTACCTGGACAGAGATAAAGGAGGGAACGTGTAACAATTCCTACACTCCAAACTTCTCCTCTGGGGAAATAGCGAAAGTCAGTGTATTAAGAAGGAACATTGTGTACCTCGATGCTGGCAGTTCTAGAAAAATAAATGCGAACTCTCTCCATTTCTATCCCATTTTATCTGGACGAAATGCCAAGCCCGAAGTCCCTAAAGCATATTTGATACAGAGGTGGGGAAAATTGCTTTAAATACATAAGTTCATCAAAAAGTGTGACACTCCCCAGCAAACGCCAGATCTACACAATTATTTGGATAATTCCGCTCACCCCAAATTAACCCGTCTGATTTTGTCTCCAGTGCTGAGTGTCCATGTTACATAGAGGGGGCCCCCCACTTGCCTCTCCCTCATCTGCATCTTTCCTGGTCAGTGAGTGCTGAATATTACCAATAGCCAAGGAAGGGAAGGCTGTTTCCCATATATTTAAACCAAGGTGGTTAAATCTTAACATGAGTCAAAGATAGCTCTGCTTGCTCTTGCCCTAAATCCTATTTCAAAGTGCAGACTAGGGGAGACCATCTCCACGATGCAGAGATAAGTAAGATGGAGACCCTTTTCTCAGAAAGCTGATATTTGTTAGGGGACAGGAATGTACACAGGTCAGGACAACACACAACAGTGTTGTTCTGTGGGTGTCCCGGCTGGGAGCACACAAGTGAAAAGCATGGGAGAAATCTCAGATAGCTTCCTGGAAGAGGTGGGGTTTGAGCTGAGCCTTATAGGTTGAGCATGATCAGAGATGTGAGAGGAGTGACACGTAAGCAAAATGGGTATCCAGTTAAGGTATAGTGACAGATCTGACATAAGGTAAGCATTTTAAAGTGATTATTTAAATGAATGTGTGAAAGTAGTTAGAAGCCTGATAATAAATTCCTCTAAACATTTCTCCTTAGGATGCCCTGCCTGCTATGTTCACCTGAGATTCCCTTATTTCTCTCCCCCTTTAATGTTGTATCTTTCCCTCAATAAGGCAGAGGGAACTCCATGTAAGGTTATTGATGATGTCTGGCTGACAAAATGATGCCCATTGGCACCGGAAGGGGGGGGGGGAGTTCTTACTCAGAGGAGAATTCATGGGCAAAGGTTCCCTGTATTGATGTCCTGTTTTCATTCTTGTAAGAATGAGGGGATTACCACAATTCTAAGGAGTTTCTCATATTTTTAACAAACCTTCATCTATGGTGCAAATTTAATGTTTTGTTTGAAGGATCCTGGAATGCAAAATGATGAAAGGGGGTTTGTTAGGTTTTTATACACAATGCAAGAGAAGAGTCCACTGAAAATGCCTCTGGATTAGAAACAAGGAGACCTGCTGGTGCCACTGAATTCGTGGGTGGGTGGATACAGTGGCTGGCCCAACTCAGCTTCACTTTTTCTCATCTGAGAGACAGGGACAATATTGGCTACTCTGTCTATATGACAAGGCTTTTGTTTTTGTTCATTAAAGATAAAACAAGAGGAAGGTAGGTTTTTAGATATCTCTGGCCTCCAGCAATTGCAGGAATCGGGTGATAGTAATAAATTATAAAAAATTCCCCCCCCCCGCCCCCCTCCCCCCTGAACAGATGCTTATTAGTTTGCGCTTTAAGATACAAATTTTAAAATTACAACAATCAGGCAAATAAAAAATACTGGCAAGATGAGAACTCCACACCCATATTGTCTTTTCTTCAGAATGTGTTTTTATGCTTTGGGTCTGGGACATGCAATCCACAGTAGGACACAGCAGAGGTTTGCTTTTCAGAAGGTACCTTAGCTGAGTAAAGCAGTGCTGAGTAGAGTGACTCATTGCAGGCTGTCTCGTGGATCCTGCCCCCAACAGGATATCCTACATCTCCATTTTCCCTGCAGGATCTCCTCCACTTCGCCCTCACCTCCACCTCTGCTCCAGAAATCTGGCTTTGTCCTCTTTTCTTCTTCTTTTTTTCAAAAAAACAAGCCACTGTTTCTTCCTAAACTAAGCTTGAAAGTCAACAAGTTGAGGGCAAATTCAATTTCAATAATAAACAGACATCTTTTGAGTTCCCGAGACCCAAGTAAAGGCCCTTCCACGGGAAGCACCTAATTCAAAAGGAGGAAACACCAAGGATTATGAAGGATTCTGCAATGAGTGTGGCTGAAGAGGAGCCAGCGTCCCACCCCTCCTCCGTGTACTGTCCCTTCCAGTTCATTTGAGGGAAGCTCACTTTCTCAAGAGCCCATCTTTTCCTGGTTGTAAAATGTGTTCAGCTCCACTGTACACAAGTTAAACATATGGCGGAACAGTGTGAAGAGGGAAGTCTGTCCATTAGCACATTCAGGGGCAGAGCCTGGGATGTACACTCAACAAAGGGCTTCTTATATGGAAGTCCTATACGACAGCATCTCTCCAATGAAAGCTGAACTGACCTCAATTTGTGTGAGCAATGTGCTTGTGCATGTGTGTGGGGTGTATTTACAAGGCCAGATGAATCAAGCTACTCTGTACGTCTCTTTATGCTTATCTTGTAAGGATAAAGGAGGAAAAAAGTATTGGATGACCTTGGGTGTATGTGTCGAGGAGGAAGAGCCCCCAGAGATTAGAAAATGAAGAAGGGCTGGAATTTTATTTTAATTAGTCTCACATTTCCCTGGAGAGCTTTTCTGAGAATATGATCTTCTTTCCCATTTACTTCTCTGCAGTAAAGTGTGGAGACTCACCAAGCTTAGGAGGAAGAGGGGACCATCTCGACCCAAGGTAAATTCTGAAGAAAACTTGGATCCGGCTTCCAGAAATCCTGTATCACATGGAGGCAAAGTTTTGGCCTGGTCACCAAGAATAAAATAGAAGCTGTATCCATTAATCAAATTTTTAAATTAACCAGAGGACATATTGAAAAGCCTTTTCTTGAGTGAGAGACTGAAAACCTGGCTCAAGGGTGGTTTATTATGTCTTCTCTTGATACAGCATGCGAAGGCTGCATCCTCCATTCCTGGTACCCAGATCACATCTTCAGCTGCTCCGGGACCACACTGCAAGGGAGGATAGCCTAGGAGCAGGGGAGGGATCCGCAGAATCAGCAAAATCAGCAAGAGGAGTGCGCAGAAGAACCCAGAAATCATGCCTTGGAGACAGCCAGTCTCTCCACACATAAAAGGAAGGCACCCACCTGGGACAGAAGGGGTTATTAAGTCCTTTGCTCAGACACAGCGCTGATGTCCTCAGAAGGTCTCCAACTGTCTGTAGCCATCTATAGTATGCATCAGTATGGGTGGAAAAGCTTCTTCTATCAAGTTTAACAACTTTCTGGTGTAACTTCTGAGAGGACTGATTGCTTATTCATGCGGAAGCAAGACGCCCAGTTCATTTTGCCTATTTTTGCTACTCTTTGTTGGGTTTGGGAGGCTGTTATGGTAGCTGCAAATGGCTTCTCAAGTGACATTTGCTGACATTCAGTGAAGTACATTTATCAGTATTCGCCAGCTCACCTCTACACATGCAATCCATTTTGTTTTGTTCTTCATGGCAACCTCCTTTCCAACACCCGTGCCCTGAAAATGATAAATGGCAAGGTGGCATATTTCTCAAGCTGCACTCAAATGTCACTGTAAAAAATCTTTAATGGACTAAGTGTAGCTCTTCATGTTACAACTTGTCAGGTACTGAGAAATTCTAGAGTTTCTCCTTAATCCACAAGTCTTTGGAACCACGCATCTGCAAGCAGAGACTAATTATAAGCTACACCAGTCAGACCTGGGCAAGCAGAAACCAAGGAGAAAACATCTGATATCAGCTAATTCCTTTTTATTATTATTCTCATTCCATTTTTGCTACTTGCTTTCCTACTCAGAGAATATGCCAGGTATGAGCAATCTGTTACTCTAATTGAGTGGGTGACAGCCCCCAGCCCCTCCCATGCAAGCTTGTGATCCACTTGTACACTCAGGCTTCTCCTAATAGCTTTACTTTTCTCTTCCAAGACTCAAAATCACTAGGACTTCTCCCTACAAAAAACCTGATTCTGAATCATAAATCCTGGCCCCTAAATGTTGGTCATAATGGGGTAGTTCAGGGGCATCTGAGATGTCTGGCTAGAAGAGTCTTTTCTCCTGTCTCCCTAGAGGTCCCTTTCAGAGAACATGGCCATCCTCCTAGATGGCTGAGAGTTTCACATCGCCACCTAAAAGACCTGCCATTCCCTCCCCGCCCCAAATCTGCATGGCTGTCCACCACCAACATGCCGCTCTCAGGGGAGCAGCCAGCAGGCATTTGCTCACCCCTGAACGTGGCTTGCTCACTTGGGTTCTACTTTTTTAAGTGACCTCTATTCCCTGGAGTGTGCTCCAGAGGGGAACCAGCCCTTGCCCTCGTATTCAGGGGAGAATTTGCTGATTTGCGTGTGTTTGAGATATCTTCCAATGAGAGCACTGTCATCAGTTAACACTGATTTTACAATCAATGTTTAAGCCAAAGGAGTCAGGAAAAGGTGAGAACTGGTACCACCCAAAACTGTGCCAGCCAAGTTGATTTTTGGCCAGATGCTAAAGATTGAGATGTTTGGGTTTTACTCTTGGCCCTTTAAGCCCCACCCAGACCCTAATCTCAATATCTGCCTTTAGACCCCCTGATTTGCACACCTCCCGGGCTCTCGTATTTTTTCCCTAACATCATCCTTGGCTTTTCTTTTCCCTTAGGTGTGGCCTCCTGTCTCTTGGGTTGAGTAACTGTCCCCTCTGGCTCCTAGACCTTGAGGACCCCTCTAAGAAGTAAAGGCCTAAGGGTCTAACAATCTAAAATCTGCAAATGCCTCCATTTCTGCATTTTTATGTTCATTGTGTCTCAGTTTTTAGTTCTTTTCAAAATCTTCCAGTTATGCCAGAACTGGGCTAAGAAGTTTGCCATTTCTCATAGCTTAGTTAGGATGAGGACGGAAAATCAGTTGTGCCCCCAGTGGCCAGGCATAGTAGGGCAGGAGTGTCAATCTCTGCTACATGCCTGCCTGGCAAGGGCAGAGGGCAGAGGATCCTGGGTAGCTCCCTGGGGACGGCACAGATGCTGGACTGACTCAGGCCCTGGTACGCCTGGACTCATCACTCCTAGCAGGCCAGGGCATATCACAGGAGAAGATGTGTCAATTGCCCATGTAACTTGAACAGGGCAGACAATCAAATCAGACAGTTGAGAGGGAAAAATGTGTCATAGTTTTGGAACCTACTAAAAAACCAAGCACAAGGTTGGGGGTGATTTTTTAAGGCAATGGTTATATCTTTGTTTGCATGGCTATTTTGTGCATTCCTGTACGCCATTTTGGATAGAGAGGACAAAATATAGGAGATAGCCACATCCTATTTTCATTATTGGCTGTTAAATTTTTCCATTATTTCTGAAAAAAAAAATGCTTGAGTGGTTCTTTCCAAACCTATGGAGATTCCATTGTCTTTCATTTGATGATCAAAACAACACCTGAGTTAGAGTGTTGAACCTCAGGTGACATCTGTGACTACTGGGTACACTGGATAAGGTACAGAGTGTGTGCATGTGTGTATAGGTGTGAGTGCGTGTGTGTGTGGATATGTGGGGGGTGAACTCTGGAAAGGTGGGGAGTGGAGATGAGGACGGAAGCTTTCATAACCCAAGAAACTGTAAGGATGCCTGGCATCCAGTTTTCTTACCTGACAAATAAAACAGCCCTCATTTTAATCCATAATTACAGTCTGCATGTAATAATTAATACAAGGTTCCTTTTTTAGACATTCTCATAAATTCTAGATATTCCTCCTTTTATGTAATCATTTCAGAGCACAGGTTAGGAAGAGCTCTGCTGAAGTCACTTTGGTTGGGTGCGTTTTCTGCATGGTGAAACCATGTCCACTATGAGTGGAGCCCAGTTGGCTGCCTCTTTGCGCCCTCCAATGGTGTCTCCTAGGCTAAGGCTGGGGTCAACATTCTCCATCCAGGACCTCTCTATTCTTCCTCCACTGCAGAGAGGGGCTATAAAATACCTTCTTTGGACATCTGCACACCTCCTGGCCTTTGCTTGTGCTGGTCTCTATGCCAGAAACTTTCTACACCTTTCCCTCTGACCCCCTTCCCCTCTGATCCCCACATCCTGAAACACATCCATCTATCAAGTCTTTAGTCAATGTTCTGCCACCTGTTTGCCACCAGATGATAAGCTCCTTGTGGCCAGGGGCCACGTCTATCCATGGTTGTATAGCAAGCTCACTGGTATTTACTGAAGAAGTCTGCCACACTTCCTGAGCGGAAGGATAGGAGAGGGTACAGAGTAATTGCCTGGAAATGACAGGGACGGAGAGCACAGGCAGAGCCCAGGTATGTTCAGCACAGGGACATGACTTTAACCTGAATCTTATTGTCCTCATCCTAGGGTTTTCCTGGCCAGGTCCTTCTCTCCCAAGATCTCCAGGAAATTTTTCTTTTTTTCAATTTCCCCCATACCACCCTTCTTCTACCACTGCCCAGGGAGCACGTGCTCCCAGGGTGCAACTCAATCCCAAGTCTGATTCAGGTCAAATAGCATCTCACATATTCTTTGGCTGTATCTCTCTCCCATGCCTCCATCTTCTAGGCCCTTCTTCACTCTGACTCTCCCCTTGGGTTCATATTTTACTTTTTCTTTTCTGCCTACCAATATGACTCTCTGGCTCATATATGAAGTCCCATCATAATTTTATTGACAGAGCAGACTGTTTACCCTGTAAGAGACTACATTTGTTCTTGATCAAGTAAACTATGGCGCACAGGCCAAATCCACATACCACCTGTTTTTGTAAATAAAGCCTTACTGAGGCACTGCCACACCCATTCGTTTACATACCGTCTATGGCTGCTGTCTTGCTGCAACAGTAAAGCTGAGTGGTCATGACAGAGACCATAGGGTCCATAAAGCCCAAAACATTTACTGTCTGGCCTTTTACAGAAAGAAGGTGCCTATCCCTGTTCTAGATTATAGAGGATGTTTGTATGTGGATGAGAATGATTCAGTAAAGACGAGGAACTGATGATACTAGAGCTGAGGGGTAGAAGGATTATAGGATCAAAATCCTGGAGAAGAGAACATGCAACGAGTTCCAGAGCCCAAGTGAAGGATTGGGTTTTGACAAGAGTGAGGACAGTTCATCCACTGAACCAGGCAGGAAGGCAGAGTATTAGTACAGACACAGGCAGGTGGGCCCACGAGGGCGTTACCACCAATTGCTTCTATTAGCTCTGTCTTACTGAAGTGTGAAGCAAGGTCACCAGCTGGAAGTTTGGGAAGCGACAGAGGTTTACAGACAAAGGAGAAATTGTAGAGAGTGGGGAAATGAGCATTTGAAGCTTTTTTATTAGGATATCTGGGCAGTGTTGTGGCCACAAATTTGAAGTGGAGGCAGTGAGCACAGTGGTGTGATATTCTCCATCAGTGTTCCCTGGCTGTAGTGTAAGCACAGAGTAGATGGATGGTTGGGTTTAATCAGGTTAGGGTTTTGCCAGGCGAGTATGATGGATGTAAAGAGGGGCAATGGACTTTGATACAATGGGAAGACTAATGATAATGGTGGGTTGTGGAATCTAAATTGGTGAGAAGCAATGAGGAAGGAGAAGGAGAGTGGAACAAGTGGCGGGGTTGATCAATGGATTGGAGGTCTCAATGAGGACAAAGCTTTTTTTGGAGAATAATTGAGCGGGAAGGCTAAGAGGTCAGAGAATGAGGAGCTTGATGTCCAGATTCCAGAGGCAGAGCAGCTCCTGGTGATGGCAGGGTCTGGGATATGGCCATGGGTGTGGGAGGCCGAGATAAGTGAGAGAGTTAGGGAGGTCAAATCACTGAGAGGCCACATACTGTTACCCAAATTGGGGACAGGCAATGATGTGAAGAGGACCTGTGTAAGTGAGGGCTAGAATCTTCAATGGGGTGGGGGGAGAGGGCGACTAGGAAGACAGCAACAAGGGGGGAGCAACAGGGGATATAGGGTAATGGCAGAATTGTCAAAGCAGCAGGGGGGGTGAAGGAGAGAGGAGGACGGTCCAGAAGTAGCAATGGAACAAGACAGACTCCATCTCACCTCCGACTTTGTGGCATGTGGGAGAGAAAGCAGCCTCTGCCTGGGAGGGCTGCAAGGTAAGGCCTCAGGGAGAGTGGGCTTCAGTTAATACAAGAAGAGGAGAAAAGCATTCAGGGAAGTTACTGAAGAGATAGGAGCTGTGCCTGAAGGTCTTAGGAGGGTGAGAAGGGGTATGGAGGAGCCTGAGTCAGGTTAGGGTGTACAGAGCTGTGCTGGGTAAGGTCTGGGACGTGCACTGGGAGGCTTGAACTTCTGGGAACGACCAAGTTGACCAGGATGTGTAGACAGAATGGGATTCAGCTGTGAAAGTTTCACTGCAGAAGGTGGGCTAAAGGGGCAGGGTCGCCAGATATCTACTGCAGCTCAAGATGGTGTGCAGTCAGGGGGGTCTGCCATCTCAGGTAACATGCAGGGGTACAGGGGAGCAGGAAATACCATGAGGGTCTTTGCCTATTGCGTGACCCTCCAGAGAGTGGTAGGGTCTGGTGGGGAGAGCACTCGCACAGGAGCTTGTGCTGATCATCCCCATTAACATCCAACTCGCTTCAGCAACAACAAATGAACAAAATCACCACCATGACAGACTCCTCCCTTGAGTCTGATGACACCCTCCAGTCACCACCCCATTTATCTGCTTCTCATCAACATAAAACAGTCCCTAAAAGACAAGGATGTTGTCCAGTCTGCCTCCTGCCTCCACCCCTCTGCTAAGATTGCACTTCTCAAGGAGGTGCACATGCCAGGCACTCAAGCCTTCTGTCTGTTACTGAACATGCCAAGCCCTCTTCTGCAGCCCCTCGGCACCACCCCCAACTTACTGCCTTTGCATAGGCCCCTCGCTCTGCCTGGAGCGCTCTTCCCTCACACTGCCATAGTTGGCTCCCACCTGTGAATCATTTAAATGGCACCTTGTTAGAGAGGCTTTCCCTAAGGAACCATCTCTCTTGCTCCTGAAGCCACTCTATCACATCGCCCTGTTTTATTGTCTGCATGGCACTTTGCACCCTTGGAAATGATCTTCTTCATTTATTAGTTAACTTGTTTACTTTCCATGTCCTTGTTCTAGAATGTAAGCCCATGGAGGCAGGGCCCTCATCTGTCTTCTTCACTGCCAGGTCCTTAGCATCTAGAACATTGCCTCGCTCCTAGAAGGTGCCCAATAATTATTTGCTAATAAAATTAGCCTTTATAGTAGAACTCTTCACTCAAGAGCACATGAGGTAAGAATCTATCTACAGAGATAAGTGGGAACTTTCAGTATTCCACCAGGAAGCCCTAGGGAGCATCATAAAAATATAAAACCACGAGGCCCAACCAGAGACTAAATCAGAATGTCCATGGCCGGGTCTGGACTCTGTACACCGAACTAGCATCCCAGACAGTCAGTCCATTGGCAGCCAGCAGGTATGGGTGAGAGGACTGGCATCTGGGAACCACTGAACTGAGCATCACTCGTTTGCTCCACAAGGAATCCTGGGACACCTCTGTGGTATCCAGTGAGTGACTCAACATCCTGGTTATGAGTAAGAGAAACCCAGTCAAACTAGCATCATTAAAACAATGGCGGACTTTCAGTTAAGGATACAAGAGTATCTTAGGGAGCAAAACAGCAGAAGGAGTAGTTGCCTCAGAAAGGTCTGGGGCCATAAGTGGAAGAGGGACCAGGAAAGAGGCGGCCATTCTCTCCCTCACTCTCACCCTCCCTCGCTGTTGCCCCTGCTTAGTTCACGCCTCTCTGCGGACTGATGTTCTCTGCTTCTTTGTGTGCATGGTGGACCAAGGCCCTCTCAGTTCTAGGACTTAGATTTCCTCACTTCGGGTGACTAGCAGACCCCTGTTCAGTTTTCTATTGGCCAACTCGAAACTCCCCAGAGGGAGAGCCTGTTTGGCCCTTTTGGGTCAGAAGTTAACCCAGAAGACTGATCCCTTACGTGGGTAGGGACCTGCTCTCAGAAGAGAAGTCGTGTGGGTTAGACAGTCTACAACAAATTAGGAACTAACAGTTCCTGAGGTATGGAATTTTTAGCTTAAATCTTTTGTGGGGTGGAGATGGCAGCTCTTACTAGTTGCTACCACCTATAAGTGAACGAGTTTATCAGGTTCTTTCCTGAGGATAGGTCTCAGGGAAGTGTGGAAATGACCTCGAAGGCACTGAGCACCCAAGGGAGGGTAAGGAGGATGCTATGAGGGTTGAAAATATTGTACCATCCTTCCGAGGGCTCTATGAGGCATGCAGAGGCCAGGGACTGGGGCAACTGTGTGTCATGACAGCCGTTTGAACTTGAGTTAGAAGAACATAAGCTCCTCAAGTGGCTGAGTCCACATGGCTTGGCACTTTTAGTTGCGCAGAGAGTTCGTGGAAGAATTTAACAGAATTGAGGACACAGCCACCCTCTCTGGAAGCCTGTTTCTCACCGGCCTGGGAGAGTCCCTTGTTCATCTGTTTGAAAACTCATGAGCACTGTTTGCCTTCCCCTTCTCATTTCCTGGAAGGTCATCAGGCCAAACCTGGGGGATCAAGGGCGTGGAGGGTACTTCATTCAGATCTAGGCAACAGGGCTCCAGTCAGCAGCTTTGAGGACTGGGACTTTTTTTTTTAGCTTCACAAGACACAGTAATTTAATCTGAAGGACCCACCTTCCTAGCATCCTCTCCGTAGAAACCTCCTTTTTCATGAATCAGATCTCAGCTTCATTCTCCCCAGTCGCTAGCTGAGCTGAGGTTATTGGAATCAAACCCCCAGACAGGAGGCTTTGTTCTGCCTCAGACAATATTCGTGTCTATGAAAGTGACAGAAACAGTTCCTCACAGGGTTTGGGCCTGGGCAATCCCCTGGACTAGGGATGGGGGACCCAGGTTGGCCCACGGCTTGGGAGCAAGGCTGTGGAGTAGGACTGCCATCCCCCCTAAGGGCCAGGACACAGGATACAGTGTTTCAGCTGCAATTGTTGCCCCTTTCACAGAGCAAGAACTAGGAAGCAGTGCTTCCCTCAGTTTTCCATTCTTCCTCAGAGCAAGAGACAGCACTGGTGGAGTAAAATAGAATTAAGAGACTTCGTTTCTAGGTCTAGCTCATTCATTCTCTCATTCATTCATTCAGCAAATAATCACTGAGCGCTCACTGGAAGCCAGGCGCTGGGCTAACCTCAGAGGACGCACAGTGACTGAAACAGACACAGTCCCTGAAGCACAGGCTCCTTCCAGGCCTCAGTTTCCTAATCTGTAAAATGAGACGGGTGGACCAGATCAACGGTTCTCAAATTTAGCGTGCATCCCAATCACCTGGAGGGCTTGTTAAACCACAGCTTGCTTGGCTTCACCCCTAGAATTCCTGCGAATTTGTCTTCCTAGTAAGTTCCCAGGTGACGCTGGCCCAGGCACATAGCTTGAGGACCACTGGCCTAGATGATCTCTCAGGCCCCTTCTAGGTGTGACGATCTGTGATGTGGATTGCTGGGTGCTTGCTGGAGTGGTCTAAGCAGAAAGGGATTGTGGAAAACCAGTCTGGAAGTAGAAAAGTCCCGTAAGTTTCCTGAGCTTAGGGGTAAATGGATCAGAGATAAACCTCAACAGAGCCACTAAAGCACTTGCCTCATTATTTTTTTAAAAAAATGATTAAAAAGTAATTCCCTAACATGAAAGTTCAATCAGATGCTGGAGAAATTATTTCAACTTTCCATGGGGGAAAAAAGGCTCCACTAAAAAGCTACAAGGGTATTGATGTCTATTAAATATTTGCTTTTCTCTCTAGCCCACACTAGACTGAGTAATTTGTATTTGGCAGAAACCAGCTGCAATTACATTAGTCAATCCAAAAGCCCAACTTGCTCATACAAAATGCAAACAAATTAGTTAAAATGGCCTAATTAGTGGACTGTAAAAATACAAACTGAGGCTGGCAGCCTGACGTGTGTGAGTCAAGAGCACTGTCTCCCCACACAGGGAGGCCTGGAGCTGAGCGGACCGTGGAACTCAGCTCCCAGCTGACTGAGGGTCTTCTCTTGGGAGCTCCAATGACCCTGGCAAACTGCAGTGGTTCTACCTTAGGTAATCCCATCCCCTCCTGGTCCCGACCATGGTCTCATCTTTGGCCAAACAGGTGCAATGGAAAGAAGGTGAGGTTTAGATCCAGATGAACTTGAGCTTCAATCTCAGCCCCACCAACTCGCCAGCTATCACTTTAGTCAAGTCATTTGACTTCCCTGAGCCTCCAGTTTCCTTTTTAAAATGGAAATAATGCATCCTGCATTGAAAAGTGGTTGCGAGGATTAGCAATTCTGCATGGGTGTGCCTGGTACATAGTAGTCGTTCTGTTATTAGTTTACATCTGGGTTTCCTGTGCATCAACGTACCAGAATCAGAATGGCCCTGTAGGCCAGGATTCTGATTTGAATTTGGGGCACCAGTGGGCAGTTTTTTAGAGCTTGGATGAGTCTGAGGTAATGACCCTGAGAGCATTGGCCAAGGTCAAGGATTGTGTTCAGGATATTGTGATGTGACTGAGACAATTCCTCTGCACTACATCCCAGGGGCTACAGGCTGCAGCTTTCTAGATGCATGGGTCACAGAATCAGAGAACTGGAAAAGACCACAGACACCACCCAGCCTTGGGGTTCAAGCCTTCGCTGTGCATCAGAATGCCTTGAGGAGCTTATTAAAAAATGCTACAGTCAGATTCTGATTCAACCAGCTTTGGAGGGACCCAGGCATCAGAGTGTTTTAATGCCTCCCCAGGTAGATTCTAAATGAAGTCAAGGTTAAGAATCATTTCACTAATCCAAACTCTTTATTTTGTGGAGAAAAACAAAAAACAAGCAGACATGCAACAAAAATTTTTTAGAAACAAGCAAATAAGCAAAACAATGACAACTCAGAGACTCAGAGAGATGTGAATTATGGAAGGGCACACAGAATTCAATTTTCCTAAGTTCACTCCTTACCCAAATGGTTGGATGAGACCGCTGGCTCTGATAGGATGGAAGGTTTGCAGGATGCCAGTAGAATTCTGGGCTTTCTACCAGGCTTCCTAAAGGAGGGTAGACTTTGGTGACAATCAACATCTTGCATTTTATAACACCCTCCCACGAAAGCACATTTCCAGTTTAGTTATAGTCACAACATCAGCCAGATTGAGACCGAGAGTCCCAGGGAGCTGCTATGATTTGCTTCAAGATCACACTGCCAATCAGTGTCAGACACAAGACTGAGATACCCACGGGATGGACATCAGACAAACGGAGAGTCTCTGTCAACTCCGGCCCCCAGACTTTGTGAATCATGTCAGGATGGTGGTTACCAGCCAAAGGCAGACAGCAAAGTTACACACTTATTCAGAGAGGCCCAGAGATAGGGGCTTTCCCGAGTGAGTGGAGAGATGTCTACGTCTCCTGCGCTTAATGGGTGCTTTTCTGAATCCTTCTCCCTCTGCTCTCATGGGCCTCTGCTGGCTGCAGCAGAGTGGGACACCTGGGCCCAAAGAGGCCAGGACACAGGCAGAATCTAAGGGCCCCTCCCCCGCGAAGGAGAGGCAAGCAGGGGTGGTTCTCCTCCTGCCCCCACTCTCCAGCTCCAGGATCCCCTTATGCCCACCCTTGCCACCCCAATTCCCAGAACCAAAATCTTAGGGAACATGAAAATACAGTGCCATTTATGGCTGCGTGGCCTTCAATAATTTCCTCACTACTTATGTGTGGACCTCTCTAAGTGCTCCTAGATGCAGTTCACTCTTGGACATCGTTATCTGTGGCAAGGCATTGACTGAGGTTGGATCCCTGGCTTTGCCTACTTTCTCAAGTCAGATGTTTAGCTCCTTAGTTCTTAGCCTTTATTTGCTAATTTCTAATATCATGATTTAAGGTTAAAAATTTCCTTCTAAGAACTGCTTTAGCTGCCTCCCACAATTTTTGAAATTTTGTATTTTATCTTTCAGTATTTTCTAATTTTCTTTAGTGAGGATCTGTTGGTAGAAAAATCAATTTGTCTGAAATTGCATGAAATGTATTTTTTCTAAGTACAGTCATGTGTTGCTTAATGATGGGGATACGTCCTGTGAAACGCATCAGTAGGCGATTTCGCCATTGTGCGAACATCATAGAGTGCACTTACACATACCTGGGTGGTACAGCCTACTACACTCCTAGGCTAGGGTACCAGTCTTATGGGACTGCTGTTGTGTATGTTGACTGAAAGGTCATTATGCAGCACATGACTGCATAGACTTTTAGGTTGCTAAGTGTTTTCTTTCAGCACATTGAAGATATTTTTTCCACTATCTTCTGGTTTCCTTTGTTGGTATCGGGAAGCCGGTTACTACCCCAATTATCATTCCTTTAAAAATAATATTCTTCCTCTCTGGATGCTTTTAAGATTTTCTTTTTGTCTTTTGTGTTCTGTGATTGCAGTGTGATGTCTATGGGTGTGTGCATGGCCACTGTATTGATAAATATCAGTGGTAGTTCAGATTACTAGAAAAACCAGACATGGACCTGGATAATTCAGATGAGGTTTGCTTATCTAAAAGTACAGATGATGGGCCAGCCTGGTGGCGTAGTGGTTAAGTTTGTGTGCTCCACTTCAGTGGCCCAGGGTTTGCAGTTCAGATCCCAGGCGTGGACCCACACACCACTCATCAAGTCCTGCTGTGGTGGCGTCCCACATATAAAACATAGAGGAAGACTGGCACAGATGTTAGCTCAGGGCCAATCTTCCTCACCAAAAAAAAAAAAAAAGATGGAAATCAGCACAGTAAGAATACATAGCAGATAGAGACAGAGATATAAACTTCTGAACCCTAGTTTTCACAAAGGAGTACATTGTTGTAGATAGCAATTTCTAAGTGAATGAGAGTCATAGCAGACTTTCTGGAAAAATGTCTTCCTCTTCCAAGATATATCTCATGTGCAATCTTGGTGTTATAGAATATGCAGTATGACTACACAGTTCAGTACAGTAGATAGTCATGCACCATATAACAACATTTCAGCCAATGATGGACCACATACACAATGGTCGTCCATAAGATTAGTACCATATAGCCTAGGTGTGTAGTATGCTATACCATCTAGGTTTGTGTAAGTGCACTCTATGATGTTTGCACAATGACAAACTCACCTAACGAGGCATTTCTCAGAACTCATCTTCATCATTAAGCAAGGCAAGACTGTAATACAGTATACTTGTGCATGAACACGATCCTCATTACTCATCCTCAAACTGGTCTTAAACTTGTGATATAAAACTAGAAGAAAGGTGGGGGAACCCAAATATCTCTATAAGTCATACTAGATATTAGGTCCACTCTGCTATATAATTTTATCTTTTATTTAACCTTCTTGGCATTTTTTTGGCTCAGAATCTGTCAAAAATTCTTATCTTTTCAAATATTTCCTCTGCCCTATTCTTCCTCTCCTTTCCTCTGTAACTTTTTGAGATGTATGTAAAATGTGTTCCCTCAGCCCTCCGTGTCTCTTATTCTTCTCTTTATGACATTATTCTTCTCTTTGTCTTTCTGAGCTGTATTCTAGAACATTCTTTCAGATCTTTATTCTAGTTCATCCTCTTTTCATTATGTCTGATCTTCTATTGAAGCCATCTATTAAGTTCTTAATTTCAACAATTTTATGGTTTTTATTGATAAAAGTTCTGTTTGAATTCTTTTCCAATCTGCTTGGGCATTTCTATAGCCTCTGACTTCCAGTCATACTTTCAATCCTTTCCTTTATTTCTTTAAATGTATTAAACATAGCAGTACTTTATCTGATCATTTCGATATCTGATGTCTTTGTGGGTTCAATTCTGCTGTTTGCTGACTCTTTCTAACGGTATTTGCCTCTTTGAATGCTTTATGATTTTTGCGTGTGAGTTTATGTCTTTATTTTATCTATGGGAATTCTTTGAGGTTTAAATTAAAGTTCCTTCTGAGGGGTAGCATCTTATTTCCTAGGTGCCTGAGACCACGACTAATTTAGATTCACTTCCTCAAATTTTTAATTTGAGGCTTCTTGGACTGCCCAGGGAGTATGAATTTGATGTGCAAACCCATGGAAGGGCTGGCTTACAGTTTAAAATTCTCAGAATAATTCTCCCCCTCTATTTGGGATCAAAGCTGGATATACGTAATTTTCCTTGTAGTCTCTGTAGTGGGAATAGAGTCTAGGTTACTCCTCATTCATCCTTACACTGATGGTGCAGTAATTTGGGGTCTCAGTTTTATGCTCAGGGGATCTCTACTATATTCCTCACCTTAGACAAGCACTAGCTTTTTCTCCTTTCCTCCTGTGGGGTTGTGAAAACTGAAACCAGAGTTTACATGATTTGGCAAATGCTCTCAAGGCCAAAGCCGATGTCAGCGCTCCACTTATTTCTCTGAATTTTCACTTTTATCTAGTTTTCTGACTGCACATTCCTTAATTTCTTTCCAACTCCTTACTACATTAAAATGTTCTTTTTATTTTATCTAGAACTTATAGTCGTTTTCATTGGGAAGATTGATCAGAGTGTCTAGTCCACTGACTGTAAGAAATGGACATGGTCACCTACCATATTTCTGATCCTGGGCAAGCAACTGATCTGTGCAAGGCTCAGTCTTCTCACCTATAACATCATCTGTTTTCAGCTATTTGTGGATCAAATGAGATACTGCACAAGAAAGATCTTTTAAACTAAAAAGTAAAGCAGTGTGCCAATACCAGAGCATTTTTATGAATCTATAGCTGATAAGAATAATTTCTTTTCCAGTAAGACGAGTGAAGAAAGCTAGGGCAGGCTTTTTATAATCCAGGTCAATATTCAGTATTCATCTACTCATTCAACAAGCATTTGCCAAGCACCGTCTACATGACACTGTCCTAGCCTGAGAGTGACCTGATTCCATTCTTTCCCAAGATGATGGACCCAAGACAACACTGTGGTTTATTTAAAACATTTTTTAAATTCTGTGCTGTTTCCTTAGATGTCCTTTTTCTTTCTTCTAAATGATAGACAGAAAACTGACATGCACATCTCCATTCCCTTTGCTGGCCAAAAAAGTATTTGTTTCTTTCACAGCAATTTTAAAGTTCTGATACCTTTTGGGAAGTTCTCTTAAGGACCTCAAGTTCTTTGTCTCCAGCCAGGCCCAGCTCTGTGAGGGGCTACACTGTCAGTCTAGATTGAGAGTTAGAAAACCTGGGTTCTAATTCCCTTCTCCACTACTTGGCTGTTTGAACTGGGGAAAATCACACTTAGTTCTAAAGACGACACATCCCATCCCTATAAAAAGGGATGCCAACCACAGGAGCCTTGTGAGGGCCACGTGAGGTAATGCACGTGAAAATACCCTAGACATTTTGAAAATGTCTACAATTTAAGAGAAAGGAATCATTATTGCCCAGCATTAGAAATGATTTATTCTCAAACCTCTACCTCCCACCCCACTAATAATATCCAGGCCAGAAAAAATTTGCAGGGAACATTTTCTTGGAAGCCAGGATCTGAGAATGCTCAAAGCTGGGTATAAAGGCGAGGCACATCCCTGTCTGGCTGCAGGCCCCTGGCTCCAGGAAAGAGTCACATTGCCACCGCCTTGGGCTGCTGCAGCACCTGTGTCCTTGCCTCTCCCCAGCTGGGCTGCCTGCCTCTCTGGGGCTTCAGCTCCCAGGAGAGGAGAGCAGCCCTCCCACAGCCCGGTCCAGGAGACCTGCCTCCTCTGTGCTGGGCGCAGAGTGCCAGAACCAGCTGATCTGCAAAGGGCTGTGGCATCAGGGGTCAGTGTCAGGACGTGCTGACTGCGGAGGACACAGTGACAGGCTGAGCTGGGGCAGTAATTAGACAGTGAGAGCTTCCTCCAGCAAGCTGCAATCAATAGGTCCGCTTACTGAGGAAAAAAGATGAAAGTAAAGCAGATGGAGGAAGATAATAACATCTCCCACTTAACTCGCATTTTCACTTGTCAAAGCACTTTTGCCACCATTTTCTTGTTTGGTCCACAGCATCTCTATTCTCAGCTCCTCTGGTGGGTGTAGCTGTCCGATTTTACGGGCAGGAAAGCTGAAGCACAGAGACGGCAGCTGACCTGCCTTCTGTAAGAGCTGGGAGACACATTTCCATTCTCTTTGTGCTGGCCTTCCCAATCGTCAGGATCTCAGAGATAATGAAAACATATTAATTAATGCAACACATTTTTATTGAGTACCTACTATGTACCAGTCACTGTTCTTGGTATAATGGACACAGCAGTGAATGAGACAAAGTCTTATTCTCATGGAGGGTCCATTTAATAGGAGAAGACAATACACAAATAAGTGAACAAGGTAATTTCAGACAGTAGTACATGCTATGAAGACAGTAAAATAGAATGATTTGATAGAGAGGAACCAGGAAGGCTAATTGAGCCTGGAAAGATCTCTCTGAGCCCATGACCTTTGAGCTAAGACCTGAATATCAAGAAGTTGCTTGAATGTCAAGAAGAGGCAGAATAATGAAGGAAGAGGGAGGAGCAAATGCAAATTAATAGTGAGTCAACAGTGCTATGGGCCTTGTGGTCGCTCAGGATTGAAAAAGGAAGCTGAGGAAGAGGAAGTGCTCTTGTGAAGCACAAGGATGCTGGCCTGGCAAGTTAGATTTTCCCTCTGGAGCGCTCTTCTCAGGTTGCCACCTTTTCTTTACTTCTGGTCTCAGGTTGCCCATCTATGAAATGGACACAATGGTGTCCATCACTGTTACAGACGTCCTCCACTGGAGGCCACAGTGAAGAGCTGTGAAGTGTTAGACACACGTTACCCAACCAGACCAGCAAGGAGTTGCAAATTCTTTAGACATTTAGTGGATAATAAATATTTCCTGTTTTAAATGATGTTACCAAGACAGCTAAAGGGTGAGCTACTCTATTCTACTCAGTTTGATTAAATTCAATTGGACTACTTGCCGCATGAGAACATCAGCTTCCTAAGGCCTCTTTTCCATGACACCACTGTCTCTTAACCTTATATAGTAGACTCCACTGGACAGAGCCCTCGGATAGCTCTTACTGAACATCTACTAGACTGCAATCCCCCTGAAGGCAAGGACCATTTCTTACTTATGTTTGTCCACATACTAAGGGTGCAATAAATATTTGTGGAATTAATATGTGAAAGAGACAGTTTTATCCCTATCATAACTGCCCTCCCCGCCCCCCCTACCCCCGCCACCTTCATGTGGTCAGGGTCATTATTATCATCCTAATGTATCAGGTGAAGAAACTGAGGCACAGAGAGTTTAAGAGATTGGCAGTCTCTACCCAGGCTCACCTGACTTGGTTGGAAACTTCTCTTGGTACCTATATCCAGAGCAGCAGCAGAGACATCAATCAGGTTTCCAGAGACAGACATAAAGGTAGAGATTTCTCTCTGCTTAAAAAGTCCTAGTCAGGGATCTTGAATCTTAGGATCTAACCGGAATTGCCTAAAGAAACCTTACAGACCCAGAAGTTAGAAATTCTGTGCAGGAAGGGACTGATAAGATTATTTAGCCTTGGTTTACAACTGGATAACTAGGCCAGAGTTACCTGGGCTTGTCAAGGTCACCAAGGTAGCTAAAGACTTATCTTTAATGCAGCCATCCCCTCCCTTTACAAAGGTCCCCAGTGGCAGGGCCTTGGGGTTTCATGTCATTTGCATTTGGATTGAATAAGATGCCAGTCAGTTCTAGCCACCTGCCAAGAAAGTTGCAAGCTTAAGACTTTCTTTAAGGAGGGAGGAGAAAGGAAGCGATAAAACCAGTTTAGCTGTTTTAATGAGGCAGGAAAAAGTGCAGTCAGTAGATTCAGACAGAAACACAACACATTTGGATATCATTCATTTTACCAAAACTATGGACTCGTTTTAAGGCTTCTAAGATAGTTCAGGCTGCAGAATAGACACAGCCAGATAGAGCCCGATCCTGAGAGCTCTTTCTCCTGTGCACTGGTTCTCAATCGTGGTTGCACACGGGAGTCATCTGGAGAACCTGAAAAAGCACTGCTGCCTGGGTCCTACCCCCAGTGAGCCTGACTCGGTTATTCTGGGCCGTGGCCTGGACACTGAGATGGCTTAAATCTCCACAGATGATTCTAAAGTGCAACTAAGGTTGAGAACAATGATCTCTAAGGGGCCATCCCAGAAGAGCACGGGAGGAGGACACTAATATAGCAAAGAGGAGAAAACGTCATTTCCTCGATAGCTTGCACTCTCTGTGCTGAGACAGTCATTTCTGCTAAGGTGACCCACCATCAAGTTTGTTGTCCTAGGTTTAACACCAAAAGTCCCGCCCCCCCAGGAAACCCGTCAGTCCCAGCCGAACCAGGAAGACTGGTCACCTTACTACCTCCTGCCCCAACACAGGTTGGCTCGGTTCTTCTGCATAACAGAAGGAGGGGAAGTTTTTGACTCCCCTGGCATTAGGGGCAGGGGGGAGGAAGCAGCGAAGTGGGGAATGAAGAGGCAAGTTGGTACAGGGGTGGTGCTGCCACCCCTCCGATGTCCAATTTCCTGACCCCCTAATTTCATGAAAGTTCACCAATTCAGAAATACTTGACATGAATAACTTTTCTTTGGAAAACTGAAAAGATGACCAAGTTCCATTCCAGGGGTGAAATAGTATGGGATACAGGCAAGTCTTTGAGGCTGAAGCAGCCTTGAGATGATAAGTCCCCCAAGAATTTGCTCACATTCTGTGAGAGGGCTCGGGAGCTGGTGGAATCAGTGTGGTTTGATGCCTTTTTACCTCAACCTTGGAGCAAGGTGTCTCCCAGGGGACATCATCCACTAAACCTTTTATTGGACACCTTCGATCTGCCAGACACTGTGCCGGGGCTCACACCGGGGTGCCTGGGGGTGGTGGGCATGGGCAGAAGGGGAGCAGGAAGTTCCTGCAGAGACAGCACCGCTCAGGGGTTCACTAGGTGGGGTTCACACACAGATGGGCTGTCTGGAGAAGCAAAACAAGCTTAGGTAGCTTCACAGAGGACAGGACCCTGTTTTATATCATATTAGAGATGACAAATCATGCCAGCTTGAAAAGTGGCCACGGGCCAGGAATCTGACATAATTAAATGTGCAGAAATCACTTATAAAATGACCTCACAGGCCCCGATCATCCCCAAAGTTGACCAGACAAGCGGTTGGAAACAGACGATTTCGTCTTCCTTTTGTTCAGGCCTCTGCTCCACCTCACCCTTGTCATCCCTAAGGAACTGAATTTGAAAAGTTTCCGACTGGCCTTTGGTGTTCTGATTTTCTAGAGGGAAGGAAAACACCTATTAAAAATGTTCGTTCCGGGTGGATGGCTGCTTCCAGCAGCCTCGGGTGCCAGAGTAACGGATCTAGAATCCCCGGTCCCGGCCCAAATCTCAATGGCTGGTAATTAAATTTCCACTAACAGTTTGTTTTATCACCTCAGTTAGCTTGTTGACATATAATAGGTGCTGCTGAGAGGTACTGCCTGTTAATGATTTTCTTCTACATATTGATATTAGTACCTGGAGTGGGAACATCTCCTCTTCAGAATGTGATTACTATTTTGAAATCTTAAGCACAGGAGGGAAATTTGTTTCTATAAATTAAACAAGAAGTTATGAGAACTTCTATCTTCAGTTCCCATCCAGGCACTAATGTATCTCATTTACTTTGTGCTGTTCCCCTGAGTTATCTGTGTCACGCAGGCGACTCTTGCATGTCGCGTTAACTATCTATTGAAAAAGGCTCGAAGTGTGCTTGTAACGGTGCCCTGAGCCAGGATGCAAGGTAGGGAGCGAAGAGGGAAAATTCATCACTGTTACATTTCAAGTTGCTGGGATATTTTAATTCGAAGAGGAAAGAATCTGTGTCAGCTAAAGATGGAGCTATAATTAAACTGATACAGTGTTCACAATTGCCTCCAAACGTGCTGGAGTTGTTTCTTTTCCCCATCTTTAAACTACATGAAATCAATTATCTCCACAAACCAGTGGTAAGGATTGTATGCCAGCCACTTACCCCTGAAGTGAATAAATTATTTGAAATTCATTATTGATGGGAACAACTCTTCAGATGGAAAGCCCCATCCAATTCCCTCCAGGTGGGTTCAGGAAGGCATGCCCCTGGCCTCAGTCTCGGATGCCCAAGGCTAGGTCTTTGCTGTTACAAATGCCAGGGCAGGGCAGGAGGGCAGGACAAAGCCAGCTTCACCTCCAGAGTGGCCACCCCCTTAACGTGAGTGGCTTTACACATAGTGACAAATGTATTCCCAGCACACCCCAGAGTGACAGCTACAGGGTAAAGGGGGGACAGACGTCCTGATCTGAAAATACCTCTTGTGTGCGGAGGATGCCAGCCACCTGGAGCAGTGATAGGCACTGGTGTGTACAGGATCTGAAATGGAGTTGATGTGATGTCATTTTGGCTCTCCTCTAACCTGGTTATCTCTTGCCAAGACTTCACGTCTGATTAGTCCGCTTGGAGGGGACAGCGGCCTTTATTAGCCTCACTCCTCAAGACGCCCGTCAACTTCAGAAATACAGTGAAGGAATTTAAGATGAGGTGTCACATCTTCCTATCAAATTCTTTTGTGAGCCACCCCCGAGTCCAGTGCCTCCTCTGGAAAACATTAATAAAGGGGGGAAATGAAGTTTCAGCTGGCTTCAACCTGGTGATGCGTTCTGCAGTTCCATCTTCCTGGGTTAGCGTCTCCTGTTTGGCTCTGGGCTGTCTCCTGTGAGTTCTCTTTGTCAGCCATGCTGGTAGGGGACAGGACATCAATGCCGACAGCAAACACCACTCGAATGCAGTTCGCAGGAAGGGTGAGGCGTGCTGGAGACGTGCAAGGCTGCCCCTGTTGATAGCCTTGTCTGAGCATGGGGAAATCATCCAGTAAACCGCTGAAAAAATAAATCCTCCTTAGCTGTCGTCTCTTTACCTAGGCTGGTAATGTTGCCATTCTAGCTTCAGGGTCCCTGGCAGGGCCCGGCACACACAGGGTGTTCTGGGGGCCCGATCCTGCCAAGCTTCCTGGCAAAGGAAGGAGGCTGGCTCCTGTGCCAGTTTCACACTCTCAAATCCACCCTTCTCCCCTCCAGCTGTGATGGCTGTCCCTACAGCAGATCTGTGACCTTCTCCCATCCTGAAAAGATGCGTGACAGCAGGGCTGGCCATTAGAAACGTTACGATGTCCAAGAAATATAACACTGGCGTTGGTTGGTTCCTCTCCTGGCAAGTGCCTTCTCAAACTCATCCCCCACTCCCCACCTTGTAGGCATCGAGGGCTTCTCTGCCACCACATCCCTTTTATCATGAACAAGATCAGGAACCGTTCACAGTGGCGTATTACGAACTCAGTGTATGGCCCTCCATCACAGAGAATTTGATTTTAAAAGGAGAACCTGTAGAGAGTTCAGTGCTTCATCCAGGAACTGGATTTGGAATTGCAGGCACTGCAAGGTCTGACATTTTGGAGCCCTGGCGAGATATTCATCAGGGTCCCTTGGATCGTACTCTCTGAACGTTGGTGTCTTAATTGGGAAAATGAGCATTATAATATCAGGCTTACTTCTTGCTCCTGTCCGAGCTACAGGATGTGATGACTGAGGACATGCAGGAAGTACCACACAAACAGTGAAGTGAATAACATAATGCGAATATTTTCTATAAGAGGATGTGGTAGTTTTGCTTGTGAATAAAGTCCAGACCTTCAGTGAGTTAGTCCAGGCAAGGGAACTTGCCAGCTGACCTCGCAAAAGTAATTCTGTCCCACTGAATTCCATGTAGGCGCCAAGGAATGCATCTGCCCTTCCATGCTCTGTCCTCAGCAGGAGCAGTATGTTCAGCTTCGTCTCCTCTATCAGACAGAGTTAAGTTGCAGGAGACATAAGCCACTTTATAGATTTTAAGCAAAAAGGTATTTAACACATGGGGCTTACGAAACCAGTAGAAGGGCCGCAGGAGCCAGTCCTAGCCTGGCTCCAGGAATGGCTCCCAGACACCACCACAGAACTGATCCTCCCGGGAGCTGCTGCTTCTGCCACCATCAGAGAGGTGGGGAACCACAGGCCAGTACAGGAATCAGCCCAAGAACACATCATCGAGGGGTAAGCCAGGAATCAGGGAGCACCCTCCAACACATCTGCCTCTCAGCGTCACAATTGGATGCCAAGGATCTGCTGCAGAGGAGCCTAATATTTCTCTGGCTGTGCTTGCCAGGAGCAACAGCCAAAGGAAGGAAGATGCCCCCTTCCCCACGTTACCTTCCAAATCTTGTGAGAGTGCATATAACTGGCAGAATGTAATTGACACCTGGACCCTCAAGGTGCAAGGAAATCTAGTTTTTGGTTTTCCAGCCTCCCCAGTTTGTGAAGAAAGAAACTGGAATGGATGCTGAGTGCAATTCACCATCTATCTTCACGCTCTACCCCTTAGCACAGCTGAGACATGCAGGAGAACTCCAAAGACTTCAGTGAATCTGAAAAGAAGACAAAAGGGAAAGAAACATAGAAAGAGTGAGGAATTAAAACTGCCAACATAGCTTTCTTGTTCACATTCCTCCTAGTGTCTTAAGGAAACTTCACTCTAGCTTAAAGATCAGCACCTCTTTGCAGACACCTTGCCTGGGCTCCCTACACCTGGCCTCTTGGACTGCCCCAGGTGACAGGCTCCGTCCCACCTCCTTTCACCTGTATTGCGTGCTTTTCAGTTCACTGCAACAAAGAGAGGCCATCCCCACCACTCTGAGTAGGGCCCGCCCTCTTCTCCCATTTTCCCATCTAATAGCTATGCTTCTTCCTCTGGTTTCGGCAACCAGAAATAACTCATCCTTCAGATGAAACCCAGAGGTAAGTGCTTAGAATAGCAGGGCTATGTCAGCTGGGATGCCTTGGGTTGCAAGTGGAAAAGATAAGCCAATCAAAGTAGCTTCAAACTGACTTAGATTTATCGTCTCAGATAAAGCACAGAGAGGGTGGGCTTTAGATGCGGTTTGATTGGGGCATTGACTCTATTTCTCTTGACTTTATCCTTCTCTGTGTGTTGGCATGGTTCATACGCTGGCTTCCCTCATGGCCACAAGATGGTTGCAGACACAATGAAGGCAACAGACTCTTCATTCACTTCAAGGAAGAGGGAGGGTAGCGTCCCCAAATCACCACTCAAAGGTCTTGAGTTTCTCTCTGATTGAATCACTTCCAAACCAGCCATCAGGGCTTGGTGCAAGCCTGCTCTTCTCTGAACCCCCGTGCTGTGGGTGGAGTCAATTTCACCCAGTTGATTTATCTGCTGCCCACTGGGGAGGGTGGAATGGGGCTAGAAATGCACCCTAGTGTTCACTTGCAGGGACAATGGCTGGCTTTCATCTTGCAGGCCTGAGAGCCAAGCCGCACACTAACCACATGTTGAGCCTAAGGTATGAACAACTGGAGATGTGCACATGCGCATGATGGGCAGGACTGCCCATCCTATGCTTATGGGTGAGGCTAGTTCTGGGGGCAGAGTCAAAAGTTGAGCTCATGGGGCTCCTGGACAGCATGTTTCCTAGCCACCATCTGCCAGGCTGCAACACGCGTGGCTTCAGGACATGGGAAAACAGGTTTCTACTTGCATACAGCACCCCAACATCAAACTTGAGATTCCTTCCATTTCTACCCAGGAACACCTGCAGGAGACAGCACTGAGAAGGTCTGTGTTTGAAGCGAGGTAGACCAAGGTGAAATCTTGGCTGTGCCACTTAGCAGCTCTGAAATCTTGGTCGCATAACTAGTTTCCTGAGCCTCAGTATCCTTTTCTACAAATAGGGGTTATGACACCTAGCTCATAGGATCATTGTGAGGAATGGACATATAATGCCAGCAGATGGCCTGGAGCAGTGTCGGACATACTGGTGTTTCTTAACCATCTCTTCCTCCCTGACTCCCCAGGGATTGAGATGGGCACCAATCTGGTAGATACCATTGTCTGGCTGCCTCTAATGCACCAGGTACCTCCCTTAGACATCCAGAACATCTGCTGCTATTTGGAAGAATATGGACATTGAGCAACAGGTCAATATTGAAAACCTTCTGTTTCTACTACTATTTAAGGTGCTGTGGGGACGGTAGAAGAATGAGAAATCACTGGTCTTGGCTTTTAAGGAACTCAACTTGGTTGGCACAATTAGATTTATGCCAGTGAAGATCCCGGAAGTCTTGTCTTTGGGTCTCCCTGGCCTCCTATGATCTTCTGGATGAATGTCAAGGTTAGAATTATACTGTCCTGTAACTCTGCCGAGGATAGTCACACAGTCAGGTGACAGCGTGTCCTTTGAATGTCTCCTTCACCCTGGACAAAACTGTAAAGTTGGCCAGGTCTGACTGCAGCTCGCCTGTCCTACACCTCCCCGAGGTCTACACCTCCTCTCTCACATCTTTCCCTCCAGCCTAGTTCCCAGTGAGCAGCTACCTAGGAACATTATTTAGCAGCAAATTCCTGGACTAAAGTATTAGGAGTCAAAAGCTTAAGGTGTTCTTTGCCTGTGCTATTTGGTTGTTAATAAAAGACTCTTAAAGACTCAAATCCTTGTTGATGACTCTAACTTCACAGCCTCCGAGTTGAGAGACACTCTTGTGCATATGACCCAGATCTGGCCAAGGAAATGATGATGAGGATGTTGATAAAGTTACTAAAAATAATAGCTAATGTATATTGAATACTGGCAATGTACTACTCACTGTTCTAAGAAGTTTGTATATATTGAGTCATTCAATCCTCATGACAACCTTATGAGATAGGCACTATTATTAGGATGATTTTATGGACATTGAAATAGAGACACAGAGACCTTTCTCAGGTTCACACAGGCAGTAAGTGGAAGAGCCTGTGAGAGCCCAGAGCCCAAGACCTTCTATCCTCTCCTGTGTCTCTGTGAGATATGGTGGGAAATCTGCTGAGGTTTCTGGGAAGAATTTTCCTCAATGACAAAAATGCAGCACAAGGAGAAAACCCTTTTGCCCTTTCCCTCCTTTCCTTGCACGTTCTGTGTTAAGGAGCAGTGGTAGCCATCTTGTAACCATGGGACAATAAACTTGAGGACAAAAGCCAAGAAGCTCAAGACAGTGGAACAAAGAATGCACAGAGCCTGGTCCCTTGATGATAGTACTGAAACGCTAAATCGACCCTTGGACCACCAACCTCTGGACTTCTTTTAAATAAACAATAAACACTCTTATCACTAACCTACTGTTAGATCTCCTGTTACTTGAAGCCAAAAGCTTCCTAACTGAATGAGATTTTACATGTTATGCCTTAATTTTTTCTTGATAAATTTGACACGTTACAATTTGTAAATTTAAGTGTACAGCATGTTACTTTGATACATTTATATCTTGTAACATGATTGCCATTGAAGCAATATTTATTACAATCACCCCATTAGAGTACAGTACTATCAACTGAACTCATTAAACTGTGTATTAGATTGCTACGGCTTATTTACTAGTCATTACAAGTTTGTACCCTTAAACGTCATCAGTCTTATCTCCTCACCCCCTGTCCCCTGGTGTGCACTATTTTACTCTCCATTTTTTCACAGGTTTGACTTTTTTTTCATGTTGTACCTTAAAAAGCCTCTTCACCTGGGCAGCCACATACCCTGCATCCTGCCAATAAAAAATTCCAATCCTGTTTGGTCATTACCTTACTAATGCCAGTTAACATCCATAATTTTAGCAAACTTGACAACAAGAATATTATCTTTAGGAGGAAGAGTTGGAAAAATGTTTTATGGTCACAATTAATAATAAAAATGTATCTTTCCTTAATAACTTGAACCCAGATTCCGCAACAAACCAACAGAGACTCACCATGGAGTGGTGATGACAGGGCAGGGGGCACAGCAGAACCTAAGAGCCCCACCAGAGCACTCTTCCTGGGAACCACCGTCAGCATTTCCTCTGAGGTTCTGAGTCATTATCCAAGAAAGCAAGGCCAGAGAGCTCTGAAGAGCCCTTGCAGGCTGGCAATTCTTTGAATTTCAGGATTTTTATCTGAAGACTCATCTCTCTCCTTTGATTGAAATGGGGAATATCTACCCACTTTACACCCACACTGAGGATAATTACGAATTCAGCATAATTTAATGAAATCCAACCAAACCCACCCATTCAATACATACAGTGTAATACAACAAAATGGAACCCAACCACCAAAACTAGAGCAGGTGTGCGTGCACAAACGTGTGTGCGTGTGTATGTGTGCAAATGAACCTTCTCACGTCTGCACGCTCCTTCTTCCCTGGGTCATTTTTATGATGAGAAGATTGTCACCTTTCTCATCAACAGCTCTTTCCTCAAGGTACTAGGAAGAAGCAGCTAACAAGAGAAAGGTGAGCTCCTTCCCCGGGGGCCCTGCCAGAGTCTAGAGTCCAGGGGCCTCCCAGCCTGAAGGTCACCAGGCCTTTTGTCTCCCTTTTATAAACTGATCGCTCATCTTCCTATATAGACATTTTAAAAACACTTCACTTTTTACAATACAACACATCATCCAACCCCCTTTTGCCCATTAAGACATTATTCTGGGAACGTCTGTCTGCTATTTTTAGGACCATTGATTTCTTTTTGAATCATTCTGCCTGTGTTATTCGTGATGTCCTCAGACAATACTTTTGGTCTGACTCTTCTATCGACACAGTGCAGAGGCATCCTGCCGATCAGTTAGCAGACGCGGCAGGAGGGACGGGCTGGGGAAGGAACCTGGGGCCCCCGCCCCTCCTCTTCTTCCCCTGTAGAAATAATCATGATGACAATAACGAAACCACCGCCCTGCATTTATACGGAACATTGTACTTTTCAAAGAGCACGCACCTTTCAATGAACAACACATAATATCTTTCCAAGGATGAGAACAGAACAGTATGCCAGAGGAACGGTTTTTGATTGGGGCAGGTGAGTAGCAGTACATGGACCCTGGGCTTTTTTCTTACCAGTTTCGCATCTCTCTTGAGGAAGGGAAATCTGCTCTGTTGATCACCTCACTTACTCCCAGGCCTGGTCCTTGTGGTTAGGTCACTGCTCTGTGCTCTTGGCCTAAGTGGGGACACCCGCCACCAACCCTCCACACAACTGAAAGCATAGAGTTTTCTAAAAGCACAATACTCTCAAAGCAAAGAATGTCTCTTCTCTCTCTCTAGGTAACTTGAATTGCCCTCAAAAGCAGGGTGTTGAAACAAGACTTTTGTTCTAGCGGCTTTAGGAGAAGGCTTCCCCTGGAAGGTAGTTGTGGGGTAGTGGTAAGAGACTGGACTTGGTGTCAGGCAACCTGCGTTCAAATCTTGGCTCTGCCACTTACCAGCTGTGTGACACCGATAAGTGGAAATGGTGACACACTGCTCTGCTTGTAATAACAATTAAATGACTTAAATGTATGAAGAAGCGCTTGGCAAATTGGAAAATGACATATCAATGCAAGTATAAATGCAAATGAGCTAGAGGAGAGAGCATGGGGTTTGTAGCCAGGCACTCCTGGTTCTGAATCCTGGCGTGGCAAATTACTAACAGTTCCATCCTGGGGAAGTTACTCAGCCTTTCTGAGCCTTAGCTCCCACTTTTGAGAAATGGGGCTTACAGAATAGAGATAAGGAACGTGAGGTGCTTAGGACAATGACCAGCACTCAGTAAAAATAGCTGCTTCCATGACCACTGTTATTTGTCTCTCAAACCACAGTCCAAATTCCCTCATATCACTAGTGGAGGTGGGGAGCACAATGACATGTCCATCATTAATAATTAACTATTTTTTACATCAATTCGTGCTGGGTACTACAGACAAGGTAACACAGGGGTGTTAATCTGTCTGTGAGCCCTCTGCCCCTGGGAAACTGTTCAGGACAGTGGCTGCAGTAAGCTCAACTAATGATGATAAAGCATAAAAGATAAGGACAGAATTGCAAGTGGAAATGAGAGCCTTGATTCTGGGGGTAGAAAATCTCCATAGCTTTCACCTTTGCTCCCTGGCTCTCCACCTGCATCAACTTAGTAAGGGTTTGTTGAGCTTTGACCTCTTTTTATCTGCTCAGAGTTTTGGGGGTCCCATTCTGAAGTTAGTTCTACCAGGCTGGTTGCATCTTGATGTAAAAAGTGACATTTACTCTGATTTTTAAATTGCCCTGAGTCTAATGCAGCACAAAGACTCAGACTTCTGCATGTGGCTGCATGATGCAGTGTACACGTTTCCTGAGTGTATGCTGGCCACAATTACCTCCAAGAAAAGTTGACTGTGGTTTCAGATCTGTAGAAGAGAATAGAAGACAACATGGAAAGTCTTTGAGCAGATGGCTGCTTTCCTAATTATTGTGGGACTAGTGGAATCCAAAGATACTTGCTTTCAATTAGGAATATTGATGCTGCTTGAATCAAGTGCCTACAAAGACTCATTTCAACTTGGTAAAATTAAGATTGAGTGTATACATGCGGAAATGAGTATTTAGATTATCAAAAAGACATTTAAAAGAATATGCATAGCAAACATTCATAATAGTTGCAAATTGGAAACAACCGAGATGTCCATCAACAGTTGAACAGGTAAATAAACTGTGGTATAGTCACACAATGGAATACTACATAGCAATGAAAAAGAACAGACTGCTGATAAACCAAACAACATATTGTTGAGTGAAAGAAGCCAGATACACAAGAGTACATACTATATGTATGATTCCATTTACATCAAAGTCAAGAACAGGCAAAATGAATCTTTGGTGATAGAGGTTACATGATAAAGGCCACATGAGCATAGACTCTGAGAGGAGCCCAACATTCATGTTAATTTCCATTCAGTCATTAGCCTCTAGAATTCTATAGTATGTAACATTCATTAATAGATCGTTGTTGAAAAAACAAATGAGTTCTTTTCAATTATTCAGAGAATTGTACCTTGAAACAAGTCATTCACCAGCCAACCACTACTCTCTGATTTGACTGACCCTGAGTCAACCAAAATATTCATGGTCCAGATTAACAGCGGAGATCTGGTCAAAGCCTTCTCAGAAGCTAAGGTGTCTGGGGAGACTCGGAGGCCTAGGGCCAGACCACGCGAGCGTTCAGGCCTCCGTTCTTGACTCCCGCTGAACTCACTCTGCTCTTTGGACTTGAGGCCTTTGAACTAAAACGCGCCCTTGCAAGATTTCCCGGCTTCCTTGTTTGGACTGGCGAGGAATGAGAAACACCATTCTTACGGTATTTCAGGATCTCGTCTTCCTGTCCTGTCCCTTGAGGAGGAAGTTCAGAGAGGGGCAAGGTTCGCTCCAGTCTCACGCTGACAGGCCATCCGGCCACCCCTTGGCCCCGAGCACAGCTCCCCTGAGAGTTCATTCCCTACCGACCTGAGCCCCCTTCTCATTGTTTTCCTAGTACTAGTCAGAGCCTTTTTTTATTTATGAAAAAAAAAGCCCTCCAGAAGGATTTTCTATCCTGGCTTGAAATTTTATCATCTTTTTGTGCATAAATAATTATCACAATATAAAAAACCTGGTGACTATAATTGATAACACTATATTACATAATTGAAATTTGCTAAGGGAGTAGAACTTGAATGTTCTCACCAAAAAATAAAAGGTAAATATGTAAGGTGATGGATGTGTTAACCGACTTGATGGGAGGAGTCCTTTCACAACATATATGTATATCAAATTATCACAATATACACTTTAAATATCTTACAATTTTATTTATCTATTATATCTCAATAAAGCTGAAAAAATGAAAAATAAAATAAAAACCTTGGGCATTTGAGTGGACCCTACTACTTTCAAAACCTTTCTTATGATCCTATGAAATGGGTTACAGCAGGCATTATTTCCTCCTCTTAAAAAAGTGCACAACAGTGGCTCAGAGAGGTTAGCAGTTTCTCTCAAGTTCCCACAGCGGTACTGCAGAGGAGCTGGGCTGGAGTCTGGGCCTTCTAATTGTGAGCCCATTTCCACCTTCTCCTTGCCTCGCCTCTGTCTGACGGTCAGTTCACTGCCTCTGACTCTCACCTCCCACTTTGGAGATGGAGACTGCTCCAGGAGCGAGAAGGCCCCAAGCTACCAGGGAGTTTGTACTAAGAATGGACTTCAGTACCCATCAAGGCCTCTGGAGCCTTTTCTGCATCGCCAGGTCCCTGCACAGAGCTTGAAACACAGGGATCCTTAGTAAAAGGTGCTGAGGTGAGTTAATCCCTGGTGCTGCAGGCTTAGTACTCCCGAGTTTCGAGCAGGTGATAAACCACAGAGCTGGAAGGATGGATCAGAGACTCTGGAATCCATCCGGCATTCTCTAATAATAGCAATTACTATTGTGATTATTCATTGAGAGCTTACTGTGTGCCAACAACTTTAACATTTTACATAGGTTATCTCAGTAATACAATGATTTTTGCGAAATGGGTACTTTGTATGCCCGTTTTACAGAAGTGGAAACCAAGGCTCAGAGAAGTGGCTTGCCCAAGGTTACTCAGGCAGGATGTGGGGGGTTGGGATTCAAACTCAGGCAGCCAAGTCCAGAGACCACGTTCTGAGCCTCCAAGCAGGTCCGCCCACAGAGAACCTGTACCAAGGCCAGGGGGAGTCTCAGGCAGCCCGAGGCTTCTGGTCACCTGTTCCCTGAACTGATACCCCAGTTCCTTGACATGTCCACCTGCCTTCAGCATTCGGACTTTCCTTCCACTCCTTTCTCCCTCCTCTCCTCATCTGCCTATTTGATTTTCTCATTCTTCCTGTTTCCCACATTTTCAAGGATGCTCTCCCTCTATTTTCCCCCTTTCCCTCCTCTCTGTTCCTAGGTTTTTTTTCTCTCCCCTCTCCAAACTGTTCCTCCTCCTCCTCCTTTCTTCTCCCATGCCCTTCCCCCACCATCTCCTCTGTTTCTCTTGCACCAATATTGGCACAACCATAAGTTGGAGTAGAAAATCATAGCATGTGGAGGGGAGCTCAGGTGCCCCCACAGCCATCAGTCCTTTCTCCCACTCAGGACGAGCCCACCAGCCCAGGAAGTCGTCCATTCCTATTTACTGGGCACACAACGGTGAGGAGAAGCAGACATTAACCAAACGCCCTCATTGCAAATGTAAAATACAGCTGGATTAGGACAATTAAGCAATCGTGGCACTAGAGAGAGCCTGGCCCTAATGATAGCCAGCTAAATCTTAAGGAGGCCTTAACTCCGTGTCTGACACTTACAGGTGATATCAACGTCTCAACTTATTTAAAATTCACAATGATTGCCTGAGGTAGGTGCTATTATTGGTCCCATTTTACAGAAGACCAAACTGCAGCATAAAGAAGTAAAATGATTTGCTCAAGGTCACAAAGCCAGAAACCAGCAAGGTCAGAGTACAAACCCTGACGCTGGGCCTCAGAGCCCGTACTTTCAAGCGCTGTGCTATGTTGCTGAGAAGTCAGGGCAGGCTTTCTTGAGGAGGTGACAATGAGGCGAGATCTAAGGATAAGCAGAGCTGTGTTTGGGCTGCCATAAGAAAATACCATAGACTGGGTGGCTTCTAAACAAGAGAAATTCATTTCTCACAGGTCTGGAGGCTGGGAAGTCCAAGATCAAGGTGCTGGTACGTTCAGCGTCTGGTGAGGACCACTTTTTGGTTCATAGATGATCATCTTCTCTCTCTGTCCTCACATGGCAGAAGGGGCAAAGGAACTCTCTGGGGCCTCTTTTTTAAGAGCACTAATCCCATTCATGAGGGCTCTACTCTCATGACCTAATCACCTCCCAGAGGCCCCACCTCCAAATGCCATCTCACTGGGGATTAAGTTTCAACATGTGAATTTTGAGGAGACACGACCATTTCATCTATAACAAGCTGAATTATCAAATATGCAACAAAATGTTGCTCTTCCCTCATGCCCACGTGTATGACAGACGTTACTAAATGACTACAGCACCCCTTTTCTCAGATGGGGACTCAAGTGCAGTTCCAAGAAGCCCCTCCTGATTGATCAGAATTGGTCCCAGAATTGAAACCTATTTGCCACCTAGCTTTGCTAATCCGAAACCAGCAGGCAACCGCAAAACCCTTTGAGGTAGTTTTGAAGCACCTTCTCTGCACCAGTGAGGCAGCCACCATTGATTAGGCACTTATCGTGTACTGCAGATTGGTTTTTCCAACATGGTAGTTACTTGAGCTGCCTGGACCGGGTCTTCATTCCCTGGGAACAGAGTGATGGGAAGTGTGTGTGTGTGGGGGGTGGGGGTGGGGGGGTGGCGGGGACCTGGAAGGTCTGTGAGCTTCAAGGGGAGTCATCTGGGGAATGAAAATCACCTGTGGACCTGGCATCAAGCAGAGGGCTCATGTGTAATTCAAGGTCTATAGAGTGCTTCATTGTTGCACCAACTCAGGTTCCGTCCTGGGGTCTCTGAGTCCTCACTGACTCACAGCCAAATAGACACTATGCCGAGAATGGTAGTCATGGCTGGTCCTAAACATCAGCTTCAGAGCAGAGAATTCAAAACATCTGCTCACATGCTGACCTCGACACGACATCTCTCCTCGTATTCCTGCCCTGACCAGCTGGTTGCAGGCAGAGCCCAGCTCCCCTAAAAACCCGGAGCAGAGGGCAATGTGTGATGGGGAGGGGGCTGCAGCAGCCCAAACAGGGTCCTTAGAATCGCTTACACCTTAGACGGGTTCCTGCATTTTACTTAAGTCCTGCCGTTGTTTCAAGCACTCATGTTACATATTGTCTTTTTTTAAAAATATACATTTAGTGTGGTTAGACTTGTGTGAATAGATCAGTATGATATAAGTGATATTTAGTAACCGATAATGACTGCGTGTTAGCCATCTGCTATTCCTGAGGGTTTCACCAAACCCTTTCATAAAAGCAAAATGATACTCCGCAGCCAAATTATATAACATTAACAGAATATTTTATATGCGAAATGCCGTATTTCTTTACTTTTCATTCAACTAAAAATGTACACAGTCAGTAACGAGCCATTTCAGCTGCATATTTATCCAAAACATTTCATAGGCAAAAAAAAGTCAAGTGAGAAAAATAACAGTTGAGCCACATGAAGGCTAGAAAAAACACATTAGAAAAGGGATCCTCATTACAATAATAAACAAGGGCCCAATTAAGGCTGCCACATGCAGGGCGGGTCCGTGCTAGGCAGGGAAAGCCTGTGCTCGGAGGTTCTGCCCTTGACTGTGAGAGCGTCCCCAACACGCTGACCAGCATTCCCGGACTGGGGCTGCCTCAGAGGACACATCAATGACTCCAGCCATTTTGCGGCCTCTCATTTTTGGAAAGTGCTTCTTCAGTGTAAGCAGATCCTGCTTTCTAGGCATGTCTGAGCGCCCACCTCATGGCCCTATAATCCTCACTATCCTGGAACTTGCGGCGGGCCGGTGCACGAGGAGGAGCAGGGCAGAGAGACACAACGGCTCCACCACCCACAACATGTCCACGAGAAGACGCATCTCGACACCCGTGAATCTGGGCTCCGAGCCCCCTGGATGGGGGAGACACAGTGTGGCTCCTGGTTAGTGGCATTTGGCAAGTAAGTGTGATGTGCAGGGCCTTGGGTGGGAGGCAAGGGAAGAGCTGGCACCTGGAGCGGTGGGACGAAAGTGTAGTGTAGTGCTCAGTTACTTACCTACTTTAAGCCTCAGTTTCATCATCTGTAAAATGGGAACATCATAGCTACCTTTGGGGTTGTTTGAGGATTAAACGAGATTATATAGGCCAAGTGTTAAGCACATGTCTGGCCCCTAAGAGTCATTGAATAAATGTTCGCTATTACTATTATTACTAAGCTTATGATCTAGTTGAGTAAATAACACATAACCACATGGAATAGTAGGGAATAACTATGGAACAACATGGGAGTGAGTGTGAAACACTCCAGTACAGACTAAATTCAAGATGTAGAAAGGTTCACAGAGGGAGAAGGCGAGCAGAGGGCAAGTGGCATCAAGCAAGGAAGGCTGCCTGGAAGAGGCAGATTTTACATAAGGTCTTCTCAGGGTCAGGTCCTAGAGGATGCTGGGTCATCTGCAGTCCCTGGCAAGGGTCGGTAGGCCTCTGGAGACTGATTTATTCCTCAGGTCTCGTGTTAACCCTGAGGGCTCCAGCAATCAGGTCAACAGTGGGGTCTACTTCTGGTAACTTGGGCCCAATGGAATAGGCTTTCTTCCAGGGTGGACAACAGAGGAGGGCAGGGAATTCATAGAGGCACCTGATGTCCTGGTGTCAGCAGTTTACTTCTAACTAACCTTCTCGGAATTGCTCTATGTGTGCTTGCAAGAGCTCCCAGTTTACCTCCTGACTTCTTAAAGGGCCCAGGGCCTTTTTCATATGAAGATTAAAGAACCTCCCAAATAAGAGGAAATCTATGTTTAATACTGTTACTTGGCTACTTCCCCCTCCATACATATTCACACAGAATGAGAGAGAGAGGGGACACGGAGGGGAGGGGACATGTCGGTGGCGAGCCCGGGATTACCAATGGCTACCCAAGGAAGGCAGTGGGCAGCATCCTTGGCCTGAGTCTGCTCCACTGCCTGGAGAGCCAGCAGCAGTGTGGCAGGACTCGCATCTCCCACCTTTTTACCCAGAAATGTGGCTCCCAGAGCTGCGGGATCCACATACCCACAGCTGCCTGCCAGTCATTCAGCCCGCCTGGGTTCGGGAATGACTCACCAAGTAAGGTTCAGACTCAGGGTCAAATCTGCTGGCCCATTGGCTTGTTCCAAGATCCATTTGGTCTGCGAGGTAAGTGATGCACGAGGCAGCCTTCTCTGCAATTTGACATGTGGCTGAAAAGTTCAGTTTAAATTCAGTGTTAAAACCCAATGTTCTCATAAATATAGTAGCTATTTAAAGGAACTCTGCTTTTCAGAATGAATAATTCATGTTAGTTTATCTGGTTCAGGAAGTCGGCATATGAGGTTTTCTTAAAGTGGGATGCCTGTGTGTTGTGTATATTGTGAACACGGTCATTTAAAATAGGTGCTAGACGAAGGCTGCACCACGGATTTCATAGTAAACACCGGAGCCAAACAGATGGCCTTGGTATTTATTGAGCATTTACTGTGTACTCACCCAATGCAGGAAGTCATGGGGAACATGGAAGGAAGCATATTCCAACTCTACAGACTTCTGTCTCCTCATCTACAAAATGAGGAGCTGGATATAATGATATCTCATATACACAACTTCAGCCCTAGAGGCCGATGATTATGCGGTGTGATCTGTGCCCTAATGGGCCTCAGAATCTTGCTGGAAAAAAGTACAACGCACACCTTCCAATGAAATAACAATGTCACAGTGACTAGAGGTCAGGGAGGGAGGGGCTATGGGGGTTAGAGAAAGTCTCAAAGTCCTTTCTCCATGGGACATGGCAGGTCTTCAGTGATGGAAAAAAAATCTCCAGGGAACCAGTAGAGGGTTGAATCTAGTTGGAGGGGACAAGCTTGGTGATGGTAGGGGACCAAGCGGGTACTTGCCTAGCAGGGTCATTGGGAGATTAAATGAGAGGATATGTAAAGAGGCCAGCACAGTGCCTGGTGCACAGTAAGCACTTGTCACATGTCTAAACACAACTGCTAGCGAGTGACACTGGATTATCTTCTGCTTAAATCGCGTGGGTCTAACACGGCTGAGGAGGGAGTCTCAGAGGAGCAGCTGGAGAGGCGAAACAAGTGAACCAACAGGGCAGCTGCACTGAAGGGTGAGTGCCCCTCAAAGATGGAGAAGTGGGCAGCTCTGGCACCAAGATCCTTCTCCATTTAGCTGTTTTTCACCACAAACACCTGCCAGGCCCATGTAAACAGCAGCCCCGAGATCTTGGAGAGCTCTGTAGGCAACATTTGGGTTAAACTGACCTCTTGGAATGGTCAGGAAGAATTTCACTTTAAAAAATAAATTTTGCACATTTTTTTGGTCTTTATTATTTATTATTAATCAGGGCACAAAGTTGTTTATTGAACGGTTTGTGCTCTTCATGCTATTCCCAAGAGGTCAGTGGGTCCAGCAAACACCAAGCTTCTGAAGTTATCCACAAACCAAAACACCAAGAGGCCTCTTTAGAGAACTTGCCTGGCCTTCTGTGGTCAGCTCTCACCATGTTCTGCGACTCTGGATAGATTCTCAGCCAAGGACATCCACGCTGTTATCTTTCTTCTTTGAGTTCTAATTAATATTATTAAGCTAGCTATCATTTATTGAGCCTTTACTATGATCCAGGTACATTTATAGAGTATTAAATTATATTATAAGATAATTTACATTGGTCCTATGAGATAGGTTTATTATCATGTCCATTTTACAGGTAAAGAAATTGAAGCCCAGAGAGATTAAGTAACTTGCCCAAATTCACACAGCAGGCAAGTGGCAGAAAGACTGAAATCCAGGCCTGTTCTGATTGAGTCTTAATAACTATACTCGCCTGCCTCCTAGATGATGGGGCAATTGGATATCAGGAATATAAAGGGCAGGTGAGGCAGACGGATGATAAAAAAATGGGAAGGTTTTCAATGTCACCTGGAAAAGAAAAGGAAGATAAGGGACACAAACAGAGCCAAGGATTCGCACTTCCTTGGCTTGAGGGCGGCAGACACATGGGACAGAGGAACTGAGGCCACACGCTTTGGCAAGATGTGTACCATGAACAGAGCCCACATCTCACAGTCCTGGGTATTTAGGGACCACATGGGAATGAGAAATGCCTAAACAGAGGGCACTCCCAGTCTGGGCTGTCGCAAGCGCCTGGATTCATCAGCGTCTTAGCGGAGGGAGGAGAACTCCCACCCCGGGAGTCAAGGCCCCAGAGACAGGAGCCGGCTGCTCATGACGGGGAGTCACAGAATGGGAAAGCACTAGACGTCTGGAAGGAGGACAGACACAGAAAATAAAACCCGTTAGGTGGGCATTATCTGCAACAAAGCAAAGCAAATTTACAAGCATATTATGGAAACTGCGGGAGAGGGAAATCATAGAAACTTTCTAGTGAACAAGGAAATTGGAAATGGAAATTGGAATCTCCCAGGACAGCACCGATTCCTATTAATTTGAACTGTGTAAAATGTTATTGATAGTGTCTTTGTTAGTATCTCCTTCTTTCTGTTTTTTCTTAGTGATTACACAAATATTCAAAAGGCTTCCGAGGGTTCATTCTCAACCTCCTTGCCCCAATCCTATTTTTCCTACAACGTCTTAAATTTCTGAAACCCCAGCCCTCCTACACTGGAAGTTTTCCTCCTGCCTGAAGAGAGCCTACTATGTACGTGATGTGCTCCTGGTGGGCCGAAACTGTGCTTTTCCATCTCTGGAATCCCTAGCAGGCTAAGCCTGGAATGGGCAAACAGTAAGTGCTCAATAAATACCTACCGTGTGATGAGCATTTCATAGTTTTGGCTCCCCCGGTTGTGTGACAATTCTGAGACTCACACTGAAAGGTGGCAGGAGAAAGCAATTGGGCCCCAGTTTCTGCCAAGACGAGGTTGTGCACGAGGCCTGTCCCAGCGTGGGGAGGTCTGCAGGCTGGAGAGGAGCCTGTCAGGATGTGCCCAAAGTCGCTGCATTTTTCCTGGGTCGCAGAGCTGGAGGATGATGGAGGTGGGGGTGGGGGAAGCCCATCACGAGCAGGACTACGAAAATAAAGAGCAACCTCGCCTGTCATGGACCAAGCTGACCCCCTATGAGATACAAAGATGGCTCAGGGCCTGCCTGGGAACAATTCCCTTGGTGTGGACCGCAAACTTGGAGGAAAACGGAAGAGCAGAACAATTTCCCATTCACGAAGAGAATGAGGAGCCAAGTATCTTTTCAGTGAGTCAGCTGTAGGCAAAGGGATTTATTTATAATATTATTATTTGGTAGAAAAGAACTTACTATGGCTGAATGTAAAAAGTATTTTTTGATAAGTTAAAGAGATTAAGAAAAATCAGGCCGATTTTGACAGGGAATGGTGTGTAAACGAGAAGTGTTATCAGTGAGAATCTGGCACCAGCTCCATTTTGTGATGGTGAAAAATATCAGTATTATTTACTAAGAAGATTAGGGTTGAATTGGAAGAGAGGCTGGTTGTTGTGTGCAGATGGAGATAAGATAAGGATTTTACCTTCTCTGCAGAGCCAAATGCAGCGCACACAGCGCTGTTATCTCGGGGCTGGCAAGCAGGGGGATATTAAGATGTATGTTGTAATTACCAGTGGCAGGAGCAAATTTCATAGCGACTATTTTAAACCCTAATAAAACGCCGGCCTTTAATTATACAGCTTTGAAATATTTTTCTCAGTTAATTGCAACGGGGGAAAATAAAATCAACCTCATATTTGAAACTGACTCTCACAGGGAAAGCCCTCGGCCTGGCGCTCCGGCTGCCTCTGAGCACCACGCCATGGGTGGAGAGCAGCCTTGGTGCCGAGTTTCCAGGCTCCGCCGACGCCCTCCCTCACTACCCACACCCCAGCCTTGTATGGGGGGGACACCATAAGAAAGGGTGAAGTCTTTCCGTGTGGAATTAGACACCCCCCAAAAGCCACAAGGTCATTCCTTCTGGAAATGAAATCTGATTTCTAGAAGCCGGAGGCAGGTGGGATTCAGGAGAAAAGAAGGGAGGGCTCGAGCGGGCAGGGTGGGGTCTCTACCCGCAGAGGCAGCAGCCTTGGACGGTTGGACCCTCCTCCGCCTCCCCAGGGGGCATACTGAGCCTGTCGCTCATCTTGGTCCACACCTCTCCGACTTTCAGGTTCTTAGATCATAGTTTCATGTCATTAACGCCTCCCTCTCCTTTGCCCCACACTAATAAAAATAATAATAGCAGTTGTCCTCGTCCTTGGAATACCTCCTGTACGCGCCAGGCACTGCCCTAAGCCTTTTGCATCCACATAAACTTCTGAGCAAGAGGCAGGTTCCTCTAGTATTTACATTTTTGCCTACATTTTAGAGTACTGTTACCGAGGTCCAGAGAAGCAGTCAGTGTCCAGGATCGCCCCCAGGGTTGCCATCCAGGTCCACTTGACCGCAGAGCCCTGCTCACCGCCCTCAGGTAAACTCACCTCTCCTTCAGCCCTCTCCTTTTCTCGGCTCATCAACCCCTTCCTCTGACTCCCCGCCCCCATCCCCTTCCGGGCACTGCGCCAACTCCACGCCCCTGCTGGGAAATTTCAGAGACCCCTCAATGCCCGCAGGACGGCGGTCAAACATCGCGCCTGCCCCTCAGGCCTTCCTCAGTGTGGTCCTGATAACCTTTCTTCACGCATCATCCACTTCTTTCTCACAAGAACCTTCTAGTCCCAGAAGGTTGACCTACTGCTGGAAGCTTCTCACCACTCAGCTCTTCTTCAAAGCCCAGTTCAAAGTGCTCTGCTTCCTCAAGCCTGCCCCGTCTCGGCCCCGTGCAAGCCCCCTCTGTGCGCCAGTCCGTGGTCTGACCCGCTTTCCCTACTTGCCTTCTCGCATTACTGAGAACGTCAGCTCCCGAGCGCAGACGGTGGCTCCGCTTTGCTCCTACTGTATGCCCACTTGCACACGCACCGTTCGTCTGAGGCCCTGCTATCATTTGCTCAGTAATAATCGTCAGTTATCCTTCAGTATATTTTGTTCTGTTTCACCTGGTGGCTTATAAATGTCCTGCTGGCAGGAACTATAATGTGAATTCCTTTCACAATCCCAGCCTGGACTTGCCAGAGGTGCCCTTAATAGGAAAGGTGCTCGTTTTGCATCTGGGTCCCATGAAGTGAAAAAACCTGTGGGCAGGAGGCCAAGAGATGTCACATCCTTAACTAGTTTGTATCCCCTTTCATCACATAACCCTAATCTCGTCACATGTGAAATGGGGCCAGTAACAGCTACCCTGTAGAGGCTGGGGTGCCCGGATCCAATGACTATATGGGCTGAGAAAGACTTGGCCAGGAAGCCCACAAGCAAGGCTACCTGTCCTGTTACTAATGTAACTGTGTAACTTATATAACCATGTAACATGACTATGACTACCTCTTTTCCCAGCGGCTGCCAGATGCTTTAAAGTCCATTTTGCTGGCTGGCACCAAAAAGAAAATCTCTCCCCCTCCTCCACTGGCACCTGGCCCCTGGCTGCACATAGTGCTGTGGGTAGAAAGAGGGTACAACGCCCGGGAACCATGGCCTGAGCTCTGGAGGAAGTGGGAGGGTCCTCCCAGAATCCTCCCTGGGGCTGGGGTGAGGCAGGGAGAGTCAGTACGGAGAACCCCTCAGAGGAAAGAGACGGTCCAATCAGATACTCAGCTGTTTGGACCATTTCTCATTCAGGGCAAGGGTTGGAGGCAGCCCGTCCTCACAACGAAGGGAGAATTTATCAAAGCCACCAAAGGGACCCATTAGTATGCCTTTTGGCTGCCAAACTGTTATTTACAGGAGAAAATTGCCTTCAGGTAGAGCACAGACGATGGGATGTCCTGGGTTCCTATGGTCCTTCTCCCCAAACTCCTGGCCATGCTCCTCGGGCAGGGCGTAAAAGGAATGTTTACAAAGCAAATCCTACTTCTCCATTAAGTCACACCTTATCGTCTCAGAGTTCTTCTATTTAATGTCTTATGGAGCCTCTCTGACCTCACAGCTCCAACCTTTCTGTCAGATACTTTGTGATCCAAAAATAGATAATGGTCTTAAAAGTACCAGGAGCCTCCTCCCCTCAGAAGGTTTTGGAAAGACTCTTTCCTACAGAAGGGAAGAATTCTTTGGTCCACAATTATTTGTCACCATCAATACATATGTTTATCAGCTACTGGCTAAATGTACCCATTTGTAAATTTCAATTTTTTATTACTGATAACAGTAGCCAATGCCAATGGAATTTTTTTTATGTGCAAGGTACTGGGCTAGAGCTTCATTTAATCCTTGTAAAAGCCTCTGATGTGGATACTATGATTATCCCCATTTTACTGATGAGAAAACAGAGGTTTAGAAAAGTAGCTGAGAGCGGACTGCTGAATCCAGTCTCATTCTAAAGCTGTGCTCTTAGCCACTGTGCTGTGCAGCTTCACGTGGGGCCAGCCTGCATTATTTGAGTGTGTGTGCACAACCAGGAGTATTTGATTACACATATTTAGTGCACACTCTTACGTGTGTGTGTTCCCTGCAACCTCGCACGTCCCACTCTTGCCGATCCCGGCCCTCTCAACTGTAATGACCAGGGCTTTGTGACTCCCCAGTTTGGGGAGGTCAGGGCCCACTCAGCCACACTGCCTGGCAGCAGCCCTTTAGCCAAATAGCAGGAGCCAGCCGGCACGTGCTCTCTGTCACAGAGGTCGGAGATTGCATCCCAAGCAGGCGTCTGTCGTGGGCGGCTGCAGCTGGCCCTGGGGTTGCAGCCTTTGTGGGTGCTGGCTGGTGTTGGGGCTCTCACTGTTTGAGAAATGATTAATACTCAGACACTATCTTGATAGCTTTAGGAGACACCCCTCCGTGGACCAGGATGCTACTGGTTGATATAAAATGATATATTCTTTTCAATCTATTTCATGGTGGCAGTAATTCAGACAAGGAAATGTCTTTGCCTTCTACTGGAGCTTTATGCTGCTTAGAAAGAAAAAAAAAATCACCAAAAATGATGAAGAGAATTTTTCAGAGAACTTAATACATTAGCAACTGGGAGCTTAGAAAATGAAACACTTTCTAAATTTCCCTCCCTCCAGAACAGTAATGATTATCTCTCCCTCTTCCAAAAGCCACGCAGCCCAGGGGAAGGATGGTGAGATAGAACACAGCCGGGGGAAGGTCTGAAAATACAACAGGGTTTTTCTGATTTTTCATCCAGAAGCAGCTCTATTTATTGGTTTCCTTGAGCAATGACCCATTATTTTTGCAGCCTGCTCCGAAGGGGTAGAATACATAATTTGAAGCCATAAACAAAAACTAACTTTTAGATTGTGTTACAGCTTTGTTCCTCCCATAGTCACAGTGTTCTTCAGTTGCTTTGTCCCTGCTAAAGGATACCACAACCAAAGCAGCCCTTTCAAAGACCTGTTACTGCTGCGGCCTCCCTCCGCGCCGTTTTTGCTTTCCCTTGGCTGCAAAGGACAAGCTGAGGCCATTGGTAACGGTAATATTTTAAGAGATTCCCAAAACTTCTGATTTTGTAGTGAACAGAATTCAACAAAATCTGAGCCACCCATTTGCCAGGGGGAGTCTGTGGTCAGATATAAATGGCCAGCAAGTAGCTAGTAGCTAGAAGGGTCTGAGACTTTGAGGGGATTTGGTGACAGAGAAACTGTGATCAGAGAACTAAGTCTGCACATTTACTGTAAGCTCTTGTAAAACATTATTTTTTATCAAAGTCATACAGGCACATAGTTTAAAAGTAAAAAATGTAATTCTATGGGGCTGACTCCCAACTCCCTTTTCACATTCCCCAGAGGACACAATTTCAAATCTTTTAGCAGCTTCTTCCATGATTTACTTCCATTTATCTAAATAACATGATTATGCTGTTATGTCTACATTTTAGAAATTACTATTCCAATTTTAGATCCTGCCCACTAACTTCTGAAACAGGAAGCTGAGGTTGGGGCTCTCTTACATCTCTTTTCCTCACCCCATTCACACTTGCTCACTTCCCACCAACACTTTCTCTGCCCCGTGTGCTTACAACCTAGTTAGATCATAATGTTTGATGGGGTCAATGTTTAGTGTTTACTATGATTATGAAAAGAATTACTTTCTGTGGATCTATATGTATTCTATGGTTACATTTCCTTTGTTATCTTTACTTTCCTTGTTTTCAGTGGAGTTAATAGTTGCCTCTCTTTTCCTTACTTTACTATATACTTATCACTAATTCATCCCTAAATGTTGTAAATCTTGTCTTGATATGTTTAATACATTAGGAGTTTTATTAGTTTTATTTTTTCCCTAGACACTTTCGTCTCACAGCTCTCTGTCCTTCTGCTTCCATCTGGACTGGGTATTCCCTGGGCTGTTGTGCAGTTATGGTCTTGGGATCTTTTTTATGATTATCTCAGTGATTCCCTCAGCTTTTCTCTTGTACTGGATTCCTTGTTTTTGGCATCCAATATCTTCCTCTTTCTTGGTTTACACCTTCAGAAACTTCATGGTAAAAAGATATGTAAGATAAGGAGGAGGTGACTTTTTTGAGCTCTTATATGAATGAAAATGTCATTATTCTGCACTTACGCTTGATTGATAGTTTGGCTAGGTATAGAATTCTAGGGTAGAAATAATTTCCCTCCAGCTTTTTAAAGCCTTTCTCTACATCCTGGGATTGCCTACTGATTCTGAAAATATTAAACCAGCTAAATAATGTCAGCGATTAGCATAGTGATAACCTACTGCTAGATTTTAAGAACAAGGAGAGAAAAATCAAAGGGTAGGAGATCACCCTTTGGCAGGTATATATTGATTATGAAAATAGGAATGGTAGCATGAATTTACCTTGTTCAAACTCCCTTCCTTGCTTAATGACCTTCAATGTCTCTCCCACTCCTCTGTCTACAGCATCAAGTTTAGTCTTCTCTAAACAGCCTTCCTAGCAAGCCTACTCTGGTCCAGTCCAGATAAGTTATTCTTCTTATTATCCCCTGCTCCCTTTTCCTCTTCACCAGCCAGGAATTCTCTTCTCTGAAGGTTTCCCTCTTAACAACAAATCCTACACATTTTTAAGGCCTATTTCAAAGCCCATCTTCTCTGTGATATCTGGTTACACTGATGCGCCATACACTCTGGATTGGCTCACTCACATTCCTTCCATTCTCTTTGTTGATAGAGAGATTAGAAAGATGCAAACTACATTTCTGAAATTTTCTTGAAGCTAGTGTTCTGGATTTGAATTGGATTCTGCCTAACGACATACACTCACACAAGATTTGGAATGGAATTGAATTGATTTGGAATTTGAAATTGAACATTCACCATAGCATGTGAAGAACAAGAAATGAATGAGGCCAAAAGTAGAAGAAAAGTTTTCCTCCAAGCTGATCCTCAAGGGATCACTTTGTCACCCTTGAGGTTGACTACTGGGGTGAACCAGGATCTACTTACTTCATTCATTTAGTCACTCAGTCCTGTTTGCTGAATGAAGAAAGAATTAATGATCACTAGAAAGTCAGTAGAGATTTCAAGGACTGAGGTACTCATTAATCCCCTCCCCCAAATAAAAAGAAAAGAATGTTTCAGTAAACAGATCTGTCCTGGGGAGTTCAGAGTCATCACCTACAGTGGTGGCCACCGGGTTGACGGCAGACATAGGGGTGGATGGTTAATTCCCCTAGCTTATCCATCTACAGAGTCCCTGTTCAGTTCTGCCTGGCTGGAGGCATTTTTGTTTTGTTCCTTTTGGAAGCAAGTTTCTCTCCCCTCAAGCCTTCCTCACTTCATCTGGTGTCCAGTTCATTTTCCACTCACAAGTGTCATGGGAATATCACTCTATAACAGCAACACTTGTGTATTCTCTCAAATTGAGCTCTGTGAAGTCCCTCATTGTTCTTTAGGGAACTCATGCATATCTGCCATTATGTGACTTCTGATACAGAGAAGAAAAGGAGAACTCTGTTGAGAGCATTTGACAAGGCAAAGACAACATGTTCCCAAGTCAGATAAGTCAATCTTACAGCTATTCACAAGGAGTTCCTTAGAAAATGGCATAAATCTAAATACCACCTCAAATTTTATCTGTAAGGAAGCAATAAATATATGATCAAATCTATAAATAAATGTTTCAAAACTACATGCAGCAGTTAATGAAATAACCGCTAACAGTGTGCTCATCAGGCATCATGGGGAACCAGAAGGGATGGAGGAAAGGAGGGGACCAGAAGCAGAAGCAATAACTGAGTTACATTAAAATGTACACACATGATTGAGCAGCTACTGTGTGCTGTTTTCAAGTACATTGCCTCATTTAATCCATATCTTGTGACTCCTATCTTATCAACCCCATTTTTCAAAAGAGAAAACTTAAGAGTCAGAGGAGTTAAGTAATTTGTCCAAGGCCACACAGCTGGTATCTGAGCTAGGATTTGGACCCAAGCCACTTGATTTCAAGTCCTAGGCTCAGTTTCAGTTTTTGTGTACTTATGTAGGTCCCGGAATACAAACAGATGGTGAGAACCAGGGAAGGAGTTGGAAGAGGCACGTGTCCCTTAATGGTTTTCAGATGAGTGCTAAGGGAAAGCTAAAGGGATAAGAATTGTTTAGCCTGGGAAAGGGAGTATCTTACCGCTTGTGGTCAACTCTGTACTACAGGAACATGGATGGGAGTTAGATGAGCAGAAGTGTCCTTTATCCAGGAAGAGTTATACGTATTTCTTAGGAGTCCTTTGACCCTGGAAGAGATTCTTTTCAGTCTGGAGTGAGTTAGGGAGGCTTCCAGAAACTTGGAGGCAGAGGGGGGCATCAGTTTCCTTACCTAAGCTCATCCAGAGCACCTCCATTGTAACTAATTAGGTCCATTGGTTTTCCCCATACAAAATAGTTTGAAAAACCAGGGTGGGACTGCACAGCTTTGAATCAACTGTCTCATCAAGGTTTCGGTCATTTTCTCACATGTTCTTTCACTCAGTGGTGAGTATTTATTGCGTTCCAGTTAAATACTCAGCTCTGTTCTTAGCCCTATAACTCAGAAAAGAAAAGAAGCTACTTAGGCTCTACCTCAAGAAGTTTACCATCTTAGAGAAAAGACTGGAAACACACAAGTCAGTTAAGGAACAAAGCAGAGTAGAAATGATCAAGTGCCCAAAAGAATGATATTGGCTATACAAATACCATATTGTATTTACTTTTAAAGTAAATGGGGGGCTGGCCCCGTGGCCGAGTGGTTAAGTTCATGTGCTCCGCTGCAGGCAGCCCAGTGTTTCGACGGATCGAATCCTGGGTGTGGACATGGCACCGCTCATCAAACCACGCTGAGGCAGCGTCCCACATGCCACAACTAGACGGACCCACAACGAAGAATACACAACTATGTACCCGGGGGCTTTGGGGAGAAAAAGGAAAAAATAAAATCTTTCAGAAAAAAATAAAAATAAATTAATTAATTAAATGGAATGGTTAAAATGGCAAATTATATTTTAAATATGTATATATTTTTTTAAAATACACACACAGTAAATGGAAACTTAACTCTTTCATGGGAAATGAAATAGACATTTTTAGTAGAGACCAAACTAGAATCATTGGTCCTCCTAAAACCATCATGGACAGTGGCGATCTTGATTTGGAGCCCCACATTATATCTAACATGTGTGTGTGTGTGTGTTTTCCACATGAAACATTTTTCGCAAAATGCTTGTTATACTTTTAAAATTTTGCTTTGAAAGTTATTTGGCTCAGAGTAACTCATTGAAGTTATAATTGACAATTGTTTTCGGGCAAGATGATACCCACCCAGGAATTTGGGGAAGGGGCAAAATCTAGTTTACAAATTATTTTCAAATATGATATTTTTGTGAATAGGATAAATGACAAAAACATGACATATTGTAGATATTTAATCTAGCAAATATTAATTTTTATTTTCAGGTTTTCTTTTAGAATCAAGAGCCAATATATATGTTTTCCATATGATTGTTGAAAAGAAAACATGTAGACCCTAGGATTGTATCCACGTGCCCATGGATAAAAACAACCTGGGTTTGGTATGGAGGACAAAAATAAGAGGAATGCTCTAATAAATGTAAATATAATATGACATGGAAGCTTTCTCTACTCATTTTTTCTCATCCACTGAGAGTCACACACAGCAAAAAAAGCACAGAAAGTATGAAGAGTACTGATTTCCACAGAATTGGTTCTTCACCTCACGTTCTTGGAATTACTTCTGTGTGGTGATACTCAGAGGCAGGGGGATGCACTTGGCGGCCACAGTGGAGCCTATAAAGGTCAAATGCCCATAAGAAGCAAGGATACCAATGAAGAAGGACACACACCTTACTTGGTCATTACCAAACACCCTGTAGTTTCCAGCAAAGTGACTGGGGACCCCTCTCCCACCCTTGTCCTCAACTCCTCGTCAGTTTTGGGTCCCTGTAAATCAAACTAGTATCTTCTAAAACTAGGTTTTAGATGTACCTCAATAGCACTTGCCAGCTGAAGTATATTTAGAATACCTCACCTTTCTGTCTTGGAATTATGTCCAAAATGAATGCGTCTGCTAGTCTTTGCACACTTTCAGGAAGACAGTGTGGCTACTCTCCACCAGGGCTGTAAGGCAGGTTGCTTCACAGTCCTTTCCATTTATTACAGGCAGGGACACAGAGAGAGGGGAAAACTGGGCTATGCCATGAGGCTCAAGGCTGCTTACTGTGCGGGCCCGGCTGTGCTTGGTTTGCAGACTGGAAGTAGGATGACGTGAGCTGGTGTAGGAGAGAAATAAAGGGCACAGTTCTACCCCAAGGGGGCTGTATTTAGTTGGGGAGACAGATGCAATGATTGAGTACAACCACAAGAGGTAATAAGGAAGTCCTGGATTGCATGATCGCCACTGCAATTTAGAGAGAAGAGGGATGGAGCCTCCGTAGAAATTATGGTAATGGAACCAGGCCTGGTTCACCCCCCTCAGGCATGCTTGAGGCTGTTTATCTACCCTGTTGAATCACTCAGCTTTTCCAAGTTTCTATCTCTTTATGGACTCTTTCCTCTCTTCCCTCTCCCAGAAATATTGGCAAGCTTCTTTAGTCATTTGTGTTTCTTTACATTATCAAGGCCAGAGGTATATCTTCTCTGATAGATAATGGCCCTCAGTTAAAACTAGCAAAAGCTATTTTGCTTGATGTATTAGCGCCCTATTTTAGAATAATCCTATTTCCTTGATTCTTTAGTATTTACAATTTTTGTAAGTACCGATTATATTTTCTAAGTCAAAGTGGGGTAAAATTAGTGCATTGTATCCTGTTGTTGCCGCTTTCTGGAGTAGTCAGTCTTACATATTTGAACAATACCACCCCGGTGTAATTTTAAAAGGTAAGAGCTTGATTCTTTAAAAAACACTTAGCCGGGCAGTGTGAGCTCTCTCTGCGGATCCTCACATTAGGAGTGTTTTACATATATCACACAAAAGGAAAAAGCGTTCGGAGGGAATCGGGGCTCATCGGAGCTGAGAGCTGGACCTGCTGAATTGTGGCAAATGGGCCTGTTTCTGCCAGCTGCACACTGTCAGCCAGGTGACATTTGAGGCCATCTTCCATTAATGGGCTTGTGGTTTGGGGAGCGACTGGCATGGGCATGTAAAAGTCAGGCCCCATCAGAAGCAATGACCCTCCTGCGTAGTCCCCAGATAATCAAGACTATGCATTTACCATGAAGTTCCTGTTAACTCTGTAGCAGCCCATGTGGGCTTTGCACCTCACTGCTTTGGCTTCTCTAAAATTCCTGAAGTAAAGAATTAGTGATACACTAGAGGGCAGTGGCTTTGGGTATTCTGATACTTGAGTGGAGGAAGAGATGAGTGTGAGGTGGAATAGTCAGGGAAGGCTTCCTGGAGGGGGGGGACTTCAGCAGAGTCTGGAAAGGTGACCATGATTTAGATGGGCAGAGCAGAGGACAGAGACAGAACTTGACCATGCGCTGATGTGCTCGGATCCCAAGCATGGCCTTCACTTAGCTGTGGGAGGCCATCCCTTTGGGAACTTGTTAGATGCCAGCTCCTTGTCTGTTGTGCCAGACTGATCATTTTGCTGAGTGTTCATCCAGGGTCATGGACTCTGCCCCACCTCCTTTTAAAATCTTTAATTTTAAAAAACTCATAAGAGCATAGAGGATAATATAATGAATGCCCATGTCATCCCAAACAGGCAAACATTCTATCATATCTACTCAGATCTTTTTCTAATGAGATGACTTTTACAGATAACGTATTTTTCTATGTCTTCCCCAGTTCCATCCTCCCCATGAGCAATCATTATAACTAATTCTGTTTGTATCCAGTTAATGTTTTTATACTTTTGAAGTGTGTGCATTTTTGTTGGCCTATTCAAAGATTATTTTCCTTTATTTTTTCTCAAGAAGTAGGTGCTGTAAGCATCAGACTCTAAAATGGGGAATGGGCTGAGTGGAGGTGGTAGGATGGAGGAGGCTGGGAAGTTGGGGGCCCTTGATTTATAACGTGTCCTCCATTGTTCCTTAGGACATAGACCACGTGCCTACTGAGGCTGTAGTAGTAGGAAGAAATTCAGAATCTTGGTGTGCTAGCTGCTTTTTATGCTTTTGGTAAAGTCCTACCAGAAACAGACGGCTAAAGGCAGTTCTCAAGCGGAGCAAAGGGGGAGACTGAGCAAGAGAAATGTGAAAGTGTCTCGCATGTCCCAAGTCCTCTCCTGACAAACTGGGCCTTGGCACTTAAGACTGAAACAATTACTTCAGACAGAGGCCAGTAGACTGAAGGACGGGGACTGGACATAGCTTGGAGGCAACGGTTCTCAGAATCAAAGACTGTGTCCAGACAAGATTTTGGCTTAGGATTGTTAGCCCATGGAACTCACTGGAAGCAAATAGACAGGAATCTGCTAAGGGAACTGTATTGCCAAAGAAATGCCATGACTACTGACAACAACCTGTGACTGGATGTTCTGCCTCTGAGGTAATTCCTCGGCTTCCGAACTCCTGCACTAAAAGTAATGTGTTCTTAAAGCTGTGTTAAAGTTATTCTGCCTAATGTCCACCTCAGGTGTGGCCCTAAGGATGAAAAACAGGGAGATTCTCCAAGAGAGCAGATTTGCCAGGTGAGGTGACAGAGGCTCTCACAACATGCTCAGCATGTGGAGTCCGGAAGACTATGATCTGTGTTGTGTACCGTGGACCAGTGATTACTGTGTGTGTATGCGTGTATGTTTACCTTCTTTTTTCCTTTCCTGAATAGGAGTTTTTATTGCATTTTGGATATTTCGGAGATGGATAATATATTTTAGCCCTTTGTCACTGTACCATAGTTGCAACTACCTGGACATTAGACAGAGCTCAGATGCCATCACCTCCCTCCCCCAGTGGATACTGGGATATGGCGTCTGCTTCCACCATACTGAGACTTGATTGACAAGATTTACATCACCCAGAGATCCTGGACCTGGATCTGGATGCTGTAACTGAGTGACATTTTGAGTTGTCTCTTTCTTGTGAGGGGGATGAATGCATTTCATGGGGGTATGAGCATTTTGTACACTGAATGTATGGGTAGGCAATGGGATGGACTGTGGGAGATATTATTTCTTGCTGTGAAGGACCAACCAATTGATAGACAGCATTCATTCTGATCTCCTTCTAGAATACCTTCCTGTACTGCAGAGGCTGGGAGGTTAAAAATTAAATTTCCAGGAATCTCTTGCAGTTAGGATTCTGGATGATATTAGGTTCTACCAATTATTTGCACTTAATGCAAAATTTAGAAGATAGTAGTGTGGCGCACCCCTCTTCTTTGTTTTGGGCTCTTTTTCTGCTGGCATGCAAAGTTGTGGAGATGCCATGGTCCAGTATCTCTTATGTGTGTGGAGTGAGTCTTTCAAATATTGAAAGATATTTGCAAAGGTAGGGACAGCTGGACTATGTCTAATGTCTAGGCGGTCGTGACTATGGCAGTGGTTTACAATAGAAGCTTCCTGGTTCCTGAATCACAGCCATGGCTGTGTGTTCTTGAACTCAGTATTTCCCTGGTGGCCTCCTGATGCCCTGCCTTCCTTTTTGTGCTAGAAGCAGCAGTGGCTGGACCATGGTATTCTAGGACTCATTCTTAGAGCCTCATTCCTTGGCCTGCTGCTCCAACCCTCTACAGATTTCATAAACATCTAATTCTCTGTGTCAAATATCTAGAGTGGATTTTGTTTCCTAATTCCTGACTGATATAACTACCTACACATTAAACTTTCCTGCTTCTTCTTCACAGAGCCCTAATTTTGTTCTAATGTTCACCTTTTCCCCCACATTGCTTGGTGATCTAAGCCAGTCTTGACAGTTCCATTTCCCGTGTAATTGGTTTGGAAAAGAACACTGATGCAATTCTGGACAAGGAGGAGATCCAGAGGGGAGGTCTGCTGGGTGGTCTGGTTAAGGGATCTCTGCTTTATAACAGAGACGTATAAGACAGAAGCGGTCCTTCTCTTTCATCGGATATTGTGTCTACATGTGTGCCTGGGATTGTGGTAGTTATATAGTGCTCAAGAGAGGAATTAGTCTGAGGAGAACACATTTAAGACTACTGAATTAAACGACAGACAAGCCCAAGCCCTTGATGACATATTTAAACTGCTGAATTAAAAATCTTAGGAAATTAAGGTATTGTGAAGTATGCCCCAATTCTAGACTTCTTGTTATGTTGAGATAATAAATCTCTTCATCCCTGAAGCTATTTTGAGCTAGAGTTTCTGTTACTTGTGTTCAAAAGAGCCTAACTAACAGGGTATCTATAAATAACTGTATATTTTACTACACATATGTAGCCATAAACAACATATTCTTTTGCGTTTTTTGAAATTCACTTAAATGAAATCATATGGTTTGTAATGTTACACAATTCTTTTTTCCTCTACCTGTTTTCCTGATCTATCTACGTTGGTACCTTTAAATACAGTCCATCCATTTTAACCTGTTTATGGTAGTTTGTTGAATAAATATAGCACAATTTGTTTCTTCCTTTTCCTATTAATGGACATGTAGATTGCTTCCAATTTTTTGCTATTATAATGCTGGAATGAAGCTTCTTCTAACATCTCCTTGAGCACATGTGCAGGGGTTTTTCTAGGATATTTAACTAAAGATGGATCTACCAGGGCATAGAATATGCACATTTCACATTTTGCTAGATATTGCCAAGCTGCTCTCCTCAGTAGTTTTGCCGATTTGCATTCCCGTCAGCACTGTGTGAGAGTTCCTATTTTCCATGTCCTTTACAACATTCAGAATTTATTTTCTTGTGTGTGTAAAATGATCTCTTTTTGTGATTTTGATTAACGCTCCGTGCTTATATTGAGGCTGAACCTTTCAAAATGTGTTTTTAAGCTATTCAGGTTTCTTCTTACAGGAGTCACGCATTTTTCTATTTGGTTATTTGTAGTTCCTTATTCTGAATGGTAACCTTTGGATTGTGACACACAATGTAAATATCTTCTCCCAATCTACTGCTTGGCTATTAATTTTTTTATGGTGTCCTTTGTTTCACAAAGTTTTCCATTTTAACATGAAGTTTTTTCAGCCTTTTCCTTTATGCTTTCTCAGGGTGGGTGTGTTTGTGGGTGTGTCTTCTAAAACAATCATTCCTTACTTTGTGGTCATAAATTTATTTTCTTCAAATAGCTTTAAAGTTTTATTTTTTTAATTAATAAACAATTTTTTTAGAACAGTGTGAGGTTCACAGAAAAATTGAACAGAAACTATGGAGAGTTTCCATATACCTCCTGTCCCCACACATGTACAACCTTCCCCGTTATCAACATCCTGCACCAGATAATGCCATCTGTCCTCCACTGTAGTATCATACAGGACAGTTTCACTGCCCTAGAAACCCTCTGTGCTCTGCCCATTCACCCCTCTCTCCCCAGTAACTGCTGACAGCCACTAATCTGTTTACTGTCTCCATAGTTTTGCCTTTTCCAGAATGTCTCATGGTTGGAATCACACAGTACGTAGCCTCTTCAGATTGGCTTCTTCCACTTAGTAACATGCATTTAAATTTCCTCCGTGCAAAGTCATGACTAGATAGCTCAGTTCTTTTTAGGGCTGAATAACATCCCATTGTCTGGATGCACTGTAATTTATTTATCCGTTCATCAACTGAAGGACATCTTGATTGCTTCCGTGTTTCAGCAATTATAAATGAAACTGCAGGTTTATAATTATAAATAAATGTGCAGGTTTTTGTATGGACCTAAGTTTTCAGTTCATTTGGGTAAATATTAAGGAGCACAATTGCTGGATCACATGGTAAGAGAATGTTGGTTTTGTAAGAGATCATCAAACTGTCTTTCCAAGTGGCTGTACCATTTTGCATTCCCACCAGCAATGAATGAGAATTGCAGATATTCCATACCCTTGTCAGCATTTTTTGTTATCATTGCGTTGGATTTTGGCCATTCTAATAGGTATGTAATAGTATTTCATTGTTTTAATTTGCAATTCCCTAATGACAGATGACGTTGAACATCTTTATATGCTTTCTTGCCATCTATATATCTTCTTTGGTGAGGTATTTGTTTAGATCTTTTGCCCATTTTTAAATTGGGTTTTTCATTTTTTTATTGAGTTTTAAGAGTTCTTTGTATATTTTGGTTAATAGTCCTTTATCAGATGTGTCTTTTGCAAATATTTTCTCCCAGTCTGTGGCTTTTCTTCTCATTCTTTTGACGTTGTCTTTCACAGAGCAAAATTTTTTAACTTTAATGAAGTGCAGCTTATTATTTCTTTCATGGATCATGCCTTTGGTGTTATATCTAAAATGTCATTGCCCACCCCGAGGTCACCTAGGTTTTCTCCTATGTTATCTGCTAGGAGTTGTGCAGTTTTGCACTTTACATGTAAGTCTATCACCCATTTTGAGTTAATTTTTGTGAAAAGTCTGTGTCTAGATTCATTTTTTTGCATGTGGATGTCCAGTTGTTCCAGCACGAACTCTTGAAAAAACTATATTTGTTCCATTGTATTGTCATTGCTCCTTTTTCAAGGATCAGTTGACTATATTTTTGGGGGTCTGTTTTTGTGGGTCTATTTCTGGGCTCTCTATTCTGTTCCATTGATCCATATGTCTATTTTTTTGCCAATACCACACTGCCTTGATTACTGTAGCTTTATAGTAAGTCTGAAGTTGGGTAGTGTCAGTCCTCCAACTTTGTTCTTCTTCACTACTATGTTGGCTAGTCGGATTCTTTTGCCTCTCCATATAAATTTTAGAATCAGTTTGTCAATATACACAAAATAACTTGCTGGGATTTTGATTGGGGTTGTGTTGTGTCTATAGATCTAGTTGGGAAGAACTGACATCTTGACAATATTGAGTCTTCCTATTCATCAACATGGAATCTCTCTCCATTTATTTAGTTTTTCTTTGATATCTTTCATCAGAGTTTTGTAGTTTTCTTCATATAAATCTTGTACACATTTTGTTAGATTTACGCATTAGTATTTCATTTTCGGGGTGTGTTTTTGAATGGTAGTCTGTGTTTAATTTCAAATTCCACTTGTTCATTGCTGGTATATAGGAAAGCAATTGATTTTTGTATATTTACCTTGTGTCATGCAACCTGGCTGTAATTGCTTATTAGTTACAGGAGGTTTTTTGCCGATTCTTTTGGACTGTCTACATAGATGATCATGTCATCTGCGAACAAAGACTTAATTTTTCCTTCCCAATCTGTATATCTTTTATTTCCTTTTCTTGTCTTATTGCATTAGTTAGGTCTTCCAGTATGATATTGAAAATCAGTGATGAGAGGGAACATTTTTGTCTGATTCCTGATCTTAGCAAAAGAGCTTTGAGTTTCTCACCATTAGGTATGATGTTAGCATAAATCATTTGTAGATGTTCTTTACAGAAATTGAGGAAGTTACCCTTGACTCCTGGTTTGCTGAGAGTTTTGATCATGAATGGGTGTTGGATTTTGTCAAGTGCTTTTTATGCATCTACTGATATGATCACATGGTTCTTCTTTAGCTTGTTGATGGAATAGATTGCATTAATTGGTTTTTGAATGCTGGACCAGCTTTGCATACCTAGGAGAAATCCCACTCTGTTTGGTGTATAATTCTATTTATACATTATCCAATTTGATTTGCTAATATTTTGTTCAGGATTTTTGAATCCATGTTCATGAGAGATATTGGTTGGTAGTTTTCTTTCCTTTAATATCCTAGTCTGGCTTTGGTATTAGGGTAATGCTGGCCCCAGAGAGTGTTAGGAAGTAGCCCCTCTGAGTCTATCTTCTGGAAGAGATTTTAGAGAATTGGTATACTTTCTTCCTTAAATGTTTGGTAGAATTCACAAGTCAACCTATCCAGGCCTGGTGCTTTTCGCTTTGAAAGATTATTAATTATTGATTTGATGTCTTTAATAGATATATCCCTATTTAGATTATATATCTTTTCTTGTGTGAGTTTTGGCAGGTTTTGTCTTTCAAAGAATTGGCCCATTACATCTAGGTTATCAAATTGGTGGGCATAAATTTGTTTATAATATTTCTTTATTATCCTTTTAATGTCCATGGAGTTTGTAGTGACATCCCCTCTTTCATTTCTTATATTAGTAATTTGTGTCTTCTTTTTTCCTTATTTAACCTGGCTAGAAGCCTGTTGATTTTATTGATCTTTTCAAAGAATCAGCTGTTGGTTTTGTTGATTTTCTCTATTCATTTCCTGTTTTCAATTTCATTGATTTTTAGCTCCAATTTTTATTATTTTCTTTCTTTTTCTTACTTTGGATTTAATTTGCTCTTCTTTTTATAGCTTCCTAAAGTGGAAGGTTAGATAGTTGATTTTAGATATTTCTTTTCTAATATATGCATTTGATGCTATGACTTTTCCTCTAAGCATTGCTTTCATTGCATCCCATAAATTTTGATAAGTTGTATTTTCATTTTTGATTAGTTCAATATATTTTAAATTTCCTTTGAGACTTCTTTCTTGACCTACGTGTTACTTAGAAGTATGTTGTTTAATCTCCAAGTATTTTGGGATTTTCCAGCTATCTTTGTGTTATTGATTTCTAGTTTAATTCCATTGTGGTCTGAGAGTGGATAGTCTATGATTTTTCATTTTTTTAATTTTGTTAAGACATGTCTTGTAGCCCAGAATGTGGTCTATCTTGGTAAATGTTCCATGTAAGCTTGAGAAGAATGTGTATTCTGCTGTTTTTGGATGAAGTAGTCTATAAATGTCAATTATATCCAATTGATTAATGGTGCTGTTGAGTTCAATTATGTCCTTACTGATTTTCTCCCTGCTGGATCTGTCCATTTCTGATAGAGGGGTATTATATTCTCCAGCTGTAATAGTGGGTTCATCTATTTCTCCTTTCAATTCTATCAGTTTTTTCTCACATATTTTGATACTCTGTTGTCAGGTGCATACACAGTAAGGGCTATTATCTCTTCTTGGAGTATTGACTCTTTGTTATATAATGCTTTTTTTTATTCCCAGTAACTTTCCTTGCCCAGAAATCTGCTCTGTCTGAAATTAATATGGCTACTCCCACTTTCTTTTGATTAGTGTTAGCTTGGTGTATCTGTCTCCATCCCTTTACGTTTAATCTATATGTGTCTTCATTTTTAAAGCAGGTTTCTTGTAGACAACATATAGTTGGATCTTGGTTTTCAATCTACTCTGACAATCTCCATCTTTTAACTAGTGTATTTAGACTATTGATGTTTAAGGTTATTATTGAAATAGGTGGATTAATAACTACCATATTTGTTACTGTTTCCATTTTTTGCCCTTTTTCTTTGTTCCTATTTTTGTCTCCCACACTTTATCTGCCTTTTGTGGTTTTAATTGAGCATTTGCTATGATCCCAATTTCTCTCCTTTCTTAGCATATCAATTATACTTTTTTTACATTTTTTAGTGTTTACCCTAGAGTTTGCAATATACATTTACAACTAATCCAAGTCTGCTTTTAAACAACACTATTCTACTTCATGGATAGTGCTAGTACCTCATAATAACAAAATACTCCTAATTCCTCCTTCTTGTCTCTTATATCATTATTGCTCTCATTCATTTCACTTATATATAAGCATACATAAGCATATACAGATCTTCCTCAACTTATGGTGGGGTTACACCCAGATAAACCCACTGTAATTTAAAAATATCATAAGTAGAATATGCATTTAATATGCCTAACCTACCAAACATCATAGCTTAGTCTAGCCTACCTTAAATGTGCTCAGAACACTTACATTAGCCTACAGTTTGGCAAAATCTTCTAACACAAAGCCTGTTTTATAATAAAGTGTTGACTATCTCATGTAATTTATTGAATACTGTACTGAAAGTGAAAAACAGAATGATTGTATGGGTGCAGAATGATTATAAGTGTATTGGTTGTTTACCCTCATGATTGTGGGGCTTACTGGGAGCTGTGGCTCACTGCCACTGCCTAGCATCATGAGAAAGAGTATCATAGTCCATATTGCTAGCCCAGGAAAAGATCAAAATTCAAAATTCTAAGCATGGTTTCCACTGAATGCTTATCACTTTCATGCCATTGTAAAGTCAAAAAATTGTAAATCAAACAATTATAAGTTGAGGACCATCTGTGAGTACACACACATATATACATATGTAATCAAATACATTGTTTCCATTCTCATTTTGAACAAACTTTTATCTGTTAGATAAATTAAGAATAAGAAAAATAAGTTTTTATTTCCTCTTCACTTATTCATTGTCCCATGCCCTTCCTTTCCTTATGTAGATCTGAGTTCTGACCTATACCATTTTCCTTCTCTCTGAAGAACCTTTAATATTTCTATTAAGACAGGTATGCTGGCAACAAATTCCCTCAATTTTTGTTTGTCTAAGAAAATCTTTATTTCTTCTTCATTTTTGAAGGATAATTTCACAGGGTAGACAATTCTGGGTTGGTGGGGTTTTTTCTCTCAACACTTTAGATATTTAACTCTACCCTTTTCTTCCTTGTATGGTTTCTGAGAAGTCAGATGTAATTCTCATCCTCTCTAGGCAAGGTGTTTTTCCCTCTGGCTTTCTTTTAGGATATTTTCTTTATCTTTGATTTTCTGAAGTTTGAGTATGGTATGCCTAGGTGTAGTTATTTTGGTATTTATCCTGCTTGGTATTTTCTGAGCTTCCTGGATCTATGGTTTGGTATCTGAAATTAATTTGGGGAAATTTGCTTCAAGTATTGCTTTTGTTCTTTTCTCTCTTTCTTCTTCTTCTGGTATTTCCATTACACATTTTGTAGTTTTCCCTCAGTTCTCTGATATTGTTCTTTCTTTTGTTTCAGTCTTTTTTTTTTTTTTCAGTTTTGGAAGTTTCTATTGTTGTATCTCAAAGCTCAGAGATTCTTTTTTCAGCCATATCTAGTCTACCAATGAGCCCATTAAAAGCATTCTTCATTTCTGTTATAGTGGTTTTGATCTCTAGCATTTCTTCATGATTCTTTCTTAGAATTTCCATCTCTTTGCTTACATTATCCATCTGTCCTTCTCTACTATTTCCATTAATATCCTTAGCATACATATTAATAATAATTTTTAAAAATTTCCAGTCTGATAATTCCACCATTCCTGCCATTTTTGACTCTGGTTCTAATGTTTGTTCAGTGTCTTTAAACTCTATTTTTTTACTTTTAGTATACCTTGTAATTTTCTGTAGAAAGGTGGACCTCGTGCACTAGGTAAAAGGAAATGTGGTAATGGGCCTTTAGTAATGTACTGGTAAGCTGTGGGGGGAGGGGAAGCATTCTATAGTCCACCCATTAGGTCTCAGTCCTTTGGTGAGCCTGTGCCCTGGACTATGAACTTCATCAGTGCTTCTCAGAATTGTTTCCCCCTTAGGTGGGAAAGAATGGCTGGAAAGGGCTGGAAAGTGCATTTCTCTTCCACATGGAAGTCCAGAGTTGGGGGGGCATTGGGTATTTCCCTTCACCCAGTTAGGTTAGACTTTGATAAAACCCTAGTGGGTTAGGCTCTGGTAAAATAGTTTCTCCTCAGGCCAGGCTTTGTTAAGAAGAACAGAATGCTCTGGTGTATTTCAAAATGATTCCTTTTCTCCTCCCCATGCCAGAAGCACAAGAGGATTTTTCTCCAGTATTTACTATGAGAACCTCATATAGCTCCTGGAGGTAAAATTCACAAAAGTGCAAGGGCCCCCCTGTGACTAGGTCTCCCCAGAGTTTCTATCTCTCAGACTTGTCTACACTGAGCCTCCAGCAATTCATCAATTATGGTTTAGGTTTTCCTGCCCCAGTACTGGTTCCCATGGATGTTTCTGCTCCATGTGTTGTGATTCTCTGTATCCATCTGTCTGTCTCTCCAAATTTGGGGGAAGCAGTTTGCCCTGTGATCTCATTTCTCTGACAGATCTAAGAAGGGTTGTTGATTTTTTAGTTTGTTCAGCTTTGTACTTGTTGTCAGGATGGTGTGAAGACTTCTAAGCTCCTTATATGATGACCAGAAACTAGAAGCCTAAAGTTTTGGTTTTTATTTTTAGCTCTTTAATAAATCTGGAGTTAAATTTTGTGCAGGATGTAATATAGATATCAAATTTTATTTTATTTGTATGTGGTTAGCCAAGAGGTACAACACCAATTATTGAATAGTCCATTCTTTCCCCATTTATTTTTCAGGGCTAGCCCTGTAATATATCCAGATCCTACAAATATTTGAATCTGTTTCTGAGCTTTCTATTTCACATTGTTCTTTCCATCTTCTCCTGTACCAATGCCACACTATCTTAATTACTATATTTTTATAATAATAGTTCTAGGTTAATATGCTGGCAATCAATTTACTGAAAGCCATTTTTTCCATTTTTCACAGCTTCACTGAGTTATAATTTATATACTGTAAAATTCACCCATGGAAAGTATACAATTCAATGATTTTAGTAAATCTATAGAGTTGTGCATTCACCACGATTCAGTTTAAGAACACTTTCATCATCCCATAAAGTTCCTTCATGCCCTTTTGTAACTAATCCCCACTCCTACCCACCCCCTCAGCCTAGGCAACAACTTCTCTGTTCTTCCCTCTATAAATTGGCTTTTTTTAGATATATCATATAAATGGAATCACACAATATTAGTCTTGCATCTGTGAAAGCCAATTTTTAAGTCAATTTACCTAATGTCCAATTTGCTAAATTTATGGTATTTACTATTTTATCAAAAATTTTAAGAAATAGCCTTCTTGAAAATATTAAAATATACAATATTCTTCTTGAGACTATTTTCTCAAATATAGAATATATACATATATAGTCTAAGTTACATTTTTCTTAGCAGCCTTTGAAGAATTGTTTAATTTGCCAAAAGTTAATTTATGAAGAATATATTCCTGAATATATTTAATATAGTCTTGAATATACCCATGTATAAATTTGAGCTTTTCTAATGTATATTACTTATAAGAATATATTAATGAAGACTACATTATTATGAAGTCATTGGTTACATTCCTGAAGAATGTATCCCTGAGGTATACAGTCTCAAATATATCCTTGACTATATTTACTATGTTGAATACATTCTTGTTTAGAATTCTTATAACTAAAGTCAAGAATGTTGCTTAAAACACATTTGTGGCTACTCAGTACATCTTGTAAATTCTGTAAATCAGTCATTTGTGGAATTAATTCTTCAGCAAATTGGCTTTTGGGAAATTGGCTTTTGACAAACTGGCTACTTATTGAATTGGCTATTTGACAAATTGGCGTTTGGTGAATAGGCCAACTTCGTAATATGTCTTGATAGCTTATGCAGCAAATCCTTTATCTTGCTTCTTTTTAAAATTTATCTTGGTTACTTTTGCACTTCTACTTTTATGTATGAATCTTAGAATCAGATTAAGTTCTGTGAAAAATCCTATTGGAACTTTGTTTGGATTTACACTAAATATTAGGTCTTGCCTAATAGGTTATTGTTGTCTAGAAGTGCTAATAGTTCAGTGAAGTGGTTAAAAATGGAATATTTTTGTGTGTTGGTGCTGTACCCAGCAGCCTTGCCAAATGCTTGGATTAGGCCTAAGAGTTTGGCTTTTGGATTTTCTGTGGAGATAATTGTGTCTGTAAATAATAATTTTTTCTCTTTCTTTCCTTACAGCTAATTTTTAACTTGTGTTATTGCATTCTCTAGGACCTCCAGTGTCATCTTGTGTAAGAACAGCAATAGAAGACATCTGTGTCTTTTCCTTGACATCAAAGGAAATCCTGTTAAACTTCAAACATTAAGTAAGATGTTATTGTAGATTTTTGGAAGATATTCTTTATCAGATTAAAACAGGTTCCTTCTATTTCTAGTCAGATAAACATTTTCTTTTCTTTTTTTTAGTTATGAAAGAGTGTTGAATTTTATTGAATATTTTCTGCATCTACTGAGATGATCATGTGTTTTCTCTTTTAATCTGATAAGTGGTCACTTACACTGATATATCTTCTGCTATTGAGTGACACATTCCTGGGATAAACCCTATTTGGCAAAGACATATGATTGCTTTTAAACACCTCTGAATTTGATTTGCTTTGGTATTTTACATCTATGTTCATAAATAACATTGTCATGTGATTTTCTTCCTTCCTTCCTTCCTTCCTTCTTTCTTCTTTTTTGTCCTACGTTTTTCTATTATCCTATTATCCTTGTCCAGGTTGAATATCAGGCTTAAACCAGCTGTATTCAATGACTTAGTTAGCTTTCTCTAACTTTCTATCCTCTCAAACAGTTTGTTTGATTATGGACTTAAGTACTGCTTCAATTTATTTAATAATGATTACAAGTCCCTTAAAGTTAGCACATTTCCTTGAGTCAATTTTGGTAATTATCCATTTATTTAGGTTTTCAAGTTTAATGGCATAAAGTTGTCCATATACTATTTTATGATTTTAAAATTTCTACTGCATCTGTAGTTATGTCCCCTTTCACCATCCAATATTATTATTTATACATTCTCTTTATTTTCTCCTTAGTCTATTAATCTGACAGAGAGATACTAAAATCTCTCCCTGTAATTTTTTTTAAAAAAACTTTTCCTTATAATTATGTCAGTTTTTACTTTGTATATTTTGAGACTATCTTATTAGGCACATACAATTTCATGATAATTATACTGTATTTGCGAATTGTTCTTTCCATTATGCAATATTCCACTTTATTTCTATGTTATGCCTTTTGTCTTAAATTATATTTTGTCTGATATAAAGTTATTTTGATTAGTATTGGCCTTGTATATATGTGTATCTTATTTTTTAAAATGAATGGCATCATACTGTACACATAGTTCTGCACCTAGCTTTTATGAAAAAAAGTTACTGGGGGAAACAACATGCACATAGAAAATGCAAAAAACATAGATGTAATAATTATAAAGCGTACACCTGTGTAACCACCACTCAGATCAAGAAACAGAACATGGCCAGCACTGCTCGTGTCTGCCTCTCCTTCGTCATCCGTTCCCTCCCCCCCTGCAGAAGGAACCAGTATCTTGACTTTTGTGATATTCATTTCCTTGTTTTTCTCTACAGTTTTGCCTCCTCTGAATGCATCTCTAAGCAATAAAGTTTAGCTTTGCTTGTTTTGAAACTTTATAGTAATGGAATCATATGGTATATATTCTTTTGTATCTTGCCTTTTCTTTTTGCTCAATATTATATTTTTAAGATTTATACATGATGTTGCATGTAACGGACTTGGCTTTTCTCACTTATAAATATATCTTGAGGATTGTTCCATAGCACTGTCTGTAGGAACAATGACTTATTCAACTAGGCAGGGTCAGAGAGAAGTCAGGTGAGGAAGCGGCGGATGGGGGATTTCAGGGAATCCTCTGGATCCCTCTTAACAGGCAAAGGTTGACCGTGGATGGTTACAGCTCTGGAGGCATTGGCTGTTACTCTGTCATTGACATCTCATCTGCTGTGTGTCTCCTTTCCACTCCCTGGGTGGACTGGAAAGCTCCTTGGTTCTTAGAGACAGAGAAGATGAAGAGGAGAGGGAATATTTACCTGCCTTTCCTCCTGGTGCCGTGTAAGTTGGGAATTTTTTTGTTTTTTTACTGTTAATAATATAACCTATTTATATTTATCACTACTTCTCCTACATTACAGAACTCTCTTCCCTGCCCCCTGGCCATCATGGGAACATTAGAGTAATACTCTTTTCTCAGTTAACCTTTCCTTCCAGGATAGTTTATTTTTGAGAGGAAACATTTGATAAAGCTCAGAGTAATTTTAAACACATGATTTGCCATGTTAACACTTGTCACTTATCATATGCACTTCAGTCCGACCTCCTTGCCATTCTGTTAACCTTCAGAGGCGCTGTTAAAGCAAGCCATTTGCAGTTGCCCTGTGAACACTCTGCATTTAAATTGCTTTTCCTCCCTTCCCCAAATTTTCCATAACTATAAATAAATTTAATTACCATTCCAAGAAGTGTAAGCAAATCTTCTATTACATTTTTTAATCTTTTATCTCCTTCTTGTCCCTCCACCAAATACACAGTGTATCAGGCAGCCTCCCTGCTTCTAGTGGCACTCACTTGTCCTCTCTCAGCTCCCCTTCCTAATAAAAATCTGAGTCTGTTTTCCCTCTGTCCAGTTGGGTTTCTGAGAGTTTCAGTCCAACCTAGCACTCAGGGCCAACTGTGCAGACACAAGCATTTCCGTCAGGCAGACTGTGGGCCCCAGCATCCCGGTCTCCTAAAACGCCCCTTTGCACCTCCCTCGACCGGCAGCTACATGGGGCACGTCCAAGACTGTGTCCTCATCACACCACAAGTACAAATTTCCTTCTGTCACCATGAGGTTGGGTCCAAACAACGTCTTGAAAAGACACACTGAGACCAATTTACCTTGAAGGCTTTATTCTTTTCAAAGCACTTTTGAATGCGTTATTTCATTTGTGGTTTTTTTCCAATTATATAATAGTGTCATCAACTATAGTCAATATATAATACAGTGTTATCAACTGTATATTTCTTCTCTTGACAAGATCTTCATAATGTAAGAAGGACAGGCATTTTTCTTACCCTGTGATGCAGATGGGGAAACTAACGCACCCTCCTCACACACACACACACACACACACACACACACACACACCCGGTCTCTATCTCCAGAGTTGCTTCTCTGACTCCTACCCTCTACCCTTTCAGTGAATCATCTTACTCTGTCCTTCCTTAGTTACATTAAAAGTTCCTCTATGGTGGCAGCCGTGGGGTTTAGAGCAAGGCCTGCTAGACTCTTTCCCCAGAACTGCAGGGGGCAAAGCAAGTGTGTCTGGATATGCATCCTGGTCTCTGGAGCTTTCTGTGCCTGCTGGTGTCTCCCTCAGTTTACCCCCGAGACCCTCCCTGCACCTCATCTCCTCAGATTATCACATAGTCAGTCAAGGGTCTAGACTTACTTCCTTCTTTCTCATCCATGCCACCAGGGTCATACACCATCCCACAACTACCTCTCTCCATGAGCCCAGGACTCTTGGAGAGGTGATCTGGCTGTCTGACTGCCCACTCTCAGGTTTATGGCCCACTGGACCTTTAGGGCCTGGAACCCTGGAGTTGGTCCTTCTACAATTGAGCAGAGAACGGGAGGAAGCTGGACATGCCACTCAGATGGGAGCAGGAAGACCTAAGCAAGAGAAAGACTGAGAAGGACTGGAGAGGACCCAGAGCCTTCATTCGAGGCAGAGCAACAATGGCAGAGTTGGGGAACCATTCCAGATCTTCTGTCTACTACTGGCCAACTGAGTGTAAGATAAATTCATGCATGGCCTTTGGGGAAAGCTGTCAAAACTGCTGCCTGCTCATGGCTAATAACAACAATAATAGTAATAATAATAATAACTATTGGGTCCCAGGTACCCTTTTAAGTGCTTTATATGTAATGACTCATTTAGTCCTTCAGCAATCCTATGCAGGAGGGAATATTATTATCCATATTTGACAGCTGGGAAAATGGATGCACAGAGAGGTAAGCACATTTTCTAAGGTCACACAATTAGTAAGTTGTAGAGTGAGGATTTAAACTCAGGGTTCTGGGCTCGAGAGTGCACGCTCTTAACCATTATACTGGAGAATCAATGATGGCAGGACAAAATTTAAACCTGGGTTTGACAGATTCATAACTTGGGATGCCTTCAACTGCAAGTATCAGAAACTGTCTCAAAATTACTTATGTATACATCACGGATGAACCTTGAGGACATTATGCTAAGTGAAATAAGCCAGTCACAAAAGGACAAACACTGTATAATTCCACTTATATGAGGTTCCTAGAGTAGTCAAAATCAGAGAGCCAGAAGGTAGAATGGTGGTTGCCCAGGGCTGGGAGGGGAGGAAGGAATGGGGAGTTAGTGATTCATGGGTATAGAGTTTCATTTTGGGCAGATAAAAGTTCTGGAGATGGACGGTGGTGATGTCTGTACAACAATGTAAATGTACTTAATGCCACTGAACTTAAAATTTTAGCCACTTAAAAATGGCCAAAATGGTAAATTTTATGTTATGTACATTTTACTGCAATTTTTTAAAAGAAAAAAGTTGACATACAATAAGGAAATTTAAAATTATCATCCAACACACAAAGTCCAGAGGTGGGGCAGCTCCATAGTGTGTGATCAGTGGCTCAGTGACATCATCGAGGACCCAGAGCCATTCCATCTTTCTGCCCTGCCATTTCTGGGTGTGTAGCTAGCTCTCCTTATGGCCCCCAGATGGCTGCTGCAGTTGGACACATCACACCCAGACATGACAAATTAGAGAGAGAAGAGACCATTTCTTCCTGGGGAGGAACGGGTTTCCTTAGGAAGGAAGGAACATTTCCAGAAGTCTCCTAGCACATCTGTCCACATTTCATTGACCAGAATTACATTTCCTGCCCATGCCTAAAGGGACCCAACTGACCATCGTGGACCTATCAGGATTTGCCCTTTGGAGTTGGGACCAGAGCCAGCTTCCTCCGAAGCATAAGGCCACAGGGAGTAGGGTGGAACCTGAACAAAACAGGCTCTGTTAGTAAGGTGGGTGGTGGTGGAGAGGATGCTGAAAAGACACCCAACCGTGTCTGCTGCGACTTTGTAAAATAACACTTAATAAGGTCGTTTATTAGTCATACTCACCATGATTGTGTCACACTCACTGAAACAGGTGTCAAGGATACCTGTTAGATTAAGCTATTTTAAGTTTTTTTAAAAAAAATACATTGCAACACTATCTCTTCTGTAGCTCATTTGGTACAATCACCTTCTCATAACAGCTTAAAAATATAAAAGCAGCGGGGGTTACCACTGCAATTTTCATAAAACACTGCCAACTTCTTTTTCATCGGAGAAAGTTTAGGGCAAGGGAAGAAGGGAGGAGATACATGGAAGAGGTGAACATCGATGAAAGAGTCCTAAAAGAGTCATTTGCTGTCCCCCCAACCATGCACACACACAGTGGACCATAGTGGGTGAGAGTCTTGGCTACAAAGCCAATGTCAAAACCCGGCTAGGACAAAATAACAACTGCTTGACTTTGGGCAAGTGACAATCTTTTCGAAGCTCAACGTCTCTACTGTAAAAGAGGAATGAAAGTAGTGTCAGACTGCCAGACTCGTAAGGAGTTGTGAGGAACTGAGGTCATCCCAGACTCTTCCATTTCCCTCACCACCACATTCCTTCAGCTGCCAAGTCCTCCTGGTCCCTCTCTAACACCTGGGATGTTCATCCCTCCTCTCCATCGTCACGTGGCATCACCACCCTGTACCTGGACCTGCTGAAATGTTCCCTAACTGGCTTCAGGTCTCTAATCTTCAGTCTCTCCAATTCATTTGTCCTGCAACTCTAAGAGAGACTTTCAGAAACACACATCTGATCATGCTCTCCCTCTGTTGCCAACAGGATAAAGCCAAACTCTGTGGCACGGGCCACCAGGCCCCCAGGGCTGGGTCAGCCTGGCTTCTTGGTCACGCACCTGCCACCTGTTCCCAGTCCCAGCTGTTCCTGCACTTCTGGCCCCTGTTTACACTTCCCCCTTGACTAGAAATGCTGTTCCACTTGCCTGACAGGCAAATACATCCTCCTTTTTAGTGGAACTTGGAGTCAATTGGGTCCAAATTCTAATCTCAGCTTTACCACTACCCAGCTGTGAGACCTGGGACAAGCAGACTTACCCTCCGAGTCTCAAGTTAGCAATGGGTCCAATGCTGCTTACAGGGTTGTGAGAATTAGACCCGGGGCCAAGGAAAGTGCCCAGGACAGTGCCCTGGCCCTGGTAAGTTCTTCCAAAGAAAGTTGCTATTATCAGCTTATATGTCCCAGCTCAAGTATCACTTCCTTTAGGAAAATTTCCCAAACCCCTGGGCCAGAATAGTCCCTTCTTCATTTCCACACGGAACGCCTTCTATAGGCCTAATCCAGCATCTGTAACGCGTTTGGAAATGAGTCGAACACTAATTTGCATTCAAGGTTCTCCCCCATCCACATCCCCACAGACCAGAAGCTCCTGGAAGGTGGGAACTTGTTTATTTATTTTTAATCTTCAGTGCCTGGTCCAGAGTGTTCCACAGCGCAGGCACTTGCCTAAATGTGTGTGCATCCCAGACCACTTATCAATCCATCAGCAGCTTTTGTGGAACATCACTCTTGTGCCCAGCCCCATACCAGGCTCTGGCACAAACTTCTCCAGGGAGATGCCGGCATCAGGGCTGGTTTTGGGGGGAAAAGCTCATTAGGTCTAATAGCCTTGACTTCCATCAGTCCATGACCCCTGGGTAACCTACTTGGTCCCCCAACATGCCTGAATGCTCTCAAGGTCCTCCCTGCCCATTAACGTCCGAGGCCAGAGGTGAACTTATTTAAACACACAGGCAAACACCCAAATTGCTTTCCCTCTCCCCTTTCCTCTGGTGAACAGAAAGTAACATTCCAGGGCCATTGGGTGTGCTAGATATCTCCCGAGTCAATTTGTCAGGCTCATTTTCAGATGAGGCAAGTCCTTAGGCACACGACGAGGCCTACAGAAAGGTCTCCCGGCAGGTGGGGCGCGAGGATCCAGCTGTGACGAGCAGGGGTCAGATTGTTGGATGGGCTCCTGAAAATAGTCTTCTTGTCCACCACTTTTTTTTTCCTGAGCCTATGGACAAGGCTAGACTGAAAGTCTGGTTTACCTCCACTCCTCCCCCAAAGCCCACTCCATTTTTATATTGCTCCGAGGTTAATAGCCATGTCGTGTGGGGTCATAGAAGACAGCTGTGTCTCAGATAATATGCTTACGGTGATTACTACACATAATTGACTGACCTTCCCTCATTCTTTCCCTGCTGCAGGCCGCGGCTGATAGGATGAAGCAAGCCACAAGAGTTTATTTTCCATCACACACCATTGTGCTGCTGAGCAAATATTTTAGCAAGCTTTGAATGAACCACCTTTTCAAGCTCTAGGTTTTCAGAGTTAAAATAGGAAGCCATGACCAACCTAATAATAGAGATTTTAAATCAGCTTTGGGCCATCCTACTTAGAGCGCTATTGTGAGTCTCCTGGAAAACCAAGTTTGGGGCATGAACATTGCAAGATCCTCTTCTCTTCAACTTCATCCTTCTTCATGTTGCCTTGAGGGGAATAGGGAATCTTGATACTCCTCATTCCAGTGTCTAGGTGTTTAGAGGGAAGGAAAAAATAGCCCTTGGGTGTCCAGACAACGCAGGTCCCAGAGGCAAGTGTAGTCCAGCCTTTTGAGGTCAGCTCATCCCATTACATCTCTGGCCACATGAGGCCCAGCCGCTAGCTCCTGCATCCACCTGCCCGCACAGGGCCACCTGGTCTCAACAAAGAACACCCTGAGCTCTCAACAAATGGATCCTTGCTTCTAGAAAGACGACTAAGGCTTCTGATCCCAGAGAGAGTGGAAAACTAGGAGACTGAAACGAAAAAATTCCCCAAAGCAAACTTCAAAATGTTACATTAAGATTTTAAAACTTTTTAATAATGTTTTACCTTAGCTCTATTCCATCTATCTAGCAATTAATCCATCAGCCTTCACACAATACACACCTACAGGAGACAAGATTACATGTTTCTGGGCTGCATTCCACTGTGAATTACTAATGTGTTAACACTTGGGAATCCCAAGCTCCCTTGACTTTTGGCCTCCCGTCCCCCCACCGCTCCCAAATAAGGATGAGGTTGGGGCCCAGTGACTCCACGGGAATTTAGTCCTAGCCCCAGAGAACCTCTCACTCCTGATGGCACCACTTCATCCAGATCTAAAATCTCAGTGTTTGCTCTCTAAAACTCACATCAACTCCCCAACCTCTACAGTGCTGTGTCTCAGGAGAATTAACTGAAAGCAAGTGTCAACAAGAAAGTTTCCTGCCACAGTTTATCACATGAGTGCTGCTTCAGAGTCATTTTAATTTGTGCAATAATCTAAATTGGGTTCTAGTTGCCACTTAGAGAAATCCACCTGGAATTGTCCATTCACCAACATTTCACGTAAGTCATCCATATCGTCCGTTGGCAGGGAAGGGACCAAAAAGAAAGGCTGGGGGAGAGATTGCAACTGCTTAACAGAAAAATTATACATATTCTAAACATATGGGTGATCTTTAGAAAATCTCAGCATCATTTCATAATTATATACTACAAGTTTTAATTAACTAAAGCTCTGCAAATCATAATGCCTTATTAAAATGCAATTAATCCTTTGATTAAAAAACAAAAAGCACAAGTATTTACAACAAAAACACAAGTAGAATAATTACAAATATCATGTACCCATTTCTTTTATTTGGGTGTCACTTATGATGTTGCCTGCTCCCTTCATTAATTCAAACACACACATTATCTCGCATCCACAGCAGCGTGAGTGACAGTGGCCACCAAACACACAGCACTATATCCTATTGATTTCGGCAAATCCTGAACAATGCCATTTGCATGCTTGTTTCTGTAATAATAAAGATATGCCATTCAGAATTAAAGCCCGGCCAGGCTAGTGGCAACTAATTGTGTTGTATGTAATGAGTACAATTTCAATTTGATATCACCCTCAGCTTTTCTTGCCGCATTCGCTAAGTACTTTCAAGTCTTTGTGGGGAAATAATTGATTTTTTTGTGCTGTGGGCACAAGAAAATTATTAAGATCTTTTGAATAATGCCAAAGAAAAGACCATGAATGATTTAAATTGGTGTATGAAGAAGGCTTCGCCGTGGACGGCGGCTTGACTGACATCCTGCTAAGGCAGTGTCTAGATTAGCAGTTTTTAAGGAGGCAGCTAATGTGAAACTAGTAAAACAGAAAAGGTTGCTACCCGGATTCGGGGTGGGGGTGGGGTGGGTGTTGGTAGTGAGGGTGGTTGTTCCATTTTATTTGCTATCCGGAGAGGACCAACAATTTGGGGATTTAAGATATGACACGATTACATAATTGCCTGGCCCTCACCACCGAGAGTATGTTTCCACTGATAAATGACACACGGGAAATGGGCAGATAGGGGAGGGCTGAAGCGGGGTGGCCGGCGCCACTGTAGTTCAGTTGGGTAGACCCACCTGCAGTGGGCAGATGCCCGTGTCTGGAACATGAAAGTTAGTTAGCCTGTTTTTCTGACATTCAACTCCAGGAAGAAATTGGGAGTAGGGTGGTCAGGGAGCTACTTTATTTATTCCTTAATCTTCCCATTAGGAACAACTGCTCAGTCCCACTGTGAGCATGGCTTGGGTCTAGCAGAAGAACTAAAGTCCCCTTTAACTTGGGATGATAACAGGGAAGGAAATCTAAACCTAAGGCAGGTTTCCTTTGTGCCCATGAAACCTCGGATCTGCAAACCCGACTGGGCCAACTGGTCCCCCTCCTCTTTCTCCTGCCTCCCCATCCCCCACTGAGCTTTTCCAATGTGGCAGCCTGGAGTTTAACAACCAGGAAATAAGCACCTTAGAAGGATGGATCACCAATTCAAAACACAATTCCACCTTAAAATGCATCCACCTTCCAAATCTCATTCTTCAGAGGAGGGAGTGTTGTTAATTTAGTTGGTCATAACTAAATAGTTTCTAATCTGGAGCAGGAGGCTGCTGGGAATATTGGACAGTTTAAAGGTTAATCACCATCGCCTGGTTACACAAGTGAGGCAGAACTAATTCCTCCAAAGGCAAATGGCTTGCAGTTTTATCAGCAGTGCAGATTAGAAGTGTTAATATACAGAACAGAATGGACGCTTAAGGGCCGGTTTTCCCCTTATCGGCAAACTTTGCAACAGAACTCAGCTCCTGCACAACCTCTGCACTTCTATAATAAGACCCCTTATTTTGCCTCTCGAGCAGAACTATCAAACAATCCTGTCCAAACCACTGCCACCAAAATCAGGGTATTACAGACCACGGCTAATTGGAAGATCACTATAATGAAGGAAAAGATAAAATACTTTGGCTGTTGGCCTAAAATGTGGATCAACACAACATAGGAAGCTATCTTTCTATGTCACATTCTGAGAGATTTACATAAACAATAAACTCAATCCAACTGCCCCCCCCAAATACATCTTTGTTTACAGTAAATGCAACCTAAAGCCAGACTAGAGGAGGCGGGAGAGGTACTTTACATGGGCAATATGATTAGGGCCGCAGTTTTGCAACTGTGCAGGAGAGCAGGACTGTGTATATTTCCTCTCTTGCAATCAGCAGGGAGAAAATGGTTTTTAATGTTCTCCACACTTCCTATATCATAGATATTTAAATATTTGGACCACTCAATATGCTAAAAGGCTTGTACCAGCCGCACAAATGGACTTCCACATTTCTGCTAGGGCTGCAGGTGCCTTTCCAGGGGAGGAGGCAGGGGAGGCCGCGGAAGAGGAGGGTTATAGGGCTGCCAGAGGCTGGTACCCAAGTGACTTGGTGGGTTTTCCTCTGGAGACTGGAAGGAGGAGGGTGAATGCAGGGTGAGAGGGTGGCGTTTCAAGAGAGCAAAACTAGAGACAACCAACCTCACTGAGCAGGGACTGCAATGCTCCCTTGATGGGAAATCTCTTACTACAACAAGACCAAAGATTCCAAACACACGAGGAAGAGGCTTTCTGGGGGCATGCACTAAAAACAGGTCCATCCAGGTGGTGCGTTCTGGAGTCAGGTTCATCTTTTCCCCAGGTATACCAGGCAGCCTGGATGAATCCATCTCCCAAGCATTATTCAGTGATTTTTCACCTCTGGCTGCCGGCTCTCCCTTGGACCCCAAAACAACTATCTTTCCTGAGCCCTGGGGTATCTACAAAAGGGAGGTCCCTATCTGCTGGCAAAAGGCTTCTGTGACTCTCTTATTCAATCTCTCATTCTTTTATTGTGCCAATTCCCTACAAGAAGGAGCCATGTCCTTTGTCTGAATGGCCCACAGCACCTGGAAGAGTGTTTCCAATAGGTCCTTCGTAATTGATACCAGCTACCTAATGTGCTCAATACGTATTTATTGAATGCTGTAGAGGGTACAGGCTGCCAACAAGGAACTAGCAAGCTTACAGGGAAAGGCCAAGACTAGTACCTGAGAGTTAGTGCACTCCAGGAGATAAAGGGCTACGTGATAAAAGGGAAAATGTGACATGGAAGTGAGGCTAAGTGTCAACTACCTAGCCAAGGCAAGAATTGCAGTTGAAGAGGGCAAGGGCCATGTGGTCAAAATGATCAGGGGCCTTGAACTGGGCCTATAATTCATTCACACGGCTAGTCATTTGTTCTCTCAACAAACACTTATTCGGCTCCTACTATGTCTCTAGCAATGTTCTAGATACTGGGCATGCAAAGATGAGCAGAGCAAGACCCCTGCTGCCAAGATGCTCACCGCCAGGGCCACCCTGGTGGTGTAGTGGTTAAGTTGGCATGCTCTGCTTCAGCGGCCTGGGGTCCACCAGTTCGGATCCTGGGTGTGGTGGACCTACACGCTGCTCATTGAGCCATGCTGCAGCGGCATCCCACCCAAAAGAACTAGAAGGACTTACAAGTAGGATATACAACTATGAACTGGAGCTTTGGGGAGGAAAAAACAAAAAGAGGAAGATTGACAACAGATGTTAGCTCAGGGCCAATCTTCCTCACCAAAAAAAAGCATACCTTAGGAAAACAAAGATGCTCACCATGGGAGGTGAGGAAGAGGGACTGACACATAACCAAATGATCCCAATACATTGGGTCCTTGACATGCCAGGATTTAATATGTGAAGCTTGGCTCTCATTATGAGTCAGCATTAAGGTCTATGACATGCAGCATTAGAGAATGATGGCTACAGGAAGGCCCGAATATGGAGGGAGACACCTGGCAGATGATAGGACCTGGCCAATTGCCAGTTTAGCCAGCAGAGGAATGGGGCAACAGCTGAGGCCTAGGGAGGATTGATTGATTGATTTACTTACTGACTGACTGACTTTGCTGAGGAAGATTGGCCCTGAGCTAACATCTGTTGCCAATTTTCCTCTTTTTGCGTGAGAAAGATTGTCCCTGAGCTAACATCTGTGCCAATCTTGCTCTATTTTATACATGGGACACCACCACAATGTGGCTTGACAAGCAGTATGTGGGTCCGTCCCAGGATCTGAACCCCAAAACCCGGGGCCACCAGAGCGGAGCATGCAAACTTCACCACTATACCACCAGGCCAGCCCCAGAGGGAAGATTTTTAAAGGTGGGAAAATTCACAGGATGTGTATGTGCTGACAAGACTCATCCAGAAGAGAAAGAAAGAAATGGTGGTGCAGGAGCGAGAAGACACAATTATGGGAGCAGTGTCCCCGATTACATGAGGAGGTGGAATCCAGGGCACTGTGGGAGGTAGGGTGACTAAATCATCCTGGTTTGCCCAGAACTAGCCCACTGTTTGCACCGAGAGTCCCACCTCCCGGGAAAACCCTCAGACCCAAGCAAACGAGATGGTTGGTCACCCTAGTGGAGGCTGGGCCTTAGATACCGGGGCAGAGGGGGTGGGGGGCAGAGCAGGCGAGGCAGATGTGGGTGGGTTGGTTGACTGGTGACAGTATGAAAAGGTGGTTCTCTTTTGATGCTTCTATTTTTTTTCAGTGAAATAAAGAACATTGTGTTAACTGAGAGTGATGAGCAAGGAAAGGGGGTTGAAGGTTTGAGGAGAGAGAGAAAGGTGGGAAACATCCGCCTGGAAGAGGAGAGAGGGAAGAGCCTGGGGAAATGTTAGGGCTTCTAGACAGTGCTGAGTGCCCACTTGAGATCTGTGGTGATAAGTTGAAAGTGAGACCAGCCAGCACGGCCGCCTGCTTTTCTCCAGCCACGTTCAACTGTGGAGGAGCAGGGATCATGTAGGAGAGGGACCGCATTTACCCAGAGTGTATAATCCCGGGTGGGGAAACTGAGGCCTCACAGTTAAGCAGTTCATGCAGGAGCTGAAGCAGAGGCCGGGCCCCTGCGTCCCAATTTAGTGCCCTCTGTCTGCCAGGAATTGGCACTCAGGCCTCCCGAGCCCCTTGGCCAAAGGTGTTTCCATCATCTTCAGAAAGGCTGCCCCCCATGCCCGTAGGGCCCAGCCTGGGTGAGCTGCCAGGCTGTGCTGGGCAGCAGGGAGGAGGAAGGCCCCAATGGGCAGTCACGGTACAGGAGCATCCAATTGGCAAGCCAGAGGACCTCGGGAACATCTCCCTGTTCATAGGAACAGTGGTCTGCCAAGGGATTGTATCTCATGTGCCTATGGAAGCACCCGAACATCTAATTATGGCATCTCATTCTTCAAACCAGAGCAGAGACAATGAGACAGCAGCCTGCTCCATCCCTGCTGTACCCCTGCCCAGCCACAGCTTTCCTTGGATTCTTTCTCTGAACTCTCTAGCACAGGCCTGGTCATTTCCTGGACCTCTTGTTGGGGGAAAGGGCTTGGAGACCCCTAGGGGCATCAGAAGAGGAATCCTGGACAAGAGAATTTTATTCTTTACTACGGGGGAGCCATGGAGCTGTGGTTGAATAGAGGGGATGCAATAAGTCAACCAGCATTGATTGAGTACCTAGTGTGTATGTGGCACTGTGCTGGGGACCGTGGGAAATACAGAGAAGAGCAGAAGTTCACAGCCCACCCTACCAGCAGCAAGGACAGCTGAGGAGGATTGTGTGGGTCCATTGAAGACAGAGCACAAGAGATAGACTCAGTGAATCTTGGTCAAAAACCTAAATAGTGGCTTCCTGTGTTCGCCAGTGCATTTCCTGCTGTCATGAACTACTAATAAATTCAGACATCGATTTCAGTTACTCTCGATCTGATGTTTCCGAAGAGGCCAATGAAACTCTTAGTGATGGGCATGCTGAAGTTATTTCAATATTTTTAAAATCAGATAGAAATCATATATTTAACTACCATAAGCAGAGTAAATAGCCAGTGTCTTTACTTTTGGCTGGAAGTGAGCAACTTCATGCAGCATTTCTTGGTGGCCAGGAGCTTGATTGGCAGTTCTGTGCCTCTAATAACAATGGGGAAGTACTTACTTAAAATGCCATTTGTTTGATGGAAAGTAGCTTTTAAAATATATGGCCAGGGAGTAAACTAATAAAAAAAGGGAGACAAAAAGTTAGGAAAGCAATGAGCTGTATGTGTGGCTTGTTGTCTAAGCTATTTATTTGACTCAACAGTCACAACTAGAAGTTTTGGTGTCATGTTAATGAAGCAGATTCTTCCTCAGCACTTTTATGTAAGTAAGTTTAATTTGCACACAAGCAGCTCCTTCCATTTCAAGGTGGGACGCCTCCCTGTCCCCTCACGAGCTCAGCTGACCATCTGAGGCCTAAAACTTGGCTGCCCATGCTGTGAGTGGCCATGGATGCCCCTCCACTGCAAGTTAACGGTTACCTGTGCTTACCTGTCTGCAGTGACGAACGCTTCCAGATCCTGCCTGCTGTTCACGCCTCTCTCCTCGGTTGGATCCCTTCCTACAAGCTCAGCCTTGGACAGGACCAAGACTGATCATAGCAGGCAGACTTGTAGGGAATCAGAGAAAGTCCCCACTTGCTATTAGCCCAGCGCAGACTTTTGGAACTGGGTTTCCTTCCTGATTCTATGATTCTTTCATCAGATAGTTATTGAGTGAGCCAGGCGCTATGGCTGCAAAAATGAATAAGTAATAATGCTCTCTTCCCCCAAAGAGCCCTCATCATTTGGGGGCGGAGCACACATAAACAATGACACCCCCTGTGTGGCAAGGGTTCTAATGCCCAAGAAGGCTGTGATGTGCCTTATGGAGAAAACATGTATGTTAGATAAGCTTTGCTCAAGCATGGGTTATAGGACCGTTGGCCATGAGTCAATGTTAATGAATCACCAGTGTGTATTACACAAGGTCTCTTTAAACAGAAACACACGTAAAACAAGGTTATGTATTGACCCATTAAAGACAATGTTGTGGTAGAGGCTTGCAGGCACCTACCCCTGTATTTCCCATGGAAGCAATGGCTCAGTATTTGCTAATTCAGTGTTCAGGTGACTTTATAGAACATAAATACTGTGAATAACAAGAATTGACTGTAAACTGGATGAAGGATTCATGGAGTTAGATAGAAGCCCGAGGCACTTTGGAGCTGGAGCTGGAGTCCTGTAAAGCTTGCAGGAAGTGGTTTGACAATAGCTACCCCTTTAAATACAGACTTAAAGTGTGTGGGGCTTTTGGAAACACTTACAAAGATGTCATTTATTGTTTTCAAAAATATATTCTTTTCCTGTCTTTAAAGGAGAAGGCCTAAGTTCTTGGCCTATCTTGGCCCCCAGTTCTGGTTATGGGATCCATTTGGGTGAGCTCTTGTCCAGTATTTCCAGTACTAGAACCCTGCTTTGACTTGGCCAGTTCCCTTCTCCCTTCCGGCCCTTTCTTGTCTCTCAGCCCAGGGAACCAGTTCCCTGCCAATCCTCTTTTCAGATGCCAGTTGTTCATCTGCCCAGACTCCATGTGTAAACTGCGCCTGATCTTGTCTAGCTTCTGCACTGGCTCTGTCCCTCCAGGGCCTGGTCCACTCCACAGGGCATGTTCAGTGGCAGAGTCCAGCCCTCTCAAACTGCCCCACCCTGCCACAATGGCTGGGGTCATAGTTTGAATCAGAGCTCAAAGGATGCAAGAAACAGAATCTTAAAGAACAGGATGATTCCTAAAAGGATATGGAAGCATCATAGATATATAGTAAATTCAGGCCTCTTGGGAACTGAAGCTGGTAATGAGGAAGCCACAGGGAGCCCAGAAGATTCCCTGCCCTCTCTGTTTCTTTCTGTCTCTCTGCACCTGCTTTGCCCTCTTTCCATCCTCCTTCCCTCTTTTGCCATCTTTCCTCATCCTTCTCTCTTCTGCTCTGCTTTATTCTCTTTGCAGACCATCTTGCTCTGCTTCCTCTGCCCACCCTCTCGCCTCTAATTCTGGCGGGCATGCAGCTTGGGTTTGCCCTGGCATTAATTCCAATTCCCATTCTACATGGCCTTTATCTCAAATGCCCACCCCCAAATACTCTTAGTTTGCATACACAAAGGAGAATCTGATTGGCTGAGTTCACTAGCTCATATGAGCTGCTCTTAAGTCAGGTGCCCACCCCTGGTCCAATCAGTTAGAGCTGGAAGGAAAGCAGGATGACATAAATCATGGCCATCTAAACCTGCTCCTTCAGAGGGCCTGTGGGAAGAACTGAGTTTCTAGAAAAGGGGGCAGAACCCCAAAATATGGTATCTATAGTCATTTCATAACTCAGGCCATGTTCTGAAAGACGAGGAAACTTTCTGGTTGGTATTAGGGATCCTTATTTAGTCTTCCATGTTGCCTCATTGTTTAATGGATAGAGTGGGCAAGTAATTTATGAAACTTAACTTTGGGGTTTAGGACTGTCTCCTGGGAACGAAAGTTCAGCACTCTGGCCAAACCCCTCCTCTCCTGTCTGAGCTCCCCACCGTCTTTCATCAGCACTCCAGGAGGAGGGGCAGAAGCGGCAACCAGGAACCACTGTCTCCTTCAGGGAGGGCTGGGGTGGATTAAGGGCATCCCAGGGAGCGATTTCAGAGCTCCTGTGGCACAGAAGGTCAATCTAAGAGATGGAGGGCAAGGAAGGCAGCAAGAAGACTTTCAGGAGGTCCCTCTGAGTCAAGGCAGATGACTCTCAGAGCAACAGAGATAAGGGATGATTTGGACCCCAGGCAGGGATGAACGAGGTCATGTCTCCAGGCCACACTTCAGTCCTTTCTTTCCATCAGGTCTGGAATCCCTGGTAAGGGAGGAAACTCCTCCCTTACCCCACCATGTTTCTGCCTCTGTCTGTAGCGGGGACAGACCTTCTCTCAGCCTTCTCCTCCAGCCCAGTGGGTGCTGGGGGAACATCCATGCTCCCCTGTGCAAGTCCTCTCCTCACAGGAGGAGGGGCCTCTCAGAGCCTAACAGTCCCCGTATGTAAAAGGTTCATGAACACTCTGCTGGCATCCTCCTGCACTTCCTGCTCACCCAGCGTGGCCGTGGGATCTGGGTAACCCAGCGAGCTCATCAGCTGGGCATTGGTGGCACTGACTCATTTACTATTTCGTCTTGCTCTTTTTTCTCTACAAGTGTGATGTAAATTGCTCTTTCCTAGCACTGCATCCTTAGGTTCTAGGGAAAGAATAGGCAGAGATTTGGGGGAAAAAATAGTAGTTGCCACCTTGACCTGAATCCGAAGCCATGTTTTCCAACCCTGGCCCTGTGACAGCCCTGCTTTGGGGGCATCTGGTTTTGGCCCAGAGACTCTGAAGGCTGTATGTTGTTTCACAACTGGCTACTGATGCTTGAGCTGCTGCTCAATCCATCAGAATCTCAGAGAGGGTCAGACAGAGAAAGATAAATACCGGATGACCTCACTTATGTGTGGAGAGTAGATCTTTCTTTTTTTTTAAGATTTTTAAAAACTTTTTCCTTCTCCCCAAAGTCCCCCAGTACATAGTTGTATATTTTGGTTGTGGGTCATTCTAGTTGTGGCACATGGGATGCTGCCTCAGCGTGGCTTGATGAACAGTGCTAGGTCCACTTCCAGGATTTGAACCAGCAAAACCCCAGGATGCCGAAGCAGAGCACACGAACTTAACCACTAGGCCATGGGGACAGCCCCGTGGAGAGTAGATCTCAAAAGTTCTCATCACAAGAAAAAAACTCATAACCATGTGAGGTGATGGATGTGAACTAAACTTACTGTGGTAATCGTTTCACAATACATACATATATGAAATCATTATGCAGTACACCAAAAACTAATACAATGTTATATGTCAATTATACCCCAATAAAATTGGGAGGGGAAGAATCTTGGAGAGGGAGGAGGAATGTACTCCTGTACTCTTAGGAGACCCAGAATCTAAATGTGGAACGTGCATGGAAGGTAGCTTGTTTCGCTGATGATTTTATCCTACATGCTACCTGAATTATCAAGTCAAAAGGTGGGGATGCCGTAAAGACTTCTGTCTTCTTTATTCCTTGATGGAGGAATGAAAAAGTCAAGAGACAGACACGAGGATAAAACTGTTTCGTTGCTGTATTCAAAAACTTTTCCTAATGCTTATCAGCTTCATCAGAAGATTTTCTCTGGTGTAACATTAGACAAATTTGGGTTATGCAATTTACCTCTTTACCCACCTGCTGTTCTCTCATCCCCTCTACCCATCACCCTGGCAGCATGATGACAGTCTGGGAGGGCTTCCCCCAGAGGCAGTGGGGTAAGCGATTTCAGGCCCCTGCCCTGGTGGGCTTCTTCCCTTTCTAGGAAAGAGAGTGGGGGTCTCTGAGACCCTGAATATACCCTGAAGGCTTTCTAGAATTGAACCGGACTCTCTACCAGAGCTGCCTGTGCTATGTAATGAGACTGTGTCTCCTGATCTTCCTAGAAAGTGGAGTCAGCCTTGCTCCGCTGCACTTGACACCAAGAAACGGCCGCGCTAGAACCTGATGGGGAGTAGACCCCTCCTTGGCTCACCCGCAGCCATACACCCGGTTTTCCCCGCTTGCCCTTTAAAAAACTTGCTCAAGTATATATTCATTATATAATTTAAAGTGCAAATAAGCAAAAACCACCACCTGAAACCCCTCATGCTGGCTGGCCACTGTCAACGTTTTGATATATATCCTCTCAGACTTTTTTTTTTTTTAAAGATTGGCACCTGAGCTAACAACTGTTGCCAATCTTTTTTTTTTTTTTTCCTGCTTTTTCTCCCAAAATCCCCCCAGTACATAGTTGTATATTCTGGTTGTGGATCCTTCTAGTTGTGCCATGTGGGACGCCACCTCAATGTGGCCTGACGAGTGGTGCCGTGTCCGCACCCAGGATCCGAACCAGTGAAACCCGGGGCTGCGTAGCGGAGCGCACGAACTTAACCACTTGGGCACGGGGCCGGCCCCAGCCTCTCAGACTGTTTTCATGCATAGAAATGATGTTTATTTACAAAAAAAAAAAAAAAGGAATGATATTATGCAATGCTGTTTTGTAACTGGCCATTTAAAATCTAACAATATATTGTGAATATATGTCCACAATGATACCCATGGGTCCACAGCATCATTCTGAATGCTTGCACACTACTCCAAGGCGTAGTTGGGCCCCATTCATTAACTGTACCCATCAGTGGATGATTAGGGTTGCTCCAGAGTTCAGACGCTGTTATAAACAACAGTGCAATAAGCCAATCCTTGTACATTCACCTTTGAGCACTATTTGGTTATTTCCTGTCAATGCATTCCTAGAAATGGAATTGCTGGGATAAAACATATATACTTGTTTAAGGCTTTTGTTGTGTATTGCCAAATTATGCCCTCGCCTCCCAAAGCTTACCAATTTACACAGCTACAGCGGTGTACGAGAAGGCCCATGTCCCCATATCCATGGCAACATGTGGCACCATCTCTGCTCCCACAAAACAGTGGCTGAAGAATCACACAGGCCAGGGAGGAGGTAGGTGTGGACGGGGAATCAGCTCCACCCCTAGCAAGTCCTGGGTCTCCCCCAGGTTCCCCTTGTAAAAACACAATAACAAGTGAGTCCTCCAGCAACATGGGCCTGGGACCATGGGCCTCCCCAGACATGGCCTGGCCCCACTCTGAGAGTTCAGGCTCCCAAAAATGACCAAGGCTCGGGCCATTGCTCCTGCCTCCCACCCAGATTGCACCCCATCTCCCTCCTCTGGCCGAAGTCCCACAGCCCTCTGGGGTAAGTCAGGGCTGGCCAGGCTGCAGCAGGAAGCATTTGGAAAGAGAGAATTACTAATGCACGAATCTTGGCCGCTTCCCCAGAGAGATGCGCTTTCAAACACGCTTATGGCTCCCTCGTGGGTCCCAAAGGGCTTTCTGCAGCAGGTTTATTGGAAGTTTGGAGCTTCCTTCTCAGAAAGTTTAGAAAAAAAATCTGTCAAATCACCCAACAAGCCACAGAGCTAATCAGAGACCACAGAACCTGGAGGAGGCGGAACAAGGTAGAAAGGCAAATGCCCCCACTGTTCGCCGATCTGTTTTTCCCTTTATGCTGCTCTTTCTTATCTAGCTCCGCAAACACAGCCTCTCTCTCCAGCTTGTGAGGAGGATAGCTTTCCCGCCAATCTGCATACGATGGTCCACATAGACTTGAGTCTCCACAGGGAAGGCAGTTGGTTTAAGGACGGGATCTTCAATCAGCTCCCTCCAGCCTTCTGAGGCTCTCCATCACTCTGTCTGGTTCCTAATTCATTAATCCCCACCCCCACTCCCCCACCTCCCCAAGCCCCGGCCTGATCTGATTCTCTCACATATACGAGCGTGGTCCCTTACGTCCACTGCCTCCTCATTTGATGATAGGTGCCCCTGTACCTTGTACCAGGAGATGCGAAGAGGCCGACATGGGTCCTTCTCTCCGCCACGGGGTCTTGCCTGACTCTTGGGGACGCGAGGATGAAGCAGCAGGAAGAGAGATGACGATGAGGGAGAGGTTAACAGTCTCACCGGGATAGGGAAGCTTCTCACTTTCTGGTTCTTTTTTCATTAGAGAGAAGTTTTCAAGCTTCTCCCAGTGGCATCTTTGGAAAATGCTGTAGCGTTAACAGCACCTCCGGGGTCTCCGTTCTTCTGTAGGATAATGCAGCAGAAGATCTGTGGGGGGAGCTGCCTCGTCTACACGACATGCATGCTTCACTCACGACGTGATGACCAAGAGCTTGCCAGAGCCCTGGCTGGCATTTAGCCCACTTTAAACCAGATTTGCTAAACTCCAGAGCGGGAAAGGATGTAAACATTGTTCTTGTCCAACTGCCTCATTTCTTTGTTCTCTCACTTCTTTTTCTTTTCTTTCTCTCTCCCTCCCTCCCTTCTTTCTTGTTTTATTTTCATAGCCACCCAGAGAAGTGAGCAGTGCAGTGAAAAGAACACTGGCCTTGGATGCAGAACGCAGGTGCCTGATACCAGCCAGGGGAGTGTGCTAACTGGGTCAGAGAAGAAGGTGAGAAAGCCCCAGGTGGGCCCGGAGGGCGTGTGGCTTCCTGAACGCAGGGGTGAGGGGCCCGACCTCATGCTGGGGTCCCCAGTCCTGAGAGCCCCCATGGTCCAGATTTTAATGGCAGGGCGGGATTTGGGGAGCTATAAAGAGGTCCCAATGAGGCTCTGCCGATCCACAACAGCCCAGAGTTCTCACTCAGGAGAAGGCGGCCAGGCCCATGTGGGGGTCCCGAATACATGAGCTCCGCCTTTGACCCCCACCCTCTTGTTCCCTCTGCCCTCACCTGCACTTTCTCTCCCAGCACCCTTGATCATCAGGCCAGACTTCTCACCTCTCTCACGTTCACCACTACTCAGCCCTGCCTTGGAAGCCCATATTAGGCCTTTGATCCCACCACCTCCATGCAGACTTCTCTGATTACTTCAGCCTACACAGCACTTTACTTGCAGCACTGACGGGCTCTTTAACCAGTTATGGGTGTCTCTCTCTGTCCACTCTGGAAGCAGGCCTCACCCCTCCTTCACTTCTAGGCTGAGTGCCTCGTCCTCTGAGCCTGGGGGACACAGACTTCTCTGCTGCCCTAGGGGGTTGCACGTCTGCCTGCCCTCGGGCCACCAGCTCCCTGGGGTCAGAGCCTTTGACTTTTCTCTTCTGTGCACAGTGCCTGGCACCTGGTAGGGTTTTTAACTTGTGAAAACTATAAGATACAGACCAGAGTTAAGGAAAGGTTAGAGAGGGGGAAGCTACAAAGTTGAAAGAAGCTTTGGGAATCTTAGAAGTGTTATTTCCAGTGTTAGCCAGTACTACCGTTCTCGAAGTGTGGTCTGGAGATTCGTGGGGGGTCTCCGAGACCCTTTCAGGGGGTTCTGAGGTCAAAATTATTTTCAAAATAATAATAAGATATTGTTTGACTTGTTCACTCTCTTTCTCACAGGGATATACATTCCCATTTTCCAGAAGCTACATAATGTGTGATAGCACAGAAGACCGACCGCAGAAGCAGGTACAAGAATCTAGCTGTCTTCTATGAAGCCAGACACTAAAGGGATTTGCAAAAATGCAAAACAATGCCACTCTTCTCATTGATTATTTTTTTGCTTTGGAAAAGGATAGCTATTTTTCATAAGAATATGCTATTTATCCTAACATGTAATGGGCTTATTATGGTGATATTAAAAATAAATTAATATTTTAAACATTTCTCAGTTTTAATTTCTAATACAGTAAACATCATTAGCTATAACCCACAGAAACAAAAGCTCTTTGGGGTCCTCAATAATTTTTAAGAGTAAAAAGGGGTCCTGAGACCAAAAAGTTTGAGAATCCTAGCACTAGAACGTGAATATTATTTGCTTGTCTGGTAGTCAGTGCCACTGTCCCCACCCACCCAATTTCCATCTCTCTTATTCCTGGAGCCTGTGACGGTGAATTTTGGGATTACTCTTAGCTCTGGATAATCCATAAAGTGTGGTTCCCAGTGGCCCTCAGTGCCGGCATGCTAATGAGGACAGAGCAGCTGTGTGAGGAAGGGAGCTCAGTGAGGGTCCCCGGGTACTTCCCAACAACGGCCAGCAGGCCTTTTCTTCTTCCTCCTTGCAGAGGCCCATGGTCTCTCACCACTTTAGAGATACTTGTCTCATTACACAAAATTTGATCAGTCCAAGCACCAGCCCATCTCAGCCCACAGACCCTTTTCCCAAAGCAAGAGCTGAGAGAACGTTTCTCCAGGCCTACCCTTCAGCTGAATCCCAATTTTTACTCTCCCTTGGCAATAGCAGGGGGGGGTGGGAGAGGGAGGAAGAAGGGGACATCCTTCCCCGAAGGCAGCTCCAGGGCTGAGGGTCCTAGGGCTAACGCCCCACTCCATTCAGGGATACACACCCCAGAATCCCCAACACGGTCTGACCCAGGAAACCGTTTTGAGCCCAGACTCTAGCATATACTGGTGAGCCAATGTTGCCACCAAAAGTGGAACAGCTCGCTGCTCAGGATCAAATCAATTAAAGCATTACAAACCCTCGAGGGTCAAGTCACAAAGGAACTGAGATTTATCTGGAGGATAGAAGGCAGGAGGAAGAATTCAAGGGTACAAACACCGCCACCACCCTCATAAATAATAACAACAGTAATGTTTATGATGAACGCAAGCACACTGATGTATTTTGCTCATGACAACTCAATGAAGCTAGTGCATTATCAGTGTTATCTCTACTTTGCAGATGAGGAAGCTAAAGCTGAGCAAGTTGACGTAACGTGCTACCTACTAAGTGGAAGCGCTGGATTCTGGCTCCTCGACCTTTGCTCTGAAGTACAGCTGTTTAGGGAGTAAGCATTCTGGAGAGATCTCAACAGGCAATTGGTTTGCTTTGCTAAATTATTGTCCTAAGGAAGAGAGAGAGAGTGACTCTTCTGAAAACCACACTCACCGATTGTGAAATGTCAGCTTCACATGCCATGGGGTTACGGTGGAGTTCATTCCCCCAGCAGGGCATCCAGAGGACACACCAGGAAGCATGGGCAGTCTGGGCAAACATTCTCGAATTCCTTTTTGGCAGGGTGGACTGGGGGTGGAGATCTAGTTACACCTGCCTTACACCTTTTTCAGGCTAGACGGTTGGGCGCACCACCTGGAGTCGACCCCAGGTGCCTGGATCACTGCAAGTTTGTGCGCTAGAGCCAATTTCAAATGCTTTCGGAGGAAAAGCCTGGTAGAGTGGAGAATCCCCCTGGGCTCACCTCCAGAAGAGGGATGGCTGGCTAGAGAGGCGAGTCCCCAGGCTCCTCAGTTTCCATCAGGGAACAGCTGAGCCTGCTCCCCGCTGGCTGCCATTACCTCGTAAGGGAGGAAGACCTTGGTGACCCTCCCAGGCACCTTTGGGCAGCCCAATTCCCCCCTCACCTCCTCCCTGTATTTGTCACAGGAATAGTTTGCATTTCTTTGCTTCAAGGACATATGGCCCCTTCCTCTTCCAGGGTTTAACAACCCACCCCTTGGCCAGGCCGGGGCGGGCAGAGATCTGAGGGCCTGCCCTGCACCAGGTGGGATCCTCATAGAACTGCTTTATAACCTGGGCCTTGCCAGGACACCATTAAAAAAACTAGTCACTAGCTGGTGGCAAGGCTGTCTTGAGGAGGCTGTTGATTGCATCCCACAGCAGCAGGACAAGGGAAGACCCCATGTGAGTCAACCTTATGGAAGACAAGTTTAGGTAAAGAGCTACACAAATGCGGATTGGAAACAAAAGCCCCCTCCCACAATCTCTCGGTGTCTCTCACACACACACACTCACTCTCCCAACCCTCTGCTGCACGCCCCCCCCCCCACACCCCCCCCCCCACCCCCCGCCGCCCCGTACAGACCCTCTGGAGCCAGCAGGGCTTCTGGGGTTCTCAGTCCCAGGTCCTGGGCTCTTCCACAGCCTGGATGTGTTTCCACCTGGGGACACTCATCACGCCGTGAATTATCAAACTTACCTGCTCCTTTCTTTATAGGTCTGGCCTTTAGCGAGCTTAGAGATAAATTAGGGGCTCCCTAGAGCAAGAAAACACAACTTTGAGATATTCTTCCAAATCTTTTTTCTATTCACTCCCTTTTTTTAACTTAAGAAACTTTTAAAGTTCTGAAAAGCACATAAAATAATACTATACTTGGTACCTGCCATACAAAATTGACAGCTGTTCATATTTTGTTATATTTGCTTCAAGTCAATAAAATACTACACATAAAGTTGAAATGCCCATTGACCACCTCCAGGGCTATTTCCTACCTTCCAACCCTAGCAGTAACCACGAACTTAAATTTAGTTCAGATCGTTCTTTTTGAAATTTTAATAAATGTTTATATGTACTTACAGAAATTTGTGGGCAGACTTTTTTTTTGGTATGAGTTTTATAAATGGTTCACACAGTATGCATTGTTCTGCAATGTGCGTTTTAAAATTCAACAGTACGTGCTGGCGATTCGTTCTCACTCTTTATGTGAAGTCTCTGTTGTGTTTTATGGTTCCTTATTAGCCACCATATATCCTTTTTAAAACAAAGCAGAGTTCAAATAAGGAAGGAATTAATAAGATAATGATCTTCTAGCATGATAGTTATTATCCTCAGTAAGAGCTGGTCATCTGCTCGCCATCTTCATGCAAGCCCCAAACCAAGGAAAACAAGTTAATGTTGCAGCAAGAGAGACTTGAGCTAGATACCAGGAAGCCTCCCTATAATGTAACAGGCATTCTAGGGAAGAAGTGTTCTCTGAGATGGCTTTGCTTCCATTCTACATGGAGGCAAAGAAATGGATGAAATGAAGTGACCCATTAGATTTTTAATCAGCTAACAGATCCCGGCAGGGAGCTAGAGGGCCAGCTATGGGGTTAAATGCCAGGGAAAATAAAAGAAATCTAGAAAGGGCCCACTTGTTGGGAAGATAAGTCAGGCCAGTGCAAGATAGTGCAGGAGCACGTGGGCAGCGTGCTGGAGAGGTTAAGAGCAGGGAACCCAGCTTCCAGGGTTTAAATCCCCACTCTGCACTTGATAATTTGATGAATTTACTTCTTTTTGCCTCCGTTTCCTCATCTGTAAAATGGGAATACTAGGGTTGTGTGAGAATTAAATGTGCTAACATATGTAAAGCTATGGATACAGCACCTGAGACTTAGCAGGCACTGCATACGTATTTGTTAAATAAAAATAAGTGTTTAAATGGCACAGATCATAAGCTGTAATGGTCCAGAGAGGGCTTTGAGCTGGGGACGGTTCGAAAAAGCTTCCCAGAGGAGGTATCAGAGAGAGCTTGATTAAAGGCCCGAGCAATTCAGAGCTCTTAACCAACGAGACCTTCTTCACTAAAACTTGCCCAACAAGCGTGTGTGGGGCATGGTGAGGAAAGAAGTCAGACAAGACCATGGGGTACCGAAGAGAACAGTGGAATCTATAATGGATGGGAAAAGGCTTGATGTCGAGACCAAAAGTTCAAGATTAATCCTGTAACAAATAGGGAGCCAATGAAGGTTCCATGCAGCCATGACATGTTGCCAGGAAATGTATCAATCAGGACAGGGTGCCTCACAAACACACCCCCATCCCCACCCCCTGTTCCTCAATAGTGTAGAACAGCAAAGTTTCTTTCTTGCTCACAACAGATGTCCTCTGCCAGTCAGCTGAGCCTCTGCCCCACGCCGGCTTCACTTTGGCACCCAGACTGAGGAGACAGCTTCTGTCTAGAACATTTCAGGGTCATTGCAAAGGGAAAAGCACATGGCAACCTGTCTGCTGGCTCTTAAAACTTCTGCTGGGTGACACAGGTTTCATTGGCCGAAGCAAGTCACCTAGCTGAGCCTGCTGTCAGTGGGGCAGGACGTAGGTCTTCCCAGGAAGAGGCAGCAAATATTCGTGAATGATAATATAACCCTTCTGGGGGAGCTGTAGGACCCTTCCTAATATTATCACAAAGGTTTCTGCTCTGACATTCCCTCTGTCCCAGGAACAATGGTATCATGCATTGTTATGAATTTTTCCTTAGACCATGATGCTTTAGAATTTGCCTTGAAATCAATGTGGACCTCACCCCCACCTCAGGATGCCCCATTAGCTGATTAAAAGGAAAGGGTTCCTCTAAGAAGCATTTTTCCCCCAAGCCTGAGCAATGACTATAATGTTCTCGCTGTCGAGTTACTCAGACATCCGGTTGAGGTGAGCCTGTGTGTTCTCCAGTTTGCCTAGTCTTATAATTTTGTAGCCTGCTGCGATTTCTGGCCTATTGATTAATGGGTCTCTCTCTCGCCACCACAAGCGACCTTAATCTTTTCTTAATTGCTTTACTGGCTGTTCGGCTTCCCTCTTGTGCCTTCCCCCACAACGTTGTTGTCGCAAAGCTTTTGTGTCTTAACTTCATTCCCCCACCGAGGACTGTGCCAGCGAATGAAAGGTGAATTCTCTCTTTGTTTACCCTCTTTTCCTTGTTTTTCTCTCTTGCTTTATTTCTTCCTCGACTGTTTTCACATTTTTTAGCCGGCATGGGGCATTGTCTGAAGTAATTGGGCACAAACAGAAAAATACACAAAAATATAATGAGGGAGGCCAATGCCGACCACCCCTCCCCCCAACGACCCCTGCCCTTACTCCACGGGCATCAGTCGGGACACGGTGCCTCCGTCTCTCTTCCCAGCCCTCCAAGGCCAGCGACCAGGCAAACCGCTCCCCTTCCCCACCACGCCCAGGATGCCTGCATCTCCCCAAAGCCAGTCTAGGGTAGAGGGGGCCCCGGCTGCCTTTCACCTGGCCAAGTTTGGGGCTCTCTTCCTCCTTAGGAACAGAATTCCTGGAGCTTCCCTAAATATGCTTCATTCATTCATTTATTCATTTATCCACAAATACATTAAATGCTTACCGTCTGCCTGGCACTGTGCTAGGTATCATGGGAAAGTACAAATGAGGCCCAGATGCTAAGCTCACATCACTCACAGATGTAACGAACAGAGGTGGAAGAGTAACTAAGAAAGCAGCTCCTCAGGATCCCCTGAGAGGACTGGACAGTGAGTATGGGAGGAGTTTTGAGGTGGGAGGCCATGCTAGGCTGGGGATTGGGGCAGACTTCCTGGAAGAGGTGGGCTTTAAAATGAGCCTTAAATGATGGCTAGGATAGACAAAAGAGAAGGCATTTCTGGAGGTGAGAGGAACATAGGAAGGAGTTGGGGAAAGTGAGGGCATAGGAGTGGGAACCCTGCCTCCTTTGTGCCCTGGGCCTTGCTGCCATGGCCTGGAAGGTTGGGTGTGGTAGGGGAATGCTTCGCTGTGTATACCATGCTTGGAGTCTGCTTGCACCTGCAGGAGACCCATTTTTTCATTTGGTTCCCCACTATTCTGAGAGGAGAAAAATGATAGGAATGGTTAGAGGGTGCCATTTTGAAAGAGAGAGTAGGAGGGAAAGTATATTCTCACTCAACGAGTCAGAAAACAAAATTTCTGGAAACTTCTTGGGTGGCCCTACAAAGTCTGAAAGGATTCACATGACGCCCATGCCCTCCACATGACCCTGGGCCACTGCCTTCATAACAGACCCACTGGGATGTCAAGGCTACATTAAGGCATCTCATCGTGTTCTGTTTGCCAGGCATCCTGACCCACCTCCTGATGGACCCCACAGGTGTTAGCGAACTCCTGGGGGCAGGCCGAGGTCCTCTTCTGTACAGTAATGGACAGGACCCCGGAGCTTGATAGAACAGCTATGCCAAATGGCTTGACACCAAGCGAGCCAAGGGACTCACCTCTACTCTTATTAATAAACTCTTGGAGGAGGCAGAAAGAGAAAGACCGTTATTGACCGTTAATGTCAGCAAATGAAAGGAGATGCAGAGTGTGTGGTTCAGGGTCAGACAGACCAAGTTCAAACCCAGCCTCTTCAAATCCGCCTCTTCCCAGCTGGGTCACCTTGAGGGAGTTAGTTAATCCTCTTTTCTTTTCCCAAAATGTCGTAATTATGAAATATTTCAGAGAAATATAGAACAGGCACTTATATATAATCTTCACATCTCTATATAACAAGTACTCACATAGCATTAAAGACATCACTAGCATTAAAGACATAAACATTGTATCATATTTCCTTCATATCATCTTTTTTTTAAGGAAGAAATGAAATGTTAACAACTAGCTAAAACTCTCCTTTCATCATTTCCTCTCTTTCTACTCCAAGGTAACCAGTGTCCTGAAGTTGGTCTTTATTATTCCAGTATTTTTTTAAACTTTTATTACCTATGTAAGTATCTGTAAATAATATATTCTGTAATAATATATGCTGCTTAAAGTTTTACATGATGGGTGCCATATTTTATGGATCCTTTTGGAAACTCCTCTTTCCCCACTCAACATTCTATTCTGAGATTTACCCCTGTTGATGCCTGTGTGACTGCTGTATGGTATTCTGCTCTGAGAGCGAGCCATTGTTTATTTACCCATGTCCTAGAGCTGGGATCAGCCGTCTTTCTCTGTAAAAGGCCAGAGGATACGGATTTTAGACCATATGGTCTCTTGCCACCATTTAACTCTGCCATTATAGAGGGAAGGCAGACATAGACAAGTATGAGTGTGGCTGTGCATCAGTGAAAAACGTATTTCACATAATTTTTTAAATTAAGACTATTTTTTTGGAGCAGTGTAAGGCTCACAGCAAAACTGAGGGGGAGGTACAGAGATTTTCCATAAGCTCTTTGTCCACACACATGCATAGCCTCCCTCATTATCAACGTCCCCACCAGAGGGGCACATTTGTTATAACTGGTGAGCCTATATTGACACATGATAATCACCCAGAATCCATAGTTTACACTAGGGTTCACTCTTGGTGTTGTACATTCCATGGGTTTGGACAAGTGTATAATGACATACACCTACAATTATAACATCATGCAGAGTCATTTCACTGCCCTAAAAATCCTCTGATCTCTGCCTCTGTTCTCTCCCTACCCCCCACCTCTACCCCTGGCAACCACTGATATTACTGTCTCTATAGTTTTGCCTTTTCCAGAATGTCAGATGGTTGGAATCCAACAGTATGTAGCCTTCTCAGGTTGGCTTCTTTCACTTAGTAATACACATTTAAGTTTCTTCCATTTCTTTTCATGACTTGATAGCTCACTTCTTTTTAGCACTGAATAATATTCCACTGTCTGGATGTACCACAGTTTATTTATCCATTCATCTACTGAAGGACATCTGGTCGCTTCCACGTTTTGGCAATTATGAATAAAGCTGCTATAAACACATAGTCAGGTTTTTATATGGACATAAGTTTTCAGTCACATAGTTTTCACGTCACAAAATATTATTCTTCTTTTGATTTTTTTTCAACCATTTAAAAAGGTTCAAACCATTCTTAGCTCGCACACCGTACAAAAGCAGGTGGCCAGCCAGACTGGGTCTGCGAGCCACAGTGCCAACCCCTGCCCTGGAGACTGGTGGGTTGTTTCCATTTTCTTCCTGTTACAATCAGCGCTGCCATGTTCACGCTTCCCTGAGCACTATATGAGCATTTCTCCAAGCTAGACCCCAAGATGTGGAATTGCTGTGGCACAGGGTGTGTGTTGTCAGCTTCACTAGGTATGGCCGAGTTGCTACCCAGAGTTATCACATACACTTATATTCCTACCGGCACTACCTCTGTCTCCCCACATCTCACCAACACTTAGTGTTGTCAGATTTATTAAGTATTTGGCCAAACTGATGAGTGTGATAAGTGATATCTTATTCTTGCTTTAATTTGCAGTTTTCTGAAAGGTGGGGAATTTTTCCAAATGTTTACTGTCCAGGTTTCTTCCATCCTGAATTGCCCATTATCATCTGTTACCCATTTTCCTATTGGATTGTTTATCATTTCCTTATTGAATTCTAGGGGTTCTTTATATATTCTGGGTGGTTACTTAAACCCTTGTAGCCCCAGTTTCCTCATCTGTGAATGAGAATATTAACAGCACCTTCATCATGGAGTTGCTGTAAGGATTAATGTCAATGAGCATCACATATGCAGAGTCCCAGGCTTTATCACACAGAGTAAAGATAGACGGGAAATCGTGTTCCCCAGAATTCCTCTTGGGGAAAGCACTGGATCTGCTTGGAGGAAATATTGTGCTAGACAACATGGAAAGAAGGGTAAAGCAGGAAATGAACACTCAAGAGCAAAAGATGGTGGCTAATTGGCTACATATGACAAAGCGCTGGATTCACATCACCCTGAGAGGAAGAGGGAGAAGAAAGAGAGGGTGCTCACCACATGAGGAAAAGGAAAGATTTACAAACTAAAAAGCAACAAAGAAACTCTAACAAGAGACTCTGGAGGAGAGAACCGTCTCCGAGGATTTTTCGGGGGGTTGTGAAGCGCTGGGTTTAACTTCCCTCCTCTGTTTCTCCCAAGGAAAGTCTCCCTTGCTCACAAACGCTGTTGTGTGAAAGAGGACTCTTCTGGTACCAGACGAGGTGCGAAGCGTGTGCACTTGGGTTGGAATAGGGATGGAAACAGCACCCGTACACATAAACACCCGAGTTTGAGAGGATAGCTGACGCTCAAAAGCTGCTTGCCAGTTTTATGACATCAGGTGCTGCAGCCGGTCCTTTCCACATATCACCTCATTGAATCCTGGCAGTGGCTTCCTGAGGCCTTAATATCATCCCCATCTTACTTGAGGGACTTGAAGCTCAAAGAGGTAAAGTCACTTGCCGAGGATTATGCAGCCAGTGAATAGTGGGACAGGATTGCATCCAGGCGTGTCTGACTCTCAAACTTCTGTTCTTGAAGACAGAGAGAGAGAGAGAGATGATAGAGATAGAAGGAGATAGAGAGAGGGAAGAGCGAGGAGAGAGGGGAAGGGGAGCAAGAGATAGAGGGCAGAGGGAGAGAGATGGAACCCATTGCGGATCCTTTTGGAAGACCCTTGTTGAAGGAAGGGAAGGCAGGGCCCTGGAATTCCAGCTGCTCACAGGTAGGGTTGCCAAATTCAGCAAAGAACAATATAGGAGGGCCAGCTCAATTTGAATTTCAGATCAACAATGAATAATCCTAATTATACCCCATGCAATTCATGGGACACACTTACACTAAAAGAATTTTGCTGTTCTCTGCAATCCAAGTTGAACTGGTATCCCATGTTTACTCTGGATTCCCTCCATGAGAGGCATCTCAGGTCCAGTACAAGGAGGGACACGCAGCAGCATCTGGAAAGAGGCACCAGGACAGCACTTTTCTTCACTTCCTAATGCTTGAGATTTTAAAACAAACACGTCCCAGGTAGCAGCTGCCTCTTTTCAGAGCACCCACCTCTCAAACTTCTGAGCCATCAAGCCTTCACCACGGCGGGAATGGAGAGGTAGGGAATTATAGGAAAAGCCATCAAGGCTGCATCCAAGCTGCCCATCAAGCCTTGACAGGGGCATGGACAAATTGCAAGGGTCCGAAAGTTTGCCTTTGGAACATCTCACTTCTCATTTCTCCATCCTTCTCCCTCCTCCCAGTATCCCCTCTCTAATCCAGGTTCCATGCTGCTCTGCTCTTGCCAAAGTGTTTGATAAAGTAGTCCATGCTGAGGTCGCAGGGCCTCCATGTGAGACCCCTCCTAGGAGAATGTGCAATGGAAAGGAAGAGCCTGAGGAGGAGATGCTTAAGCCCAAAGCACAGAACTCAAATGGTGGGATGTCAGGCCTTGCGATAAGTGCTGGACAGATATTTGGGAAGAGATATCAGCTATGTAACCACCTAGTCTGCCAGCCCTGCTGGAATGAATCAATAACTGAACACAAGCACGTACTAGAATCACACTCAACACGAAATTCCAGTCTGAATCAGATCTCTCTGGGGCTTATCCTGCTTCAGGCTGCTTCTTCCTGCCCTGGAGAGCAACCCTTCAGAGACTGAAAGGCTTTCTCTGTGCAGGCATTGCCAGCACGGCACACCTGAGAGCCTCTAGCCCCTCTTACTCTCTTTCTCCATCCTCTTGAATGGTTTCCCACCCAGAGAGCAGACAGTTCTGAGTAATGCTCAGAGGCCAGCTCACAGAGAAGGGGCTGAATGCCCAGAAACTCCAAACCAGACTCTTCACATGTGTACCTGTCCTTGGCTCATTGTTGCTCCCTCCTAGAAAGAGTATTGGGCCTCCCACCCTGGCCCTCCCACATCTAAACAACCGCCAAGTGCTGTTTCCATGACAACCAGAGGCAGTGCTGTAGTTTCACACCTATACACAAATCCTCCCCACCCCCAACATTTTACCCCCACAGCCAGGATTCTTGTCAAGACCCTCTTCTGGTCACATTGAGTACATGCGTGCTCTGTGTAACAGACCCCTTTCTGTCAGCTTCTAAGAATTTTATTCCCGTGTTTACTCAAAGACGTCAATGGAGGCCTTCCCTTTGAATACAGATTGTTTTTCATTTATGGTAAATTAAAAATGTAACAGAGGGTGGGCAGTTACAAACATCTCTGGTAGAGCTGAGGATATGATAGGAGTTTCTGAGATGTGAGGGGAGAACGTGGCCAAAAGGCCTGTGTGGAAATGGGGTTGTTCTTCAAGCAGGAGCTGGTGGGGAGGCAGAGCTCCAAATATTTCATACAAGGATTACAGCCAATTACTGGATTATACAAGAGGCCAGCATGCTGGCTCCCCTTTGGCCATCCCCACATCGTCAACACGTAAATGGCAAGGAATAAGGGGAGCCAGGAGAGAGGCTCGGGCTGAGGGCAATGAGGAGTGGAGACCTCAGAGAGGAAAGGCCCGTCCCTTCGCTCAGCCTCTCTGCCCCAGCTCTGATTCTGCTCTCAGTCGGGTTCAAAGAGTCCACTCCCTACCTCATCCAGGTGGCTTCCCAACGATAGACTTGGCTTCTTTGTAGCACCCCACCCCCCACCGATGCCATTCTAACTTTCTGTCCCATATGTCACCAGCAAAGCACGATTCCCAGCAAACCTACCCGTTACCCCAATGTGGAATGAACATAACTTTCCACAAAGGGAAGAGAATGGAGAAGTAGGGATTATAAAACCCCATCACCTGATTTCTTAGACCTTCACCAAATAATCATATTTTGTCAATTGAGTCAAAGAAGTCCTGCCTGGGAGGGGCCCCCGAGATCCAGGAAGGGGACAGTTGATGTCTTTTGGATTCAGGTGTCCGGATGGCTGGGACCTGGTCATTCTCTGGGCCTTCCTGAGGGTTCAGAAGTCTCTAGATGGTTTCTCTGTGCCCACCAAGAGGCCCTCCTGATGGGGTCAGGGCTGTGGGGCTTAATAGTCCCCACCAACCCTGACCTGACATCTTCCCTCTATAGAAGGAAGGAAAGCATCCTCCCTCTCTCACCTCCCTCTCTTAGCCCCTTCTTTGTTGATTAGGTGGCCAGAGAGCAACTCACATGTCAAGTTTTCTATATAATCCTATAAGTGGCTGTAATCAGGCAATGAAATTTCCAGGGACTTCCTCTCAGGTAGCTCCTGACAGTAAAATTATTTTTTTGGTCATAAATTCTAAAATACAACCTAGGGATAATTTACTCCCGTGTCACTCTTCCCTGCAGAGATGGGACAGGATGGGACGTTAGGTGATGAGATCCCCTTAGGGTATTCTGTTTCAGCCTGAGCCCTGGTGTTTGGGAACTGTGGGGGTTTTGTGACGAGTCCCACAGGGCAGGCTGAGTCCCCCTGGACTGCCTGGCACCATGTCAACCAGTTCCCACCAGGTCCTCTCAACTGAGTGACAGCCAAAGTAAAGCTGGGATTTTAGGCTCAGAGGCAAATTCATTTCCTATTCCAGAGGGGAGCAGAGCTTTTGATGAATAACTCAACCTGCATGGCGCCCCTGTACGTTCCAGCCTCCCCACCCCACAAATGTCTCTGGAAGGGCATCCTCTGCCTTGTTCACTTTGGACCTATTCCAACTTGACTTTGGATGATATCTGACTTCCTAAGCATGCAAAGCGCTGGACTCTCCCTCAGTTCCTGCACCTCCCCTCCTCCTGGCCAGCTACTAAAGGAGACTGCCCTCTACACTTGGAGCACGAGGGACATTCAGGCCCTGGAAGGACACAGACTTTTCAATCCCTTACCCCAAAAACTTCCTAAGCTCAAGATGCCAAGAGTGGATGTTGAGTAACTCAGACATCTGTTTGTGTGACCTCTCTGCCCTCCTCATCCTCTGGCTGAAACTCCAAACTTTTGAAAGTGCCTTTGAGCTGCCTGGCAGCCACAATCTCCACTGTATGCTCCCGGTCACTCCATTCCCAATGGCTGCTACTCACAATGCCCTAGGTGAACTGCCACCACCTCCCGTCCACCGCCTCTCCCCTCCTCCATTGTTGTGGCTTTTCATCAGCCCAGCTGCTTCTAAGTCTGCAAAGCTAAGGTTAAAAAAAAAAATCCCCAGATCAGCAGACACATAAGTAATTGCGTCCTGGCAAGATTAAATTAGGTGAGTTAGAGAAGCAGCAGGGGGTGATATAATTCAGTACTTAGGAGGATAACCACGCAAGTCAACACCAAATGAAAGATTCGCATTTCTTCTGGTCCTTTCTGGCAGCCCCGACCCTCCAGTCCAGTTTGGTCTTAGTCCCCAGTGCTCCTGTTCCCCAGCCCCAGCAGACACCATCCTAGTCAAAGTGGCAGTGACTGTGCTCTCCATCTGGATGCCCTGCCTGGCCTTCCTCCCAGGAAGTCTGAGGTTCATCTGATGAAGAGAACTCATCCCAGGGCTGTCCCTCCAGTGAACTCGGAAGGACCTCCGGGAGATCAGAGCGCGCCTCCTGCCAGTGCCAACTGACAAACAGGCTTATGGGGAAACCGAGTCAGGTTCCTAACTAAGTCTTGTTCTCTGGGTTAGAGAACAGTCAAGCCCAGAAGAATCTTCAGAAGTAAGAGTGTAATAAATTCCACACATCAGGATGGTTGGCCTGCCACAGAGCAGGGGCACCCTGTGTGTCAGCCTTTGGGGAATGTCTCAAATGATCACAAGCAGGCATATGCCCAGAGTGAAGGGCTTGGGTGCCAGGATTAGCAGAGCCAGAGTGGACACCTGAAATATTTTGACACCAGAGCAGAGCTGTCTGAGAGGAGAAACTGTAAACGGCACAAACTGCAATTTCAAATGGGAATTAAATTGCTGCAGGTATAAGATTATTTTCCACTTGCATTTTTAAGATTAAAAGATAGCAACTCAGCTCTGGAAAACCAGTTTCCTACCCTCTCCTCAGCATTTCAGAGGATTCTGGTGATGTGACAGAACACCTAGTTAAACCTGAATTTCAGATGAATGATGAAGGATTTTTTTAGCATAAGCATGTATCATACTAAAGAAAAGTATTTGTTGTTTACCTGAAATTCAAATTTCACTGGGCATCCTGTATTCTCTCTGATGACCCTCCCACCAATGTGTGGGTAAGTGAGGAAGAGCGACTTCCTAAGGCGCATTCATTGCAAAATTCCCTCAGCCAATAACTGTGTACCCAGCACCCACCTAGTGCCTGGCATTATGTTCAGTCCTGGGGTAACAGACCTAATGCCCAACCTCAGGGAACCTACAGCCCAGCTGGGGAGGCAGTGGAGCAAAATGGCCATGAAAACATAACGCGGAACATGTCATGAGCAGGATTATCTAGGGCCAGGGAAATCAGAGCAAGAAATGACATCTCGGATGAGCAAAGGAGCAGAGGTCACCACCAACACAGAGACACCATGAGGCCCTCCTGGCCATTTCTCTGTCGTGGCACCTCCCTCTCCATCAAAAACCCATTCATTCATTTATCCATTCAACTGACATTGAGGGCCTATCATGTACCAGACACTGCACAGTATGGGAGAGACAAAGATAATCATGACACAGTCCCTGTCCTTGAGGTTGACAGTCTGGAAAGGGGGTCAAGACATGTTCAAAATCATGGTGACGTAGGGGTCATTCTAGCAGTGGGGATAAAGCAATAGGGGAGCACTGGAGGGGTGTCACACAGCATCAGAAAGCCAATGGACATCATAGCCATCCAACTGTGTTTTCAGGTCCAAGTCCCCATCAATGTGTTGAGTGACTCTGATCAAGTCACTGAACCTCCCTGAGCTTTGTTTTCTTCACCTGAACAAAGGAGATATTAATAACAGTATTTGTCTCACAGGCTTGCTATGAGAAACTAATGGAACAGTCATATAATTGTGTTATAAAAATGATTATTGTTTGGCAGGTCCTCAAAACGTCAAACACAGAATTACCCTATGATCTAGCAATTCCACCTCCAGCTATATACCCAAAAGAATGGAAAGCAGGGACTCAGACAGACAGTTGTGCACCAATGCTCCTAAGAGCATTATTCACAATAGCCAAAAGGTAGAAACAACCAAATGTCCACCACAGAAGAATGGATTTTTAAAAATGTGGTATATGCATACTATGGAATATTATTCAGCCTTAAAAAGGAATGAAATTCCCATACATGTTACAACATGAACAAACCTTGAAAACATTATGCTAAGTGAAATAAGCCAGACACAAAGGACAAATATTGTATGATTCCATTTATATGAGGTACCTAGGGTAGTTAAACTCATAGAGACAGAAAGTGGACTAGAGGTTCCAAGGTACTAGGAGAAAGGGGAATTACTGTTAATGGGTGTAGTGTTACTATGTGGGTTGATGAAAAGATTCTGGGGATGGATAGTGATAATGGTTACACAACATCGTGAATGTACTTAATCCCACCAAACTGTGCACTTAAAAATGGTTAAACAATAAATATTATGTTATGTATTTTTATCACAATTTAAAATAAAAATGATTATTATCCAGAGAAGGCTAGAAAGATCAGGGAAGGCATCACAGAAGAGGTGTTCCTGAGTAGAATTTGGCTGGAGGAGATGGGGGAAGAACGCTTAAGCTGGAGGAGACAGTAAATTCAGGAAGGGCTGGGCTCCATGGGTCTCCCAGGGCCAGCAGCTCCTATAGGGAAAGTACAGGCATGAGCCTGAGATGCTTCGACACCATCTGCTATGGAGCCATCCTGCAGGCTAGGGAAGAAAGTATTTATGATTTCAGAGTGGTGCTGAAGCAAAGGAAGCGGGTGGAATGTGTCCAGCACACAGCCACCACCCCAGAAAGCACTGGGCAGGGAGGGAGACTGCAAATCATTCAAGAAAGTGCATCCAGAGGATGAGGAGCTGAAAGAGTAGGAGGAGTGGCTCACTGATGGATGGGGAGGAGGAGCCAGAAGCTGCATCAGCACACGTGGGGGTGGGGGTGGCGGGAACGGCTAAAGCGAAGGTGACTGGAGATGGAGGAAAGGGGACCTTTCGAAGGAGACATGCCTAAAACCCTGGAAGAGTCACATGGGAAGGTTGGTTGGGCAAGTAACCCAGGCAGGATGGGCTGAATCCAATCTAAGATGGCGGCCACACCAAGCAGGGCCCCTTGTAGTTAACCCAAGGCCTTTCCAAGAAGCCAGAGTGCAGATCCTGGGATCTGCTCTTCTAGCGCATCATCCCTGGGCAAGAAAGTGGAGATAACAGCAGTTCCTAAGCTCAAAGTTTCAGTTCCCCCCTCCAGAGGAAATCTGGTTTTCCTCTGATTCAGGTCCAATTTTAGCAAAATTATAAATCCAGAGAGGCTACATTGCCTTCTTCCCACGTTGTACCCCTGAGCCTCCCACCCTCATTCTCAGAACACGGTTCAGTATCAGGCATGTTACACTTTTTTGTTAATTCAAACTTTACAGTGTTCCTTTGCCCAAAAGCATTTGCAATTTTAGCCAGATCTATTGTTAAGAGATTTTGAACAACATCAGGGAGCAGGCTGGCAGGATTTTAGAGACAGAGTGGTCTTTCCAGCTGCCCCCCAAACACTCCTTCTTCAACTGTAAGAGACACTCTCTGGATGAAGGGCTCACCTTCCTCACCCCCGCGGATTGTCACCTCTGCCTTCAGTTAGCATCAGGCACTGGCTACACAGCAGGGTTTTCATTTAATAATAAAACATCTTAACAGCAAACAGAAAATTCTCTATAAACAGAGATCATGTAAGATGACAGTGGATTAACATTTTAATTAAACATGGCAATTCCAATCATTTTTATCATTATAGAATACCCAACATTTTGACACATTTCAGGTGTAGATTGCTGGTTCCAGTCCGATGGCAAACTGAAATAATTTTTCAGGTGATATTTGTAAGCCTTCAGTGGCAGCAAGAGATGATATTCAACAGTCAAAGCTACAGATTCTAGACATTCCTGCTCAAAATACTAATCCTGAAGCCTCTCCCTCCATACACAGCTTTACAAATTATCTCCCCAGACGTCACACATACTGTGATAAATTAATTTGATGCTTTATGTTTTGCAAAACTCACACCAAAAGGTACTTGTGTTTTCCCCGGTAGAATGTCAAACTTTGTTCTGTCGTTGAAAGGCATGGCAGGTAGGACCGACATGTGTATGTGTCTTAGCAATTACTGATTTATCGAGTACAGATGATGTGATTTAGCATCATGCTACTCGCAGGGGGACCCTGCGAGGCAGCTATTATTGTCCTTACAGAGGATGGAATCCAGGCTCAGAGCAGATAAGTAACTTGGCCAAAGGCACAGAGCTAGAAAGTGGCAGAGCCAGGACTGGAACCCACAACAATCCAGCTCCAAGAACTGTGCTCTTTTGAGTACTATCCTTCTCCCCCAAATGAACTATGCACAGCCTTTGCTGAAAGGGGACTCAATCAACATTTGTTTATTTGTTGTATTTTCCCTACATTCTAGACCAAAGAACACCTCCCAAAGCTGTATCACCTCACCATATTGAGACAAGTTCTTGGTCACATTTCCTCTGTGCCTACTCTCCCACCTCCAAACCACCACTACCATCATCATCATCTTCTTCAACATCAACATCAGATTTTATTTGAAAGAGAAATATTTTTCAAGAAAAAGATAACTATTTTAACAGATGGTTCACACTTTCTTTTTTTTTTTTACATGAAACAACTTTAATCTTTAAAATCTAGTTTCGGCTCCATGTACTCTTGGCGTCATCACTCTCATGATTACCCATCTAGTGTGCGGAACCCCTGGTCTCACAGTCACCATTTGCCTTCAAGTCCCTGAGAAACATGCACAGCTCTTCCAGCAAAGTGAAGCAATTTATAACCCCGGGGAGCCTCCTCCCACCTTTCACAGCCACGTAAGCCGAAATTTGTTGAAAAGCTACAGAGAGAATTTCACCCTGAAATAAGAGAACTCCTCAACATAAACACCCAAAAAAGCAAACAGGCTGAACAAAGTTTTACAAGTTTTGAAAACTTTAGAACATGTCAGAGAAAATGAAATCACTGAGAAAAATAGTAAATAGTCTCACCCCTTCTAGTCTAATTACGACGGCTAATGTTGCTGAGAAATATTCAACAATACTATGATGCTTTAGGATGATAAAACTGAATACAGTTTATTAATAAAGTCGATAAGTAATCTCTGACTCAGTTGTTGATGCCCGAGGCATATGTTTGACCTCTCGTAGATTAAAAAAATGTCTTGAGGGGCTGACAGTCCCTTTTCACCTTTATAACCCCCAGCAGAGATTAACCTGCACCGCTCTTGTAACAATTTGCTCAATAAATGTTTGTTGAATGACTATCAGTATTTAATAACTATTCTACAAAGACTTGCTGGTGATTCTGCAACTGGGAGAAATTATGACTAAAAAATAAACTACAGACACAACATTGTAAATGTACTAAATACCACTGAATTGTATACTTTAAAGTGATTGATTTCATGTTATGTAAATTTCACCTTAAAAAAAAAAACTTGCCGAGACCAGGGAATTGCAACCTAATAGTTTTCACTAAAATTCAACACAGTATAGTCTCATTTTCATACCAAATATAAAGTACAAAAGAGCCCATAAACATTTTTTATCAGGAAGTTTTAAAAATATCATTATTAAATAGACAAAATTTAAAAGTTACAGAAGAATTTCCAGAAATTGTGAGGCAAATAGCCTGAAGTATTTAAAGCACTCGTGGCTTGATGAGAAGTATTCGCAGAGTTTTCCAGAGTTCTCCCTGGCTGCCACTGTTTGCTGCCCTCCTGGCCCCCATCATGCTGTAAAGGGAAGGATGGAGCTCCGGCTTGCCGAAGAAGCCCTGGGTTTCTTCCCCATCCGAGAAATTTTCCAAGTACCTCCGAGAAATATAGCACCATCCCCACACTCCCATCCTTTCACCAGCTTGAATTACAGTGCCAAATTCAAGGAGATCGTCCTAAGAACTTCAAACTTATAAATAATTTCCAAAATGAGGCTTCCCTCCTTAGATGACAACGGGATGACATAATGCTTTTTTTTAAGCAGTACAGAAAAAGCCTCTTATTTAAAAGGTTTAACAATCTCAGTTTGGTAGGGTTGAAAATATAAATGTAGTTTCCACTGGTTTAGAAAGCAATATTTTTTCTGATTATTGACAAAACAGTTTTTCTTTTCCGTTAAAGGGCCGTTCATGGAGATAGCTGTCTAAGTGCACAGGACATGGTCTGAAGTTTTCAAGCTATATTTTTATTTGTAAAAGGCCAATGATTACCCACTTGTTCCCAAGAAGTTAACACATTTCAAGTAAGCCGCAGCTTGGAATCTTGTCTGTATCAAATTTTCCTTTCTGCTTTCTGATAAATCACAATGTGACAGGCTCGGAGCCTTCCTGCCTCTCTGTTTTGCTTGCTCATTAGGTCTTTAAAAGAAAATGCAAATCCTCATCTCTTCATTAACCCATCTTAGAAAATAACTCAGATGTTCCTAATTTCTCGTCTGATTTATCAGACCGGTCTCTGATAACTTTTGAAAGAAGTCTATTCAACATTCTCAAGGACAAAGGACACTTTATAGAAATAAATAAAAAGAAACGCTCACATAAGCACAAGAGGAGAAAAACACCGAGAAGTTTGGTAAATGTTGCTTGCTTGCTTCAGAATTACTTCCACTTCTGCCCAAACGGATAAACACATTACACTGAAAATGTTTTATTCAAAAACTTCTCTAATATAATCTATGAAAATAACTAAAAGACTCTCCGTTTCACTCTACATTGTAGGTGCCTGGCAGGTTAAAGGAAATCAACAATCTAATGTAACCTTCCTTTTAAAAGAAAATAACAAGAAGTATAGCAACATGATAGAATCAAAACACGGTTATTCTTAACTCCTGAAAAACCTTCTCACCATGTGGCTGTGTGTGTGTATATATATTTTAATCTCTGTAAAATTAAGTATTTTTTCACATCCGGATACTAACTAAATCCTAGGGTCTTCTCAGAATGTCTGCCCATGATCAGGTGGCTTTAAAAAGAATTCTATTTACCAAAATCATTATGACACTGTTTATTTTCCTCAGAGGGGGGCCAGAGGGAGGGCAGGAGAGGAAAGAAAAGAAAGCTGGTGAGTTTTTTGGATACTAAGTGACCCCATGATGGAAATAAACAAGCCCTTCTCTCTCAGGATATGTGTTACCAGCCATCTCCAACTCCAACTGCAGTTGTCAGCTCCTCACCAGAAATAGAACTACTGACCCCACGAAAAGTAAAGAAGACCTTTCTCCTTCTGCCCGAGACACAGGGAAAAGAAGGGAGGCTGGTGTGGGAATGTATTCTCTTGAACACTGAACCAGACACTTTCTCAGCCGTTTGACCACAACCTGGGCGCCTCCCTCTCCACCTTCTCCCTTCAGACAAATCACAGGGATGGACCCTATGCTCATAAGAATTCCACCATACTGCCTTACTTTTTTTTTTTTTCTTTTTAATGTTCTCAGTGTTTATGGGTCTCCAAGTTAGGGAGGGGGCCGGGAGGAGCTCTTCCTCACAAAGACAAACACAGTTTGCAATAACAAAGCAGAGAGGGTGTATTTGCGTGTATAGGGTGGGGGGGGGGGGGGGTTGTGTTTCGTTTGTTTTTTTCAGAAGAAGGAATTGAAAGATAGGCAGCCCAGATTTCCAAAATAGTTTCTGAGGAGGTAGGTAATCCTGGGGAAGGAAAGCGCTTGATAAACTCCCTGACTGAAATTTCCATCACCAGATTCTACTGAGAGGAGAGAGAGTTAAAGAATTTTAAAGAATGCCTTCTTTAAAAAGGGCATCAATGTGCTCCTCTGCACAAATGTCTCCTGTCAGCATCCAGAGAGACCCAAAGATGCACTTCAGGTGGGAGAGCATCGCCCCTCTATGCAGCCAGGGAGGGCTGGTCCTGTTGGGCAGGTATGGGGACAGAAAGAAACTTAGACGTGGGGAGGGGCGTTGGGGGGAGAGGAGGGCCCAGAGGACTGGATCTTTCCTCTCCGGAGACTGCTGTGCCTTTTCTTCCACCTGGTTCCTGGCGGGGAGTCCTGGCCCTCCCTTGGGGGGCCTGTTGAAACAGTGAAAGCACAGGTCAGCCATCAGGCAAATAATAAACATATTTGCGTTGCACGTCTGTTAAGCCTGTTTAATGGGTCGTCCCTACGTGGAAATGGGCTTCCCACCCCAGCCCCCTTCGCTCCACCTGTATCAACAACAATGCCTCCGCACAATTATCTTACCTTAATGAACTTAATCTTTAATTTCCCAGCTTGGCCCTGGTACTCAGCCTCCTAACAAAGGAAGTGGGACTGTTTGAGTCCCCGTGAGCCGCCTTCCTCCAACAGCTAGGGAAACTTTAGCCACGACAAGGATTTTTGCCCCTTGTGGAACTGTCAAAAGCAATAAATATTTTTCTTTTTATTCCATCATTAGACTCTCCTAAGAATGCCTCCCCATTGTCCACTGTAATTCCCAGAGCTCTCTGGGCAGGGGCGTTATTGTGGAAAATGAATCCTGAAGTGTTAACAATCCTGCCAAAGCGGCTACACTTTTTTTTTTCTCCGAGTGCGTAACTGTTAGGAATGTGTCGCCTCACCATAGCCTGCTCAGCGAAAAGAGCACTTGTGTTTTTTAACACTGGTCTTTGAGAAGGATGCTCAAGTTAAAGCATTGTGGCCACTGTAAATAGATGCACTCAGCAGAATAGAGCTTCTTCATTCCTAATTAGGGAAGTAACTCTAGAAAGACAGAATGTCACTTGCTAGGCTGTGCGTATTGTTGAGTTTGTGCTCGCCTCCACAATGTGAGGTAATTGGAGTTGTACCTTTTAGAAAGCTGCTAATTTCACATAGGAAGTGCTAACAAGACCTTTCTGGGCCATGTTTTCCTTCTTCCTTTTTAAGGAAGTTACAGACCTTCAGTAGTGGGAATGGCTGAGCCCTGGCCTGGCGGAGGAAACAGCCGTAATGAACCACTTCAGCCCGCAGTTAGAAAAAGGAGGCCTCATTTTGGAGTCCTGAGAATACTAAGCACAACAAAAGGTTCTGTTTAAGCTTGTTATCCAGGACATTCTTACAGGCTACACAGCTTTCCCTGCAATGACCCTCTCCAAACAAGTGCATCAAGTTTGAGCAAATAGAAACACGCAACTTTCAAGGCTCGGAGTTATAGTTTTCTTTACAAAGCCATTTATATAATGTAAGCTGCAATTAGCATGGGACAGAGCTAGGAGATTTAGGCTGGAAGGTTCTTTTAACAAAAGATAGAAATTAGAGGAATAAGTAACAGTTAAATATCGGCTTCAGATAACTAGTTGAAAAGACCTTTTAAATCATTTACTAATAAAAAATATAAAATAAAATGATTTTGCCTCAGACCTTGTTCCAACCGAAGTGCGGTCTTTTAAATCATTGAACTGATTAATCTTACTAATTTTAAATTATCCAGCAAGAATGGATAGGAGCAAAAAAAAAAAAAAAATCTACACACCCCCAAATGAAAAGCACTACGGCTTTTAAGCCTGACAATTTCATCAAAATGTCCATAGGAATTACATAAAAAATTCAAACCGTAATGAAATAAATTGCTACTTACATTATGAAAAGTCTGCAAAAGCTTTTTATAGACTTGAAGTGCAGAAGTTATATAAACTGCACAGTAAAAAGAATTAGAAATTGACCTTTACAGATCAAGGGCTAAAATTAACAGTCTTCAGGGGAAAAAAAATTCCCAGTTCACAATGGCTTTTAATGCCACTTTTCCCCCCCTACACTCATTTATCTAATAACCATGGCAAGGTTAGGATAAACAATGAACAGTATGTTTTCACATTTTCCACCTTTGTGTCCTCCATATGAATTTCTAAAACACTTAAGAGAATAGATACATAAACCTGTGACCTTCAAATGAGCTTTTTGATACTCTCAACATTTTGAATAAAAAGATGAGAAAATGGAACCACTTTTACACAGTAATGAATTCCGTTCTGTTGGGTAAACAAAGCTAAATTTTAAAACAGAGACCTGACATTTGTATAGCTCAAGAAGCTATTCTGTTCTTTCGGGGGTGGGGTGAGGGAGGGAGGGCACATTGTCAGTACTTTACGGTGGGCCAAATAATGACCAAATCTACAATTCACATAAAAAGGGGACAAATCCATTTGGCCGCGTTCAACAGAGAGCCACCGCTTCCAAGGCAAGGACAACAAAAATGCCCAATTTTTATGACAACTTCCCCCCACCCCATGAACAATTGATCCATCTCACAGAGAAGGGGGGCTGATGGAGGAGCCCACGCCGCCATTATGGGGCTCACGCTTACTGACGGGAGCTACAAGGGCCTCCAAAAGTTACTCCAATTTCCGTCGAGCTTTTGTGCATCTGTTGTCCTGCCTGAAAGGCTCAGTTAGGTATTGTTGCAAAAAAAGTCTGCATCCACATTTGTTCCCCTCTAATTCATACTCGGCATTGTGAAGTTCTGCTATTCAGAGGCAGATTGGACAACGGCCCTGACAATGGCCAAGCGATTAGTCTCTCAGCGTGGGCTGGGGTTGTGGGTATAAACCTAGGGATGGGGCTGGAATTCACTGGGGCATTCAGCTTCCTCTCGGGGCCTTCCTGAGAGGCCGCGCCTCCTTTGCTGCAGGTAATGCATTCCTTCAGACCGGGGAAACCGAATCCTTGTAATTAGCGTGTCCAGAACGGGCAGACCGCCCCCTCCCCGCGAGTCGGCCCTCGGGGGCCCTGAAGCTTTCTAAGGAGCTCAGCCCCTGCAAGGCTCCAGCCTCGCCGAATTGAGAACTTTCTCGGGCGGCTCGGTGGGCCTGAAAATCAGCACGCAGGGGAGGGGAGCCCGGGGAGGGCCGCTCGGCGCCGCTTAACCCTTGGCACGCCGAGGGCGCGCCTCCGCAGCCCGCGCGGCCCGGCCGGCTTTGGGCAGGGCCGTGGGCGTTCGCCCCGCGCCCCGGCAGCTCTGCACGTCGGGAAGTGTACAGATGTCAGTCTGGCGTTTTACATGTCAGTAACTTGAATTAATTTACATTTATTTTCCTATTGTTTTATATCATTTTATGACAATGTGCTGCATAATATCATTTAAATCTTTAATGTACAACTAATTCTCTACCATTAATTTGTCAACATGATTATTGGATATGCCACCCACAAAAGCAGGCTGAGTTGAAACATGTGTAAGACAGTCCTGTTTTTTTTACGAGGGTTTACATAGGAAATGACAAAGATGTACGGAGGATTTTTTCTTGGACTGTCTATAATCTTAGGAAAACTACAATTTCAATGTGATTCTCACTTAAACGGAGGAATTCCAGATCCCAGTGGGGAAGGAGACACGTACACAGCCCCCTTGTTGGGGAAATTAATTTAGGCGGCGCGGGGTTCCCGCAGCAGCGGCCGAAATGCTCGGGGGCCCAGCCCTATGGCTGGAAAGGATCCTGCAAGACGGGGCTAGGGCCGCAGACTGGTCGGGGCGCCCTGCCCTGGGTGCTCCAGGCGGTGGGAGAGAAAGCAAGCGGGCGCCGGGCCCGGGCAGCGTTCCCGGGACGCCTGCAGGCACCGACGGCGCTGGGGAACAGAAAAGAGGAGAGGGCGGCGCCTGTGGACCAGGAGTTTCGGCGCTGCCCTGACTTCGGGACCCCCTAAACTTGCCCCAAACCCCAGCCTCCCTCTTTCGCGGGCTGTCGGAGCTCAGCTTGAAAGAATTGGTCCTTCCCTCCACGCCCCGGGAGGATGGCCGCCCTGCAGCCCCCAGCCAAGTGATAACACCCAAACGGCTGCACCATTAAAATTAAAACAGCAGCAGCAGCACCCCAAACCTTATTAAACATTCAAATAGAAAAATTAAGATATTCTGGGCAAAAGAAGTGTTTAGACAAAGGCTGTCCGCTTCAATTTCCCCGTTAAGCGGGGAGCTCGCTGCTCGCAGAGAGGATGACGGTGGATTCCATAAATTAACTGAAAATCCCTCTTCTCCGGAGCCCAAGTTATCTCTCCGTTGCCTGCAGCTCTGATTTAGAATGGGAGCCGGCTTGTTTACCGGTTTAATTAATGCTCCTTTTCAAGCAGGGAGGAGGGGACGGGAAATGGAGTGACTTGGTGATAAACAGGTGTAGCCCGGCCCGTGGCGGAGCTCGCGGGGCCTGTGGCCGCCTCCTCAGGCTTGACTGGGCACGACCCCGCCGGCGAAAAAGGTAGCCGGCCCAGCTGGAGGCGCGGCAGGTGAGCATTATTTTAACGGCGAGCCTGTGATTGGAATGGCTTCCAGGGACAATCAGCGCTTGGGTTTTTTCTTCCTCCTCCAGAATGCATTCTGATTCTTTCCTTTTCCTGAGCGGAGAAGAAACAGACCTTGACGATACAGGTCACAAGCCTTTTTCCTCCTCTTCCTCAGCCTTCACCTCAAAATGCAAAGGAAGAGCCACTTCAGGGGGAACCCTGGCTCCCGCAGCTCGCTGGGGACCGGCTTTCCGCTCTGAAAAATCCCTGGGCGTTCTCCCTTTATTTACTTATTTCGCCTTTTAATTCCAAGAGCCTAATATCTGGGATTGGACTGTCCGTGGCCTACGTGTTTCTGTGACCTTACAGATAACAGGGAAGCTTGGATGGAAAATGAAATTCAAGCGCCAGCTAATTTTAAAAACATAACTCAAAACTCATTCCCGAGGGGAGAAATGGCAGTTTCTGTAAGCACAGGCTGAACATGTTTTTAAATTAATAAGTAGCCCTGGTATTTGCTAAATGATGGAAGTATGGGGGGAAAATTTAGTCATTAAAAACAGCAGGTGCCCAAGGTGAGAATACATGTTTGGTGACTTCAAGTCACCTGTCTGCATTGCCTGCGGCCCTCCTCTGAGCGAGGGTCCTGGAGAAAAAGAAGTGAAACCAGAAGCCGGGTCTGTCAGCCATGCTGGCCTTTTGGAGAAAAGAGCTTTTTTTTTTTTTTTTTTAACTACATGTATTGAATGCCTACTGGATGCCTCCACATGTTATTGCTAAATCTGACAGTTTCCCTCCAAGGCAGTTACGCTCATCTCCATTTTTGAGAGGGGTTTAGAGAATTTTTAGTGATTTTCCCAATGTCACAAAGCTAGTCAAGTGACGGAGTGGGGCCAAAAACCAGGGCCTCTCTGACCCCAGGGCCCTCTCATTTTTCACTCTCTGTGAGGTAGCAGTGACCCTGGAGGCCAACAATCGTGTAGAGACGGGGATTCCATTCTAGATAAAGACGGGTTATGTCTGTCCTTGATTACAGGAGAGGAGATCTTTTTGCCACCTGGAGAATTCCACACCAAGTTCAGGTTCAGGTCTGTGGGGACCCAACACATGCAAAAGCACAAAGTACTGTGCAGACAACAGAGAGATTTCTTTCTGGAAAGATTTCTAGACTGGGAATTAAGATCTTTCTGTTTCATCGCTGGTTCCACTGTCCATTAATGGATGACCTTGAGCAAGTTACTTCTTACAGCTGAGTAATGTTCCCTCGTCTCTGATGGGCACTGCCTGCCTCACAGTGTGGGGTGGGCCAAAACGAGCTGATGCGAGTTCAAAGGCATTGATAATTCTGAAGAGCTGTTCAAATGTACAGTTTGATGACCGAGGTTGTAATTAAGACTGTACGTGCATGTGTTTGGAAGGAATGAATTACTATAGATGTAGGGGAATTTTTCTTAGTATTCTAGAGCCCTTACCTCCTAATGTCTGAACATGAACATCCTGGCTTTATCAACAATGCACTATCCGGCATACAGTGAGTGATGTTAGCCATCATTAATATCATTTTTATTATTATAACTTATGGTACACATCAGTTAGTTCTCAACATAACTCTATGAGGTAGGTACTGTGCTTAGCGTACCCATTTTACAGATAAGGAAACGGAGACACAAGAGAATTTGGACACATAATACATGAATAGCAGAACTGTCATTTGAACCCAGGCAACCTGGCTCTGGAGTTCACACACTTAGTCACTGTTATATTGTTTCTCATGAATGAGTGTCTGCATTGTCCCAACCTCTCTAACGCACATTTTTAAGATGATGAAAGTGAAGCTCAGAAAGGTTAAATGATTTGCCCATCATTACACATCTGTGTCATGGCAGAGCTGAAAATAGAGCTTGGATCTCCTCATGCCCAGTGGGGGTTCTATTTCTAGCATGATTGCTACTCACTTCACCCAGCCTTCAGCTCTCTCTAGAAAGACAGACCGCCTGGGTTTGGCTCTACCATCCCAGGCAAGCTCCATAATCTTTCTAAGCCTAAGATAATAGCACCCACCTCATTGTAAGGCAGATTAAATGAAATAATGCACAGAAGTATTTAGCACAGTTCCTGGCATATAGTAAATGCTCCATAAACCCTCCTCAAATTTAAAACACATGATCCAGGAAGAGAAGCATGAATAGTTCGGAGGCCCTGACCTGGAGGTGGCTGTCCCTACTCAGTGAGTTGGCCCAAGCTAAGCAGAAGGAAGAGACAGGCAAGGCTGGGAAGAGGGGCAGAGCCCACAAGTTGTAGAAGACTCTGAGGTCAGCCCCTCAGAAATTAGAGGATCTTCTTGAGAGAGTCCTAGGAGACAGGACGCTGATATCAGTTGTCGACCTGAGGGACAGAGGGCAGGTATTGACTGAGGAAGACAGAGGAAGGGGAAAGGGACAATCAGAGGGGCTGGAAGAAAGCAGGTGGGGAAGGCCAGGATAAGAAAAGTGGCTGTCTCAACATTCAGTCCATCATGGATGGGTCCTCTTCATCGTGTTGTCCCTAGAGATTTCAGCAATGGTTGTTTCAGCCCCATGGGAAGAAGACGGGGTGACGTGACTGGATGCTGAGGATGAAGCACAAAATGCCTGGCTGACAGGAAGCTGTCCAAGGAAGGGAGACACCAGGAGAGGTATGCGCTTGTGGGGTGGGGGAGAGCAACCCAGCTGAGGAAGGAGAAAGTCTAGCATCCGAGGGAAGGCAGAGTGGCTGAGTGGGGAGTGGGACCATTGAAATGGGAAGCAGCTGCTTGTCAGGTTGCCTGGTTCCAGGTCCTGGTGCTTTGGCTGCCCTTGAGCAGTGAGGGGCACTGCCACATGGAAGACAGTGGCAGGCTTAGGGGGTGCTCAGGCCTCTGGTTTTGGGGCCTCCAGCAAAGGTCTTGGGGAAGATGCTCTGATCCCAAGCATGGTGCCCTTCTCTGCGGGCTCTTTTCTCAGAGGGAAGGACAAGAGTTGCAGTGACCTGAATCACTCAGGGGCCCTGTCTTGTGATTTGGTCTTCAGCGATGGGCCAGAAGCTCTTGGGTGTTGTTGGGGCAGTGATGATATTCCCCACCTGTGGCTTCTTCCCTATTAGTTTAGGGAGTTTCCAGTTGGAATGTCATGAGATTTAGGGAGAAACATCCCATCTGATTTTGGAAAAATATCTGAGGAACTTGAAGTAGGAAAAATGTCTGGTCTCTTACCCTGCCATCCCATGAAGCTGTGACAGATAGCAGATGTTCCACAGCTATATATTGAAGAAATGAACAGAGAGGGTACTAGAAGTACTCACTATTCAGCACTCAAAAAGGTAAAATAATTTGCATACCACGAGTAAGGTGGCTTTACCTCTGCCATCTAAACTTAGGAGAGAGGAGGAATGCTCCTCTCTCCAAGTCAACACCTCTATGGACCTTTGTCCTCTTCTGTTTCCTCATCAGCAAAATTTCCCAACTGCCCAGAAGACTTATTTGATGTATATGTAAACCAGACATGTTAAATAAGTCTAAGGCATTGTTATCTCGTCTAGAGAGAGAGAAAGGAAGAATTCCCATGTGCCTATCATCTAGCTTCAACCACTGTCAATTCATAGCCAATACTGTTTCACCCTTCCCCATCCCCCCCAGTCCACACTGGATTATACTGAAGCAAATCCCACATACCATATCATTTCAACTGTAAATATTTCAGAATATATTTCTAAGAGATGAAGCCTCTTTTAAGAACTTAACCATAATTCCGTTACCACATAAAGAAATTGATAGTAGTTTCTTAATATCAATGTTCAGATTTCCTCATTTGTCTTATAAATGGACTTGTACAGATGGTTTTGCAAATCAGGATCCAAACAAGGGTAACACCATGTATTTAGTTGTCAGGGAAGGAACTTTACCCAAGGGCTTAACCTTGTCCTCTCAGCCTGCCAAGACCGGGAGACCTCTGGCCAGGGTCTGTCCAGACCTGACCAGAGCACCGCTTCCCAGTCGTCTTTTGACCATTGATTCATCACTTTGAAAGGGCTCTTGGACATTAACAATGGATCAAGTAGCCCTTCCAAGGTTTAGGGACCCACATACTTGGTCCAAGTACCCAGGGTGTCTGCTAGGTTTACCATATGAATATCTATAATATTTGCCATATGAATTGTAATTTAATATTGAATAAAACCAATATTCTTTAATTACTTGCTTAAAATTTATTCAGTGGAGGGGCCAGTCCCGTGGCCAAGTGGTTAAGTTTGCACGCTCCACTTTGGTGGCCCAGGGTTTCGCTGGTTCAAATCCTGGGCGCAGACATGGCAGTGCTCATCAGGCCATGCTGAGGCGGTGTCCCACATGGCACAAGTAGAAGAACCCACAACTAAAATACACAACTATGTACCGGGGGCCTTTGGGGAGAAAAAGGAAAAATAAAATCTAAAAAAAAAAAATTTATTCATGGAATAGGACAATGCTGATTTGCTATTAATAAAATTACATGCCTTTTCCTATATATTCAAAATGAGGGATTGATTTCCTACATGCACTGAACACATTTGAAATATTTTTTTATTCTTATCAAAATAATGCACACATATCATTACAGATTAAATAGTACATATGTGCTCATGATAGAAATGCTACAGTTTCTCCCACTGTCAGTCCACTGCTCAAAGGCAGCCTTCCATCAGAAGAACTAAACATCATACAGATCAAAGAGGGCTGCCAGATTCAGAGAAAAAAAGAGTACACGATGCCTTGTCAAATCTGAATTTCACATAAACAATGAATATGTCCCAAATAGTCCATAATATTGTATTTTATCTGGCAACCCTAGGTGGATCCCCATATAATGAATAGACTTACATACATTATACCTCTAATGTATTTATATCTCCGTTTACTAACTTGTTAGGCAGTATTTGTGAAATTCCGGGTGTGAAAGAATTTCAATACTCAATATTTATATTATATTCCATTTTTCTACTGTTTGCCTTTGTAACTTTAACAAAATGTTTAAACCTGTATTTATTGATCCACCAACTTTCAACAGTGGCTCTTGACTCTTGGTTGAGAATATTATTACTAATGTCCTATCCTTTTTTCTTTCCCTTTCCATGTCCAACCTTCTACCACTATGCTTCTACTTTTACATTAATAAAGTTCACATTTATATTCCATCCTGCTTCATGACCAGTCTTCCCAGCTTTGTCTAAAGGTTGACTCTTAAAATGGGAAGCTGATCATTTTATTGTTATTATGTAAGTTTTACGTAATAGTAATAATGTTAGGATTACCGGTCCTGCTTGAGTCCAGTATCACGATCCCTAAGTCTCTCCAAGGAGATGTTTCTAGCACTAAGTCAAATGGATTCTCATTTCTTGCACTTTATCATTTGCTTAACATCATTGCCCTTTTAATTTTTTTCATATTCAGAGCTTGACTTTGTTTTTGTTTTTTACCAACTTTCTCCCCAGAGTTTCTGGTTGCCTTTGTTTTTCTTGGATTATTTGCTATTATCATCTTCTTATTTTAAATCTATCCATTATCTACTCTCTTGAGAACTGTCTTCCCCCCTTGCTGGGAGTGCTCTGTGATCCACTGTGGGCTGGTTGCTGTCCAGGCTGCTCCACAACTGTCATCTCGAGACTTTTCTTTACTGCTCTCCTAGGTTAGTTCCCAGCTTTTCTTCTTTCTTCTATCTTCTGTCCATCTTTTACTGAAGTACAGCCTCAAGGAACTTCCTAAGGAAGGGCATCTTGCAGATAAACTTTCTGTACTCTTGTTTGTCTGAAAAGTCTTAAGTTGACTTCTTACATTGACTGACAGTTTGCATATAGGATTCTAAACTGAAAATACTTCTCTCAGAATTTTGAAGACATTACTCCATTATCTTCTGGCATCTGGTGTTGCTGAGGAGAAGTCTGATGCCAGGTCATTTGTAGGGGACCTGATCTTTCTCTTTGAAGCCTTTTACAATCTACTCTTTATACTTAGTGTTTTGAAAATTTGCCAGGTTGTGTCTAGTTGTCGGTCTTTTTCTGTCATGTGCTGGGCACTCTGTGACCTCTCTGATGTTAGGACTAGTCTTTCTTCAGCCCTGGAAAATTGTCTTCTGACCTTCCTTCACTAATTCTCTCCCCTTTAATTTCTGTTTTTTCTTTTTAGGATTCCTATTAGTTAGATATTGGATTATTCTATGTCTTTTATTGTTCTCTCTCATATTTCCTTTTTCTTTCTGCTCAACACTTTGTGGGATTTTTATCAATTTTTAGTGCTTCTACTGAACATTTTATTTCACCAGTTGCATTTTGAATTTCCAAGAGCTCATTCTTGTTCTCAAAATCACACTTTTAGAATGTATTATCTTCCCAACCCTGTCTTGAAATGCCAAAAAATTTTAAAGCAATCTTGTGTTTCCTGAATTCTGTATCCCTAGGAGAATTTTTTTTTTTTTTTTTTTGCTTATTTTCATATATTTCCTTCATGCTGCTGGTTCTCACCATTCCCACATATGCCTCCTTGGTTATCTTTTGATGCTGAATACAAAAGAACTCTAGCTGGTGTGGGTTGACTGTGCAGTTGTGTATAACATCTTGCATGAATGGGCTTCTCTGAACCTCTCTGAGGTTTTCGAGGTGCACTGGCTCCCATGTCCTCTGTCACCCCTCACAGAACATTCTAGGTTGGCTTCCTTCAGTTGATTCCTCTAATAACTGCTCCCATACACTTGACGTATTCCAGACATTTGTTTACACCTTTCATTTGTTAGTGGCCTCCTCTTCCCCTCGTTAATATTATGGTTTTATATCTTTTGGGAATTCTAAAACTTTATTTCAGCAAGATATTTGGAAGGATGGGAGGCAAACGTGTGTCCTGGGTTCACCATCTTGAACTATAAGGAGATTTCAGAAAATTTTATTGGTTTAATTTTATTTTTTTACATTTTGAATTGCTACATCTTTCAGCAGCTTGGTGCCCCCAAGCCAGGAGGTCCATGAGGTTTAAGGTCTCCCCAGGAAAGTGTTGTTCACAGATTTTCAGCATCTTGTGGCCCTGACTCTTACAGTGGTACACACAAAGTAGGGCCTGGTTTTCCCAAATTTCTTCCTGCGCACATTTGAGGTTCCCAGGAAATAGAATGAGGGTGGCCCTTCCCTGGCCTGAGAGGTCACCACAGAGCCCGAGAGGCCCTATGACACCGAGCAGGCTCCCCTTTGTCCTTCATTCCATCCTCTCCCCTCCCCAGCCTGGCTTAGCCCTCATGTGCCCTTCAGATCCCAGATCCAGCACCATTTCCTCAGAAAAGACTTCCCTGTTCCTCCTGACTTGGTCAAGCTCCTCTGTCATATGGACTTAGGGAACAATTTTTCCCTCCTTTACAGCATTTACCTCAGTGGGTAGTATTTGTGGAGCATGACCCTGTCTGTCTGCTATTCACCTCAATGTCCAAAGCCCTTGATCACAGTGCTGGCCACTACCAGGTGCTCAGTAAATCTCTCTGCGAGAATGAATGATCAGCAAGGTGGGCAAAAGAAACATTTCTTCAGCTAACTATACTTTGAGGAATAACCCCCACGTGCCCAATAACCCACAAATGCCCCACCTAGAGGTCTGACATCTGACTAGGCGCAGACATCCAGGCCTCTAAGGTCGGGGGACAGCACTGCCCAAGGCCTGACACACAGGCTTCCCACGGCCTCTTGTCTGAAGCACAGCCTCTGCCCAGGGTGAGCGCCAGGGTCGGGGAGGCGGATTCTGGTGCAGCCCACAGGGCTTGAGGCTCAAATGGCCTTCTGACCACCCAAGTCTTCTGCAGGGACGTTGTTCAGAACAAAGTTGTGACTCATCTCTGAACAAGGCCCTTGAAGCCCAGAAGGAGGGAAAACTGCAGACTCACTCAAGGGGCCAGGAGGAACTTTCTTAGTCACAGACTCCAGGGGGTGGTCCAGAGGCTGCCCAGGAGCAATGGCGTCGTCCCCGGCTGGGAACAATAGAGTCCCACACCTCAGCTACTTTTTCGGCTCTGGCTTCCCAGTGGGTGAGGCTCTTATTAAATTTAGGATTACCATGTGTAAAGCACAGGCTGAATTTTGTTTGCTCTGCCATGTAACTTGCCTTTCCAAATAGGCAGAGCTGCAGTTAATCTACTGACCACGGGTTTAACCGGCGGGTGGCCAGCAGGCCCCACCAAATTCCTCCTCGCCCTTTGTTACCTGGCCTGGAAGGCAGAGACCCCTTGTTTGGGAAGTGTTTCTCCTCCCCCCGAACATTTTCTGTATTAGGAGTCTTTTGTCACCGTAAGTCTGAAGCGGGGGATTATGACAGTAGGCTGTCACCCAGATTGTTTCCTCCAGAGGATAATGGGAAAAGTTTGCGGGCTAGCCTAATGAAGCCTTTATTTGGGGGACAATGCCATTTCCATTAAATTAAAGCTCAAGCCTTAACAATGCCTCACAACGAACCCAATTTGAATATTTAATTTGGGAAGGCAAGGAGCTGAGTCAACACCTTGCTCCCCTCAGCCCCTTTCTGGACGCCTCTTGCTGCAACCCTGAGGAAGGTTCCTGAGTCACTGATGTCAGTCAGCAGCTGTTGCCACCAACAAGAAAGGTGGAAGAATCTAAATCTTTAATATTCAACTGATATCAAAGAATGTTGTTTAGTCTTTACTTAAAAAAAAAAATTCCAGGAAGTGAAAATAAGCGGCCAACTGAAATCTGTCTCTTCTGAGCCTTGTAAGCCACACAGGCCACACCGGCCACACAGTGAGGGCTCTCCCCACCTCAAGTGCTCACGCTCCACGAGCAAGGCCAGGGTCCTCTGAGAACTGTGCACTGCCTCAGACCCCAGCCGAAGTCCTCTTTCTTTGCTTCTTCAGAGAATCTCTAAGAGAAAGAAATGTCTACATTTGCTTGATTTTTTTAAAATGGCTGTAGAGACGTCAAATGCCATGGAATTTTCTGTATCTTCCTCCTCTACCTGGCAACCAGGCAGCAAGGCAACAAGCACCCAAGAGATGGAGTTGTGTGTGGGCTCCACTGAGCTGAGGGTCAGAATTACCCAAGAATAATTTCTCCAGGGATCATTTGTACAGTTTTCTTGTCCCTACTCACAGCATGGCAGCTAATTCTCGGTCTCCTTTTCACCTCTTGCTTCCTGGGGGAAGAGCCATCTTTTGTTCTGTCCTCCTAGAGACGGTAATCCATCCCAATGAGTTTATGTGCTGCCTCTCGCCTCACCTCTTCTGTTTCCCTTCATTTTCAGTCTTTGCCTATAGCAGAGATGATCAGAAGCAGCTGACTCACCCTGTAAGAGGGTGAGTCATCACACTGACACACTTGATTTCTCTGTCGAAAATTTGGTTTCCACCTTGCCAATGAAGAAGGGAAGAAAAGGCAGAGAAGGGATGTCTCTGGCCTTGCTGAGCTGGTGGCCCTTGAGCCTAATCTCAGCCCAGGTGAGCTGCCATAAGTGACCCTATGTGGGAGCATCTGCTGGGGCCACAGTGCTTGACATCATCCGAGAAATTCTAACCAAGTTCCCAACGTCTGTTTTGGTGGTTAGCCATCAAGTCCCAAGACAAAGGAAGCATTGAAGGTGATTCTAGAGACTGGCCACCAGGACCACCCAACCATGGCTACCACATGGGGTCCTAGGAGGCCAGAGCCTCAAGTCTAGGGAAAGGTCCTTTTGAGGCAGTCTCTGTGTGTGTGTGTGTGCGCATGCACGTCCCCACACACGTGTGCGAGGCAGGGAATGAAGGCTTGGCACACAAGTTGTGACAGGTGGTTGACCTTCAGTCGATCTGTGGTTGGGCCCAGAGCTGTCTGCATCTGGTGGAGGGGACTGTCTGGCATCTGGTCCAATCACTCACACCACAGCCGCAGAGCTAAGGGCCTTTGTTCAGGCACAGCTCACAACTGTTGATCCGCTTTGACAACTCTACCAGGTCTCACAACCAAGCACCAGCGATGCCATCCATCTTTTCCTGTGCATTCAAATTAACCTCTAAACCTTCTTTTTAGGAGGGCCTTTCCTCTGGGCAAGGACGTCACAGGCAGAGTGGCCAGAGCCATGGCCCAGTGGCTGGGCACACCATTTCCTCAGCAGAAATGGGACAAGGCCCAAGATAAGATGGCTCTCTCCTTGGGCAGGTCATTTCACCTCTCTGAGCCTCAGTCTCCTCTGTAACAAGGGAGGTAGTAACAGCAACAATGTCCCAGGACTGTTGTGAAGATAAACTATGAGTCAATGTAAAGGGCTTAGCACGATGCCCGGCACACAAGAAGCACTCAGTGAAGGTGAGCTGCTGCTACTGTTTCCCTTTGGGTCCTTCCAATCCTCAATTGGGGCGTTCTGTCCTTTAAATAGTCACAGGATTGTAGGAAATGTGATCTCTGAAGACGACTTTTAGAAGTGGTTCTTGGGAGGTTTGTGACATTTCTGCCAGTTCCTAAATGCAGCCTAGAAAAGAGGATAGGGATGGGGCCGGGGAGATGTCCTGGGCTGGCTCTTACCCAGCCTCCTTTCTCCAGGCTTCCCATCCATCATCCACTCAGTGCCAGGTGGTAGGATGCCTCAGTGACTGAGGCATGGCCCCTGCTCTCAGGGTCAGCACACTGGCCCTTGGGGACATCAAAGGGGCCAGGCTTGTGTCCCAGAGCCCGAGGTAAGGTCCCACACTTGGCACACACACTACAGACAGACCTGGCATTCAGCGTAAGTCCACATCCACAGCAAGGAAACATATTCACTCCAAGTCGTCAGAAAGGTCTCATCAGGGCAGCAGTCCTGATGTCCCCCCCACTGCTCCCAGAAGTCTAGCCCTCTGGACCAGAAATATGCTCCCTCCTTATTCTCCAGCCCTCAGCTAGCTCCATGTTTTCCCCTGCCTAATAGACTATAATGGCCTCTCACAGTAGGGGCCTCCAACTTCCTCTCTTGCACCTCCCATTCTCCTCACAGCAGCCAGTGAGCTTCTAAACAGAAATCAAGAGCATGTCACTCCTCTTCTTAAGATCCTCCAGTGGCTTCCCACTGAAATAAAATCCAGCTTCCCCTCCATGGCCTACAAGATCCTGCACCATCCTCGCCTTATACCTTACTCTGCTCATTCACCATGCTCCACCCACCTGGGTTCTGCAGATTAGCTCCTGCCTCAGGGCCTTTGCACTTGCTGTTGCCCCTGCCTGGAATGATCTTCCCTTCAATCTTCAAAGGTTGACTCTTTCATTAAACTAAAATGCTGCCTCTGAGAGAAAGCTTCCTTGACCTCGTATCTAAAGGAGGCTCAGTCACTTTATAAAATATCAATTCATTTTCTTGTCTTCACTGCAGCTATCCTGATTTGAACCAGTCTTACTTGTGTCGATGTAGGTTGCCTTTCTCCCTCCAGTAGAATGCCGCTCTGTGACATCAGGGCATTTGTCGGTCTAGTTCACTACCCTCCCGAGTGCCTGGCACCAGTTGGGCTACGATGAGTGTCTGTGGGATGAGTGAATGAATGAATCTTTACCGCATAAACCCCACATTCCTGCCAAGTCAAACATTTCCTGAAAACTTCATGAGCTTTATGCCCCTGGCAGGCCCTTCCTCTCACTCCCAGGACTTTCAAGCCCTCAAACAGAGTCTGCCTCCTCTTCCATAATGTAATTGCTCCTTCCGTTGATCTCTACAACCCTTTGCCAGTCCTTTGCCATGGATCTGTTTTATGTGAGGACATGCTCTGTCTCCCTTACGAGTTTATCAGCCCCGTGTGGGCCGGGACCCCCCAGCTTCGTCCTCATCTTCCCGTGCACAGGGAGCATGCACAGTCAGATATGTGCTCGGCCCAGTCAGGACAGCCCTCCTGGCTCCAGGTAACACTGTGGACCAGATGCATGGCTTTCGACACTTGGGTTCTCCCCTTTCTGCTCCTTGCCGCAGTCCTTGGGGCCCCTTTACTTCCTCTAGGTCCCCAGTGTCCTCTGCACACCCCCTTTGCTTCCTCTCCCCAACCCCATTAAGGCCTATTCTTGGCTCTTTCACACCAAGGACCATGAGAGAGTCCCCACTCCCAAGAGGAGCCTCATTTTCACAGTAACCCCTGCCTTGAGCCAAGGGGAAAGTGTTCTATTGGCGGAATTTCAGAACCAATGACACATTTTTTTCCCCACCCAAGATCTTTTTTGTGCTCTTTAAATCTTGCCACATAGGGGATTACCTGCTCTGCATCTATGGAGCTCAGTGGGGCCTTGTGACCAGGACAGAGGCCAGTCTCTGACCCTCTTCGGTCTTTCGCTGAGTACCCCCAAGAGTGCTGGATGCCTAGAAAAACAGGATGAAGTGTAATATCCTGGAGGTTATATCCACAAGAAATGGGCTTCTTGTCCTACAGCCCCATCCTGTCTAGCCACTGCCTCCTCCCTTTCTAGAGTATGAGAAGACATCAGGCAGGGCCAATCTGGGGGGCCAAGAAGGCATTAGAAAATGAAAGCCCCTGTTCCCAATGCCCGTGAACTTGCAGATGACGAAGCTGGAAGTGGAGCGTGTGGAGGTTCCGTCCGTGGTTTGTCCTCCCACGCCTCCATACAGCCTGGCCTTCCAGGCAGGGTGAGGCAGGTAATTGGGGCAAAGTGCTTGCATTCCTAAAGCAGTAGGTTCACACTTTTAGGTTGACCAACCATATCTTCACCTGAAATTTTAAGAGGAAGGCACCAGCAAACCCTGTTAATTCTAGGTCAAACACACACGTTGAATCAGTTTGCTCCTCTTTCTCCACTGTCACCGTGTCCCCAGTACCTATTGCCATTTTCCATCACCAGGACCATGACGTCATAGGAGGCTCCTGCCTGGAGTCTCCACTTTCTGCAAACTTCTCTCGCTCCGGCATTCAGAAATCTATTAAAAATATGCATCAATGATGTCATCCTCACTAATCCAAAGCCTTCAATGGCTGCTCATCAGACTCCAAATAAAATCCAAACTCACTAAATTCTGCACAGTCTGGCCCTCGCCCATCTCACATCCCTCCAGAGAAGGCCCCAGCTACACTCCTCAGAGGAACACGCTCTGGCCCCCCTCAGGGCCTGCCTTCCACATTCCCCATCTGAGCTCCCACCCCACCATCATCTCTGCATGACTGCTCCTTCTCACACTGAGACCCCCTCAGAGAGGCTTTCTCCAGCCATCAGGTCTGAAGTAGGGCCCTTCTACTGTTTTCTACCAATAGGACCCTATCGGTTTTTCATAGAACTTATAATTTATAATTATTTTATAAATGCACTGGCACATGTTTATTGTTTAGAAGGCAAGCTATGTGTGGGGAGCAATTTTGTCTTTCTCACTAGGCCCCAACGTGTAATGGGGTCTTCTCGTTCACTCTTAGATCCCCTGCATCAAACAGGGTGACCAACCCACAACAGGCATTTCTTAGATAAGTGAATACAAATGGAGGAGCTCAGGTCCCCACTGCTCCTCTCCTCCCCCACCTCATTCAGTCTAGGGCAGAGCAAGGTGAAACCGTTGGGGTCATTCCGGAACCTCAGGGGAGAAAGTCCTCTGAGAAGCACTAAGTATTCTCTAGGGCCAAGCTGATGCGGGACCACTCTTTCTTGGCAGTACCAGAGAATTCTAACTCCCTGAGATGATCAAAATCTCTGGCTCCGATTGATAACAATGTTTTTATCTTGAATACTTCAGATTTTACCGTGAAATAGGAAATTAAATTATCTAGTTCAAAGAGGAGGAAACTGATGGCCAGGCAGATAAAGTAGCTTGCCGAAAATCACCGGCTTGTTACTGGTGGAGCCCAGGCTAGAATATAGTTATTTGGAGTCCAGTGCTCTTTCTCCTCTGGCCAGTTTTCTCTCGTGTCCTCTCCTAGGAGCTCGAGAGTGATTTGCTTTTGTAATAGGCTGGTTTTCTGAAGGGTTAGTCCTGCATCCTATTTTCGTATTTTCAAAATTTTAGTAAGTAATGAAACATTTCGGCAAAAATTCTATCAGAAGTTTGGGTACACTTAAGGATGCAGAAAAGTACCTCAGAGAGAATAGATCCAGGACTGTATCAGTTATCTATTGCTGTGTAACAAACTGCTCCAAAACTGAATTGCTTAAAACCACCATTTATTAGCTCACAATTCTGTGAGTGGCAGTTTGGGCTGGAATCAGCTGGGCAGTGTTTCTGCTGGCTCGCTCACTCATCCACACGGCCATAGTGCATAGCTAGGTCTGCCCAGAGCTCACTGGTCCTGGATGCCTTCACTTGCATGGCTAGAACCACGGGAATGAATGGGCCACATGTCCCCAGTGTCTAGCAGGATAGCCCAGGCTTTTTCACATGGTAGCTGAGTTCCAAAAACATCGAGAGAGCAAACCCCCATGTGCAAGTGATTTTCACATCTCTGCTTGAACTCACATTTACTAATATCTCCTTGGCCAAAGTAAGCCAAGTCAAGTTCAGAATCAAGTCCGGGGAGAGACAGACTCCATTTCTTGATGGGAGGAGCTGCAAAATATTGCTTTTTTTTTTTTTTTTCCTATTTATCACAAGGGCTAAGCTAGGTTCATCTAGTCTGTTGGGGGTGGGGAAGGAGGCTGAAGGGAGAGGCTAGAAGTAGCACCTGGCTGTCAGGTGAGAGGAAAACACTAACAGACCAGGGAAATGCAAGTTGGAGACCCTGAGACCTCTGGCACCCAGCCCAGGTCCTGAGGCCTAGTCTTTCAGGGCCTCAAGTGGGCTGACCAGGAATACTGGGAAGAAAGGAAGGAAGCCCTCCCATACTCAGGAGATGTGAACTGCTTCCTTGTCCTACTCTCCCGGCATCATGAGATGCTGCTTATATAAGTGGTTTAGCCAAAAAGAAAAAAAGAGCAAGAGAGAGAGAGTGCCTTCCACTCAAAACACAGGCCAGCCAGAGTGGTGGCCTCTGCTCCTAAAAATAAAGCCTGTGAAGGAAAATGAAGGCTAATGCACCTGGAGGTGAAAACACAGGTCAGGTGGGCAAAGCTTTTAAATGTACTGTCTTCTGTGCTGGGGACAGCATGGTGACATTCCCCCAAGCTCAAGGAGAGCCGGCCATCAGAAGGCAGATTGCAAACCAAGACAATGATGGGCTAAGCTCCTTTTCTGACCCTGTCTGACAGAAACATGCCAAACTTCCAAATTTCTCACAGTGGTGGGCTGAAAACGATCAAAAAGTAGAATTTAATTTATAAAGTGGTGTTCTTATTTTAGGTTGCGGAGGCGATTTTCACACAACAAACCAGTATTTTCAGACCCCTCAGCCAAAGTGTCCCCGTGGACCTGACCTAGGATGGTGAGGTGATGGTGCCCACCAGAAAGGCAGAGGGGCTCCCAACGAGGTGAGGGAGGGACGCTGCTCTGAGGCTTTTTCTTGTAGCTTCAGACAAATTAAAAACCTCCTTACCAGCCATTCATTCTGAGGAGGCCTCTTCCTTCCTCCGCAGGGGGGCTGCAGCGTTGGAAGGAGATCGGATTCTGGGAGGCTGGGCCTCCCGGGGCTCTCAAGGAGGGGGAGCCTGCAAGAATGGAAAGAGAGAGGCCCTAACCCCGAAGAGATTGGCAGGCAGGGAGTGGGGGCAAAGTGCAGCCCAGGTCACTGGGAAAAAAGAAATCTCAAAGTAAGGGAGTGGGGGAAAGTTCCACTTCCAGCCTAATTATGAAAGAAGCCTGGGTAGAGAGGGGCGGGAGAGCCCCAGGAGGGAGAAAAGGGAAGTGAGACGTTGCAGAGAGCAGAAAGAGATTTTCAGGGGGCACCGGCTATTGAGGGAGCGCAGGCCACGCAAAGTGCCGCCTCTTCAAACAGAGGCCGGTTAAGAACCGATTTTGAGAGACCTGGAAGCACATTTGCTTGGGACTCCCAAAGAGGGAGGGCGAAATGCCCCATTAAGGGTGGGACGAATTGATTTCCCAAAGAAGAACAGCACCATTTCCTCCAAATGCCCTCTCCAGTCCTCCTTAATCTGCCCTGGAGGCAGCAGGTGACCTCTGCACAGGCCCCTGGAGGCGCCTTTGTTCTGGGGCATTCTGCAGCCCGCCCCGCCCCCACCTCTTGCACCTGGGCAGCAGCCTCCGCATGCACTTGTCCACCCTTGGCTGGCTCGCAAGGAGGGATGGGCGGATGCCTTTGTATGTGAAAAGCCACGAGTCCTCCAACTCCTGGTTTCCCTTGGCTTGGCACATTCACTGATGCTTTTCCTGTTCACTCTGACAGCCACAGAAACCTACTCCCAGAGAAAAATAGCTTAGCCTGCAACACTTGATCTGGTAAGACAAGTCTGTGACTGAGACTACCAAGCGGGAGACCCTCGCTCTTCCTGGCGAGAGCCCCGCCCTGCAGAAACCCAGGTGTTCCCTGCTGAGTTCTAATCCAATCTCTCCGAGTTTGGCTAATTTAATTGCGTAATGGTCCACACCTGAGACATCCCCTTAACTCTCTTTAGGACATTACTTAGCTTAAAAGAACTAATGAGTATTAAAGACCGGGACTTAGACTGGAAAGCTTTTACCATCTCTAAAACATCTGAGTCAAGCAGAAGAAACCTGATTGGGGGGAGGGGGTGCCTTCCCAGTTAGAAAAAGCAACAAGAAGTAATTAAAGTTCTTGCTAAGTGAGTCTGAAATATGTATTTAGCTCTCGTAAATTAAATACCCTAGGTTTTTAAAGAGCGATTTCCCCAAACATCTATTATTCACATCAGTAGGACAGACGGTAAGCCACTAGAAGATTTATAGAAACTAAAAGACTTCCTATGCTAAAGGTTAATGAAAGCGTAATTTGAATCATGAAATCTTTATGTGTCGGCTCAGTTTACACCGAGGGCTCATTAAGGATGCTTTGGTACGCCGGCTGCAGGTGACGTCACAGCGGGTATTTAAATGGGCGGGGCCAGGCCGCTGTGCGTGTAATTCTTTAAAAATACAAAAGCGTCCCTCTTTCCTTCTCTGTCTCTCTAGCCGTAACAACTTCAACGACTGTCTTGGTTCCACCCCGAAGATTTCACTGAGAGAACACGTTAGAGGGAATCAGGAAGCAGAGAAAAGGTCACAAATAAGCACCTCAGGAACAATGAAAGCTTTTCTCTATGCAGCAGTGGGAGAGTTGCTAGAAAAACTGGAAAGGTATTAATCAGAAGTGGCTATAAATCCTCTGGAGTTTTGCTCTTATAAAACTCCTCAGAGAAAGTCTTGAAGGAAATGCAGGTCAAAGCCCAAAAAAGCTCTTGATCAGAGATTGCTGGAGGAAAATCTTCCCAGACGCTGGTTAATAGGCAGCAATCACCCCAGGAGTGGGGAAGCCAAGTACGCTTGAAACATGGTTGCAATTCCTAATAGGTCTTGTCACACTTAAGGCACTGCAAGCTCCGTCCAACGAACAGCTGAAGCTAGCTGGCGATTCATAAAGCCAACAGTTTAAAGTTTATTATGATGAAAGCACTTAATGACAGCCATCGCTAGGGGCCCATCATTTATAAAGCTGTGCTGAGTATTAGACATGTAGCATGACCACCAATTTTATGTCACAATTGCTACCATAAAATGACCTTTGGTGATTTTTGCTGCATGTGGTGGACAGCTCTTCCTTCACATTAGTGCTCTGTGGCTTTCTTTGCAGACTATTATGCTGTCTAAAGCTTATTTGGCACTGTCGTGAGCCTCAACCCTTGTTATTACCCCGAAGGCCTGTCTAAAAAAAAAAAAAAAATCTCATGCTCTATTACACCACTCCAATAATTTACAGTTCTTACCAGCCTTGGGTAGTGTAATATTTTAATGCAAATATGCTTTACCATTCCATTTTATTTAAAAAGAAAAAAAGTTCCCGTGCTTCTGGCTAGCGCAATATCCATTTGATGGCAGTTCACTGAAATCAGCCCCTGATTCCCCGTTCAGGTCTCATTCAATGGGCACTCTTTTCCCTGGTCAGTTAAAACCCTTCTAGGAAAAAAAAAGGGTTAATTAAATTTCCCTTGAGAAAGAGAATTTTTTTTTTTTAAGATCCTATGTGTGATAAACCCACCTAAGGCAGAAACACCAATTCTTATTTTCTGACATCCAGTCCCAATGCGAATTTACATCTGAGTAACATTATTTAATTAGGATTCCATTTTCCAACCTGCTTTGTATAGTTAGAAAGTGTTTGAATACCCAGCCACTTTACTGCTCCCATGTAAACCGCGGCTGAGAAAGTGGTCTGTGCCTGCTTCACCACCTTTAAATTGTGTATATAATTTTATAAATGATATAAAATCTGCTTCTAGTCCCTGGGAAAAAAAAAAAAACACAAGCATGGCACACTGCAATTTTGGAAGGATTTAAAATATGTGATTTCTGCTGGTACCTACTGTATTGGGTTTTATATAAAGCTTTTTTCAATAAGGTAAATTGTTACATGACAAACTCATCTTCCACCATTATCATCTGCTGTTTGTGTTTAACAACAGGAGTCCCGCTCTAACAAAACTGTTGTAATGGCTGTACAAATTACTCAGCTGAAAGCTTTTCACCAAACAAAACAGTATTAATCAGCAGTTCTTATGAAGGTGCTAATTAAAAACAATTTTCTTCCTCAGTTTGCAATACTAAAGCCATCTTCACTTGCACAGTTTCCAATACATAGCTACTGTATTCACTCACACTTCAGGCCCCCATTAACTATTGAATCTCCTATTAGCCATTTTATTACATTTCTGTTTACAAGCTTGTTGACATTTTAAAAGTCACAGTATGATCTGTTTTATCTCTTAAAAAATGTATTAATTGAAAAGTCAGGGGGACAAAAAAGGCAAAATATAGACTCCAAATGCACAGACTTCCAGGGCAGAGAACACAGGGAGCAGTTCATCACAGCCTGGGCAGTCAGCTCTGTGGGTAAAACGAAATCTGAGAATTAAAAGTGGCATTTCAGGCTTAATGGTTTGTTAAACACCAACGGGCTCCTTCCTAATTTGGAAATAGTCCACTCAGGAAAACATATTTGCTCTCTGTCTAAATTCAGTTTCTAAGGAGACCCAGTCTGACTTTCAAATCAATCTTTCCTCTATGGGATACACTCAGCATAATTATGACATTTCATACAGTCTGAACTCAGGGGATTTTGATCTGGGGTGGGGAGTGTTCCAGGAATCTGGGAACTGGAACCTGGATCTAGGGTCTAAATAGCCTCATCTGCCCTCTAAGCGTGTGGGTGTGTAGGTGTATCTGCATATCCTGTGATTCCCTGCTCCGTGTGGGTGCCCTCGTCCCTCCCCCAGAGTCCAGTGAAAGGGTCCTGCCAACAATGCCACCACATTGTTTGGTGTAGATTGGAAAAGAGTCAAATGCTTGACTAAGCACAAAGACAGATTCCATGGAAGCTGAGTTGAGGGAAGGGGACAGTCCATTCCTATTTTTTTTAAAAAAGTCTAACCCTTTAAAGAAGGTATGCTCTGCTTTGGTAGCGGGGAGAAGGGAAAAAAACACCGCCACAACCACCTCCTGCCAATGGTATTAAAACCAGGTTCTCCAACCATCAAAAGCAGTTAACTAGTTTAGGACAGACACCTGGCTGTTGGAATAGGGCTCCAGAGGGCCACTAATCCTTCCATTCACTCAGTTAACTGCTGGATCCCCCAAATTGATTCAACAGGTATGCAGTGGTAAATTCAGCCCATACTGAAGCCAAAGGGAAAATCAGCAAGGGGCGGGCAGCTCTTCTCTGAAAACACCCGAGGAACCAGCCAGAAAAGCTTTTATGGCCCCGACAAGTTTTCTACTGAATACTGAGCACCTAAATTACCCTTCCCTAATGGAAGTTACATTTTCACACTCAGTCAAAAAGCCAACAAAATACACAATTTATACAAAATAGCATCAACCTCTTAGGTAGTCTTTTCTAGCACTTTTATCCCAATTCACAGCATATGTCTTACTATAAAATAAAATATATTTCTTATAACCAACTTGTATGTGGCTGTTCATATCACCACATTAGAACTGACCACAGGCAATATTAGAAACGTTCTTATATCCAACCAAATCTACTTAGTAGGACAAAGGAAAACCATGAGTTTTGTCAGAAGATACAGGTACGTGGGGAAGGGTAATATCATAATACTTCTTATGAGTTCCTAAGCAGACAGGCTTCCTTTTTAAACAACCATGTGTATAATTGCATAGACAGTTATGGAATGGGGCATTTCAATTGCAATTATACAACCTAATACTGATGCGTAGAAATAATTCTTAATCATAAAGTTCAAAAGAAATGTAAATGGATAAACTTTCTAAAGAAGCTATATTTTTCCCTTCTGAATGTTGACATTTTATTAAAAATTTGAGAAAATGAAAACACTTTTAAATTATTCAATAATATACAACATTAGTTTGTCACAAACTTCCTAAGAGCCCAGACTAGAGATCTTTTCATGTGAGGATCCCATAAAGAGCAGATCTATGAACTCCTTAACATTTTACAAAAGACTTGAGGTTTTAATCACACAATAAGTGTATTTCTTTAGTAGGTATCTTGTGGTAAGAAGAGCTCAATTCTTACGCCCTGTCTCAAGCTTAGGTAACTGTACATGCCACTCTCAGATTTTTTTAAAAAAATTACTAGTTTACTTTTTAAAATACAGTTTCTCTCAGAGAAATAAAGACTGGATTTCTACACCCACAACAAACGAATGCAAATTGAATTCTTGCCAATTTATGTATTTTCATGAGAAAAAAATGAAAATATTCTCATGGTACTGCTGTTCTATATTCTCAAAGAAAAAAAAAGAATAGAGCATCTTAGGTGCTACTGCCAGGGATGGGTTTTCTTTGTCTGGCAGATTTAGTTGCAGGTTTTACAGAAGAAATAATTTCTGCTGTATTTTCACCAGTACAAATGGAACTACCTGAGTTGCCTTTTAAAACATTCCAAATTCTAATTTTTAAACAAGAAAATATGAAGCCAGTGTGCAACCTATACAGTCGCCAAAGGAGAGCTGCCACTAGCTGAACCACTCAGCTAAATGGCTGGTTTGCATTGCCCTGGTCTTTATCTAGCACTGAGAATAGACTGCTGTTTTATCCAAAGAGGAATAAATTGCTGTTATTGTGATGTTAGCCCATCACTTGGCATTGCAATTCAAGTTTTTGTGAGAAAGAAATGTATGATCTAACTGCGACTTGACCTATGCCTTCCGAGATCCATGTAGGTGCTCTAATGGAGCAGAAAAAGTGGTGAATACAAGGACATGCAAACTGATGATGAAAAATTTGTTTGATGATAGAAGTGAGCAGAGAAGACATTTGAGAGTCGCTGTTTTTATGACAGCTAAGTTTGTTTAACATGCAAAGGGATTCGCTCCCAGTCTCCCACCTATCACTTTAATTGCATCACACTAAATACACGCATTACCTCGACTAAAGAGATGAGGATGTATAGCTAACCTACTAGGGACATAACTGCTAAAGTGGGTGCAGATGATTCCTTACAGATGAACATCTGAATTTCCACAAAAGGCATTAGAAGCATCTCGTGGATGCATCCTTGCACTTGGCAAGGATGTGCGTGGGTTCCCCGCATAAAGTCATTCGCTCTTAATCCTGGATAGCACCTAGTAAATGTTTGCTCTCCACTTGAATCACACCATATAACTATATAGACTTACTTTAAATAAGATAATTGCGTGGTTGAGTTTTTAAAAACTCCCCCTGGTTGCCATCTAGTTTAGCAACCATTTATTCAAAATTTCTCAGGAAAGGACCGATTTTAAAGAGACCTGGAGAACAGCAGCAGTTAGATTTGAGCCCTGATAAAGGCTCACTTTTCATTCATAGTCAGCGCCTAAATGTGCTCTTCTTGTACCTAAACAGATAATAAGCACTCAGCACACTCCTCCTCCTTGACACAACACATTGAGACTAATCGCACATAATTGGAGAGGAGGAGCAGAGGGCTGGCCACGCTATTGTGTCCAGAGGACAAACGGTCAGTTTAGGAGGCCTTGGGCTGATGTAGTCATTTCTATACATCTATAAGGAAAAAAACATCCTGTTTAAAAGGAAAAAGAGAATGAGCGAGCAAGACAGAGAAAGAGATGGGAGATTTAACACAATTAATGTGAGGGAGATCAAACAAGATTTGCTTTATTTATTTATTTTTAACCAGGAAAGAATCATGATGTTCGCTGTGTGTACAGATTAAAAACTACTGGCACCAAGATAGAACAAAGACCAAGAGATTTTTTAAAAGGAGGGTGGGAAGCACGAAAAGAAACTCTGTCTCAATTAGAGGGAAAATTATTTAGGTTGCTCACAAGTCCAATTCCAATCTCAGGCTGTTTACGGATATTTAAAGACAAATGAAGGTTTGGTGAGGGAGGAGCAACAAGCAGACTGAAAAACGAGGAGCCCAGGATGGCTGGGGAATAACGTGGGTGAGGACCGGTGGACTCCATAATCCCCAGGCGAATGTCACATAGGTGGTCGGGGTCGGAGTCCTAGGGGCTTGCAGTTCTCAGGGAGCCAACATTATACCCATTACAGATTCCTGTTTTTGTGAAAATATTCCCTGTGCACTTGATGTTTTCTTCATCTTTTGGGCAGCTTAATCTTCTATCCATTTTTGGTTAAAATAAGCAAAAGTGGGTAATGAAGGTTTTCTTCATATATATCCTGGTTTTCCTTTTTCAACTGAAAACAATAATAGAGAAAAAAAAGCAGGTGAGGAGACTCAGATAGGAATTCTTACCAGTCGATTTTAACGTGAAACATAATGAAGACTTCTTACCTGAATATATTGTTCTGGAAAAATAAATCATAGAAAAATCAGAGTAGTTCTAGGTGACTGACATAACAATACTATGCATCAAGATAGGAATCTTGTTTTCTTTCCTTTTGCTGAGGGTAAGGTGTTTTTTTCATAAATAGCCAAACTTGTTTGTGACCTGCATGAGCTGTGGGGCACTTCACTGCAAGGAGAGCCGAGGGCTCGCTCATCTTCCCCAGACCAGACACTGGCATGGAAGTTTCTGCTCTTGGGCCTCTCTGCCCGCTGCCAGCGCCCCGGGAACCAGGCAGGCCGGCACTGCCTGAGCACCACGGAAAGGGTTGTGGGGCCTAAGACGTCTCAAAGACTCTCCAGCTGCTTCGTAGGAATTTTAATATGAATGATAAGTAATTCAAAATTTTTTTTCTCTGAGGACGAAAATCTATTCCAACAATTAGATTGGCAAGCTTCGATACAACTCAGGTGAAGTTCTGAGGGCCTTCTCACGATAGATTTTAAAATCCAGAGTTCTCAAATCTAAAGCACACTTTTCCCTCATTTGGCTGGAAAAATTCAACAGTCATTTATATTTATTTTAACAAATAATTTGCTATTCATGAAGACAAAACATTTTTGAAGCTTGTGTTTCTGAGCCAATTGGTAATTCACTTTTTAATTTATAAGGATCAGAAATAAATATTTCTTTTAATTATACATGGAACCAATTCTTTATTGTTTCAAATCAGACAAACATGCCCCCAACCCCCCAACCCCACCCTACCCTGAAGCTAAATGAATGGCTCCAACAGGACACTTTCCTGGATTAGTAGGTCTGCGGCATAACTGGAATCTTTTCAAACTACATGCTTTTTCTAAATCACATTCCTAAACTGTGGCATGCCCTCCCTATTAGGGACAGGAGCCACGAGCCAACTTTTCCTTTTCCACCGGGGAACATAAAGCCATCTGGGTCTTTACTTTCTGATCCGTTTTCCTAAGAACTGGTGGTGGTCCCATCACTGAAGGAACTTCATTCTGTTTTCTTCAATGGAGTTTGTTCTGTTTACAGATGATTAGTTGTCTATTTAGGAAGATCCTAGTGGATTTTTGTTGCCACCAAAGTAGCAGCAGTGTTAATCCTAAGCACATGTCCCTCAACATCACTCTTTAAGCTAATACAAAAAAAAAAAAAAAATGCTGAGAAAATGGCTTCACAGATTTCCCAAACCAAACCCACCAAGTGGGACCTACCAACTGTAAATACCTTTGTTGCCAGTTGCCCTAGTGATAACAGGAGCTCACTGAAATATTTTACAGAGCAAAGAGGGGACCAAGCCAGCGAAATGCTTCCTCAGGGATTGGGGATAAGCGAAAGTTGATTACTCAGCGTGAGTCAGCTGACCTGCTCACTCACAATGCACTAATATACAGAGACTCAAATGAGCTCTTTATAAAGTCCCTGAGGTAATATGTGGGATAAATAATTCTTCTGTAAATATGGGTTAGAAATCACTTTTAACTTGGATTCTATGCTGACCTCTGGAGGCCAAAGCAGAGGCTTCTTTGCTAGCAGGGGCCGGGGGCCAGCCCCACGTCCACTGTGAGCCCTTCCCAGAATGGGGAAGAGCCGACAGCCCTCGGAGGCAGTCCTCCACCCCAGCGACAGATCATTTCTGTGATGTGAGGGTACTTGAACACACACAAAGCTGTTAGGAAACACTTGCTTTGGGGGAACGTTATGTGGTTTAAGAATCATTCCATTTACTTAGGCTGTACTTCTTGGCCCAATTAATAATTATAATTTTAAGAAATAAAAAAACACCTTGAAAAAAATGAACAAAAAGCAAATTGTGAATAAAACAATTTTTCAATTTCGTAGGTTAAAACAGGGTCTTTGAGGACTGAACTAAATTATATAGCTGCTATTAGTAGCGTTATGCTTTACTTCATTAATTGGATGTAACATGCTCAGCCTTGCCACGGTGCGAACAGCAGCAGTGGGAGTGGAGTTCAGACTGTTTACCCTTTACAGTATCCACAATTATCAACAGCACACCACACAGATTAGAAGCACCAGCCACTTGTAATGTGGCATTTTGAATAGATAAGCAGAAGTGCAATATGGTCGTGCTTTTAACACAATGTACTGACTTCACAGCCGGGCCCAAGTCTGTTTTCATGGCTCAATACAAAAATACAGAAAATAAACACACGGGTGGTTTTGCAAAGTTAAAAACCAAAAAAACCAAACCTATGGCACGTAAAATTGTATTTCAAAGCATATTTGCATGAATGAGAGTATTTTTATCAACAAATTTCAAGCCAGCTGTAATCTCTAAGTCACTTTTCTACCTTGCTAAACAATTTGCTATCTTAACATCCTAAAGGTTCCAAGCCGCACCGTAGGGCCACACATTTGTTTCCCAGCCTGGAGGAGACCAAGAGGTTGGGAGGAGAGGGAACTGCTTTATTTTTCTTCCCCATTGCCTGGAAGAACAGAAAGGCAATATTTTTAAAACATACTACACCTTTGGCTGCCTGGTTCCTGAGCACGTTGGCTGCATGGTGTGGGCACAATTTAACAAAAGCACTGGCAGAAAAGTGCAGAATGGCACCGTTTTGATTACAGGCTTGCTTTTTAACGGAAATAAAATTTCACAGTTAACAATGAGAGGTGAAAAGTTTAAGAGGCAAAGCTGTTCCTCCTGATCACTGACTGTTAATCAGCTTCATGGGTGGTTGCCTAAATCTGTAGATTTTTTTTTTTTTTTACCTTGCACTACTGCCAAGATTGTAACTAATTTTTTCCCCTGTTGTAAGAGGAGGGGTGAAAAACTCGGCATAGAAGGCAGCTGTGTATGAGTGACGTGAGGCACTAATGCACAGGGCAAAATTAAAATTCATGAATCTCTTCACAACCATTTGTGTAACAAGATTAAGACGGGACAGCGGAAAAGAGCGGCATTATCAGGCGTCTTACAGTCCTCCAGCTGGTTACGCTCTATTCCAACACAGTAGGGCTAAGAGGATAACACGCAGCCTGAAGGAAAACGCTGCTCCTCCATTTGGGAGCAGGCTCGTCCCAGGGACCATGGGGGTTTGGCCAGAGATGGAGAGGAAGAAAGCTGATTGCCGCTCAAGATGGAAAACTTTTAAGCCCTGGCTATTAGCACGCGGCAGACAAAAGCGGCCAGGGTGGAGGTTCCCGGCGGCCTCGCGGGTCCCTGCGCGCCCCCGGAGCCCTGGGCCGGCGGGCAGGCAGCGGGCAGGGGCCGAAGGGGACAGGGGTGCTGGCTCCAGCCGCGCCCGGTGAAGCGCACTGGGGCTCGGCGAGGAGCAGGGACGCTTCCCGCTCGTTCCAGCTTGGCCCGCGGCTCACTGTCGGACCTCTGGGCGAGATGCTCCCCGGGCGTCCTTCTCTTGCAAAGGAGACCTCCCCGAGCCAGCCGGAGTTGGGTCGTCGCGGCCTGTCTCCGTCCAGTCAGCACACGGTTAACCGCGCTGCTGGAGCAGGAAAGCCGAGCATTCCACGCTTCTGGTACAGAACAGACAAGAGGCATTCTTTTGCTAGAAGCAGGAGAACACCAAACCAGCTGCAATTGCTCTCATCATTAAAAAGATACCTCATGGGTGCACGTTTATGCCATTTACCCAGGGCGCCCCAACTCTGCACAATATTCTCCTAGGGTTCTACTTTCCTGAGAACAAAATGCAACTCACTCCTCACAACAGCAACCAAAAGAGGAGGGGAACTGTTTCTCAGTCCAATGTCAGCAAGGGGGGGAATTTAACTTTTAAGCAATTAGGAAGAGAGAAAAACTAAGGCCACTTAGTTATTCATGGAAATTTACTTTTGTGGCACCAATCAACCAGTCCATGATTATTTATGGATATGGTGCACAATATAAAAGTAAGAGGCACATTTAGTGATTTATGGAAGATGCTATGCTTAGCAGGGTAGTGTACAACATTGGAAATAAAAAGAGGAAGTTGCTGTCCAGTAGGTGCTGACCATCTAAAGTTCCAGACAAAGCAGCGGTGGCCACGGAGGACTCGAATGCCTTGCATGTCCCCAACACACTTCCTCAGATCTTGAGGGGAGGAGACGGACGGTATAGGCACAATGCCGCACATCTCTGCTGCTGGAGAAGCCCGTGCCTTTGCTCTCCTCAGCTGTGGCCGAGAAACTAAAAGCATTTGTTGTTCTAGGGAGAAAGTGAGTGACATGACCCTGAAGCAGCCGTCAGCTGATCCCTGTAGCCCTACCCCAGCCACGAGAGAAGGCTGTTTTTATCCCTTTGAGTGGAGGACCCTAGGGGCCTGGAGAGACCCTTCCCCAACCAGGTGAAGCCCTCAGAGCCATTCCTTTCCTTCTGGGGAGGGGTTGAAAAAGGGAAAACATCATTCTAGAGCGGCAGGTAAGATTTCAATAACATGCCATTCTGTTTTTATTTTCCGATTGTAAGCAAAGGGCCTGATTCCACTGGTGAGAGGGAGTCATTTAACCCTTTCCGTTCACCAAGCATCATTTTTTTTCCAGCGGCTAAATGGAGCCCTAGAGACCCAAAGAAGTGAACTAAATTCCAGAAAGCGATGATTTCCTTTCTCTTGCTTGAAAGATCAGATGCACTTTGCATATAATTTCCCAAAAGTCAACACACTTCTACATTATATCATAGTCCTGGGTAATAACGAATGCTGTTCACATTTTCCCAGGAGAAAATTAAGGTCAGGCCTTTACTTTTCTGCAGGCACAACTTGCAAAATCATGACAAGTCAGTCTCTTGCCAAGGTCAGACTAGCTCAGAGAAGGGAGATTTCTGTAAAGCACAAAATTACAGAAGTAATACATGTTCTATTAGTAACTGTGACACGTATTAGCAAACGTGAGATTCCTAAAAAGTTTTCAGTGGAACGCTTGCCTCTCAGTGTCCTATATTGCTCTATACCTATAAATAATAAAAAGGCTGATAACATTGCTTTATGTAAGCAAGCTTAGAAATCACTCTCAGATAAGTGCTTTTGACCTAAATCTTGTAGCGCCTCGATCTGACATATAACCCCACAACTGTGAAATTCTGTATGAGATTTAACAGTCTCAAACTGCCAACTGACCCAGCCATAAAGCAAGCAGAGATAAAGACTTACAGTCCAACATGATACAATTAGACAGTCACCTTCTATTTATTTCAGTGCAGCTAAGCATTTAACCTACTTAAAAGCCGAAGGTTTTTCATTAAAATATAAATGCTTGTTTATCATTCATTCTATGCCACCTCCCCTGCATCCTACAAATTAGTCTATTATGAATGAAAAGATTAGTTTGTTTCAGAGAAAGGAGTAAACAGAAATGGTTTCTGTAAAATCCTTCTAGACATGCAAAGATGAAAGATGGCTTTACCACACAAAATAATCAGATACAAATAGCTGTTCAGAAGCAGTACACCTACGGGGGACTTTAATCAAATATTTAGGTTACCTGCCAAAAAGACCATGATCTCTTCAAAATGCAATGCGGATTAAAGTGTTATCTAACACAAGCAGAAAACTAACCTTGGAGTGGAAGTTTGAAATGTGTTCATCATAATTTTCATGTCTTTGGATAGAGAAATCAGCTTTTTCAGCTAGATTGCAAAACTGGTTTAAAGTATTCCCTCGGCGTGGGGCGAATACCATTGCTTTCCCCTAGAACATTAAAAAGGAAATTCACACATTTTAAAACTGGAAGGCAACCAAATGTAACAGACATCGCTCAAAGCTTTTAATATACTGCTCTCAGGTAGAAAAAACAATTGTTCTTGAGATGTCCACACAGGAGTGAGAGTAATTTCAGTGATAGATGTACATCAAATAAGAAAATATATATATATTTCATATTCAAATGGCCAGTTGCTATGTTTTATCCTTTTCAAACAAAGCATGTAATAAACCAAATGTGACTCAATGTTGGTATTCTGTACAACAGACAATTCTCTTGGGTCTAGTCGTTTAAACCATCAACTAGATTTTAGAGTAACTGGTCCAGGGCAGCGCCACCCACCTTGCGACTCCTTAGCAGCTGCCAACACATCTGCAACACAGCTCCAGAGCATGTGGCAGCAGTTGTGTATAAATGTTAGTTTATTGTGCCCTGAAAATTCAACGCCAAGAAATCCTCCATAGAGACAAGTAACCACAATCCCTACTGGAGAATATTCACATTCCGGTCCTGCTGCCAGCCTTTTCCAGGACCATGCTGTCGGAGACAAGGCTGTAGGATCTTGGTTTCCAACTTCATTGAATCCTTCATAATGGTCATCATTACAGCAAAACAGCTCCTCACAGTACTCAAGTGACTGCTTTTCAAAGAAACTGGTGTAATGAGAGTAAACGGGCTTTTCTAAATAAACTGTACAACCTTATGAGATTGTTGCAGTGGGAAGAATGGGTGGACTTGAATGAAATATATACAAGATTTTAGAAGACCATCTGACATGAAACTCCACAACAACCATTTGCTAACTACTGGTCATGTGGATTTTTCCTCTCCCTCTTAGATGTCCATAGAATAGCTAACTTTAGTATCTTCTTTTTATTTGTTTAAAAGATGACTGTATGCTTCTGCTAATTTCAAGGTCACACTCCACCTCTATGAAATGTAATGTAACTTCAGGTTTTGAGGAAACCATGAAAATATATCACACTTTCTTATGAAAGGTGGTTTATCATTCATACCTGCCAACTATTTAGTGAGCCTCTGGTACGTGTCAGACACTGGGACAGGTGCTGTATATATGTTGTCTCATTAAGTTTTCAAACTACCCAACAATGTAGGTTTTATCAGTTCCATTTTACAGGATGCTCAGAAAGGTTGAATAATTGGATGAGATGACACCACTGGTAAATGATTGGAAACTTACCTGACTCCAATGCTGATGCTCTTTCCACTACACTACATTACCTCCTTATTAGTAATAGTGATTAAAATAATAATAATAGCGGCCACTGTGCTAGGTGCTTCACAAACCTTCCTTTTAATTCCCTCAACAATTTTTGCAACAACCTTGTACGGTAGACTTTTACAGGTGATTAAACATGCAGTGAAGGGTTTGAAGACTATAAGGAGGAACTGTGTAGCAGAAAGGGTTCCGGGCTTAAAGAGAGTCCCCACCATTAAACAGCTGTGTCACCTCAGGAAAATCAGAAAAGAAGTCATAGAGCTGTTGGGACCTTGGAGATGACATAGTCCAATCTCCTCATTTTGCTGCTAAGAAACTCCAGTCATCCTCGCTGACCCACTGAGTTCTCTCATCTGTCCATCCCATCCTGCCCTGCCTTTTTACCCCCAGCAAGGTGTGAGGATCAAATGAAGTGATGATAGAAAATAATTTGAAAAACAAGGTTATATAGGTGTAAGACTAGAAACATCTATACCACCTAACAGTGCTATAAAACTTCTTTCAATTCCCTCTCCCCCTTCCCTCATTTACTTGCAAGAAAATACACTGATACACTGTCCTGGACATCAAGTGTGTTTTCCTACTGCGTTTACATGGACATGTCACACTCAGGCATATCATTATAGCAGCACCAATCATGCCACTACACTTAGAGTTCTGTCAGCTTTTCCAATATTAATTGCTATTTTCAGGCGGTTTTCAAACTTAGCAGCAAAAATTCATTTTGATGTGAAACTGGATATAACACATGGTCTCAGCAGGGGAGCAAAAGTCTCCATTAAAAAAAAAAGAGGGAATTCTAGTAGGTCACTCTAGTCATTTCTAAGAGTTGGTTGCCATTCCGGATTTTTGAATAATGGAAGTTGTTTTATTTTAAAGTCATCTGCAAAAATCGTCTTACAGTTACAGTTGCAGAGTTGATTTTTACCAGCTGTTATCTAAGCTATATATCATAATGTTTATGGAGCTACAGGTTTCTTGGCTGGGCTGAGGTTTGCATCCACAAAGCACATGCTTCCCACACCCCACCCCCTTGTTGGTTGGGGTGAGCCATAAGGGGACTGCAACTGAGCATGTGCAGCACTCTCTGTCCAGAAAGCTCTTTCTTTCTTGAGGCCTCAGTTTACCTGTCCTTCCCCAACCACTCTATCTAAAACAGCAGCCCCTCCCCCATCACTCTCCACCCCTCTCCCTGCTTCAGTTTTGTTCTTCACACTCATCTCCACTGACACTCATCATATCCTTGTTTTGTACTGCCCATCTCTTCTGGCTGGAATGTACGCTCCATAACAACAGGATCTTCTAATGTTTTATTCATTGCATTTTCTCAGTGCTTCGCACATAGTAGACACTCAATCAATATTTGTTGAGAGAATAAACTAAATTCAGATGTTGAATAATCTGAAAAATACAAGTCTTTGGGAATTCGAACGCCACATTCTATTGCTTATTCTTTAGAAAAGATTTTCTCCCAGAAGCTTTTACAGAGTCAGCGGCTACAGTGGGATTTCAGAGGGCAGCAATCCGTGCACAATACTGTACCCACAAGCAAGAGAAAGAGAGAGCAGGAGTTTTAATCTCTAATTACTCAGCTATGAGTTTTAAAATGTCTTCTTTTTCATTTTATTGAACACAGACACCTTTGAGATGTGGATTAATATTTAGGAGAGACAATAGGACATCATCCATTCATTTGATCAGCATCTACTGAGCCCTACTGAGTGCCGGCAGATGCCCCACAATGAATGGTTTTAGAGGCCCCCTTATTCCTGTGGAGCAGGACACTTTGTCTGCTACAATCAGAGGAATACGCCTTACATTTTAGGCTGCAAACATCAAAACAAGAAAAAGAATATAGATTTCAAATTAGCCCATCACTTTAGAAAAATTATTTTCAATTTACCAAAGCACAACTTTCTAAGCATTTATAGTCACAGAATCATTTTAAACTCAGAATGAACACTCAATTGAATGTAAAATTTTGACTGATGAGCAGAAATTTGAGAGAATTCATTTATCCCTGGAGAAGAGAGAGAAGTAGTTCCACTCAACAACAATGATATTGTTTACATTGTGAGCTCAGTTGTTGTTATTTTGCTAGACTAATCTATACTCATATATTAAAGGGTGTGTACTTCTGGAAAAAATAAGTATGCTTCAGATTTATTTTAAAAGGAATATGCTATGCCAACGAAATGCCTTTATTCCTTTTTCATTTGCAGGCAACCAACTATTAAATACTGGTTACATGTTTAAGCTTATGTTTATTTTTTTCTTTACCTGGTTTCTGAGATGCTGGCTTCGCCTGCTTCCTCCCCTCCACCTTTCTGTCTCTGAGCCCCCTTTCCTGGCTTCTCTTCTCCACCTGCCCCTTAACTGTCCATGGTCCCCAAGGCTCTGCCTACTTTTTTTGTGTTCTGTACAGTTCTAGGTAATTGTACTGAAGTCCATGACTTCAACAATCACTTATTCATCAAACTCCCAAGCATATAATTGGGAGTTCACCATTCACCATTGCCCAGGGCCCATACTCATATTTTCAGGTGCCTACCAGATCTCTCCATGGGGATGTTCTGAAAGTACCTTTAGCCCATTCTGTCTAAAAGGGGGCTCAGTATACTTGGTCCCAAAACCCCTACCCCTCCTAGGGCACTACCCATCTCTCTCTCTCTCTCTTTCTCTGACACACACATACACACACACACACACTCACACTGAGTACCTTCTGGTACCAAGCACTTCCATACCATTCACCTTCAAAATGAAGCTAGACACCCGGGAATCATGCATGGCATTGCCTTTTAAAACTCTTCAATGCCACATCCCCCACCCACATCACTGTCCTCTGCTGCACATGGTTCTTAAACTGTGTTTAAGAATTGCTTCAAGGGTGACTTGGAGGGGTAAAAGGGAGACCAAGAGAGAGGAAGTGTTAATCTTCCCACATCCAATTTAACTAAAGCTGCTTCACTTTTATCTGTTTTATAACTGGGGTACTGGCTAAAAATGTTTTGACCAGAGGGTTCTGCCATTTAAACAAGATTGAAAACCACTGACATGGGTCCCACTTTTTGGGATGGTAGGCAAAGCCCAGCATGACCTGACCCATGCCTATCTCTGCAGCCTAGTCTCCTAACACTCCCTCTTAGCCACCTTGGGCTCTAGTCAGGCCAAATTCATTGTGGTCCCCTGAGTTCTTCTTGTATGGACCCCATGTGTCTTGAAACAGGCAAACATTCCCTTTGGGTGGAATGCTTCTCTTACCTCCAGTTCTTTGTCTGCCTGGTGAACTCTTACTCATCCTTCAGCACCCAGATTAGACACGCTGTCCCTGTGATGCTTTTGCTGCCCGGTAACTGCATCGGGTAACTTGATTGTCTCTCATGCTAGACTATGAGCTCCTTCAGGGAAGGATTATGTTGTACCTTACTCTATCCTTAGGTTAGGCAGTTGATAAAGCTTTGCTGAATGAATCCCTCAGTGAATATCCATTGAGGTCCCTCTTCTCCATCTTCAGATCTTCACTAGATCCTAACTGGGTAATTCCAGGTAGAAGTTGGTCCACGTTGGACCCTGAGGAGCCTTGCTGCTTGCTTTCAAGCTCTCTCTTACTCCAATCCAGCCTTTATGCTGTGGCCAAAGTGACCTTTCTAGAACCCACATCTGACCACACCACTACTCAAAAGTTTTCAATGACTATTATCCATACTACAAAGTCCAGTATCTTCATCATAGTGTTCTCAGCCTTTCATAAAATGGTACCTGAAGCTAACTCTTTAACCTCATCTCTTGCCCCTTCCCAACCCTAAGTCACAAACCACTCAGACGCCCTTACACTCTAGCCAGAGCAAACTTCCTCTTGATCCCCAAACACCACATGCTTGTTCATACTCTACACGTGTGAGCACTGTTCCCCTCACCAGGAATGCGACCTCTGAGGCTTAGAATGCCCTTCTTACTATTTAAGACCAAAATCAAATACCGCTGCCCTGGTATTCCTAGAGAAACCTTCCTCAGGCAGTTAGTCACTCTTTGTGCTGTATTCCTAGTACCCGCCATACTGCAGTGTAATTCCTAGTAGCTCAAGCATTAATCTGCCCTGCTAAACTGTAAGATTCCCACTGTGCTCGTTATTCATATTATACTCCCACCCCACATTCCCCAGCACAGTGCCAGGCAGAGAGTAGTTGCTCAACACGTTTGTTCAATGAAGACAGAATTCAAACCCTTAAATATCTCACCTTCTGTTGAAGATGAAGAGTAGAAAGAGTCACAAAACAAAAACAGCACCAGGCTATATATGATCAGCTGCTGGGCTGTGGGAAGCCACTTTGCACTGTCCACTGTAGTTCCGCCTGAGTGTGTTACATCTCCGCAACCAGATTATAAATGCCTTGGGGGCAGGGACTCAGCACTGCACATGCTGAATAAGCACCTGGGTGGACTTTCGAAAAGACCGTCTAGGGGCAGGCCCTGCTCTAAGGGTCTTAAAATCATCTGGGGACTCTATCCCTACAGCCGGGTGAGCCAGGTATAGCTGAACACAGCCTCTGACCTCTGTCCCAGCAAGCAGACGAGAACCCAAGGGTCCTTCAGCACCACCTCTGTTCCTTGCACTGAGCCCGCACTCACGAGGCAGTTCCCTGAGATAAGCAAAAACGGAGGTCTGTACAGATGTGTGCAGAGATGTTAGATTAAAAAAAAAAAGATGAGGAAATCTGTCAGTAAAAAGAAATCGCTTCTAAAACATTAGTCCATGGTTTACATTTATAGCATCACTGGATAAAGGTGGGACTCCGGGAATTTGGCGGTCAGTTAGGGCCAGTTTCTGAAGACGGTTAAATGAATTCCACAGGAATATTTTTGAATTCTTGGCAATCGGTCAGCAGCAATAACAAGCTGGAGAGCCGTCAATATTGCATCTCCGTCAATCTCCTCGTGGTCCTGAGTAAATTCACACTGTCCAGCTGGCTTGCCTCCTCTCCCTGTACCCAAAGCCGTTTCAGAGGAATATTAGTGGCTACCGTTTGTTGGTTGTCATTTCTGGACTAAAGTTCAACTTGCAGGCTGCTGTGGCTGTATTTTAAACTACATTTGGGTCCTCTATTTCAGACATCGCTGATGTTCTGTAAAGAACACGACGACAGGGGTCCCCTATCAATCATCAGCAACAGGAAGCTACTCACCTGAGGGAAAAAGGTGGTGGGGGAAACATCGCTTCTTGGAATGAGTAAAATTTGCTGATTTCATTTCTTTGTACTACTTATTTTTTTTCATATGTTAAGTTTGCTAGAGAGTCCCTTGTAGTACTCTGGCAGGAGTCAAATGTCTTCATAGTTTCTCTAAACCAGCAAGTTGAGAAAAGTTTCCATTTGGGGCAGGTGACAAACATTTCCTGCTGAAATTTGGAGCTTCCTGTAATGACTTTCCGGGCACAGGTCCCTGTTTAGCTGAGGATCTAAGCTCAGCCCTGGGATCTGGCATCACCCCTGAGCCAAGCCTGGTGGCTAAGCTTCCTCCAGGGGCCTGTCCCCCCTTATTCATGATCCCATTATAAAAACTGAAGAGCAGGGAAACCCGTCCCCCCCATCTATTTCCTTTGCTTCTGGATTCTCTGACCCCAGACAGCTGATTTACCCTAGCTAGTAATCAAGAAACCACAGTCCCCAAAATGGCAGAATCCATTTCTTCCCACAGCTTGACACTTGAACCTTCATGTGGCAATTATTTCATTCCTGCCATCTTGTAGTAATCTCTCCCCTCCTCAGTGGGGGCTGTCTGCAGTAAAAAGTGTCATCTTCATCCAGGGAGACAATCCTCCAGAGACCAATGCAGGTCCTGTGGCAGGTATGCAGGACACGAGTGCAGGGGAGACGCAGCATGCCCAGTTGTGTGTAGAAGTTGTCAAAGTTCGGGTCAAGAAAATGGTGTATTCCCCTCCCACCAGCATTTCTCTGAGGAAAATGCTTGGGAAGAGCTCCCATATTCTGTGCTTACCACAGCCAGAAAATCTCTCTGGTTCTTCTTCAAGATAACAAGAGCTCGTATATTCAGAGACAATTGTGTGCTACAGTTTTCCAGTGCATGGGCTTGTTCACTCCCCATTTTACAGATAAGAAACTGAGGCTTCGAGAGACGAATCTAGTAAATAGTAAAGCCCAGATTTGACCCTAAGCTTTCGACCTCCAGGGCCCAAGTATACCTTCTCTCTGCAAGGAGGACTTTGGACTTTAAAGCTGATGGAGCCCTCTGGAGCTTGGGTGAACTCCCTCCCTTTCCCTTGTTGGGGAAAACAGAGTGAGAGAGGCAGTTCCAGAGCTTGTCGGTGCTAAACTGAGCCTGGAGTTCAGGCCTCCCCTCAGCCAGGCCAGCATCCCTTTGGACAAGTGTCTCATGTGTATTAACCTTGACAAGCTAATACAGCAATAAAAAAGAATGAGCTCTCATTCTGGAGCTCCTCCTGTGTGCCAGGCACAGTGCTAGGCGTTTACATATGTAGAGTTTCCACACCAGCCCACAAGGTGGTACTCATTCTTGCCTTTTCACAGATGAGGAAACTCAGGCTCAGAGAGGCTAGAGAGTTAGCGGGAGCAGACTTGAGTTTTGTATGCAGATATTTTTGACTCTTTCCACTCACTATACTTTACCTTCAGAAAATGGGGGCCTGCTATGAATTTAAAGCATTTGGCTGACGTGTAATTTTTGCTGAGCACCCTGAGAGCTTGCTGTGTCTCCCATTGAACTTGCTGAGCCTTGAATTACCAAGAACTCCAAGGATCCACCAAGGTGGCCCCCCTAAGTTGTTCCTTTGTGGGTCTCTGTGGCACCTTCAGCCTCTGGGCCACAAAACCATGGAGGAGTTGTCTGGGCCAAAGAGAACATCAAAAGCAGCTCTAATTGTAATGGAATAAACCTTTAACGTATCTTAGTCTTGGATTGTGACTTCCACAATCCAAGTGTAGTCTTCGTAGTCTTCTACAACACATGCACTCTGCAGGCGGAGGTCCTTCAGAAGCAGAATAGGCAGCCCTGAGAGCTAAGAAGGACAAGAGTTCAGTTTTTCCTCTGGTTACCCTCAAGCTCTGGGAACCCTTCCAGCCCACTGGCACAGATATGGAACTACTGCTGTTCATGGCCAAGTCCACGTGACCCTTTACAGGCCCCCTGGGGGAGGCACCAGAGTGCAAGTGCCCCGACCTCCCCATAGGGATGAGCTTCCTGGGTGGGAATTTCGGGATGTCCCAGTGCCCTCCACAACTTGGATTTCCGCTCTTATGGCGGGCCCCTTACACCTTAGGCTAGAACACCTGGCAGCCTTGTGCATCACCTAGCCTATTTCTCCTGCTGCAGTTTGGTATGGGCCCTTGTGATTTGGCCTCCCTGCTCCTCACATAGCGTGACTAAGTACCACCTACTCCAGGGCTCTGCTTCGTCCCTCTCTGAGCTAAGGGCAAGTATCAGCTGTCAGTACTAGGGCTGCTGCCCTTGCTCAGCAGGGGCCGCTGTGTGGAGCCCCACTTCAGACAAGGGGGGAGCTTGGTTCAGTGTCTAATGGAGGGCACAGGAGAGCTGCTAGGATTCCAGCGCAATCTGCATTTAGGTCTATTCACAGCTCGGGCAGTTTTCTATTGTAAATCATGCAAATGATTTACAATAGATCCTAGGTAAATCATGCAAATCTGCTGCAAAATGGAGTATTTGCCACAAATAGGCTTTGAAGGGGTGTTGGTGATGAGTGGAGTACTGTTTGTGCAGTGTGAGATCCAGGAGTCCTGGAAAGCATTGTATTTATGTATGATACATTTTCATAGAGGCCTTTACATCCAAGAATCTCAGGGCCCTCTCTGAAAATCCTGATCTTGCAAATGCTCACAAGAATCACCCAAGGTTAACAGGGGAGATGAAGAGGCCCCAAATTCCTTCTTCTGCCCTCAACTTGGGCTGCTCACTCAGCCACAGGGGCAGCCATCAGTAGCTTGGAGCAGCTCTTTCCTTGCCTCAAGACCTACTAACCACCTCACAGGGGGACCTGAGAAGGCCAATTTAACTTAATTGATTACCACTTGCAAAGCTGGGGTTACTCCTCTGAGAGGCCTATTTAAAGTTTCTGAGCTATAAAGAGATAACAAAATAAAAAGTAACAGTGTATGGCAAAGGATGATTATCAAATTGCTCTGGGAACTTTCAGTGTGAAAAAGATATAAAAGAAAGATTGAAAGGTGTTAGTCTATGAGTCTCACTGAGGTCAGAACACCAGAGCGAACCTTCCTTTGAAAAAGACTTTAGAAACAAAACTTTAGAAAATATACACACACACACACACAGTGGTCCTTTCTCAGATAAATGTGAGTTCCTGTCTTAGACTGCATTAACATTGTTAACCTATTTTAAATTCCTATGGCACAGCAAGAGTCTTACATACTTAGAAGATTTTTTTTTTAAATGCATGAGCTTTAAACTCGTTCTCTTACTTTAAATAGATGTATATTAACTCTCCGTTTAGGCTGTAGGACCTCCTAGCTTAGTATAACAGACCAACAAAATAAGAGTGGATACAAACTCTGTAATTTACTCACAGGCATAAATGGATATATAAATGTAAAAATGTGCACAATTTTTTATGCCATGCTTGGCTTCATTGTGACCTAATGTTTATAATATGTAAATAATGGCTTCCTTTTAAAGCAAAGAACTTTTAATATACAGATTCATCTGAAGTCCTTTTTCTTTAATATAAACAGAAATAAAAAGAAAAAAATATTCTTTTGCAATAAATAAATACCCTATGACAAAGGTTACCATTGAAGGGATTTAAAATGACAGAAGTCAACAGAAAACTTTCAGTATCATACTTCTACTTTAATAGGAAGATATTGTTATCAAAGGAAAAGACTCAAGAAATTCTTTGATAAAAATAATCTCACACTATCTTTGAAGCGGTTTCATTTATTTTACTACCCACTGTGTTCCTTATCAGAAGGCCAAGGGTAAGAAGTTTCCTAGTTATGATTAGGAAAGAATCTGATAGATCAGAAGACCCAATTGAAGTTGGACATAATAAGTATTAAAGTATTACATGACATTAATCCTGCCATTCCATTACTCTCCTCATCTTTGTGCACAGACTAATTATTCCGAAGCCAGCATGCAGGAGAAAATAGAAACATACTTACCCTGGGCTGGAGTAATCTCTTTATTGCGTCAACAAGGCTGGCTCTGTACTGGTCCAGAAACAGGCTGACATTGAGAAGAGAGCAGAATCCAGATTAAACTGGGTTTTCAAGTCTAATGATACTAATGCAGCTAAGTACAAGGTTAATTACACATGTTTACTTAACACTAAGAAAGAGAAATTGCTTCCTTCTATTTAAGTGTCTCACTGGAAAAAAAGAAGATATTGTGGTTGGTGTTATCCAACCTAAAGCCAAGTCATCAGCATGCAATGGGCCAGGATTCACATGTGACAGGGCCATGTGTTTAAGGGCAATTTCTACACCGCTGGTCCGGGGAATCATCTGGTGGAGATGAATCACTCCCAGTGCTTCCTGTCATTGGAGCCCAGTCTCTTAGACCCAGGCCCTCTGCCCACGGAGGGTGCTGTGAGACCACCCTCCAAAAACAAACCACTGGCTCTGTTACATCCAAACCATGGAAGAGATTTCAGTGGTGATGGTTTTCAGTGACTAGGACACACCGAGGTTAGATTCAGGCAGGGACCTAGGAGTAAGCGGCTCTAAAAACACAGACCAGGTTTAGGCAATGTGTCACAAAGACCATGGCAACTCTGGATTTTTCCCCTTGATCTCCATGTTCATTTTTTCCAGTTCACTGTGATTTTTCATTTTTCTCCTCTGGTCTTTTGAGAATTTCTGTTGTTGCTCTGTCACCCCTTTGGCTGGGTCAGTCTGACCCTGTCTTCACCAAGTCTTATCTTGGAAGCTTGAGACAGAGTTTCGTTATCTGGGACTTGCAGGCTAGAACACCTGGCAGCCTTGTGCATCAGCTGTCTCACGAGGGGCGTATGTGAAGCCCCCTACTCTCATTTCTCCTGCTGCAGTTTGGTGTGGGTCCCTGATTTGGCCTCCCTGCTCCTCACACAGCATGAGTAAGTACCACCTACTCTAGGGCCCTGCCTCATCCTTCTCCAAGCTAAGAGTATCAGCTGTCAGGAGGAGGTCTGCTGTGTGGAGCCACACTTCAGGCAAGGGCGGAGTGCAGTTCCAGGTTTACTAGAACTCTCACTCTGATCTTTCTGCAGTGTGACCTTGGGCAAGACACTTCACATGAGGCCTCAGTTTCCTCGTCAATGAAGGCCCACCTATGTGGCTATGGTGGGCATCAAATTAATATATGCTATTTGACAAATATTCATTGATCACCTGCTATATCCTAGGGGCTGTTTCAGGCATTGGAGATAAGCTCTGAATAAGACAAAGTTCCCATCCTCAAGGAGTTTCCAGTCTGTATTCATTATTCATCACCAGTTCTAGCAGAGCATACATACATGAAGGTACTCAATAAATATTTGCTTACTAGCTGACTGGCAGATCAACACAGTCCTTGAAATTGAGGAGCTGATATGGGGTGTTAGTTTCAATGACTCTAAAAGGTTGTACACACTCCTTTACTGGTATTGTTAAGGAGGAATCAACATTTAGGTAGGATATTTCACCAGACTAGGTTCTCTTCCAATTCTCTCATTTGAGAAAGAGTTGTCAAGAGAGTAGTTTATAAGAAGTTTCCAAGAAGTCAGTGCTTGGGTTTCACCATGACATGCTTAGTGGAAGTTTATTCTATAAAATGATGCTTTGAGAAATGGAAAAAGAATCCTCTTAAGATGAGCTGGGGATCATTTCTGGAATGGCTACCTTATCCCATTCCATCCATCAATCAGGATAACCTGATTATATTACCCATGGGAAAATTTTCTTACTGTTCCATAAAACCATGAACTCAAATCTTAGAGCAAAGAATGTATCTAATTCAAAAGCTACAAACATTTGCCTTTAAGTCATATTAATCAGAAATTAATAGCCATTAAGGATTGATAAGAAAGGAATCAAATTGTATCTAAGTGTTTTAAAATTTTTTCTTCAGGACTATATACTGTACCTTATTCTTTAGTGAGGTTATATCTTAAGTTATAATAATTAAGCATTCTGTTTTTGTTTTTTAAGAGACTATCACTGTGGGAAAATATCTCTGTTGGTTACTCAGGCCTATAGGAGACCTGGCTGGTTGGGATACAAAGCATTAAGCAAAAACCCGTTCTCGGTTTATACCTATGCATCCTAAGAGTTGGTAGGATTGTTCGAAATAAATAAACAGCACCTTAAAAGCTGAGCTTAAAACATAACCTTATAAAGTACTATTTCTACTTAATGTTGGTAATGGTGACAAAGATATTAATATCACAGCTCACTAGAAAATGCAGCTTAACGCACAGCACACATTCCAAACAGCTATTTGAAAAGTGATGTTGTCTACTCATCACTCCAAATCAAATTTCCCAAAAGTAATTCTTGTAGTTCCCTAATAGGTTTTTATTCCAAGCAAGCTCACCTTTCTACTTAGCTCTGAAGCAGAATTTATAATGCTTTGTAGGGTACGTCATATGAGCAATTTTAATGTGCTTTACTCAGAGTGATGTATAATCTCCTGAAAATTCACCCCTTAAATAAGTCCTAATGGGCTCAGAGAACAGCAGTAGCTTAAGTGGATCTATTAAAAAAGGCTGAGTGGGTCAGTGATTGGGATGGAGATACCATTTCAACTCTCCCTTCAGCAGTTACTGATCAAAATACATTGACAGGCTAGTTTGGCCCTTAAACACACACACACACACACACATACACACACACTCCTCTATAGAATTCACTTGTGGGATCAACACCTGCTTTGTTTCCTTGATCTGAATCACAGATTTTGTGACAAAGGAAAGGTGCTGGACCATTTTCATCACCTCTCTCTGAATCAGAGTTTTATGCAGAACACAGAGCATCTACAACTCCTCTCATAGAGAAATTAATTAGTGCTGAGAACAAGGAGACACTTCTCTATCAGTATCCACAGAAAGAAAGACCTCTATGTAGTTTACAAGGTGAAACATGCTAAGTTAAATTGACTGTTTTAGAGTTAACTTTCAGCAGAAGAATGGCCTCTATCAGTATTTCTCAACCGATTGTTGGGGGAGCTGGGACTGATGGCATCTTCTGGTCTCACTCAGCTCTACCCCGGGAGGTTGAGAGATCTTTGGCAATTTGTATGTCTTTGGAGCTGAGTTTCCTGAGGTGTGAGGTGAAAGGGCTGACTATATTTGGGTTAAAGATCTTTTTAGGTGTAAAGATCTGCAAGTTGTGATTTAGAACTATTCCTGATCACAGCAACTGGAAGAAAACAAATTCTAGAGCCTATTTTGAGGAAAAAAATTTTTTTCACCAAAACGCCTTTAAAACCAAACTTTTTTCATCATTTAAAGTAAAAATGAGAGAAAATAGAAACAACTCACCGTATACAGTTAGTGTAAAAATGCTAAGAGAGCAAGTGAGGTGCTGTTGTACCTTCCCCCATTTCTTCCCAAAGTCTCCGGCTGCCAGTATGCAGACATGGAGCTGACTGTCCTGCACACCCAATTCTATGAGTCAGGCTATGGGTGGCATTTCAGACTTGCTTTCCAAGCCTTTAGAGAATCCAAATGTACAGAATCGTTTTTATTTTTGCAGAGCTACAATAAACTGGAAAGCCATCAAACACTGAATGAAAGCGTTCATTGGATAAAAAACATCTTAATTCCAGACTCTTAGATTATTGTGATGGAACAAGAGTCTGGAAAGGCAGGCTTAAAATTAACAATCACTTGCTATTTTAAACTCAGCAAGGACCAGGCCAGACTGCATCCCAGCAGAAAGGAACTCTAAAATTAAAGTCAAGATTAAACAAGTCAACCAGCAACTTAATATGCAGGGTTTTTTCTACACCTGTGGTTAAATATTCTAACATTTTGATATTTGTCAACAGCATCCTTTTGCAGGTGTGCTTGTACCTCGATTTTTCCTTCCGTTTATTTCAAAGTTGACATTTTACAAGTTATTTAGGAACTGTTGAACCATGAAACTATATTTCATTGTCAAAAATGCTGAATTAATGACTAGCTGGTGAAATAATGACTAGCTTTTACAGTTTGCCTCTTTATTTTATAATCTAGTTGAGCTACTAAATTTAGAAGTGAACTAAGAGACTGTCTCTTCTGGAAAATAAGTTATTTCCCCCATTGCCCACAGGTTTATGAATGTTTGAATGTAAATATATGAATATATGAATGATTGAAGAACATAAACATATCACAGCTCGTTGTAATCATGTGCATTTTACTTGAACCACAATGTGGGTTTGGAATAGGTTTGTGAATAGAGCTTGTTTTCATGTAAATGGGATCAAGCAGTACCACTGGTTAGCTATTCAGAGAATCAGACAATGCCACCCTTGCTGGAAATGCTTCAATAAGAATTTAATCCATGCACCTAATATTTGAACTCCGACTCTTGCTTCATATTCCTGTGGCCTAATCCAGATCTCATTGACTGACAATGACTAAGGGATGGTGTGAGACTTAATGTGATCTATTTATGTGTGGCACCAATTTCTGGCACTGAGTATTTTGGGTTTCATCTTGGAGGTGGTGTCTAAAGAGAGCTTTCTTTTCCTCCTCCGTGACATTCTAAAAAAAAAAAAAAGGCAGCATGGTCTGCCTGCCTGCCCGTAGAAGCAGCATCCATGTAATAACTCTGACAGAGAAACACCAAACCAACAGGACATAAAGAACTCATGGAGCCCTGTGCTTCAGTGCCATAAGCACAACATGCTTATTATAAACATCACTCTACTTTCTAAGTTTCTAAGCAGCTTACCCATCCCTGTGAATATGAAGAGAGACCATTACCAAACCATTCTTTTGGAAGTAATGTCAGCATCACAGTGAGAGTAGTTTAATGTTTCACATTTACAAATGGGAAATTATAAACAGGCTGATGTTCTGGCACTTAGAACATCAGGAGAAAAAAACCTTAGCAATTCATACATAGAAAGCCATTTATAAAATAAAACTTGGTGTATTCAGTTCATTTGAATCCACAAATTCTCCCATAGCTACTAACTGTGTGTATGTATACGGTGTGTGTGTGTACATGTAACATTGTATTATGTTATGTGTTTGTAATGAAAGCCTTAACTGAATATGCACTATGTATATCAGTTGTATGTGACCCTGTTGTTGGCTAGGGAAAAAAGACTATTTTTCAAACATGTTGTGTGGCTATTTTTAACCTGAGAACATTAATCAGAAAAGAGCTTAAATCTTACTTCCTCTGCTTGTCTCTCTGGTACAAATAGGATGACATGGTGTGAGTGTCCATAACACAGGGCATGACAAAGCCAGGCTGTTTTGATATTTGTGTGAAGGACAAATTTAACTCTAAATCTCTTGACCAAACCTGACTTTCCCCACATAATCAGAGCCCATCCGTGTGCGACCCTCGTCTAAACCTCCAAGAAGACACTGCCCTCCTTCCCTCTTTCCGCTGCTGTCTGATCTGACTTTCATGCTTAATCTGATCTAATCCTGCCAGCATTATCTTCATCTGTGCAATGAAACCTGGAGGATCCTTTCTCATATTTGGTGAGGAAAGGCATTTACTAAATTACTTGCTCAAATCATATGGTGAGCTTTTAGCTCCTTATTTTTGATTAGATGAAGGATGTAACATTGAGACACAATATCAATGATTAGTCAGAAATCTGTTTCTCCCTTTTTTGGAACAAGGTTTTCTGAAATTGGGTGCAAAGAGACTAAAAGGCCATGGAAAACTAGAAAAGCTCAGCTAAAAATAGAAAAAAATATTTATTTTTCACTGAAAAGTATTCTTCAGGAGAAAAAAAAGCAAATCTAATTCCATGACTTAGGTAGAAAAGTTACCCATTGAAAAATCTTATTAAGTAATAATAACAATAAAAAAGACTTCTTGAAAATTTCATTCCATTCATTCAATTCTCCCACAGGGAAAGTCTTCTCTGGGATCTGGATCTTATGATTAGTTTTATTAATATAATAGAGCTTCCTCAGAATTTGAACTTGTGTTTTCAAATCTAAAGTGTCATAAAAAAAATCATCATGATAAAACTACAAATAACATCTTATTCTTAACAGGGAAAATACTTGTGAATTGTCAATGTTTCCCATATGCCAAAATAATTATTATTCAACACTCATGAAGAAAAGACATAAGATTAGCTGAAATAATTATTAAGGTTTGATACATATTTCTCCTGTAACTTAGGATCAGACTTTGATTAACAATAAGTAGGTTGGGCTAAAAGAGAAGACAAAATATCTAACGGAAATTATTTTTAAAAAGCAGGCACCTGACAGATTTTAATATTATTATTTGCATAACAATAAAATGTAATTTTATAATTCCTGTTTTATGTATAATTAAATATCATAATTGAATACACTGAAAATATTAGATAGCAAACATACATATTAAGAAAAGCTATTTCCCTAAAGATATTTCATAGATAAGTTTATTTGCTGGAGTGTATATGTGTGTGTACACGTATATTTATTCCCTTATATCAATAGTCAGCTCTCCTAAGAAGTAAGCTAATTGAGCTGTTTGTGTTGATAAACTCCTTTTTCTCCAGACTATTCCTCTCCGAGCCATAATTATTTGCAATTTGCCTAAGTCGTCCATTTACTGATACGTCAAGCATGAAACAGAGGCAATTCCAGAAAATGGAAATGCTTCTCAAAATCAATCTTTGGGAAATAATGTGGTAGAAGTTACTGTGTGATAGAAGACCACCTTATAACTGTCACATGGAGATGAATATTAATTTGTTGAGGTTAAGGTGGCTTTGTGCTTCATTTGTTGACTTTGCTTAGCCGTCAGCAAAGCAGCACAGCCCAATTACTCCAGCAAAGCTATTTTTTCTAACAGGAGTTTTATGATTTTTATGTACTTACCAGTCAGCACACATAACAATGTCAAAATGTCCTTCCAGTTGAGAGACATCTGTCTCATTATCCCATCGTAAAACGCTTGAGGAGAAAAAGATTTTAAAAATTATACTTAGGTTTTTTTTTTTAACTTTTGATTTTGAGCTATTAAGATTATTTTTTGTGGCACTTGAAATTATTTAAAAGGTATATACAAATTATTTCAAAAGGTATAATAAAAAAAACTAGGGATGTAACTGTCTGTTCTTTATTTTATTTAGTCTTCAAATCTAGAAGAGGAAGAATTCTCTATTTAAACACAATAGTTAAGCTTTTGCTAGTTCTTAAAGGTTTTTGTAGACAAACCAGGGGAAAATACCTTCTCTTTACCATAGTCGTTAGAATGAGTCTAGACTCTTAACATCAATGAGGTACATATTGAAATCAAAGTATTTCCCGTCTGACTGGAATACAAATTTATAAAAATAAATGAAGTGAAACATATTGTATATCTACCTTACCTGGCATGTCAGTAGGATTTCATATTGATGAAATGAGCAATTTGCCATCAGGAAAAGAAAGAAAAGCCAACTTTCATTTCGTAGTTCTCAGTTTTCAGGCACATTTTAAAATTCACCCAGCCTGATACTTACTTTCCAAAAGAGGATCAGGTTTTAAACTTCAAATTAACAACAATAATTAATAACATTTGAAAATTCTAATTATGCTTATGAAGCCAACTAGAGATTTTAAGTTATTCTCAATTAATAACTGTGATGATTACCATTTTACCAGATTAAAGTATTTTAATGATTCCTCTCTCCACCACATCAAAACTGTGATTTGCAGTACTATTTTTCAAACTAAAATTCTGCTCCTATTTTCTGTTTTGATTATTATTTAAAACTAAACCGAGTGAGCCTATCCCCCCGTCCTGTTATATTTGCTTATCTTGGTAGGTTCTTTATTTCTCCTAGATCTTCCCTGGGTGAAAAGTCATATGTTTGAATATAAAAATAAGTCTTTCAGTAAGTCCAAAAGTTCTTTTCATATACATTAACATACGTCACTGCTGGTGAATTTCTTAAGGTAGAAAAGACAAACACATCACCACGAAAATACCTATACAGATTGAGCATCAGTCGTTCATTCACTCATTCAACTCATTCTTACTGAGCACCTACTATGTGTCAGGCCCTGTGCTGTGCCACAGGCTGTGTCTTCGTGGAGGCAGCCTAGCAGGCCACACAGACACACAAACTCGTAATTTGAATGCCTTGTCCTATGTGTTGCATAAGCATACAGACTCGGAGCCCCAGGGAGGGCTCTCCAGAAGTGGGTGACCTCTGTGCTCCCAGATCCTGTGACATGTGGATGAGTTGTATAAATTAACTCTAGTGTTGTTGTACTTGCCTAGGCCCACTGGAGAGCCAAGAGACAGAAGAAACTAGGAAACTCCTAAGGGATTAAAGCTTACTTCATTTTTGAATTGACCCCTCAGAATCTCCATGCCCCTGGAGAGAGTGGTAAATAACCAACACCAACTTTTCCAGAAATGCTGAAGCTTCTAGTGCAGCTGGGACTCAGGCTCAGTGGGAGAGTGGGCCTGTTGCCCTCAGAGACCTAAGAGTCTTAGAGAGTTTCTATACGAACAAGATGGTTTAAAATATAGATCTATGCTAGACTTTCTCAGATCATAAAAGTAATGTATCAATTACACAAATTTTGGAAAAAGAGAAAAGTATTAAAATTACTCATAATCTTATCATTCCATGAACCATTTTTCAGAAGATGCTTCTAATACATGTGTAATTACTAAAGCACAAGAACAGAAAGTGCAGGAAATCCTGTGACGGATACTGGATATTGGATTCTTCAGGTACTTCAGCCTCTTGGAGAGACAGGGACCTAGCCAGAAATTGGCTGTGGATCACCACAGCAGATGTAATAAGTTGTGATTCTAAAAGAAACTGAAATGCTTGGCTTGGCCACATGGACCACAACATTCCCAAAAGGCATTTTCCCCCAATTCTCACGAGGCTTATGGTTTGCTGTCCCCCTAACCATAAGCATGTGACAAAGAGGGAGGGGTGTATGGACTGAGTCCAGCTTTGGCATGACAGACACATCTAGGTTCAAGTACTGGTTTCTTTCTTTACTAGCTGTGTGAACTTTGGAAATTATTTAACCTCTCTGAGTTTGTTTTCTCATCTGTAAAAAGGGTATAACAATGGCCACCTTCTTGAATACTCTAAGAACGCTATTCACGCTGTATTCTGGAGTTGTGTTGTTCACATAGCATACAATGAGAATGGTGGCCCTGGGAGTTGTGAAATCAGGCAGCCATCTATCTTGGAAGACTAAGACGATGGTGACTTCAATATTCAAGGAGCTGGTCCTTCCAACTCCTCTCTTCCAATGATCTTGCCCTCCCCCCTCCTCTGACACTCACATGATGGTCATGCACACTAGAGCAGTGCTTCCGTTGTGGGGAAGGACCAGATTTATTTGTTGTTTATATCCTATCTGTTTATATCCTATCTGATACTTTTGTAAAATATAATAACAAATTAATAGACAAATGAAATTAAAAACGCAAAGACGTTAGAATACAAGTCTGCTGATCAGATGCTTGGGTGTCACAGCAGTTTTTCTAAACACTTACTTTCACTTTCTGAATGCACTTCACTGCAGATCAGTAGCATACAGTTCACAGACTCCAGTCTAAGTCCTATTGATGAGCAACAGTGCTCCAGAACTTGTCTTTATCAATAGCTGCAACCCTGACCCACTCTCTGACCAGCCCCTCTATCTTTCACAGCTCACTCCCTCTAGACAGTATTCTAATTCCAACCATTCTTCAATCCCACTGGCCTACAATCTGCTGATCCTATCACCATGTCACTGACCCCCTTCCCTAATGTTTCTCTTCCCTCCTTGCCCAGCTTAGATCCCATAGCCAATCATTTTAACTACTCCCTTGCACAAGCCCTCACCCCCATCCCTTTCTTACTTCCTCACATTTGTTCAATCCAGCTCTCTGCCTGCTCTGAGACTGCACCTGTGCACCTGAATGTGGCTGGAGAAAGCACGCAAGCATCTTGACTGGCTTCGCTTTAAATTCATGACCATAAACCTCAAGTGGACTCTTAATGATGTCTGGCAGTTATACTTATGTTTCCCTTGTCCATTTACTCTCCTAGGTCATTATTTTGCACTACTTTCTCTGTTTTAAAAATTCGAAAACTTCCTCCCTCATCTTCAGCTGATGACCTTGCTTCCTACTCTACTGTCAAAATTACAGCAATCAGATGAGAACTTCCACCACACTTATACTCCTAACAGCATCTGTACATAAATACTCTTCCTTCCTGCCTGTTATCATAGATGAATTAGCCACACTCCTATCTAAAGCCGGTATCTCCTCTAATAACACTAGATCCATCCCCTTGTGTCTATTCTAGGGCTCTGGCAAGTCTCTCGTCTCTGTCCTACGTTATCAGCTCTTTCCTCTTTACTAAGTTATTTCCGTAAATATCCAAACATGCAGTTATTTTCCCTCTCTTAAAATATCCTCTTTTGACTCTACCTTCCCCTCTGGTTATTGCTCCATTTCCCTCATCTTCTTCTGCAGCAAAACTCTGAAAAAGTTGTTGAAACTCTCTTTTTTCAATTCCTTTCCTCCCATTCTCCTTAAATCAATTCCAATCAGACTTTCATCCCCAGTGTTCCACCAAAAATGCCCTTGTCAAACTCATCAAAGGATTCCACATTGCTAAATTCGCATCAGTTCTTAGTCTTCATCTTACTTGACCTATCAGCCTGGACCTCATCCACGAACTACAGATTCATATATCCAACTTCCTATTTAATATTTCCACTTGGATATCTAATGGATATCTCAAACTTAACATGTCCATTATTGAATTCCTCATCATCCTTCCCCAAATTCACTTAATTCACAGTCTTTCTCATCTTGTAAATTCCATCTTTCCAGTTGCTCAGCCAAAAACCTTGAATACATCCTTGACTCTTCTTTTTCTTTTACACCCCACATTGGATATGCAGGAAATACAATTAGTTCTTCCTTCTAAATATGTCAAAATCCAACTTCTCTTTATTTCCATTGCTCCCATCGTGGTCCAAACTACTATCATCTCTCATCTGAATTATTGCATAGTCTCCTAATTGGTCTCCCTCCTTCCACCCATCACTCTACAATCTCTGCTCAAGAGAGCAGCTGCAATGATCCTCTTAAAGCATATATCAAATCATGAGCGTCTCCTACTTACTACCTTGTAACGGCTCCTCTCTTCATGCAGAGTAAAAGTCAAAGTCACTACAATGACTGATACGACCCTATGCAATCCAGTTACCACATGGACTTCATCTCCTATCACTCCCTCCTTGCTCTCTTTGCTTTAGCAATACTGCCCTCCTTACAATTTCTTGACTATACCAGACATGCTTCTGCCTTATGCCCTTTATATTGGCTGCTTCCTCTGAGTTCACACAGATATCCCTCCAGATATCCCTATGGCTTGTTCTCTTGCCTCCTTCAAGTCTTTATTCAAATGTCTTACCTTCTGAGAAAGGCCTACACTGACCATTCCATTTAAAATTGCAATCATTAGTTTCCACTCCAGACTCCTGAACACCCTTATCCTGCTCTTTATTTTTTATAGCAGTTACTACCCTTTAATGTGTTATATAACTACATTATTAATTTTGTTTATTCTCTCTTTCTCTAGTATAACATAAGCACCATAGGAACAGAGATTTTTTAAAAATTTGTTTTGTACCATGATGTATTTTCATTGCCTAGAATAGTTCCTGACACACAATAGCTGCTCAATAAATATGTTATGTGAATGGACTGTGTATGAACATACTTAGCATAGTGCCTGGCACACAGAAGGCACTCAAGAAACAAAGTTTCCTAATTAAGCTGTTCTCTGAATACAGTGTGTAGATTAACTAGCTATGGAGGCCAGTCAAAATGCTTTCTGAGGATTTCTGCTTTTTGCAAAGATAGAGTAACAAGGACTTCATTTACCCTATTGCCTGAAACAACCAAAACAACTAGACAAAATATATATGACAATAGTTTTTAAGACACTGAAAAACAGCAACAAAGGACAGTAATCCTTGAGAGAGGGGGAAAAACTTAAGTGTGACCACAATTACCCCGGCTTACTGCCTTGGGAGAGTTTTCAGGCCACAGCACAGGGAGGGAGAACTGAGGTGGACTCCTGAGCTAAGGAGATGGAGCTGAGAGTCTGAGGAAACCAAAGCAGTCAGAGTTCCCAGTATAGAGTACCAGATAGGACGGTGCTGCACAGAGAGAGAACTCCAAAGATCTGTGGATAGTCCCCCTAGGGTATTCTGCAGAGTACCAACTGGTGCCTGTGTATGATGAAACTACTTGAGGTTGGGGAAAGAACCATCTGAGAGGATTGGAGGGGAAAGAGCCAGTGCTCACATAGGGCCAGGAATGGTGCCTGTTGCCTCCAGCCACTCTAGAAAACCTCATAATTCACAGGGCACTGGGTAGAGTACTCATATGGATCTTGTCTTAGTAGTGGGAATAATTAGCCCTAGACTAAATGCTGCTCTGGTTCTGCCTAACAAATCTTAAAAGTAAGACCCAAAAGGATCAAACTATTTCCAAATAACTGCGTCCTAGAACAAAACTCAAAAACAATTACAGGAATACAAAAACATTAATATCCTAACAAGGTAAAACTCAAAATGCCTGGCATACAATCAAATATTATCAGACATGCAAAGAATTGAAATAATAAAACCCATAATGAGGAGACAAATCAAATAATTGCACTCAATCTAAAACTGACACAGATGTTAGAATTAACAGACAAGGGCATTAAAATAGTTATCATGGTGGTATTCACTATATTTACAAAGTTGAGTAGAGGGGTTGGCCTAGTAGCACAGTGGTTAAGTTTGCACGTTCCAGTTCGATGACCTGAGGTTTGCTGGTTCGGGTCCCGGGTGTGGACCTATGCTCAACATCAAGCCATCCTGTGGCAGGCGCCCCACATATAAAGTAGAGGAAGATGGGCACCGATGTTAGCTCAGGGCCAGTCTTCCTCAGCAAAAAGAGGAGGATTGGTGGCAGATGTTACCTCAGGGCTAATCTTCCTCAAAAAAAAAAAAAGTTGAGTAGAGATATGGAAGATATTTTTAAAGCCCCAAATCAAACTTCTAAAGATGAAAACTACAATATCTAAGAGGAAAAATACATTGGATGGGATTAACAGCAGATTAGACATTGCAGAAGAGAAAATTAGTGTACTTGAAGATAAAGCAATAGAAACTATCCAAAATGAAATACACAGAGAAAAAAAAGAATAAAGATATATTTAAAAAGTTAGTGTGTGAGCTGTGAGGCAAATTTAAGTGGTGTAATTGGAATTCCCAAAGGATAGAAGAGAATGGGAAGCAGAAAAAATTTTTGAAGAAACAATGGCTAAAATTTTTCACTCTTAACTGACATCAAAAAATGTCAACAAACTCCAAGCACAAGAAACGTGGCACATAATAATCTAACCAAATTGCCCAAAATCAGTGATAAAAACAAAATCTGAAATGTATCCAGATTAAAAAAACAGTATATACAAATAAAGATAAGAAGGACAGCATATTCCTTGTCAGGAATATGCAAATCAGAAAACAGTGGAGTGACATCTTTAAAGTACTGAAAGGGAAAAAATTGTCAACCTAGAATAGTATAGCCAGTTAAAATACATTTTTTCAAAAAAGGAATGTAAAATACATGTTTTCAAACATATAAAAGCTGAAAGAATTAATCAGCAGATATGCACTCAAGAAATCTAAAGGAAGTTCTTCAGACAGAAGAAAATTCATACCAGATGGAAATATAGATCTATAGAAAGAAATTATGAGAACCAGAAATTCTAACTACGTGGGTAAACATATAAGGTTTTTTTCTTATTATTTTATTCTCTTTTAAAATATAATTGACTAGTTAACCAAATAACAAGTATTGTGGAATTTATAACATATGCATAAATAAAATATAGGACAACAATAGTGTAAAGACTGGGATGGGAGAAATGGAAGCACACTACTATAAGGTTTTTATAGTATAGATGAAATGGTATATCATTTGGGGATAGATTGTGATAAGTTAAAGATGTATACTATAAAAACTAACACAGCCTCTAAAAGAACAAAACAAAAAGTTACAGCTAATAAGTCAACAAAGGAGATAAAATAGAATAATTTTAAAATACTCATTTAATCCAAAGGAAGGCAGAAAAAGATGAAAATAAGAACAAAGAATAGATGGGACAAACAGAAAACAAAAAACAAAATGACAAATTTAAATCTAACCATATTAATACTTATACTAAATGAAAATGGTCTACTACCCCAGTTGAAAGGTAGAGAGTGTCAGATGGGATAAAATACTAGACCCAAGTATATGTGTGTCTACATGTGGCTTACAATAAATGTATTCTAAATATAAAGCCACAAATAGGTTAAAAGTAAAAAGATGAAAAAAGATATAGTGTTGCTATTAAAAAGAAAGCCTGAGTAGCTTTCTTTTATATCAGACATAGTAGATTTCAGAGCAAAGAACATTATTGGGTGTAAAGAGGATCACTTAATAACATTAAAGAGTCAATTCAAGAAACAGACAAAACAATTCTAAATGTTTATGTACCAAATAACAAGAGCTTTGAATACCTGAAGCCAAAATGGGTAGAACTATAAGAAAACAGACAAAACCACAATTATAGTCAGAGGTTTCAATATTCCTTTCAATGATTTAATTGAACAAATAGAAAATAAGCAAGGCTATAGATGACTTGAAAAACACTGTTAGCCAACTTGACTTAATTGGCATTTATAAAACACTCCACCCAACAAAAGCAGAATATACACTCTTTTCAAATAGATAAGGAACATTTACCAAGATATATCTATTCTGGGTCATAATTTAAGTCTCAACAAATTGCAAAGGATTCCAGTCATAACAAAAAATATGTTCCCTGACCATGATGGAATTAGATTAAAAATCAATAACAAATTAGAAATCAATATTCTCTATAACATCTCCAAATAAATGTATATAAATGTTACACTTATAAATAACCTAGGGTCCAAAGAAGAAATCAAAACAAATATTGAAGAGTATTTTTAATTGAATGAAAATGAAATTACAATGTATCAAAATTTGTGGGATACCACTAAAGCAGCACTTGGAGCGAAATTAATACCACTAAATGCCAATATTAGAAAAGAAAGAAAATTCGCTAAATAAACAAAAAAAGAAGACTAAGTTAAACCCACATAATCAGAAGAAAGGAAGTAAAGATTAGAACACATACAATTTTTCCTTGGACAATGCAAATCCAACATCTATTCCTGATAAAACTCTCAGCAACCTAAGAATTCAAGGGAACCTCCTGAACCTAAAAAAGATTATCTGTGAAAAACCTACAGCTACTATCGTACTTAATGGTGAAAGATTACATGCTTTCTCCCTAACTTCAGGAACAAGAAAAGGATGTTTCCTATTCAACATTGCACTGGAGATTCTAGCCACATTAATAAGGCAAGAAAAAAAAGAAAAGGCATCCAGATTGAAAAAGAAGATGTAAAATTGTCTTTATTAGCAGGCAACATGATCATCTATGTAGACTATCCAATGGGCTATACAAAAAAGCAACTAGATATAATAAGTGAGTCTAGCAAGGTTGTGGGATACAAGATCAATATACAGAAATCAGTTTTATTTCTTCATATAAGCAAAAAAACCTGAAAATTGGAATTTCCAATTCTATACCATTTACAATAGCATAAAAATATGAAAGAGATAATTCTGACAGAAGATAAGAAAAATTAAATAAGATCTAAATACATGGAGGTAAGCTGGTGGACAAAAGATAGTATTTTCCACAAATAGCGTTTTAACAATTGGATGTCCATATTAAAAAAAAAAAGAACTTCTATCCATATCTTGCACCATATTCAAAAATTAGCTCAAAATGAATCACAAATATAAATGTAAAGCCTAAACTATGAAATGTGTAGATGAAAATACAGGAGAAAATCTCTGTAACCTTGGGCTAAGCAAAGATTTCTTAGATATGACACAAAATGCATGATCCTCAAAGAACAAATTGGTACATTGAACTTCATCAAAATTAAAAGGTTCTACATCTTTGAAAGATGCTATGAGGAGAATGGAAAGACAAGCCACAGGCTGGGAGAAAACATTTGCAAATCATATCTCTGATAAAGAGCTTATAGCCAGAATATATATAGAACCCTCGGAGTATGTCAATAATAAGAAAACAAGCAATCCAATAAAAAAAAAATGGGCAAAGCATTTGAACAGACGCTTCATCAAAGAAGATATATAAATGACAAATAAGCACAGGAAAAGATACCCAACATCATTATTCATTAAGGAAATTCAGATTAAAACCCCAATGAGCTACCACTGTATACCTAGTAGAATGGCTATAATTTAAAAGACTGTCCATATTGAGTGTTGGCGAGGATGTGGAGGCAATGGAATTCTCCAACACCACTGATGGGAATATAAAATAGTACACCACTTTGGAAAATGGTTTGGCAGGTCCCTTAAAAAGTTAAATATACACCTTTGTATGATCTAGCTGTTCCACTCCTAGGTGTTTGCCCTAGAGAAGTGAAAGTGTATATCCATACAAAGCATATATCTATATATCCAATATGTACATAAATGTTCAGAACAGCTTTATTTGTAATAGCCTCAAACTAGCAACAACCCAAAAGTTCATCAATGGATGAAAGAATAAACAAATTGTGGTACGTCCATACATTCAGATACAGTAGTAATAAAAAGGAAATAACTCAGGAATAAAAAGGAAAGAACTATTGATAGATGCAACAACATAGGTGAATTTCAAAATAATTTTACTGACAAAGAACACTGACTAAAAAAAAGGACATACTGAATGATTCCATTTATTTTAAACTCACCTCACGCCCATCACAATGGTTATTTTTAACAATACAAGAAATAACAAGTATTGGAGAGGATGTGGAGAAAAGAGAACCCTAGGAAATTGCTAGTAGGAATGTAAATTGGTGCAGCCATTATGGAAAACAGTATGGAGATTCCTCAAAAAAATTAAAAATAGAACTACAATATTATCCAGCTGTTCCACTTATGGGTATTTATCCAAATAACACAAAAACAGTAATTCAAAAAGATATATGCACCCCTATGCTCATTGAAGCATTATTCACAATAGCCAAGACTTGGAAAAAACCAAAGTGCCCATCAACAGATGAATGGATAAAGAAGACGTGATATAGAAACACAACGGAATACTTCTCAGTCATAAAAAGATGAAATCTTGCCATTTGTGATAACGTGGATGACTTTGAGGGTATTATGCTAAGTGAAATAAGTCAGACGGAGAAAGACAATTACCATGTGATTTCACTCATATGTGGAAGATAAAACAACAACAACAAAGAAACACATAGATACAGAGAATAGATTGGTGGTTACCAGAGTGGAAGGCAGGGGGAGGGCAAAAGGGGTAAAGGCTATACAGAAGCCGAAATATAATGATGTACACCTGAAATTTATGTAATGTTATAAATCAACGTTCACAATTAAAAAAAGAGGAAAAAATCTCTAGAATATATAAAATAATATATAGTGAGGAAAAGTAAATCAGTGGTTTCCTGGGGAAGGAGGAACCTTCAAGGAGCAGAAAGGAGGGATTACAAAACTTATAAAATTAAACATAAAGTTTATGGAACGCTAATTTTACCATAACAAAACTGTAAAACAAAAAACTAAAAAGAAGATGCTTTCTGAAAGAGAGCAGGGCACATATTATACATATAACTAGGCCCTCTGACCTATATAAGCTTTACTAACTAAGGCATAGCATTCACATGTAAAGACATGTAAAGGATAGTTCTACCAAACACTCAAATCATGTCAACGTGTTACCTGTAATTATATTGACATCAAAGTAAAATGTATGTTGCCTCTATTTTATTTCATCACAATGTCAAAATCTTATTTCTGTTCAAAATTCATTACAAAGTAAAGTACAATTTTACAGATAGAAATATAAAACCAATAATCATAACAGAATTCCTCATGCTTTAGAAAAATCGTAATAGCTATGGGCATGTCAAACCGGTTAAGTTTAACAGGTGTAGTACAGCAGAAAGAATGCTGGGCTTTGCAGCTAGAAAGCTCTGAGTTCAAAGACTGACTCCACCACGTACAAGCCAGTGAGGCTGAGTGCTCTATCATTGCCCTCCTCTGTGAAAAAGAGACAGCAATAGATGCATTGCACCACCAGAAAGAATTGAATGAGATAGAATATATGAAAGCACATAATGGGTGCTCAACAAATATTAGTTTCCCTTCCCTTACTCTTGCACTAACTTAGGTCTTTCATTCTGGCTTTGAGTTTGGAGTTTCAACCTGAAACGCAAAACCAAAGGATTCCTACCTTGGGATTTAAAACTCTCACTAAAAAAAATTTCTTGAACAGAGAGCGTGTGTTTCAAGTTTGTAATAAAACCTAATGTCAAACATGTTCAACCTAATTTGTAATTCATTGTATTTTAATTCATATTAATTATATTTCATGGGGAGTTAAAGCATTTCTTTTCTCATATGCCCATGGTTAATATTTCTTTGTTTACCATTATATTTGCAACCCCTGGTTGGGGATAAGTCACAGTTTTAACTCTGCTGTTGAAAAGGCAGACCCTTGTGTATCTGCAAAAGCAGTCTACTGATACAATTCTTGATCATGCTTGCTAAATGTAATGAATTTAGAGTTATTCAAAAACACGCTATCTTCTTACCAGCAGTGGGGAAGGCAGTAGTTTTCTTTGCATGGATATTATAGGCATTCTTTGCAATGGACTCCAGTAGCCTTTCCCACAGTTTCTTTCATCTTGCTTCTCAAGGCCTATGTGGGCTCAGCTCACCCTCACAGAGGACACATTCAAGTAATTTACAGTGTTTACCTAACCTTGGGAATCGTTTCTCTTCTTTTAAAAGATTCCCTATTTGTCACTTGTCCCTCCATTTTTCCTGATCTTTTATAGAGGTTCAAAATGTCATATGCTAGGATCCTTTATAATAAAGCGTTTTAGACACTTGGGGAAAGGAATACCATCTAAATCTAGAACAGAAAACCAAGAAGGAGAGAGGGTACCAGTCTGTTGATTCCCTAATTTGTGAGCCAGTCCATCCACAAAGTGTTACTGAACACCTCACTAGAGTCTGTGAACAGCTGAACCAAGAGGACCTACTTCTAAGTAACAAAATTATAATAGTCAAAGGGAACATGTAGCCTTATTTGGAAGACAAGACATTCCAATGACACAAAGAATTACAGATGGTCATGTTGAGGGAAGATATCCTGAAGAAGATGGAAGGTGGAATGTGATCTTAAAGGCAGGATTTAGACAGGAAAGAGGAAGAGGAAGGACATCTTAGACAAAGCCTAAAGAAGAGACAAGGGTTTGGAGGCTTGGATGCTACACATCCCTGTTTTCAGCTCCCTAAACTTTCCACATCTTTGTTCTCAGCAGATGACCTTACTGAGAACCTACAGATTTCTGATGTCATCTTTTCCCTCTTCTTCATCTTTTCTTTTCCTTTTGTCCAAAAGGAAGTAGGATCACTTGTCCTTTCAAGGAGAACCCCCCCCCCCCCCAAACTGTGCACAAGATAAAACCACTCCTTCCTCTTTCCTCTCGGTCCATGATTTTCAAACTTGAGCATGTATAGGAATCCTCAGAAAGTTTGTTAAAACACAGATTGCTGGGCTTCCATCCCAGAGTTTCTGACTCTGGGGTGGGGCTTAAGAATCTGCCTTTGTAACAAATTTCCAAGTGATGCTGATGCTGCTGGTTTGGGGACCATACTTTGAAAAGCACTACTCTAGGTCCTTGGTCCATCAAATACCCCCCTTTCATATCTTTACTTCTTTGTTCTTTGCTGTATTGGCATGCCTGCCAACACACCCAACTCTTCCTTCAACTCTGCTTCCCCTTAGTACACATACTATTTCCCTCTTGCCCTTTGCCATCAACATTTTTGCAGGAGTAGTCTACTCTCATTGCTTCACCTGCCCTTGCAACATGACCTTTCTCACAACAGTCATTAGCATTGCTCTTCAATTTGCTGACACTGCTGATCACCCTCTCCTTGAAATTCTCTCCTGGACTTGCTTCCATTGAGGACACCACCATTTGGAATCAGGCTTTCTGTTTTCAGTTCCTTCTCAGCATCCCTTACTGGCCCCTATTACTCTGCTCCTGAAGCACAGACACCTTCCAAGATTCTGTCCTTGGCCATCTTCTCTTCTGACTTCCCAGTTTCCATGGTTCTACTCCTAGCTCTTGATTTTGATCTCCAAATCTTCTAGCCCAACGTTTTCCTGAGACTTGAACTTTTATTCTTGACCGCTTGCTAGCTATTGTCACATCCAGAACACATATTTATGTTCTACAACCACCTCAAATGTTGCATGTCCCAAACTGCTCTCTTACTCCTTCCGCTATTTTACTTCCCACGTACGGTCACTTCTCCGGAAAGGCCCCCAAATTTGCTTGCCATTCTCCACTGTCATTCAGGCCTGGACTACCTGTTTCCAGTTCTCTTACCACTGACATGGCTTTAAAAACAAAAAAAGCTTTTTATTATAAAATAAAACATTGAAACGGAAAACAGCACGAAGTAAATATATGTCAGTTAATTATTATGAGGTAAATACCCGTGTAACCCCACCCAGATCAAGAAACAGAACTTTGCCTGAGTCCCTTTACGTGCTCTGTCCCATTCACCTCCCTTCCACCCCAATGTAATGACTTCCTAACTGGTCTGTGGGCCTCTGGCCTCTCCTCATTCATCAAACCAGATAACTAAATTTGCCTGGACACATCTTTTCTACTCCTATGCCTTTGGTTATTTCCTCCCTGCTTTTCATACTTAGAATGCCCTCTTCAACTGCTTTTCTTCCCTCACCTTTCATCTTCTAAATCACAGCTCAAGGGCTACCTCCTTCATGAAGCTTTCTCAGATCCCTCTACCCCGAACTGGGAGATCTTCTCTTTATCCTTACTTTGCATGATTAACCCCATTAGAGCAGACTCTCTTAGATCTTAGTAGCTGGACAAGTGTCTATCTCTCATCTGGATATCTTGAGCTTCCTAAGGCAGACACTTCACCTTATTCATCTTTATAACCCCTAAAGAGGCCGTCACACTGCTGTACACGTAGCAAACTCTAAATGACATTTAATTATATTGAGCTTAATAACACAAGTTGGACTAGAATTGTGTCTAACAGTGAACTATTTTAGGCAAAAAAGTTATTAATTAACAAAATTAATACCATACCCTTATTTAAAGAAGAGTGTATATAAAATAGATACAGCAAAAAGAAAAAGCTTTTCGGCGACTGTGAAGCTAGGGAGGTTAGATCTCTTTGTCCTCACAGCCCGTCGACCCTCCCCCAAAACCCCTCAACAAAATGATCCCTCCCCCCTACAAAAAGTCCAGAAAACAAGGCAATTCTTTTAAAGAGATCCAAGTATTATTTCTGGGTCTCCCTCTTTTTCAACTAGGCTGGAATTAGTGTTTCTCAACTGGCGTAGTATTGGCATTTGGACAGGACAATTCTTAATTGTCGTGGACAGTCCCTTGCATTTTAGGATGTTTACAATCTCTGTTCCCTCCAGTACTAGTAATAAAACTTACTCTTCGTGACAACCAAACAAAAATGTCCTAGACAGTTAAGGTGTGGAGGGGGGCACACAGTCCACCTTTGGGTAAGAACCACTGGTGGATCATCCCAAAGGCCTCTTCTGATGTCTGCTACTTTATGAATCCCAACAACTAAAGGCTGTGATATAGACAAGAAACTAATCAGAATTACTCTTCTATCTGTACAATTTTCCCCTTCCCACAGCCATTCATGTCTTCATTAAGATGACACCATTAAAATTCAAAGTCCAAAGTGAGGAATAAAGCCCTCACATGGAAGGTAAAAAAATACCTCTCCTAAGGACAAATAAGATGTCCACAGATTCACCTTTGTGGTTTTAGTCGGTATGCTAAACTCAACAGAAATCTAGGGATAAAATGGGCTTATCAAAGTGTGATCTGTGCTCCAGATATTAGAATCACCTGAGGAGAGTGTTAAAATGTCAGATTCATGAACCTCAACCCCAGAAAGTCTGATTCAGTAACGAATTTTTGTTTTCAAAAAAGCACCACATGTAATTCCCATGACAATGGGTCATGAGCCACTTGGAGAAACTTTATTCTAGAAGATATTTACCTGTTTGGGTTTGGATTTAGAATACTCTTTAGCCGTAGCTCTAGACTTTAAATTCCATGTGCCGAATGTCTTTATTTTCAAAAGGGGGATTTTAAAAAGGGTGCCACTCCAGAGAACTAAGAGTGGCCCTAAAGACAGAATTGATTAAGAATACTCTCTGCTGGATCACTAAGGGAAGGAGGCAACATCACTGATTAATCAAAACAAGATTTCATTTATATAAATTCCTTGAAACAGATTACCTGGCCAACTTTGTTGGTTTTATCTTGAAATGAAACTAATTTACATTTCCAGACTAGGAATAAGACTTGGAGAAAGGTAAGAGGGAAGTAAAATTAGGTCTTAATGAAATTTTTACCTCAGAAGATGTACAAGATTAACTACAGACAATTGAGAGCTGACAGTAAGTCAGGTCCCGTCCTTTCTCTATAAATGCATGACATCCATAAAATAAACAAGAGAACAAGGTGAATGGAACTGGCTTTAATGAATGCAAATCTGGATGACTTTAAAGCAATGAAACACTACAGAATTTAATGAGAAACTCTCAGAGAGAACTCTAGTTCAATGGTTTCCAAGTGAAGTCTTCAGACCAGCAGCATCAGTGTCACCTGGGAGTCTTTTAGAAATGCAAAATGTTGGGCCCCACCTCACTCTCTCATCAGAGGATGGGGCCCAACCATCTATGTCATAACCAGCTCTGCAGATGGTTCTGATACAGTACTTAAGTTTGAGAACTGTAGCTCTAGCTTATCACTTAGATGTTTCTGGACTGACTTTAAAGCTGATCCCACCCTATGCCTCTATGTTTTTGTCTGTAATTTAACTGAAATACACTTATTTCAGAGTCTAAAAGGAAGACAGAGTGGCCTAACATTCAGGCCCCCTATGTTGGTAACCGGTATATTCTATATTGATTAAGGAGGATTGGTAAAGGGTTTTGAGATCTTGAAATAAAAGGTACTAATTATTTTACTAATTATATTTTCCATTTCAAATATCTCTGATTCTATGATTATGACATTTGATTAACTTACATGGTAGCACAACACAGTGACAATAAAAAATTAGAATTAGTTCTCGTTTCACATCAAATTACAACTACGTGCCATTTGATATGAAATAACAAAATTAATTATTGCTTTTTAGTGTTTTCTTTTATTTTTCTTCTTTATTCCTTATTTTTCAAACTTATGAACTTTCAGGCACAGTGCAATTTAATATAGGAATTTCACTATTTCTTGCCAACTTCAAATTATAACTTCCATAATAATGGGATAAAAATTATTCTGATCTAGCATTGTGGTAGCAGCTTAGGGTGACCCACATTAGGTGGTTCAAAAGGAGAGAAAAGCTTCCAAATGCTTTTAAGAAGCCAGTATACCAGTGATATTAAAATCTAATAAAGATTGCTCAAGGAAACTGTGGACCAATTTTCCTGAGGAATATCAATGCAAAAAGCCCACATAACATCATATACTCCTAGTGTGAATGTAAAATGGTCCAGCCACCTTGGAAAACAGCCTGGCGATTCCTCAGAAAGTTAAACGTAGAGTTACCATATGACCATATACACCCAAGAGAAATGAAACTTGTCACAAAAATTTGTGCACAAATATTGATAGCAGCATTATTCATAATAGCCAAAATATGTAAATAACCCAAATGTCTATCAACTAATGAATGCATAAGTAAAATTTGGTATATCCATACAATGGAACATTATTCAGTATTAAAATGAATAGCATCCTGATACATCCTAAAACATGGATGAACCTCAAAACACTATGCTAAGTGAAAGAAACCAGACATGAAAGACCACATTACATGATTCCATTTATGTGAAATGTCCAGAATAAGCAAATCCAGAGAGACAGAAAGTAGACTAGTGGTTGCCTAGCACCGGGAAGGAGAAAGGGTGGAAGGGGTTGGGAAGACTGTTAATGGGTATGTAGTTTCTTTTGGGGAAGATGAAAATGTTCTAAAATTGATTATGACGGTTGCACAATTCTGTGAATATACTAAAAGCCAGTGAATTGTGTATGTTAAATGGCTGAATTATATGGTTATATGAATTATATCTCAATAAAGTTGTTATAAGAAAGAATCCCAGGGGCCAGCCTGGTAGCGTAGTGCTTAAGTTCGCATGCTTCACTTTGGCAGCCTGGGGTTCACAGGTTCAGATCCTGGGCACAGACCTACACACCATTCATCAAGCCATGCTGTGGTGGTGTCCCACATACAAAATAGAGGAAGACTGTCATGAATGTTAGCTCAGTGACAATTTTCCTCAAGCAAAAGGAGGAAGATTGGCAACAGATGTTAGCTCAGGGCTAAACTTCCTCACCAAAAAAAAAAAAAAAAAAAAGAGAGGAATCCCAAATAAGATATTATTAAAATATAGTAGCATGTTAAATTAAGAATTAAGACACCATGACCAAATAACTAGAAATATAGAGATGTTTTAATATTAGGAAACCTGTTAGTATGGATTGTAATAGTTATAGGTAAAATCAGAAAAACAATTTGATCATCTCCATACAGGCTGAAAAGACATCTGCTCAAGTTCATATTTATTTATGATAAAATCTCTAAAAAGTAGGAATCAATAAAAAATTCCTTAACAAGATAAAAAGTATCATATATATTTCAACTCAAAAGCTAATGCATACTTAATGGTGAAACATTAGAGGATTCCCAACAAAGTCCTACTCAAAGATACTTAAAAAAAATTTTTTTTTTTAAAGATTGGCACCTGAGCTAACAACTGTTGCCAATCTTGTTTTTTCCTGATTTTTCTCCCCAAATCCCCCCAGTACATAGCTGCATATTTTAGTTGTGGGTCCTTCTAGTTGTGGCACGTGGGACGCCACCTCAACATGGCCTGATGACCGGTGCCACGTCCACACCCAGAATCCGAACAGGTGAAACCCCGGGCAGCCGAAATGGAGCGCTCGAACTTAACTGCTTGGCCACAGGGCTGGGCCCAAACATAATTATTATTTAATATCATTCTGGAAATTTTTATCCAATAAAATTATACGAGAGAAAGAAAAAAGAGTTATAAGAATTAGAAAAAAGTCAAAATTGTCATCATTTGCAGATGAAGTGATTGTTTATTTGGAAAATTCAAGAGACTAAACTGACAATAAGAAATAATAACTCATTGAGGTGACTAACCATTTACTACACAAAACCCTATAACTTTTTTATATATGTACAAATAATCTATTTGAAAATATAATGTAAGAGAAGATCTCATTTATAAGAGAGAACAAAAAAGATAGTTTCTAAAAATAAACTTAAGGGAAATGAATCAAGATTTTGAGTGCTGGTGAAACACCATAAAAAAGCTTAAAAAAAAGAAAACACCCTGTTATTGAATAGGAAGACTCAAAGTCATAAAGGTGTCAAGTCTTAGTCAACTATGCATTTTTTTCAATGACAATGAAAATGCCAATATAATAAAAATACCAACATAATTTTAGAAAATGCTAAAAAGAAAGAATAATGGCAAGGGTCTAGTCTTAAGAGATATAGAAGTATATTAAAAAGTTTTCTCTTAAAACTGAAAGACACATTCACAGAGGACGCAGTCTTCTGATGTGCACACCTGGCTATCAATATTGAACTTGGCCTATTTTTGGTAGTGAGATTTTTGACCTTGGTAAAGAGTAAGGATGTCCAAATAGTCAGTACAATGTTATTCTAGAAGAAAAGGCCTTAATTTTTAATTTGCTGCAGTTTAAAAGGAACGCTAAAAAATACAGTATCCCCAAATTTTAAAAATCTGGCTCATTTTTAATATAAATAAAATAAATATATAATATAATAAAATATCTGAAACTGGATAACATTCCTGTGGGAGTTGGTTTCTTCAGTGCAAAGCACTGAATAGTAGGGACATGAGCCCTTCTATAAATTTGTCAAGCAAAAAAATAATGTTAGTAATAGAAAGTATACAAGTAATTTCATTTTCCTATATCCAAGATAGCAAGAGAAGGAAACAGGACTGTGGCATCTCTAGAATTCTCAGCAGTTCTCAAGATTCTGTTACCATAATTCTAGCAAAACTCACTAGCAGGTGTATTTTATCAGAAAATTTCTTGCAGACAGCCCTCAGCTTCCTTATCTGAGTTCCCTTCTTCTAACCTTCCTCTTCAACCTGACAAAGGACAGATAAATGCCTATTCCCAATGTCAGTTTGTCTACAGACACCGCATGTGCATGCCTGAGAAGAAGCTTATCCTGAAATGAAAGTCAGCTATCTGATATACAAACTGATGTCTGAATCTCAAGAGCTTGACTTTCTTCTAGTAAAAATTGTTTGGTTCCATAAGCCTTATGGATTCATGTCTTTCAAAAATGTGCTCCAAATACAAATCTTAAAGTCTTTCATGTAAAAGGCTCAAAGTGTACTAATTGCTTCAGGGAATACAAAAACATGTTAAGCAGAATCCTTGCCTTCAAGAAAATTGTCTCCCTTGCTAAAATATGAACTCCAAGTAGGCATGGACTTTCTCACTCTTGTTAGTCACTACATCTCCAGCACCTAGAACAGTAGGTGGCAGACAGAAGGTGATCAAAATATTTATCAAGACATGAACGAACCAATGAACATGAAAACAAAGACAACAAGCTTTGAACAATAAGAGAATATGCGATGTTTAACTGTGGGACTATTCTAAAGCCAACAGAAGTTTAAAAAAGGAAAAGATTGGGGCAGGCTGAAAAAGTCTGCGAAGGCAGGAGGAAATGGTAATTAAGCCATCCTAGAAGGAAGGATTTAGGGGCTGAGGAGGAGAGGAACAAGATTGGGAAAGACCAGAGATGGGAAGGACCAAATGTGTTAGGAGCAGAGTGCCAAGGCTGTGTGACCAAAGGACAGTGTGTATGTTGCAGGCAGTGGAAGCTAGATTGAATGAGGAAACTGAGGGCAGACTGCAGAAGGCCTGGAAAAATTACCAACTGGATCCCACTTGGTTGGGATCTACATTTTTAACATCATTTTTCACATCCCCAATTTAATCTCTAAAGGAAAATGAGCCTTAGAGAAGACATAAATCTTAAAAAGCAGGAGGGCAATGGGGCCAACAGCCAATCCTGGGCGCCCACATAAAGGTAAAATTTGGTTTATAAAAAAGTCCTAAAAGTTATAATTAGTTCCACAGTTTACTAAAATTAATGATTTATCAAAGAATAATAAAAGTCACAGGCCTAAATTCACTAGCAATTTTCACACAAAGATAAGCTTTTTTCTTAAGTAGAAACTCACTTTTAATGTCGCAGCAGGGTATATCTAATAGATTTTTTAAAAATATTGTAACTGTTAACTAATATTAACCAGAGAATGACGCTATTCACTAATTCTGGAACACCCAGAAATATGTAGACGTCAAAAACTCCAAATGGTTCTTATTAGACAGTCACAATTTTGAAGACAGCTTCAGATAAACCTAACAATTGAGATGCTGTAAATATCCCTGCTCTTTCACCAATTTCTAGCTATATTTAGTAGCACAATTTCCTTTCGTCAAGAGGTGTTTTTTTTTTTTTTTTCTGAGGAAGATTAGCCCTGAGCTAACTGCTGCCAATCCTCCTCTTTTTGCTGAGGAAGACTGGCCCTGAGCTAAAATCCATGCCCATCTTCCTCTACTTTATATGTGGGACGCCTACCACAGCATGGTGTGCCAAGCAGTGCCACCCAGGATCCGAACTGGCAAACCCCAGGCTGCCGAAGCGGAATGTGCGCACTTAACCGCTGTGCCACTGGGTCGGCCCCATGAGTTACTCTTGATAACTCCATATTTATGTTCTCAAAGGCAGAATACCTACGACATATTAGTTAAATGAATGGATGGCTGCATGGATGGACAAACAAATGAACCATCAAATGATTGTATTAAGATCTTCGAAATGTCATGGATATATGCTTCATATATGTGCACCCTAGATTTTTCTTGGCCAGGGCTGAAGCTTCCAGGCTTTTGCAGAGATGTCTTTCAATTTAGCAACAATCAGCTTGGGATTAAAATGCAACAGAGGGAGTAAGAAAATTTGTAACGGAAGAGCGTAATTCTAGGCAAGGGTTGTGGTGTTTATGAGAGCAGGGGTGGATTTACTGGGAAGCTAATGAAGCGTAAGCTCAACCCTCATTTGCCCAGGCCCCTTCCAGGGCCCACAAAGAGCCCCAGTGATGTGTTCACATGGTCATATGTTTATGTAAAATTTGCCAAAGTAAAGTACAATCAAATTTATCCTTCTAAAGAGGGCCCTCAAAATAAGTTTCAGGTCCCACGCAACCTGGGTCTGCACTGTCTGAGCGGTCGGAAGAGGCTGGTAGGAGGAGGAATGCTGGTAGTTACTGAGAACATCGTCAGAGCAGTAGGAACGGGAGCTTGGGGTACCAGTCAGGTTTCTGGGTGCCTTCTCATTCCTTTTTTAAAACACCATTTCCTAGGTTCACATTTCTCATACCACGATTCCTTTCTGCTTTTACATCTTCTTTGCAAATGAAGTCACAGGAGACATTCAGCTGTTACAAACTTCATGTCAAGCTTTGAAGTGCTTTTTAATAGCAGAAATATTTGGCTCACGTGTGGGCTTTGTAGCTATGGTAAATACCTCTTAGTTATCTGTCGCTACTGTTATTCCACACCTCCAATTTGGAAGAGAAATTCTGCATATGCAGTGAGGCACTAAAAGAGAATATTGAACTATATCTTAGCTCTTTTGTGAACGGTTTCCTTTTATTTCTTCCCGCGTGGAGCTAATGCTTTCATCATATTGTACTGGTTATGGGTGGGAAAGCAGTGGATGGAAGGGGAATGCTGATTATTACATCACTGGTTGACAGTTTCCTCTTAGCTTCTTAAAGGTTAAGTGGTCAAGTAGCTCCTTAATATGAGATCAAGGCATTTCCAGAACTGACTCATCCACCTGTTTTCTAGCAAAGTGCTTTAGTAGACTTGGGACAAACTACCTGTGGTACTTAGAAGAAAATGACCACAATTTATATGAGATAAAGACAGGAGAAAACCCTCATCTTGGAGGTTTGCATATGACTATTGACATATAGGATATATGTCCAGGTACATATCAGAACAATATATTTAGAAATAGTATTTTTGAGAACAGATAAATAGAAACAAAGGCTATTAAGCATTTCAGATATGTCCTGTGTTGAACTATGACCTTTTGCCTCTGTATGTAACTCAATTATTTTATGAAGAGGTGATAGAAAATATTATTGCACTCCATAAGTTAAACACTTCACATTTTTATTCCTCAAAATGCAGCATTTTAGAATTCTAGAAATGTTTATTAATTAGTGATTATTAACACCCAGTAAACAACATTACATCTTGTAAAAACACAATCTCTCTTCACAGCATGACGCTGAAATCTATTATTCCCTGATTCCATATGCTGAAATACACTCAAATGGTCACAAATGACCTTAAGCATTAAATAAATGTAAATGAGGACAACATAGAAAATGTGCTTTTGATTGATAACTAAAAGACCAGGTTGAAAATCACGTCCCAAAATGAAGGGAATGGCAGTCTGCACTGTGGAGTAAAGGCTTTCCTAAGAATGAAGCACATGCAGGTAAAAGCGGATTGCTCTTTCTCTGGACCTGCCAGAGGTTTTCTGGGAAACAGAACTGGTTTGTTCGTTTATACGAGAAACACAGAGCTGTTTTACTGCCCCCTGTGCCATCAGCTTACTCTGAACATTCTAACGCAGGATTTAAAAATACTATATACACACTGCATTACATTCACCAGCTAATATAAGAGAAAAAAATTATTGCTATTCCATAGCTGCATCCCAATATGTTGACCACTTTAGTTGTTAAGCATTGTTGCCGTTCATCTACCTTTTCCCCCGCAAACTGAGCAAGTGGGGTAGGAAAGCATCCTCAATGTAGAGAAAACTCAAAATGTCAAAGGAGGACAGATTAACAGTAATAAATAAACTACGTAATTACTTAAAAATTAGATTGCTCTTCTAATAACATCTGTGGTTAAATTATAAAGGAAAAATGCACAAATACAGGTATGTCATGTGAAAACTACTAAATGATTATTCATTCCTTTAGGTCCATACCAACAGGGCAAAAATGAAAACGCAGCATCACAAAAAACACCATTGGTTTGGTTGAGGGTAAACATTTCTCCTAGTTTAGATAAGAAGTAACAGAATCTAAAAGGCAACGGATACCTATATTATTTTAAAATCATGGACTAGAGCAGTGTTTCTCAGTCTTGGCACTACTGACATTTTGGGCCAGATATTTCTTTGTTGTGGGGCTGTCTTGTGCATTGTAGGATGTTTCGCAGCATCCCTGGCCTCCATCACCAGATGCCAGTGGCAACCCCATCCCCCTAGTCATGACAAAAAAAAAAAAAATCCCTGGGGTAAAATTGCCCCTGGGTTGGGAACCAGGGGAATAGAGCCATTCAGAGGAAGGTCCCAGGCTGAACTTTTCCTACCCTCAGATTGTACACTCTCAATCCTGAAATCATTCCCCATGCAGTGTTTAATATACTTATCTTCAGTCCTTCTCATCTATTAAAGATAATGAGAATGCCTGCCTGCTTCATTATGGGTTCTTGTGAGAAGAAGATACTTTTAAAGTGCTTAGAACTGTGCCTGACACACAGTAAGTGCTCAATAAATTTTAGCTAGTATCATTTTTAATATTCATCCATAGTATCGAGAAAAGCAGTTTCAACCAGAGTGTTTTAATGTGGAAAGGTATCTTACCAGCTTGATATTTTCTGAGTCTTAAACACACCTGCCTTCTGATTCCTTGTGATGATATCTTTCACATCTATAGGATATGGTTAAGAAAGCTTCTACAGAGATAGTCAACTGACTCCACCCCCCCCTCCCCAAAAAGGCCCATAAACAGTGATCTTATTGCACCTGGGATCAGCACGGTGAAGAGAGAAGAGCTGTAGGGTGTGAGGCAGGAGAAGGGTCTAGTCCTGGCTCTACCACCAAGTGTTGAATTACTGCCACAGGCAAGCTCTTCTCATTCCCTGGGCTGCAGTTTTGTCACATGTGAAATGTACATTCAGGGAGAACGATGGCAAGCCCCAGGGCTATGGACGCTGCTGGGGGGAGATGACTGTTATAGGTGCCATGCTCCTCTTGCTTAAAAGAGCTAGGAGTCCAAAGGCAAGCCTCTTTCGGTCAGTGAGGAGGGCAATGGCAGTCTGCTGAGACATTCTAAGTTTTCCAATCTCCTAAATGCTACCAGGGAGGGTGGGATGAGCGTCAGGGGAAGACTTGAGAGGAAGTGAGACAAGGACATGGAGCAAAGCTTGGAGAATCTTTGAGAGAAAACAAATTACTGAAGAAGAAAGTCAATCCAGTGAAAGGCCCCTTGAAGAACTGTCCTTACAGACTTATGCTCTGGCCTCTGGCCATCTGCTAGCATGTGAAGACTTGTACAGAAAGAGCCACATTTATTGAAGAGACCTTTTGAGGAGCTGGTCCATCACATCACAGAGCACCATCTTTATGAGGGCCCACGGGGAAAAAATCATGTCAGGTTTCAACACCAGGAAAAGCTAGACTTCAGATCAAATAGTTTTGTTTCAACTTCTGGACACTATGAATTTTACAACCGTTCCTCTTTCTCTTTTTGCTCTAGTCCCTGTGCAACTCAGAGGCAAATGTAGGACTTCAGTCTAACAACCACAAAAGCTCCTAAGGCATATATTTTTTGTACTGACCTCTATTCCTGGCTTCATCATATTTTCCTGGCTTTCTAATGTCCAACTGCCCTCACTTCCTCATTTTTTTTTGGTATATTCTATGCGTCACTGTAAGAACCCTCAAATTCCCTCTTTTGGAATAAGGTGGGCTTAAATAAACAAGAAATAAACTAATTCCAGTGACGGCTGCAAGCTGAACTAAATTGGGCCCATGGGGAGGACACCAAGCAGACAAGCGATGTTCCCTTATTGCTAAGAAAAACAGATTTCCGGAATGCTCGAAACAAGCATTGGCCAAGATCTCCCTGCAAGAACAGAGCCACAGGACTTTTTAACCCAAATCTCCGCTTGGAACACCAGGCACACCCATTTCTCCTCTGAGTGAATAAGCAGGTACTGTGATAGCTTTCTTCTCCCAGGAGTGGGTAGGAAAAATCAATTAGGTCTCCTAATGAAGGGCTTTGTTGAGGTTTACAAAAGTGCTATAATGCAGACTTTTTTTTTTCTGGGTGAACTTTCCTGTATGCAAATTAAATACTGTTAAATTACATTCATTAAAAAAATAAAAGAGACTAATTTGCCTACTTGTTTTGATTAACTAAAATGACACATCGGCCTACAGTTCTGTCTATTTCAGGAAGAAAGTATTTCAGGAAAGTCTTCTAAATGAAATGTCTTGTAGAAAAGGACAGCTGACATCTTTATTCTGAGAAGAACAAAATTAGTAAAGAGTCAACTGACAACTGTTTTTGATTAAGCTCCCCTACACTCCGGCCACACCCTCCTCAGCGTTTCCATGACATCCAACCACACGCCATAGTGTGCCCGGTACATCTGTCGAGTCGTATGAGTACATGACTAATCTATCAAGCAAAACATATTATTCTGTTAGTGGAGGTAATACTTTTTATAAAATAGTCACAGGGAAGTTAAATTATATAACTCAGAAAACCTATTACAATTTTTAGTAAACATCTTAACACTATATACTTTTATACAACTTATAAACCTGTGACTCCAGGTGGTCAGGCTGAAGCAAGCAAATATATTTATATTCTAGAAGCAATTTTTTTTTAACGAAAAAATTCACAGCAGAATTTAGGCTGCTTTATTTTTAGAACTAGGAAGGGAATATATTTTGTAGTTTAGGAGGTATTTTTAATATGAAAACAAGTACAAAGAGAAAAAAATGGCAACACTGTATTAAAATATTTCCTTAAGAGATATATTCTGATATTCTGCTCCCCACCCTTTACTTTAGGTCAGATTTTGAGGTGGTTCCTCTGACTGGCACTGTGTCCGTTAATAGATTTTATCATTCTTCTGTCACCTCAGGGTAATAAAGGAAATTCAATCAAATCAAGTCGATACGTCCAGAATAGCATTCAACAGGATGGACCAAATCGTGTTCTCTGAACTGCACCCACCTTCTGGAAGACTTCAATGGGAGGTACTGGGTGCAGAGAAAGCCTTAATGTGATTTCTGATTACATAGATACAGAGCAATCGCCTCCAATCTCCTTGTCTGGGCAACTGAACTTCCAGAGTCATAGGATATATGCTTGTGGCTAAAAGGAAACCAGATTCTATCTTTCGATTTCCTTTCCCAATAAAGCATAGTTCAGGAGTGGGGCTCCATTTTAATTTTTCTGATTTTTATTCTTAAAATATATATTTTTGTATAATGACAGTAACAGTTATTTAAACAAATTGTATACATAAGTTCTATATATGTAAATATAATTAAGTGAATTATATATAAAATATTGTTTAAAATATTAGCCTCCTCCTGTAATTAGTGATCGTTTTATTATCAGTAGTTGCATACACATTTTCAGAGTTGGCATTGTTCTTTAAGCAAGAAAGTATTTTTAAAATAATAACATTGTGATTCACAAAGCATTACTTTCTTGGTTTATGTTACCTTTATTTTCATTGGACCATTAAAGGTGGGGGTATGAAACTACGAAATTATAAGTCCTGTTCATTTTGATCTCTATAGGTTTTAAAAAATGCTTGATGTAGCAATATTTGCTAATTTAAAGGCTGAATATATTCTTAAATGTGCTTGTTACTCAAATGAATTGAGAGGATGACAGAGAGGTACTTGGAATTCTGTTAGCAATGTCAACTGTTAAGTTTACGGATGAGAGGCATTTTCTTCCAGAGGATGCTGAGGAAATGCAAGATGACACTCACCATATCATTCTACTTTTGGGTGAAACAGAATGGTTTAATGGGGAAAAAAAAAAGCTTTGAAGTCAAATGAACCTGGCTCCTAGTGCTGGTTCTGATACATAGTGGCTGTGCAAACTTGGGTAAATTAACCTCTCTGGGCACCATCTCAAAAACAGGAATAATGACACCTATTTTATAGGCTTAATGGAGTATCCCACAGAATAAGCCTGACACATCGTAGGTGCCTAATTCATGTCAATTCATTATCTTTTTCAATAATTCAGGCAAGAGCTTTGGAAGGACAAAGAGGCTGGTGACAGTAACTAAAATGAGGTTTGGCACTTATGCTTTATTTTCTTTTCCCTACTGCTCAGAACTAATTTATGTGAACATTTATATTGTAAAATATAATATATATTTAAGTATATATTGTAGACTATACTATATAAATAAATTTATATTTATATTATAAATAAGTAGAAGGAATCAAAGAACTTCTGCCCTGGAGGTTTGCAGTGTCTTTCCCACGGATAAACATGCTCTAGCCGAGGCATAGTTCTGTGTCCCACGAGAACAGAGACTCGGTCTGACTTTCCACTGCTGTACCTTTAGCACCTGAAATGGCATGCAATTAATAGTGGTTGAAATAATTTTAATTACTTAATCAGCTTAACTTATTATATAATTTGTATTTAATTTTCAAAGTTATTTGTTGAGCTCCTACTCCATGTGAGGCGCAGAGTGTCCATTTATGACTCACCTAGTAAAGAGAAGTACAGCTGGCATCGATATTTGAGGAAGGGGTCTGGCCACAGGATGATGGCCTGGCATTCCCAAGGTCTCAAACATCCACAGCACAGGCTGCACAGTCTGCATGAAGCTTAGTTTATTAATTACTCAGGTCAGGGGTTCTGTTAAATAAAATAATGTTAAGCCAGGGGTGTCTCCTTTAAAATGCATAGGAGAATTACCAATTTTTGGAGAATCCTAAGCTCAAGTCATGATTGAGACTATGTGTACTGTGGGGATAAGATGCTTGGGCCAGGAGCATGAGAAATGGGTCACCAAGCATTGCCATATTCTGCAGATAACACTCTTGATGTTTACTAAGGATGGGTCAAGGCAAGGTGCTTACATTGGGCAAAGTAGTGAGTGTACCAGAGAGGGCTGCTCACCTGTAGTTGTTGTACTCTTATTCCTTAGGATTTGGAAGTGGCTTAGCATCAATACTAGCTCAGTATACCATTTCTCTCCCCTATTCTTATGTCATTGTCATCACTAGCTACAAACTTCATTGAGTATTCTCTCTGGGCACTTGGAGATTTCTTTCTTTATTACACTAAAAGGGCAGGGCCAAAGAAAGAGAACACATTTCACACTATTGTAGGATAAATTTGAGAACTAGATGAAACAAATGATCCCATTTCCAATTTATCCTTTGTCCTCTTCAGGTGCAGATAAAATGGCATCTGCAGGGAGAGGCAGCTCTCAGGTAGGAGGCTCTGGATTAGACCCAGCAATGCAGTTTAAGGGCCAAGGGGAATCTCAGGGACGCCGACCCATGAGTCTGAGAAAATATTTAGGACTTAAACATTCACTTATACCACAAGTCTTAATCTCTTTTCAGATACCCCTGTTTAATAAATATCAAATCAACATCTGGCTTTCCAGGGTCAAGGTGGACAGCTCTACAAGACATAGCCAATCCATTTGATACATTTTAGGGAGATAATAAACAACCTCACAACTGGTTGATACGCTTCCATGATATAAAGATTCAGAATTATCCATACATTGCCTCACATATTTAAAAATCAGAAATAACTGAAGATAAAAAGGAAATACAGGAAATGCTATTTTTCTTTAAAAAAAGGTAAAAATCAGGATCTTAGAAGCTTAAGAGACTAGGAAGTAAGACTCAGTTGGAGTCATTAAATTCAGATGCCAAGAACAACAAAAATAATTTTTTAAATGATGAGAATAATATACAGGCCAATACTCAGATGTGATGTGCGATTGCCAGGTCGATTTTCAATTACATTTCACTGATGTATTCATTTGTTTCTTAATGTGCTCATCTTGCCCATTAAGAATAATTAGCAGCTTTGCTTAGAGATTTTCTGGCTTCTGGCAATGTTTCTCCTCCTTTTTTTGTTGACATCCATTTTTATTTTTTAGAAAGTAATTTTTGGATAATATCCTACAACTGCTATATAATTTAGGCTTCCTAAAATTTTAACGGAAAGATGTAAACAGTAATTTTTAAATGAGTTTGTTTCGATCTATATGCATCAACAGTATGTGATTCGGTGAATTAGATATTCTTACAAAAAGTGGGCACACAAATAGAAAAAAAAATTTCATTCATATTAACCTCTCTCAGAAAACAGCTTATGATGAATGCCAGTTGTCAGCTCTGTTAGCAAATCAAGAATAAAATCAGTCTTAAAAGCAGGAAAAAACACATTGCCAATTTTAAGATTTTACACATGCTTTTGTCTCTTAATTAAAAAAAATTAGATCTAGTTACAACAGAAAAAGGCACACAAACCTAGAACAAAATGATAAAAACTGAACTCCATCAGGAAAGTCCTAAGAAATGAAATAAAACACACGACCAGTTTTGGTCTGCTCCTGAAAGGACCTACTTTATCTACATTGTAAAGTTCTTCCCTCCTGCCCTGTGGCACCCCGCTATATTAAACCCATTGTAAAACCCAGCACAATAAAGCACTCTCAGGGCTGAGCTTCTGAGGACCAAATGTTAAAAATCCATTTTCTTGGGAGGGGGCTGTACCAATCATTTCTTTGAAAGGCCGGCAGAGTGAATACAGAATCTGAGATTTCCTCTCTGATTTCAAGAGCTGGCATGGCATCTTTGCTGTTTAAAGTAAAGATGTGTTAATTAATGATATTAGCATTGCTTCCTTTCTTTGGAAGCTCTGTAGTTTAGCTCAATAATAATTTTAGTACAATCAAATTTACATACTGACTACAGATGCTTCCCATAGTTTGATAAAAGTTCTAATTGGTTTCTGATGCTACTAAATAAGACACCTGCTGACTTGAGAAAAACCTCAGGTTGCTGGGCCCAATGTGAAAGTTTCCGTGGCTAAAATGACCTTCTCTTGTCCAATAATCCTGCTCCCCGCCCAACCCCCACAAAAAACATCCGTTGGGGCTGAGCCAGCATACCTGACTTCCTCTTGCTCTCTGTGTTCCCTGACATGTGGAGGAGGAGCAGAGTGAAATGATACAGTGCACAGAATAACTCAGAATAAAGCAGAGTGAATGAAACAACATCAGCTCATCTTCAGGAATATTTTGAGAAACTTGCGACAGTCTGAAGATCATGATTAAAATCCTGCATTTTAAAAAAGGAAGCACCTTTTGTGATCTCTTTCCCTTGTGTGAAAGGCCAAGATTGTGATTGGCTGTTTTTTCTTCCTGAATTTTTTTTTTTAAGTCTGTCAGGCAATTAGCTGGGTGGGGCTCTGTAGAGCACACAAGTGCTGCTGAACAGTATTAGCTACTGTGCCTCTTGCACCTCCTTTCTCCTGTCTGAGCAGCCTGATGGAGCTGCTGCAGATTTTATTTTTAAAGAATTACATAGCAGAGGTAGGAAAAGAATATTGAAAATAGGCTTTATGTAAGATGCCACAAAAATCAAAACTGCTTTGGCATTTTAGAGGTCTAAAATTCAAATAAGTAGGTTGCCTCCTTCATAATGTAAATGTAAGGCACACCAAAAAACCCAAAGCAAACATATCTTCCACTTTTCCTCTCAATTTCTAATGGCTGTTAACTGCCCCTGAACAAATCAGCTCGATTGCTAAGGTAGCCACAAATTATGCTTTCTTTCTTAGTTAAAGTACAGTTCAATTTTCATGAACTCTGTGTACATATTAGTAAAGCATAATCTAATATAATGGAGTTTGGGCTGTAATAGCATAGCAGAAAAAAAAAAGAGATAGATTTACAATCCCAAATGAAAGGAAATAATGAAAAACTGATAGCCGTTTCCAGTAGGGGGGTATAGGTAACTCCTTGACAATTAGAGTAGGTACAATGTTACAGACATACCATATCCAAGGCAGGAAAGGTAATAACAAACGTGAAGCTGGAAGTTAATTTTTGCAAGCAACATCCAATATAATAAATATTAAATAATTTATTTTATACTGGCAAATTTCAATGGAAATAAAAGGACAAGAATGTTTGAAAATTATTATGAAGCAAACGTTCTTATTGCCTTGAGTGGTCCACAAATCATAGGCTCCTTTAATGGCAAGTGACTATAAAAATCTATCAAAATTAAAAAAAAAACCCCTTAGTCGTATTCAATGAATTCCATATATTTCTACTTTTTCTTAATTACTTATCATGTGTGTGAGGGGAACTCTTTTTTAATACCCCATGCTGTCTTCCTTTATATCAATTGTTACTCAGCCGGGAAAAAGGAATGAGCACAACAAACCCGTTTTCTATCTGAATAAGGATACTTCTGATGGCCTTTTCATTCCCATCAGTTAACAGAACTTCTTTGACATCTGCAGAAATAGCAACCTGAAAAAAAAAGGGAGCACAGCAAACAATGAGCAAATATGCTTGTCTGTGTGGAAGTGAAGACAGGAGTGACAAGCCTTCAGTATCATGCTTCCTCACCTATTTCTCTGTAACAATCTTCAATCTTTTTTCATTTTATGTCTGCATTATTTTAATCATTCAATCAAATCAGTCAATACTTTTATCATTCCATTTGCGGGAGCCTCTATCTTGCTATCATTCTGTTCGGTAATTGCATTGTGACAGCGGATGATGGTATTCTGAGAGGCTTTCATTTGTGGGCTTCTGTTTATCTAGTAGAGCCATCATACAAGGCTGTCACTCTGCCTTTCAGCTTGCTTCTGTCTGACTGCCTGATGCCCTTCATATAACTTTGCATTGCAGGCAGATGGCTTTGTGAGGGTAATTTTTTTGTGAGCTTTGACATGCTCGCACATTGGGCTGTAACCTCGACACATTGTGTAAGAGCGACAGGTTTGTCAAATGCCAATCAGTGTAACAATATGCTTTTATTTGTAGAGACATAAAAACTTGTCTAATGCACTGTGCTGCTACATAATATCTCCTGAATACATGACTCAGAACCCAGAGAATGGGGAACGACGTTCCTGAATGGCCAATCTAATTCAAAAGAATCTAATTACTGAGCGCTCTGGATCATGTTTGTTGGTGTAATAATGCAGGCAAAACATTAGCAGCTATATCATGGTGCTCCAACTGTGATTCGCCGGGCTATTCCTGTATCTTAGCAAATGGGACTATAATCTGAAAAAAAAAAATGCTTTCGCTATGGCAAAGAAAGACTGTGCGAGGCCTGGAATGTCACAACAAGCGATATTGACTACACTGAGGTAAAATGTTTCTGCTCATCGAGGCAACCATAAAATCAATATGATCCGAAAGTAAGTCAATCTAGAAGGTCTCTCAAGACCCGGCAGCTTGACCGCAGCTGATGCTGTTGACGGTTCTCTGACCCAGCAGTTGGAGGCCCTGGAACATTTTTCCTTTTGTTCCTCCCTCTGAATGGGATTGGAATTGAGAAAAGACCTACCATGAGCCCAGCCAAGCATGTCATGCCACCCCCTAGCTCACACACAGCAAGGTCCCTGAAAGAGAGAAAAGAAATGGTAGAACCCATACAAATTAGATGAAAATGGTCAGAGAGATATATATGTTACAAGGACAAATTGCCATCTGCGGTAAGAACGGCGCTACCAGGAAGTTGTGGAGACATGACTAGGCTACCTCATGTCGTTTTGCGTTTTAAAAATAATTATGAAATAGAAAAGTCACAAAGCAGGCAAATCAGTGGGGGTTCCCTCATTAGTGTTCACTGCAACATTACCACCGCTGAGCTGAAAAATCTGAGAAGGTTCCCTTTTTTTCCCCTGTCAATGGCGCTGTCTTTTAGAACTAAACTAGCTAGAGTAGCGAAAGATAATTGTTAGGAAAGGATAACACTGTTAATCCACATTCATTCCTTCAAAAACAGTTAGACAAGTAAATGAAGAATATATATGACTGTGTATATACCTATATTATAGTCACATATACACAACACATACACAAATAAATGCAAACTTGAATTTAAAAAAAAAATTCTAAAACAGACTGAAACATTTTGTAAAGCTGAACCAGCCTCATAAAGAACAATTACACAAAGAGCATTTAGCAATTAACACTTAAATCACAATTGACCCCAACACAGCACAGTGAATAAACAATGCAGGGACATAATATGGTTAAGCCAGCAAACCAGGCTAACGTAATGACTGCGCTCTGACTTCACAGCTCAAAAGTAAAGCAGCTCAGAGTTAAAGCTGACAGTCTAGCGGGGCGCTCTGCACTTACCTTCCCCTTTGTGCCTAAATATCAGCCCTCAACGTGTGACATTCTGGCCCTGGCCGGCTGCTTGTGGACTGGAGCGCCAGTCAAGCTTAAGTACTACCCTGTTCTTATTTTCTATGCTTAGACTCTTAAGATTGTTTCTTCTTCCCAGTTTGGGAAGTTTATTGCCTCAACAGGAGGAAAAAAAAAAGAGAATTAAAAGAAGAGAAAGGTGGCAAGAGAGAGAAGCGGAGGAGAAGCCAAGTGAGGACATTCATATTCCGAAATACACTTAATGAGTATTTAGCTGTTCAAAATAATTACAGACTGGTTGGTAAATAGGACCTATAGAGCTTCAAAAAATACAAACTATTGACCCAAACTTGTAAGTACATATTGTTAAAACACACACCATGATCACTAGTGGCTTGTCTGGAATCATAATGGGCTCTTCAGGAATATATATTGGATGACTTTTATAAAATGAGAATTAAAATGAAAAACCTCTGTTTTCTGGGTCTATCAAAGAGCTTCAGAATTTTTATATATAAGGAGTTTTTTCCTTTTCCGAAATTCCATCCAAGAGTTTGATCTGTATGCACACTGACAGATGAAAACATTTATTTCTGTAGCATGAATCTGTAATAGTAATTTATATTTTACAAATACATATTCTTAGGCACATAAAATACCTTTAAAACCAGGGGTGGGGTGGCATCTTTAAATAATAGCTGTGGGGTATTTATTTATCAAATATTCTGTAGTGACTTTCTTAGCAGAAGTTTAAAGAATGTCTTTATTGTTTTTTTTTTTTTGACCTGAACAATCAGTAAGGATTGATTGGAGCTTCACTTTTGCTTCCCAAAATCAAAGTGAAATATAAAATGCCTTGAGTGGAAATCAAAAGCCTTTGACATATAGCAGAAAGCTTGCTGTGCAATATTAGCACCCAAAGGCAATTCAGATTTCTTTTTCAGAAGCAACATGTTTTCATCATGAACTTTTTTCCCTTCCCCTCTTTCTTTTTTCTCTTCTTTCTTTCTTATATTTTTTAACAGTTTGAAGAATATAATCATGGCAATCTTTAATATGCTGATACAAAACCCATAATGGGCTAAAATATATATTTTTAAGTGCAGCTTTGTACCTGAATATGTTTCTGTGCTTGAGGCAGTAGTAAGCCAAAACCTCTTCAGCCGGCCAGATGCCTGGAAAACAACAAGAGGATAGACTTTTTTTATTATAGAAGTCTCTTTTATAATCATTCTCTAGAGTCATTCTCTTAAGAAATGGCTTTTAAAAATAATGGTCAGTACAAGCAATTTCAACTTGAACCAAACTTAACATGATTATTACTACTAATATGTCATATCACATGAGTTTCTTTTGTTGTTGATTATAACCACTTTCCCAGGAAAATAGCAAAATATCCTAAATAAATTTTACTACATTTCAATCACAACAAAACAGCAAAAACAATTACCAAAATTACAAATATCAAAAGTTAAATTTTACTGGTATTCCAGGTAGATCTTAATCTTGTATACATGTGCCTTCTTTTCAGCCAGTTCCTAAGCATCAGCTGAAGGCCTACTGTATATGCAGCCCATGTTACGTGAAAATAAATACACAAATCACTTGAAGGAGCAAATAAAAGCACTGAGGTCATTATACCTTTTTGTTTGATTCCATACCAATGTTTTTTAATATGAACAATTCTTTCCTTTCTTTAATTAAAAAAAATCAAACGAGTATAAAAGTAAGAGATTTAAATTTCACCAACTTTGACAAATCTTTAAATTTAACAATAATCCTAAATAAATCCCACTAAATTCCATGGATGGGCATTTTCTAAAGTCATCATCTGTAAATTATTTATTTAGAAGACATACAGTCTTCATAAATAAATATAAGTTGCTTAACGAGAAGACAAGCATGCCTGGAAATGATAGTTTCTAGTGGTTATCACAGGACACTAGGGTTACAAATACTTTTAATTTTTTTCTTTATACTTTTTGTATTTTCCAAAATTTTCACAATGAAGATGTATCACTCTTATAGTCAGAATAAACTATGTTGTGTTACGTGCCATCAGGTTGGCTCAGACTCCTGGCAGCTCTGTGAATGAGTGGTGTCCACAGTGTCCTGTCCTCAACAGCCCTATTCAGCTTCTGCAGACTCATGCCTACCGCTTCTTTTATGGAGTTGATCCATCTCATATTTGGTTTTCTTCTTTTCCTGCTGCCTTCTACTTTTCCTAGCAGTATTGTCTTTTCCGAAGAATCCTGCCTTCTCATGATTTGCGCAAATATAATAAACTACAGCCTTACAAAAACTGTTTTCCCCAAGTGGTCAGATTCAAAGATCAGGCAGGGCAGCAGGCATCCCGCACTGCCTGAGGTTAGAAGGCTCTGCGGTCCTGGCAAAGAGCCCTGAATGTTCGCTGCCTTAGCACTAAGCACTCTTCTAATGGGGTTTGATGCAAAGTTGAATCACCTAACGAGACTTAATTCTCTCCCAAATGCATCTCTCCCTTAGAGGAGTAAGAAATCAGAACATTTCAGAGAAGAGGATGTCAAAGACATGGGAAGTAAAATCCTAAGAGAATTAATGGGTAAATATATGAACAGGAAAGAGACGACTCCACAGAGCATTTGCTGCAGGGAAGTCCAGTCAGGTGTACTTGCTAGCTTAGCCTCCATGGCATTTCGCATGGAAATGACTGTTTGGAGGAGAAACAAAGTAAACCAGCAAGAAGTGTTTGGAGTCACGTTTAGGAGAAAAGTCGGAGAGGCAGTGGAATGTAGCACTTAAGATCACAGGTACTTTGGAATCAGACTCATTGACTCCAGTCCCAGCTCTGCATTCCCCAGTTGAGTGACCTTGGATAGGTTACTTAACCTCTCTGTGCCTCAGGTTCCTCATCTGTAAAATAACATAACTGTAGTATCAACCTCACAGGATTGTTGTGAGAATTAAATGAGTAAAATATATGAAATGTATTTAGAACAGTTCCTAACTCATAGCAAGCTCCAAGAAAAAGAAAGTTAGTTGTTGTTGTTAATATTATTCTCCTGCAGGTATCACACTCCCTGATTTTAAATTATACTACAAAGCCATAGTAACCAAAACAGCATGGTACTGGCACAAAAACAGACACACAGATCAATGGAACAAAATTGAGAGCCCAGAAGTAAACCCACACGTTTATGGACAGCTAATATTCGACAAGGGAGCCAAGAGCATACGATGGAGAAAGGAGAGTCTCTTCAATAAATGTTGTTGGGAAAACTGGACAGCCACATGCAAAAGAATGAAAGTAGACCATTCCCTTACACCATGCACAAAAATCAACTCAAAATGGATTAAAGACTTGAATGTAAGACCTGAAACCATGAGACTTCTAGAAGAAAACATAGGCAGTACGCTCTATGACATTGCTCTGAGCAGCATATTTTCAAGTCCCACGTCTGACCGGGCAAGGGAAACAAAAGAAAAAATGAACAAATGGGACTACATCAAACTAAAAAGCTTCTGCACAGCAAAGAAAACCATCAACAAAACGAAAAGACAACCTAACAATTGGGAGAAGATATTTGCAAACCATATATCAGATAAGGGGTTAATATCCAAAATATACAAAGAACTCATACAGCTCAACAACAAAAAAACCAACAATCCAATTAGAAAATGGGCAAAAGATCTGAACAGAGATTTCTCCAAAGAAGATATACAGATGGCCAACAGGCATATGAAAAGATGCTCAACATCATTAGCTATCAGGAAAATGCAAATCAAAACTACAACGAGGTATCACCTCACTCCAGTCAGAATGGCTATAATTAACAAGACAGGAAACAACAAATGTTGGAGAGGGTGTGGAGAGAAGGGAACCCTTGTTCACTGCTGGTGGCAGTGCAAACTGGTGCAGCCACTATGGAAAGCAGTATGGCGTAGCCTCAGAAAATTAAGGATGGATCTACCATATGATCCAGCTATTCCACTGCTGGGTATTTATCTAAAGAACTTGAAAACACAAAGACATAAAGATACTTGCACCCCTATGTTCATTGCAGCATTATACACAATAGCCAAGACATGGAAGCAACCTAGATGCCCATCAAGGGATAAATGGATAAAGAAGATGTGGTATTTATACACGATGGACTATTACTCAGCCATAAGAAATGACGAAATCCAGCCATTTGTGACAACATGGATGGACTTCAGGGTATTATGCTGAGTGAAATAAGTCAGAGGGAGAAAGTCAAATACCATATGATCTCAGTCATAAGTAGAAGATAAAAACAACGACAAAAAGAAAAACACGTAGCATTGGAGATTGGACTGGTGGTTACCATTGGGGAAGGGGGGCGGGGGGAGGGCAAAAGGGGTGATTAGGCTCACATGTGAGGGGATGCACTATAATTAGTGTTCGGGTGGTGAACATGATGTAATCTACACAGAATTTGAAATGTGATGTACATCCAAAAAACATAAAAATTAAAATAAAAATTAAAAAAAATTATTCTCCTGCAAAGGGGAATAGAAGAGTGGAAGAGAGAATAAGTGAACCCAGAACAATGACCCCAATAACCAGAACAGATGAAGAACCTTTTGGACCTGCTCCTACTCTCGAGCTTTGGCATGAACCCAAAGTCCTAACACCTGGCATACTTCCACATAAAAAGAACTCTGGAAAGACTAAAGTGCATAATAAAAATCTCTGAAGGAAGAATCCAAGACAGTGTTCTGCACCAAGTGGATATAATCACCACAATAATGAATTTCTTTATGCCTTTAGTAGATGGTTTTGAGGTTTAAAAAAATAATGATAGGGGAAGGGTACTTACCTAAAATTCAAGCCTTGAGTAGGTACAAAAATGTGACTTCTAAAATGCACAGTCTTTTTAAACAGTGTTGTAATTTTCTCAAAAAATTATAGAGGTTGATTTTTAACTAAATTAAATACAAAAGTTAGAACAAAGTTTAAAAATCACCTAAAATTCCACCGCTGGTATATAACCACTGTTATCATTTTGGACATCATTCCAAAAAATCTCTCTAGGCATAAGGATATTTTACACAATGGGATCTTATCATGAAGGTATTCAATAATCTGATTTTCCCCACTGAGTATGCGATAGCTTCTCATGACAATAAAAATATATTATACCTTCACCATTATTGTTAATGACTGCCTAGATATTTTATGTCTGCATCATAATTTATTTAACCAGTTTCCTCTTGATAGACATTTAAGTTAGTTTCTAAGTTTTTGATATTATGAGATTATAAACAGGGTACAATGAAGACACATTTTTTTTCCCAACATATGATTTCTCTCCTTAGGTCAAATACCCAGAAATGGGAAATCTGATCAAAAGTTATGTACATTTCACATTCTGATATATCAAACTGTCCTCCAAAAAATTTATACCAAACTACACTCCCAACAGGAGTGTTTATTTCCTCAAAGCCTTGTCAACACAGGGTTTTGGCAATCTATTTTATTTTTGCTAATCTGTTAAGTTTTTAAAAGTTATCTCAGGCAAATCAAAACCACAATGAGATACCACTTCACACCCTCTAGGATGGCTATAATCAAAGTCAAACAGTAACAACTGTTGGCAAGGATGGAGAGCAATGAAGTAAAACGGTGCAGTCACTTTGGAAAACAGTCTAGTAGCTCATCCAAAAGTTAAACGTAGAATTAGCATGTGACCTAGCAATTCCACTCCTAGATACATATCCAAGAGGAAAGAAAATATGTCCACCCAAAAACTCGTACACAGATGTTCATAGCAGCATTACTCATAATACCCCAAAAGTGGAAACAACCCAAATGTCCATCGACTAATGAATGGATAAATAAAATGTGGTATGCCCATGCAATGGACTATTATTTGGCAATAAAGTGAAATAAAGTACTGATCCATGCTACAACATGGACGGAACATGAAAACATTATGCTGGGTGAAAGAAGCCAGACACAAAAGACCACGTGTTGTATGTGTCCATTTATATGAAATGTCCAGAATAGGCAAATCCGTAGAGACAGAGTATAGAGTGGTGGTTGTCTAGGGCTTGGATGGTTGAGAGTGAATGAGGAGAGAGTGCTAATGGGTATGAGGTTTCCTTTAGAGGTGATGAAATCTTCTAAACCCGATTGTGGTGATGGTTGTACAACTCTGTGAATATACTAAAAACCACTGGGTGAACTGTATGGTATGTGAATTAAATCTCAATAAAGCTGTTACTTATAAAAGTTTTCTCATTCCTATTTGTGGAAATATAACGGTCTTTTAAAAAGATGTAATTTTTAAAGAAGTTATACATATACATTGTTTAAAGAGCGACTGAGTTCTTTGAGAATAATTAAGACTAACAGTAGTACCCAGCTCCTCTCTGCAATCTTCCTCCTTCCTCAGAAGCTACTACTTTCAATTCTTTTGATAATTACTTCCATACTTCTACATAATAATATGTTTGTATTGTTACTTCATGATTTTTCAGTTTTAAGCAAAATCTATTGACCCCCACTATGGAAGATAAGCAGTTTTTTGCTTTTATCTCTACCCCTCTCCCCACACCACACATACCATGCTCCTTATCCACCCTCCCTCCACCATCTTCCAAATATAGATATATTATAACTTTGGAAGGTCTCTACTTATTCTCAATTTTATAACGACCCTGAAATAAAACAGGGCCATGTAGTAAACGATTGCTTTTTCCCTCATGTATACTTTTTCCCCCTCTGGAGTTCATAATTTTTCTTTTCTCATTTGCTAAGATTTTTATTCAAATTTTTTTTTTTTTGAGGAAGATTAGCCCTAACTACTGCCAGTCCTCCTCTTTTTGCTGAGGAAGACTGGCCCTGAGCTAACATCCATGCCCATCTTCCTCTACTTTATATGTGGGATGCCTACCACAGCATGGTGTGCCAAGCGGTGCCTTGTCCATACCCGGGATCGAACCGGCGAACCCTGGGCCGCCGAGAAGTGGAATGTGCACACTTAACCGCTGTGCCACCAGGCCGGCCCCTTTATTCAATTTTAAAATGCAGTTGTCAATTTCTGCTCTCAGTACATTCATTCACACTGGATATTCTATCAGCCTCCTGAGGAAATCTTTTCTAGTGCCTTCTGACCTGCTTTAGTGTAGACTGAACACCTTCTATGCCTGGTGCACAGCTGATATGCTGGAATCAATCTTCACTATCGTTCCAGGCTTCCTTTTGTCCTTCTCCTGTGTTCTATCTCTTGTCTCCTCAGTCCTTTTTCTTCCTTTCTTGGTTTACTTTCTCATTTTAGATGAACACATCCTGCAGTAGCTTCTTGGAAAAAAGTGGGTAGGAGGTAAATGTTTGAGAACGTGTATGATTCAGTGGGTAATTTTGATCTGGAAACTCCATGTTCTTCAGTTCTTGGGAAGTTTCTTGGAAAGTTCCATTGATTATTTCCTTATCTCCATTTCTATCTGTGCTCCTTCTCTGAAACTCTTATAATTTAGATGTTCAATCTCCTGAACTTATTCTCTAATTTTCTTATCTTTTCTCTCGTGCTTTCCATCTCTTATTTTTCACTTTCTTGGAAATTTCCTCAACTTTATCTTTCAACCCTTTTATTGTTCTTTTCATTTATGCTATTATTGATGGCAGTTCTCTTAATTTTTCTTTTTTAGAACATCTTATTCCTGTTTCATGCATCTAATATCTTTTCTAAGCTATTTGAAAATATTATAGTTTGTTTTTCTTCATGTTGCTTTTCTCTGTTTATTGGTGTTGCTAACTGTCACATTAAAAGCTTTCCTCAGGGGCTGGCCCCATGGCCGAGTGGTTAAGTTCGCGCGCTCCGCTGCAGGCGGCCCAGTGTTTCGTTGGTTCGAATCCTGGGCGCGGACATGGCACTGCTCATCAAACCACGCTGAGGCGGCGTCCCACATGCCACAACTAGACGGACCCACAACTAAAATATACAACTAGGTACCGGGGGGCTTTGGGGAGAAAAAGGAAAAAATAAAATCTTTAAAAAAAACGCTTTCCTCAGATATTTGTTAATTCTTTGTTGTTTGCTTAAATGTAATTGTAGAAGGATAAAAAGCGGACTGGAGGTGAAGAGGGCTCAATGCGTGGCGGGAGGGAGTGGGTAGAGAGGCTCAGCATCCAGTTTGCACATTTTCACCTAATCCATCCACCCTGCTTTTGGTACACTTTATGATTTCAACTGTCCTGGTGTCCCCCAATCCAGAAACCCTCAGTTTAACCATCATCAGAGAATAAACTTTTTCTCTTGGGAGTACAGAAGGGGAAGTTATCCAGTAGTCTGGAATAGGGATATAACTGATTCTTAAACAACTTTCAATCAATCCTCTTTATTTTAGGCCCCTTCGACTTCTACTTTTAGAATTACATGGTGCCACCAATTCCTGAACCTTTCAAAGTTTCAGAAAAATGAATTGGGTTGGTTCTCAACTTTCCCAACTGCTGGCTTTCTCATATCTGTTAAGTCAATAACTTCTCATCCATTGGCTTCCCAGCTTCCAAAATTTTGTTGTTATATTCTCCCTCATTCTATCATCCTCGTGGGTTTATGTCATAAAAACACCCATTTACAGTGCTTTAGTCAGGTTCTGGAAAGAATTAATTTTAATGCACTGTTCAATCTCCAAGTTTACCTGAAATATCGAAATGTATGGTCTTTTGACCATTCAAACATTCATTCAAAAGATGTAACTGTTTGTGGCATAGTTCTAGAATCCAAAACACACAATAACTATTCTTATCTCTCACAGAGTACATTTTACTATAAATACTTTAAGCTCTGAGTGGTGGGGTTTCAGCACTCATTCCAGAAGAACAGTGATTAGCAGGGCTTTGTGGAATAGAGAGAAACTCACTGGAAGAGTGATGAGAATAATTTTTAGAAGGACATACAAGCATAGGACACTAATGGTGAGATATTTTTATGCTCAAGATTTTTATACTCCATTAATAACATTGTAGAGCTCTATCAATCAATTCTAGCCACTTCCGCTATATTTTTGATATCACCCGATGAATCAGAACAGAATGCCCAAAGTGGCATTTAGACTAGCTAAAGTATTGATCCCTGAAAAAAGCATCACAAAACATTTTAATTAATGGTTTATTCTAGATAACTTGTTCCTTAAAGTTATTCAGAGGCATGTTAATTCCTATTCATTAGTGCTTTCTGTATAAATTGAATTAGTTTACCTCATAGGAGGAAAGGCTTCCTTCATCCATTGGTCCTCCATAAAAGCATTAGCTAAACAAGAGCTCTATTTGGAAGAGGAAGACTACGTTGTCCTTGGATTTCCATGGTCATTTGGTTTCATTCTCTTTTCTTTCTAACAAAGGGTTGGTTCCCTGCAGATGCTTCTGTCAGAACCGGGCCTGTCAATCTGTTAAACTTCAGAAAACCCATCGCTAGTCAACACTGAAATATGAAAAACTAGTTGTCTATGTAGCAGTAATGAGGGGGGAAGTTGGCGATGTGATATATTTAATGTATGTAACCATTTTTTTGTTTGTGAAGTAGCTAGTTTAGCATTATTTTAAATGCCAACTTGTGTGGTTAATCTGGAAACAAACAACACATCCATTGTTAACCCAAAGGCTGAACAAATCCTAAAATTAACTGTATGTAGATACTAAGAGACATGAGTCTCTAGCTAAGCCTGGGTCCTTCTAGATCACTTCCATTTGAGAACTTTTTGTTTCCCTATAGTTCATGTTGTAAAGTCCTAAGACTGACAGACAGCATCTGACAAGCAGCACCACTGACTCCCTCTTCTCACTCTAACAGCTTGCACTGGCCCCATGATGACAACACACCCAGCTCTCGCAGCAGAAAGATGGCTTTTCTGTGATCAGCTGATGTCCAGCCAAGCAGCAGCTTTCTTTCCCTTCCTCAAACTAAATGATTATATCCATCATGCAGGAGTCAAAACTAAGGCCCCTCTCAAATCTGAGACTCAAATGGAGAGGCCAGGATGCCCTTGGCTAAGCTGTTGACTCTTCTGGAAGAAGAAATGCACTGGTGGATATTACTAAAATGAAAAACTGCTCATGCTGAAATGGGTAGGTAAACCTCTTGGACTGTTTTCATTGTTTACACTCTGTCTCCTTTTCCTTAAACATTTCTGCTTTGTCATTGATGTTTCCACACAGAGTGGAAATCCATAAGAAGACTAAAGAATGCTCCATAAATATTTATTGGTCATCTACTATATTTCAGGCCCTGTGGATCAGCAGGGAATGAGACAGCATCGTCACTGGAGCTTCAGTCTAGTTAGAGAAGGAGACAATAAATAATTACACAAATAATGTGCCTACTTATAGTTGTAATAAATGCTATGTAGGAAAAATAGAGGGTGCTTCTGAGAACATATCATGGGGGACCTGACGTGGCCAGAGGGGAGGTTGAGAGGAGTCCATCAGGAAACACTTCCTTGTAGAAATGGCATGTAAGCTGAGACCCAGAGGATGAAGAGCCAAGTTGAGGAGGAAGAGGGAGACAGGGGTGGAGAGAATGGTCCACAGAAGGGAGCCCCAAGAAATAAAGCTTTGAAAAGGAGATGAGCTTGATGTTCTAGGAATGGAAATAGAGTCAGTGGAACTGAAGAATAAATAAGAAAGGAAGAGATTAGTACAAGATGAGACTGGAGAGGCGGTTAGGGGCCTGATCCCACAGGCTCAAAGGCCATGTCGGGAATTATAAATTGTACCTTAAAATAAATGATACATTTTAAGCAACAGAGTGGTATGATCAGATTTACATTTTAGAAGATAAGTCTGGCTGCCCTATAGATTGAAAAGGGGCAAGAGGAGGCAGGGGAAACCAGGTGGGCGACTACTATAATTACCTAGGTAAGTGCTGACTGTGGCTTGGGTGATGGTTAGGGGAGATGAAGAAAAATGGAAAGATCTGAGCTATCCTGAGAAGGTACACTGACAAGACTTATTAGTTAATTAGATGAAGGGGGTGGTAAGAGAGAGGGAAGTGTCAAGTATGACTTAGGTTTATGGCATGAAAGTGGGTGGATGATGTACAGCAGACACATAGAGGCTTTTCCTTCAATTTCATATGAACTGAGGAGGCTGAATTCATGATGCAAAAATGAGCATGCGGTCTAGGGTCCAATTCTGGCTCTGCCACCAACAAACTGTGTGATATTAGGAAGTAATTTAGCCTTTCTGAGCATCAGTATCCTCATCTGCAAAAAGCTAGGCTTGGGTTAGATTTTGTCTAGGGGAACTTCAAGCTATAAAAAGCCACAATAAAGAACCAAATCTCATACTCTGGAGCTAGACAGAGTTTAGCTTGAATCCTGGCTATTATGGTTGTGTGACCTTGGGCAAGCAACTTAAACTTTTTAAGCCTCATTCATTCATTCATTCAACATACAATTACTGGCAGCCAGGTCTGTCCTAGCAGCTGGGGGTACAGCAGTGATTAAAATAAAGCCATTGCCCAACTAACCTGAATAGGGGCAACGGACAATAACAAGATAATTTCAGATAGTGATTAATGTTGTGAAGAAAATAAAACATTAATGAAATAGAGAATAACTACAGGGAAGAACGTTGCTACTTTTGCCAGCATTGTTGGGTAATGCCTCAGCTCTCGCATTTGTTAAGTACAAGCAATAAAGGTACCTACTCATAGTGTTGTTGTGAGGACTAAAGAAGATAATGCATGAAGGGCACTTAGAACCGTGCCTGGCACACAGTACACTTTTTATAATGTCAGCTATCATCACTGCTGCTATTGGCACCATTAGTATTTTGACATGTTTTTATCCAGAGAATTTTATCAAGCTTGATTATATTTTTATGATACTTTCAGGGAGATTATTATCCCTAATTGATAACACACAAAATCAAACCAAAACCGAACTTTGAAAAAATTTGTCCTAGCTATGGGAACTTTGAAAATCGATCCTAAACAAGAATTCCATATATATGGACAATACTTCTTCTATACTTGTCCTCCTGCTCCGGCCCATTAACAGATGCGCTCTGAACAATAAATTATTAGGTGCAGGCCTCCCTATGTCTCTGGAACCAGATCAGAGAGAACACGGGTACACGAGAGTGAAAGGGGATGTCCACATAGCCCAGCACAGTGAGCAGGTGGAAGCTTGCCCTGCAACATCTAAATTAAAATTTAAAACAAATTTCAATTCAGATACCTATTAATGTGATGATTATGAGGTAAGGGAAAGATAAAAGGAGTCCCATCTCTGTCCTGACCCTGAGGTAGGGAAGGGAAGATCATCTCCAGAGAGCACTCCCCAGAGGCCCCAGCCTTTGGTCTGACGGTCAGTTGTCAAGTAGATGCTGGGAAGGTAACTAAGTGACAGATGAGAAATGGAGACAGGACAAGGAAGATGCTGAAGCACCACTGAGAAAAAGAAATACAGCAATCTCCCTTTATCTGCGGAGGATACATTCTAAGACCCACCGTGGATGCCTGAGACCACAGATAGTACTGAACCCTGTATGTACTATGTTTTTTCCTACATGTATATATTTAAGGTGCGACAGCAGAACTAGCACAAATTTCTTTTCCATTATTCACAATTTTGTGGACAGAAGATTTGTTCTCATTGTAGATCTTTGCAACCTCGGCATTAAGTAAAATAAGGGTTACTTGAACACAAGCACTGCGATATCGTGACAGTGGATCTGATAACTGAGACAGCTACTAAGTGACTAACCAACGGGTAGCATACACAGTGTGGATACCCTGAACAAAAGGATGATTCACATCCCAGGCAAGACGGAGCAAGACAGCGAGAGACTCATGCTACTCAGAACAGTGTGCAATTTAAAATTTATGAATTGTTTATTCCTGGAATTTTCTATTTAATATTTTTGAACCATGGTTGACCGTGGATAACTGAAACCAAGGAAAGCGAAACTGCAGATAAGGGGCGACTTGTATACCGCGGCCACAGCTTCAGCAGCTCATACAGTGAACACATGACCTTGGAAGACAGCTCTCAGACTTATTATCTTTGTGACCTTAGCAAGTCACTTAAGCTCTCCTTATATCAACTCCTTATCTGGAAGTAATAACCCTACCTACCCCACAAGTATAGATGTGAAGATTAAATGAAGCACCAAGTAAGTGCTCAGTTAGTGTTTGTTGTTATTGTTATTAGCAGCATCCCTTATTGAGCATATTTACTGCTTGGCAAACAATGGGCTGTGTACTTTATATGGACTATCTCATTTAATCCTTAAAATAACCCTATAAAATACATACTATTTTTTTTTTCCCTTGGTGAGGAACTAACATCCATTCCCTCTATTTTTTAGTATGTGGGCCACTGGCACAGCATGGCCACTAACAGAGTAGGGTAGGTCCATGCCCAGGGAACCAAACCTGGGCTGCCAAAGCAGAGTGCTCTGAACTTAACCACTAGGCCACTGGGGCTGGCCCTGTACTATCACTGTGGCCAGGTAAGGAACACAATGAAGCACAGACAGCTTAAGTGGCATAGCCAGGATCTGAGCCCACACACTGAACCTCTGGAGCCCATTCTCTTAATCACTACACTATATTGCCCCAACCCTGGTGGCTGGTCCTGGAATCAAGAAAACTAGTTTCTAGTTGTCATGACTCTGTCAACTAATTTTGGGACTTTGGACAAATCATATTTGGGCTCTAGCTTCAGGAATAAAATGGAAAGGTAGAATTGATTTCCGAGGCCTCTGCCAACTCTCAATCCAATGGCTATAGATTATTCTATCATCGTGCATTTCCAAATGAAAGCTATAAAATACTGTCTGTGGGCTCTAGCCTGGGACATTTTAAAGAAATTAGATCGGTTAAAACATTTTATTTGTACTATAATCTCAAATTTAAACCCCTACCAGAAAAATATTTTAGATAGGATTCAAAATGGTGTTAGAAGTCAAGTCTTCATAACATCTATTTTAATTGAATGAGAACTGCCTTTGTTAATTACATCTCACAGCTTCGGAAAAGAACTGCTCTACATCGGTATATTCTAGTTGTGACAGCTTTTTATTTAGCTAATCTAGCATGTTTAATAACAGACAACTTCCTCAAATACAATTTTTCCTCTCCAACATTGAGCACAATTCTCAGATATATTCTGTATTTTTTCCTCAAACAGATTTCCTCCTCCTCAGGGTAACAAGCTACTTTTTTGGGCAGAAGAAATTTTCCCAAGGTCTCAAAGCAAAGGTAGACGAACATCTCCCAGTGTGAGCTCTCTGGGCCTAGCTGAGAAAATGTTCCATCTCCATTGGTCAGAGAGGATGTCAGAAAGCGAGAATAGTCATTTCTAGGAAAAGTAGATCCAGAAAAACAGACCAGAGAGCTCCTAGTGGAAGGGGAAACACAGTACATCCTTCTTATAGTAAAAAATAAAACAAAACAAAGGGAAGCCTTTCATTGTCAGTTTTATTCCAAGTAACACCCTCCCGCAAGACCTTGCTGTGCTCACCATCCTCAGAGTAGGGTGATCAGGCCATGATTTTGACGAGATCACCCTTTTTCCTTTTAAATTAGGACTGTGTTGTGTCTTGAAAAGTCAAGTAAGAGCAGCAATGTGTTGAATGGAGTGGAACAAAGAAGGAAGTGTTAGAAATAACTGTTATTGTTCCTTATCCTAGGTATTGAGCCACTTCCCCCACACAGACACACTCTTGTTACTTGGCACACCAAAGAAGAGTAAGGGGAACGTGGTTCTCCCCCCACCACCCTGAGTTACCTGTGATGCATGCATTTGATCTCTACAGCAGCTGCCTGCCTTGGAGTCTGGCCTTACCTCGCTTCTATGTAAACACTGTGACTGAATCCCAAACAAATTGAAAGCCTTGTGTTCCATGTGGAGCGCATGCGCTGCACATTTATGAAAGCCTCCCTGGAGAGAAAATGGTATTCAGGAGGCGCATATTACAGGTGCCAAAGCAACATGCATTTATTAAATGGCCCTGGTATCAGGCTTGTTAGGCAACAGAACTCATTTATTTGGCAGTGTTGTTTGGAAGGGGCGCGTCCCAAGGTTTCAAAACCGCTTTCATTCCAAGTTCCTCCTCTTCGGAGGGGGGCGAGGGGGAGGACCACCTCCCCTTCTTACAGCAGGAATTGCCATTAGCAAGTTCCCAAAGGTAGAACACTAGTCAGCAAATTGACTTGGTAAATAAGGCAACATCTCATTGAGGTTCAGTCTAAACCCACTTTAAACAAACCCGGTTCTGCCATTTTATCTGAAAGTAAATGTATGATATTCAGATTGCTTAAAAAAAACAAAGTATGAGAGTTGGCTGAGAATCTAAGCTGTGCAAAATGGCCAGGGCCCTATCCTGCCTGTCTCCCTGCTCATCATTATTCATTGATATGAAGGAAACATGATGGTCTGCTCTCCAGAAATTTCTGCTGTTGCACAAACTTGGGCGGCTCGCTGAGACTAATGTGGAAATGTAGTGCGAAGCACGTCCTGGCTGTAAACACAGCGGTCTTGCTCTGTCAGGGCCATCTACAAATGGCTCCGACCAACTGGTACAATTGTCTTTAACATCTTTTTGTATTTTTTAAAGAAATGAATTTGATTTCATTTTCCTTCCCCAGTTTTCAAATACTCATTAAAAATTAAGCAACACTGGGAAAAGTCTTTTGTGATTATAGCCTTCATTCTCCTGCAACAAACTGGATCTATAAATTTACGTACCATTGTAGATGTAAATTACAAAATTTATATTCAACTATATTAAAACATCTATTCCAAAAATGATTACCAGTTGTGAAAAGCAGACAGGCTTATCACTTGCTGTCAGTTGTTCATGTCTAGTTAAGCAATAATGTGCTAAAACTGCTCTTTTGTTTTGTGTAAGAATTTTGGCAATAGAAGAAATGAACACTCGGTTAATAAAAACTCAGGCTGCTTTTTGCTTTGATGGAGGAAGCAGCTGCCTGTTTTCATTTGCTGCAGAGCAGCAAAACCCATCAATATAATAAGCAGCTTAGATGCATCCATCCACAGCATCTGTAAGGATATAGGGCTATTCGCTCAAAACCAATCCCTGGTTTAATTTTAACAAAGATGTGTCTGACATATTTGAAAATGCATTATAATAGATTTTGAAACAGGAACAATTTCTCTTTCTTTTAAATACTTTTTACAGGTTTGAAAGACTAGTATACATAGCTGAATGATAGCAATGATAAAAACCAGTCCAAATGTGAGGCCTAAAACAAGCGCAGTGAAATCAAGAGGCGGTTACGTGGTTCCCTTCTAAATAGGAGTAATTCATTTGAATGTGCTTTCATTCATTTACTCATTCAAACAAATATTTACTGAATCCTTACTATATACTGAATTGGGCTAGATACTGTGGCCACATTTCCTGCTTTCAACGAGTTCCCTCTTCAGGGGAAGAGATGGACACAAAAATATAAGTAAAACAATGCAGTAAGCACAGTGATACAGATATGCATTTTTCTATTAGCTTTTTATTTTTTTTAAATTAAAACAGGCATAGAACACAGTGGAAACCATTTATCATAAAAATTAAAAATCAAATACTGTCTCTTCTATTATATAGTTACACACTTCATTAGACATACCAGTAAGAAAAGAGGATCTGATAAAAAAATTGAATTATGTTTAAACACATGTCAAACTGTTTACTAGTGTAGCCAAGAATTATCACACTTCTGAGAGAAAGTTTTTGGATTTTAAGTTTTGTTTGGACAGCTTCTAATTTTACAGTAACCGTTAGACACTTTTATGTGATCACGAATATACCACATGGCAAGCCTAATAGAAAACACAAACTTTAAAGCAACTTACAATGTGATGCTTTGGCTAGTAAATGTGCTAAGAGATTATTTTATTTTATTTTATTTCATTTTAGTCCTGGATGGCATTCCAAAAAGTCAGATAATTCTAAATCCTCCTCTTTTTCTGATTCAATATCAGATAAGTGAGCATCTCAGCATGATGAACTAGAGACCTGTCTGATGGTATATATGAATGTAGGGTTAGCCATCAGCTTCTCAGGATATCAAATTTAAATGAGCACTCATTTGCAGAAACATTGAGAAAATGCACCCATAAATGTTGAGCTAAGGGCTTTCTTATTCAATCACCTTCACTGTAAAATGCACATACCTAGGTTTTAAAAATAAACTTTTTATTTTGGGATGATTTTAGATTTACAGAAAAGTAAAAACTTGCAAAAATAGTACAGAGAGTTGCTGGATACCCTTACCCCAGTTTCTCTCACTGTCAACATCTTACACTTGTCAAAACTCACATTGGTACCTTAATATTAACTAAATTCATGTGTTTTTTTTTTTTTTTTTGCTGAAGAATATTAGCCCTGAGCTAACATTCATGCCAATCTTCCTCTATTTTATATGTGGATCGCTGTCATAGCATGGCTGATGAGTGGTGAAATTCATATTGGATTTAAGAGTTAAAACAGGACACAAAATGCATATACTTCAGGGTTTTAAAAAAATCTGACCCCATCAAGAGAACTGTGTAGCCAAGTGAAGCCTTGGTTCCCCATTCCATCACTGAATGGGCAGAATATTATTTCTAGGTCTTTATTCACATAGAAATTCTGATTGCCCCTAATCAATTAATACCTTCACATCACAGTGTGATGTGGACCTTATAACCAATCTGTGGCAGCATGAGTTAAGAACCACAAAGAAGTCAGAGGTTATTATTTTTCACCCCTTCAGAGTGTTTATAAAGCATTCACTATGCACCCTCTCCTCTCTGTGCATGCTTTCTTCCCTCCTCTGCTTCACTGTGTAACGGCTGGGCACAGTGCTTCCACAATCCTGCAAAGATTCATGGGCTACTTGCTGGTTAATGGTGGTCTCTCCAACAGTAAGTTGGAAAAGACGGCTTTGGGGAGATTTTCTCTAGTTACAGCTGGTGCTTGCCATGGACTGAATTGTGTTCCCCGAAAATTCATATGTTGACATCTTAAGGTCCCATGTGACTGTATTTGGAAACAGGGCCCATAAGGAGGTAATTAAGGTTAAATGATGTCATAAGGGTGGGGCCCCGTCATGATAGGATTAGTGTCCTTATAAGGAGAGACTCCAGAGAGTGCTTCCCCCAAGCCCGTTCTTGTAGAAAGAAGAGCACACAGCAAATGATGGCCATCTACAAGCCACAAAGAGCAGCCTCAACAGAAATGACTACGCTGGCACACTGTGCTTGGACTTCCAGCCTCTGGAACTGTGAGAAAATAAACATCTGTTGTTGAAGCCACCCAGTCGATGGCATTTTGTCATGGCAGCACAAGCTAAGACAGTGGTCAACCCTTGGTGCCTGATGTTTGGGTGAATACTCCCTTTCCAGCCCCAATACATTCTAAGCTGAAAGCACTCCCTCCCTAAAAAGTATAGACAGGGTCCACAAAACAGAGCACGGCCATGATCCCAGTGGAGCCCTTCACTTTGTCTGTTGCTTTCTTCCCTCCCATCCCTTCAGTCTCCTCTCTATCCATCTCATCTTCTCTCCTATGAAAGTTTATCTTCACTGCAGTTTAAACCCCTTTTTTCTATTTAAGAGAATTAATAATAGAAAAGCAAACATTAATCATACTCTGATAAAGAAATTTTACTGATAACACCTTCAAGGTTTCATAAGAATACTTTGATCTGTTTCTTTCTGTTGTCTTTGAACATAAACTCCTTGGAGGAAGGGAGCTCGTTGCTTTTCTTACATCTCTGAGGCATGTTTACATGATGCATGGGAAGGCATGTTGAATTTATGTAGAACAGTAGGAAAATGTTCTAACCTGGAACTTAACACAATAAAAAACGAATCCTGCTTTTTTTTACAAGATTTATTTGCTGCGCTTTATATGATGCATTTACTCAGAACCTGATTCTACCTATAAATGCAATCACAGGTCAATTCTTGTGTGGATAAGTTTCTAATTGCACTCAATCCACTTTCACTGGCTTTCTTATCTATATCCACTATCTGCAGAGCTGGCAGGACAATTATCACCAGAAACAGGATAAATCTCTGGGGAGTAAGGCTGTCCTGGGCCTGAAAGGTGCATGCTTACAAGTTTCCAGGCCAGCAACAAAGAATACACATTCAATAGGCCATCTTTCTCTAAATCAATCCTTTTGCCTCATTCAGCAGAGCACATGTCATGGGTGCTCATATCTGGGGCTTATCTGTGGATATCTACAAACATGCAGGTCTCTAATCATAGTAGCCTGGAATGAGTCCCAGAATGGGCCCTTTAAGTGACTTGAGATACAGAAAATGATTCTGTGTTGCTTTTTTTTGGCCCCTTCTCTTTGTTGTGATAAAATTTGTTACCTTACTCATATAGCAAAGTGTTTCCTCTGAGAATCACAACTCCTTGAGAAGGGCCTTCAAAATATATTATTTAAACCAAACTATTGCTCCAAACTTCACACCACAATTAGCTTTCTGTCGAGAAAAATACAAAAATTCTAGAGCTGTTATACTGTAACCGGCCCTTTCACACCAGGACACACGAGTGTTCTTAAGTTGAGATGAAAGTGCACGGGCTGAGTTGTTGAGAGCAGGGAAGTCATCACCGTCTCTATGGACTCATGCTGGACTTCTCAAGACAGAAAACAGATTTCCTTCTCTCTCCAGCAGCAAAAAGTTCATGTTATCGTGAACTCCATCATTCCTCCTTCTTGGACCCATCCTCAACCAATGATTGAAAAAATGGCTTCAAATCCAGAGTGTTGTATTTAGCCTGGAATATATTTTTCATCTCTATGTTGCCCCATAGCACTGAAAAGATTTTGGCTGAGCAAATACTATAGTAGAAATCTAAATTCATACCATAAATGACACAAAAAACAATAACCTTTTGGAAGAATATGAAATAGTGTTTACATATCACAAGACTAATTAGTTGCTACTTTTCATGAGAGCTTCAGAGAAATCTAGTTTAGGAAGTAAGGCCCAAAAGAATTAAGGGGCTTGCTTAGCACTTAGCTAGTTAGTGGCTGAGCTTGGTTAGAACCTCAATTCCCTAATACATCACCTTGGTTCTCTTTTCAGAGTAAGAGGCTTGAACAATAGTGCAGGAAAGACATCATGATTTGAATTTGCAACTTGTGGAAAGATTTTACCTTCTAGAAATCAGTGTTTGAAGAAATGAATCATATCATTCCAATTTCAACATATTCATAGACTCTTAGCAATTAAATTTAAGTCCTTTTGGTTTTTATTTCTCAATAAACAGTTTTACGGAAACACTCACTGTCTCTAAGCTATGCCCTGACACACGGGCTGGTGGACGAGGCTATGAATTCATGCGGCTGCAGCTCACCTAATATCAGAACCTCTGAATTGAGGCCAGGAAGCAATGTACAATCTTCAGAAATAGTACATCCTTCTCCAGAATTACAATGATTATATGCCTTGCTTTATAAAACTGGGCTTCTGTTTGTTTTCAGGAAATTTATCATCTAATCGGTCACTATTCTTACTTATTCAAATGTCTACATGTAATTTGTCTTGCAATTAAGAGTATGTAGCAGACTCTAACAATTCTTTTGATTACCAGCATTCCACTCATAATAAAAGAGTAATTTTATTTTATTTTGTTGTGTCCAGGAAGGGGAAATCATGTAATATATACAATTTTCACACACACCACGGTGTTGAGAAATGTAATTTTCTGTGTATTCTCTTCTAAGGATATTTTCAATGTTTCTGGATTGTCTCTGCACTCAGGAACGGGATTGAAATCTCCACTTTGGTATTTATCTGAGGCTCCGATAGCTCAGTTGTCTGCCGCCAAATGCCAAGATAGGGGGAATCTCATCATCCGGAGCCCAGCTGCATGATGGGCAGTTAATAGATATATCAAACCTTAGGATATATGCTAAGCTGAAGAGATGATTGGTTGGTTGATACACTGATTGATTAGCATAGGGAGAATGGGTTTCTTCTTGACAACCTAAGATTATGCTTCAGCTAAGCTCAAATTGCTTACACCTCTTCTATTGGGTTTAAAATTACAGTCCTGTCATCTAAAATCTCTCTTCAATGAAATTTTTACCATATATAAAAATTAAAGGGAAAAAGAAAGTAGGAGCCCTGGATAAGAGTAAATGGAGTAGATAGATTTCATGCTACTGTTGTTGGTTCCACTAGGAAAAGTTGATATGTAAATCCTCTTGAAAAATGTTACACGTTTCATAAACGGTTATTGAATATTATACAATAGTTCAGGGGGAAAAGTTCAGTATGTTAAAGTCAGTGAACACTATATTCTCAAATATATTAAAGTTAGATCTCCTGTATACAAATAGGAGAATTAAAGCAAAGCCCTCTATTAATCAGGCTTACTTTCTAGGGCACATAGACCCCCATTTGTGGATTTGTAATATTTTTAACCGCTGGCACGCCTTTCTGGGGGCAGGGGAGAAAAGGCAGACTTATGGAGACCATGGATTAGCTTTGTTTTTGAAGCAGCTTAACACAAGTAGTAAGTTCTTTAATTAGCACTAATGATCCTAAAGATAGTCACATATACATCTTGAAATATTTGATTATTCTACCTGTTTCCCACACATGTGGAATCAGGTATGCTTTAAAAATGAAACAAAACCAGCTGAATGAAGGAAACACAACCCTGATCTATCAAGCTCTAAACTGACATTTAAGTGGTATTGAATAAAAAGCATCAAGACTTTCCATAAAAGGCCCACATTTAGAGCTCTACAAACATCTGCTATTCTTAGTTAACAATTAATTCATTAAACATAAGCTTGGTTTATGATGTCGTGTTTAAAGATTCAATCTCATTGTACCCCGAATTATTAGAGACTGGCTAGAGAAAGGGCCTTGCTCTCTCTCCTTCCTCCCCATCCCTTCCCCCTCCAAAAAAAAAATCTGGTAGGCTTTAATTCAGCACTTTGAAGAACACTCCCTCCTCTGCCTGAGCAAATAAGGATTTGGTTGCCGAATCACACTGGATAAGTGGTTCATTGAGAATGTTAAAATCTGCATTAATAAATAGGACTGGGCTTCTCGGATTTTCCCCATTCCTATCAGCTATGAGCGGTAGGGGATCAGCTGCGACTAAAATCCCCAGCTGAACAGCCCACATACAACTCAGTGAGCAGACTTAAAACAAGGCCATTTATTGGTGACTGTTATGCAAACAAAGCGTCCAAGTCTTAGAAACAGATGTCAACTGAAGCATATGCTTACTGTAAACTGGAATTTGATTCTCTTTATAAAAATAGACATAAATGGGCCTTCAGAAAGTAGACTGCCTCTTGTTGTCTACCATTGCCTAACTTGATTCAGCCTAAAGCTTTTAAAGAGATGAATAGACTGATATGTGAGGGCAAAAGAATAAAACTTAAAAAAAATTAAATTGGAAATAAATGATAACATGTTGGAGCAGTTCCCAGAAGCAATTTTACAGATTTTTCTCTAAAAACACAAGACAGGAAGTTAAAAGCTTAGTGCAGGTCACCCATGGCATGTCGAGTTATCATTTCCTACCACTTAGGGTGGAAAAGAAACTGCACATTCGGGTGGCAAGTTTAGGAGCGCATACTTTTTCCCCTCCTCTCTCTTTCTTTTTCTCTCCCTTACCTCTTCTCACATCTTGATGTCTTTTAAATGTCACTTATTTTACATGAGGCAGTTGGTGGAGACATGAGTCAACAGCAATCAGAACCATTATCCCCTGCAGCGAGTCCTGGTCTTAATGCATTGTGACACCTTTGCTGGCCAGCCACCGATTTACCTTTCTGCTTCTTAGGGAATTAAGTGGCATCATGTGAAAATGGTTGTGATATGAACAGCATGGGCATAACTGTATTAAATTTACCTCCCAGCCTAAGTGAATTTTCCTCACATGTGACTAATCAAAATGAAAGCTTGTGGACCCAGGCTGAGCTGGCCAGCACTTCCCCACCCCTGGGACCAGGGCTATTTTGTTTTATCTCTTTGTACAAGCTGGCAGAAGTTTAAAGTGAAGGGGATAATCCAGTGCTGGTGTCTTTATGAAATAACATCCTTACATGAAGAGGCTTTTAACTGTCTGTCGCTGTCCTCTCAAAAAAAGAGTGTGACAATCTCATTTTGCTGAGCACCCTCCCATGAAAAGGGAAAATAATAGCCATGGCCGCCATGGCTAGTACTGACCTTACATGATCCATTATCCACTAAACACTTTAAAAAAGTCAGTTTTACATACACTGTAGGGGGAAATGAGGGAACTATCACGATCATTTTCACTTTAGTGAATTTGCCATCCATTTGAAGTCAGTCACTTGATATCCCAACACATCCAGCCAGTGTCATAGTGTAATGCAAAAGAAAACACAGTTGATTAGAAGATGCCAAGCAAAGACATACTGGCACCCTACTATTTAACACATTTGCTAGGAGTAATGGCAGCAGTGGAATGGCTTTGTGTGAACTTTCCTCAGACTTAAACATAAGAAAAAGAACAATCAAAAACTAAGTCCTTCAAATTTTTAGAAGTGCTTGACATTCCTACAAAAATGTTTTACTAACCACTTAGCAGAGATCAGTAGGTGCCAAAGGAAGTGCAGGCAGAGCAATTATCATCCTGCACAGTCAGCCTGATGCTTATTCACAGACAAGAGTGGCTTGCATTCCGCCATGAACCAACTGTGCATGTTGCTGATAATAGAGCAGAGGTATTGCTAAATTGGTACTGAAATAGCACACCTCGTTTACTTCCAGCAACTTATTTGCGGAAGGCAATGAAGGCTGGAATATTTTCTCATCCCTACAAGAATACTCAACTCATTGTTAACATTAAAATTAGTTTTCTGACATGGCTCATGCTATGCATTTACTTTTCCTTAAATAGGAACTTCCGCGCCTAGAGTAAAACACTAATGGCATTTCTTTCCCCTTGTGGATAATGCATTGCTTCATTAATAAACCATCTAGAAGCCTGACCGGTAATCAGAGTCTTGGCCACTTTACAGTTCTTCACTCTAAAGTTCAAAAACTGTTTCCCTTCATTTTGGTAATACATTTATTCTTGAACCCTCTGCTCTGAGGCAAGGACACAGAATGGGAAAAAAATGAGGAGGAGAGATGGCTGAGTGTATGGCAGCGGCTCAATGTCAAATACAGTAATTGCCAAATCTTGAGCCACGTTTATAAAATTTAATTTTACCAAGTTAGGGTGCTGGGGCAAGGGCAAAAGAAAATAGCCAAATAAATGGTTACAACATTCCTAAAGAGTTTATTCACCCATTCACCCCCAAAAAACTTGAGTTTGAATTTTTGAGTTTATACTTTCATTCTGAACTCCATGACCCAACTCTAATAGCCAGCGTAGAGGAAATCATAATGGTTTATTCAAAAGAGTTTGAGGAATCCGATTCATAAAAGAATGGAAGGAGGATTCTAAGTTTCTACTGGGACCAAACCAACTTAAAACTCAATTTGCTATTGGATTCCTGAAGATTTTCAATCTCCAACTCAATATGGAGACCAGAGAACCAAAATTCTCGAGCAGAGTGAGAGAAAAATAGGATTTGGGGCAAGATAGTTATTTATGGGTAAATAAAAGTGAGTAGCAGAGCCTGCCATTTTCATAAAACACAAACACAGAATACCAGAGAATGCCATTTTTAGGGCTCATAAGAGAAAGGCTGAGAAGAGATGGAAGGAAGCCTATCAGAAGAAAAATTTAGAAGACAGTATACAAAGATTCACATTTACAATATTACTCATGAGAGAAAAATAAAACACAAAACATCAGAAAGTGGCTTGTGAACTGCTATGTTACCCATTGAGTAATGTTGTCTGCTTTTGCTGAGTAAAACCTGCTGTGCAAAAGAAAAATAAGAACACCCAAGCAATTGGTCTTTAGAATTTGATTACATACTTCAGGAATGAGACAGGAGTAATGAATCCAACCCAAGTGTTTGGATGGATTGGCCATCTTAGACATGCCTGAACCATTAGCTCAAAATTGGAGTGTGGTACTAGGGGTGGTCATGCTGTTCACTGATGAGCAAGCAGCCTCGTGATCACAGGTAGGCTCTGCAGCAATCTCAGGGAACGCTGTTAAGTTCAGAGAATTATATACATGGCTATACCTGGATGTCTAATACAAGATGGAGAACTAACACGGTCCCCGTTTTCACTACCTGCTTGCTTACCATCCCAAAATGTTAAAGGAAAGGATCAATCTGAAGCGCGCCATCACAAGTATAATTTTTCTGTGCATAGTTGTTATTAAAATTTTCTCCAAACTACTCATAAAGATTGTTTGGAGGTTTTGCTGTTGTTGTTAATGGGTTTTCTGAGACTCAGCATCCCAGCTAGGTAAAGAACACAGTTAGTTAGGATCCATACATGGAATTTCTGTCTTCAATGCAGCTGGACGTGGCCTGGATACTCTGGACAGCTCCCTGGAGTGCAGACTGCTGATGGAGAAGTGGGGACTTAATTTGCCTGCATGCCCTTGCTCCACGAACCGAAGACAATCTTCTACCCAGGTGTCCCTTCTGCTGAAAATGCACAAGTTGGACCCTTTTCTTGCCAAATTGTACTTTGGTGTGTGTGTGGGGGGGTATATTTGTTGACTTCACTTATCCCAGTTAAAACTCTTGGCACACTCAAAATAAAGTTATGAATAAGCTCATGCCACCTTTCCATTAATCCTTCCAACTGCTCTTAATCATGGAAATGCCACTTGACTGACTTCATAGAAGTCTTTTTAAAAATGAGACTGGGCTCAATAAATCTTGCAGGTTACAATTATTTTGTAAAAGACAATTTTGATGAGGCAGTCTAGGAGATGGAAATCCTTTCCAAGACTGTTTTAGGAATTCTAAATGTCAAATAAAATCCCAAACACACATATGAAGGGTCAACCCAGAACACAATTACTGTCCTCTGACTGGTATACAGAATTGAGTGCACTGGAAAATAAAACATAATGCTAAAATCCAGTGGTTTGTTTCCTGCCAAGTGACTAAATACTGAAAGAAAAATCCTTATGAGGAAAGAAGGCTACTGAATTAGAAGTAGGAAGATAGAATTTAAAAAGAAGACATTTACTTAGCATCTACCAAATGCTTGGCATTGTGCTGGGCTTTTATAAATATTATTACATTTAATGATCAAAATACCTTACACATTGGGCTCGCTCGAACAGAACAGAATAGGAGGCTCCGTGAGGTCAGGTGACCAGCCCAACACCCTCCCTCCTTTCCAAGTGAGGGAGTGGATGAGCTGGGGTTTAACCCAACCCAAGTACTTAGATATCTCCTTGGCTATAGGCTCTCTTCTACAGGGACAGCAAGGCTGGAATAGGTATGAAAAGGATTAGGGAAGCACAACTGACAGGACATTATGACATTGAATTTGGAGGATGTAGGAAAAGCAGTTCAAGGAGGACTCAGGTGAGTGGGGAATCTGTGGTGTCATTAACTATAATAGGTATGTCAGAATGATAAGCCTCTGTTGAGGATCAAATGATGATGGGCTTGTTTTTGTGCATGGTGAGTTGAAGGCATCAGAGGGATATTCTGGTGGATCTACTGGAAATAGGAAACTAGATTCAGTACCAAGGTTAAATTTAGGACATACATTTGAGAAATATCCGTATGGATATTATAATTTAAAACATGGGATAAGATAAGCAAAGAGAGGAGAGAGCAAGAGAGAGAAGAGATAAGACTAAGCATAGAATTTAGAAGAATGCTTTCCCACAGGGAAAAGCTGTGTGAACTTGAAGAGTTATTTCACTTGTCTGAGCCACAGTTTTACCATTTATAAAATGAGAATAACCAACAGATGAATAGATAAACAAAATGTGATATATACATACAGTGGAATAATATTCAGCCTTAAACAGGAAGGAAATTCTGACACGTGCTACAGTGTGGATAAACCTTGAAGACAGTATGCTAAGTGAAATAAGCTAGTTGCAAAAAGACAAATTCTATATGATTCACCTATATAAACTACGTAGAGTAGTCAAATTCATAGACACAGAAAGGAGAAGGGTGGTTGCCATGCCGGGGGAATGGGGGAATGGGGACTTATCATGTAATGGACACAGAGTTTCAGTTTTGCAAGATGAAAAGAGTTCTGGAGATGGATGGTGATGATGGTTGCACAACAATGTGAATGTATTTAATGCCACTGAACTGTACACTTAAAAATCATTGCTAATGTAAATGTTATGTTATGTGTATTTTGCCACAATTATAAACAAATAAAAATAAAAATTTTAAATGCGGGTAATAATATCTATAGCCTAGGGTTGATGTGAGGATAAAAAGAGACAACATTTGAAAACTTGGCATAATACCTGGCATATAACTTGTCTTAAACATCAATAAATATTATTTTTTTCTCACCAGAAAGGAAAGAAGAAAAGAAAGAAAGAAGAGGGGGAAAGAAAGAAGAAGTAACAGAGAAGTGATAAGACAACCAGAAAGGTAAAATATCGTGGAAGTCACAAAAGGACACTTTTCAGAAAGGGGGCAGGTCAACAGCGTGAAATGCTGCAGAGATCAAGGAAAATGAAGATTCTGGAATCTGATAAATAAGGATATATTGATAACTTCTGAAAGAGCTTAATTTGAGTGCTGCAACTGATGAGAGAATGTAAGGGAATAGGAAGCAATCAGCAATCAAGCGGAGGACGCAAGGAATGCAGATTCCTTTTCCAAGAGTTTAGGGAATGTAGAGGAGAAAGATGGTATGTGTTTAAGGGAATGAAGCATAAAGGAAGATTCTCACGCTCTCGTTTGCTGGCTTGCTTTTCTTTTTTTAGAGGATGGTAACCCCTGAGCATGTTTGTAAACAGAAAAGAAGAAATTCGTGGAGAGGGAGAGGTAAAAGATGCAAGAGATAGACAAGAAAGAGAGAAGGATCAAGATAACAGGTGGAGGATTTAGCTTAGGAAAGGAGGGAATCGTGCCTGACTCAGGATGGGAGAGAAGAAGTAGAGAAGATTGACGGTTGGGTTTTTTTTTTCCCCCTTGTGGGGAAGAAATCATTACACACCAAGAATGAGAGGCTATTAGCAGGGTAGAGAAACAACAAAGCTGTATAATCAACTCTTAATTATCAGCATTTTGGTTTATCAGCTTCAAATCTTGCTTTCAAGCAAGTTAGCACTTACTCAGCTTAATTACTTGCTTTGTTAGCATTTCAAACTCAATGTAATATAACTTTGTATGCAGCCTGTAGCCCAGCAGGGTAGCATTTTGACACCTGAACACTTAACCACTTCCGTTGTTCTGGGGAAAGATGTACAGTAGGGCACTTGGGTTGAGGTTGGGGGCTTCACAGCAGTCTGAGAGACAAGCAGTTAAGCTTTCCAGGTGTTACTGACTATGTTTTCATTGTGTGGAGGCATTACTTTGTTCACAGTGATTTCTCAGATCGGCTATATCTATTTCTTCAATCTTTTATTCAACTAACATTTATTGAACCCCAGCTATGTGCTGGAGACTGTGCTCGCTCTAGATTTTGGATACTACCGTGGTTCCTGCAGGCAAGGCACTGGTAGTCTAGTGGAGAAGACAGATGTAAACAGATCACTATGATACAAAGGGGTAAGTGTACAATATCAAAATATAAATGTAAATAACCAAGTATAATTCACAGATTATCAACTTTCCTCTCATCTTAAATAGTTCATATAATAATGAATTGACTATATTCTAGTTGACTCATATACAGCACTGTGGAGAAATGAGGTATCCTGATAAATCCAATAGAAATGTCACATTTAGTGGGCCCCGTCAGACAACAAGTGATTCCAAATAGACTTCCATTATAGGGGAAATTCAGTTAACTTCTTTTTTGTTTAGGTAACACTAAAGGTTTGGTGCATGAAAGATAGCAAGCATGATTGAAACTTCTCTTCACTCATTATCAAGGGGGTTCACTATGAAGACCAGGTACTGTGCTGGAATGATAAAGAGTGCAGAGCTCCAAGGTGCCTGGAGCCAACCATGCATTGGATTGTCTCAGCTCGCTGAGCATGGTGCCCTCAGAGGGGAGTGTCCTAAAAGGCCCCTCAGTTATGCTGGGCTGTTGTCCCCACCTTTCTCAATTTCTTTGTAACTGATGCTCACATTTTCTCACATCAGTGTTTAAATCTTTGCTTCTCTTTCCAATAACCTCCATTGTCCTCCAGTCTCCCTTCATATTCTTTCTGCTTTCCTTTTTCCTTTGTTCTCGTCTCACCTAGCTCCTTATCTGTCATTCTCCCAGGTTTCTAGGCTCTGCAGCAAGTGCCTTGGTTGTACAGCTACTACCAAGTCAGAACTCTTCTTTTCCTTTTGATTAGCACACCAACCAGTAACACGGGCCAGGTATAATCTTTAGGTCTTTGAATTTTTTGTTTGTTTGTTTGAGTTTTTTCTTTTTGTTTTTTTGTCTTTTTTTTTTTTTTTTTTTTTGCCATTCCCTGCCCCAAGGGTTCTTTCTTTGCTCATGGTGCCAATTTCACATATCAAACAAGATCATATATATGGAGGTGCTCTGTCATCTACCAAAAAACACACAATTAATTAAGATTATTATTCCTTGTTTCAGCCCTGTTCCAGGGTCTAAGTGTGCCTTAGGAGAAAATTACAGATTACTGAGGCATTGATTCATTTTGATTAAGTGGTTATGAAATACCTATTTATAAGAACTGTTACTTTTCAAATAAATAGCTGCAAATAGATAGAATTCGCCTAACCCTCAACTATACAAAACATTCTTATTGCTTAGAGTTTTTGTTTTTGATGGCTCACAAAGTACTTGTAAATCTTATAATGCTTCAGAGTTGCTATTATCTCAATTAACACAAAACTATAAATGTACAAAAGTGTCCAGTAACCCAGAGCTTGGTGGATAGTCTTGCAAATAAAGGACCTCTGAGTTTCTGAAATCGGGAAACATAGCCACAATGCCCTCTACATTCCTGAGGCATATTCTCCAGCTGTGTCATGGTGTTCCCTTTGAATGAACAGACACTCTGCTCATGTCAAAAGAGACTAAATTGGAGAAGAAGGTCCCTAAACTCAACTAAAAAGGAGCAGTGGCCTAATGGTACAAATGGTTGTCTTGTTCTGCAAAAAGGAAATTCAAGAGGGGCTCAGCAAATGTCAAACTAAGAGCAACTAAAAAAAAAAAAACCCCACAAAATTATTTACTGTTTTAGCTACAGAAACTAGAAAAGTGGCATTTCAAATCAAAATTGTAAAAAGCTCTATCCACTCCACTTGTGAGCTGCATTCAGTTTGGGCAGGTTGTTCTGAGAGTGGAATGCACTCTTTCCAAGCATGTATTGCTGCCATTCACCAGACCTCCTTGCTAGCCTGCAAGCAGCTATCTCCCCATTATACATCGAAAGAGTAATCAGGGTGAAAAGGACAGTCAGTGTAAGAGGAAATAATTGCAGCTTAAACTACTCTTACTCATTAAGAAGCAAGACTATTTGTGGAGTGTGGGGGGTAGGGAGGGTCAGGGAGAATGGTATTGAGTTTTCATCATCCTGTCAGGGCAGGTCAAGTTTTAGCTCTAGCAATTTTGGCATGATTTTCTATAATCACATTACAGTTAAAAGTATATTAATCACAGTAACTATCACCATCCTATGGTGAGTTTAATACTTGCAGGAAGGACAGGAAAAGAATCTGAAGTCTGTCCCAGGGTCTGTCTCTGTGTGTGTGGTGGGAGCTGTCTTTTGTCCTGGAGAAACGGGGTTGAGAATCAGCAAAGAACAATTATGAAAATTTAACCCCCTCCTTTCGCTGTAGACATAAGAGAAATATATGACAGTAAAGAAATGGAGACCGTTAAGAAGGTTTGGGAGTTGAAATTTACAGACCCAAACCAGTTGATAATATTTCACCAAAAAAATGCATGAAAATTCAAGTTAAGCATGAGATGTCTCTAAATCAGCGGTTCTCTACCAGAGGAGATTCTGTCCTCTGGGGACATTTGGCAATGCTTGGAGACATTTTTGGTTGTCACACAGGATGAGGGTGGGGTGCTACTGGCATTGTGAGTAGAGGCCACTGATGTTGCTAAATATCCTCAATGCACAGGGCAGCCCCACACAACAAAGAATTATTCAGCCCCCAAAGTCCAGAGTGTCACTGTTGAGAAAGCTTGCTCTAAATAACCCAGAAGTAAGACTTAAATATTTGTATTTCATTTTTATTCTGTATTCTTATCACCCACCTGAGGCTTTATTATTAAGATGTTATGCATGTCATAGAAAAACACATGGGTGTCACAAATAGGGCTGGAAATGTGGGGAACTAAGCAATGACAGGAAAGGGTGTCGATTTTAAGTGAAATTTTGAAGGGAGAAAAAGTAGGGGGAGGGGGTTGGGGAGAAGAATTGATACTAGAGCATGACAGCACAATGAGCTGGATTCATGATTTAACATTGTATCAAAATAACTTGATCACACAGTACATTTCTAAAGGAAACTACAAAGTCAGCTAATCAGTACTACTGGGACATTTTAAAAGCTTAATTTAACTTTGAACAAACAGGAGCATTTACTAACACTGCAAGCATTCTCTAGGCAGCTATCTGCACCCAGGACTGGGAAGGCCTGGTAGAGTCAACTAAGGTGACCCAGGGCCTGGAAAAGATTGATAGGGCAAGAACTTCTTGACAAAAAGGATGCCGTGGTGAGCAGGAGAGGTAGGCTATGTTTTAGCCATAGAGTGTGATCTCTAAGAAACCGCGGAGGAGGAGTGGCTAAAGGTGATGCTGAAAAGACAGACTGGACTGGGGCAGAGTATCTCAAAGTATGGCTTCTAGATGAGCAGCATCACCTGGGAACTTACTAGAAATGCAAATTCTCACCTCCCACTCCAGACCTACCAAGTCAGAAACTCTAGAAGTGGAGCCAAGCAGTCCGTGTTTTAACAAGCTCTCCTGGAACCATATAGAATTATTTGTATGGGTCAAAAATGATCATAAATCAGCAATTTCTTATAGTCAACCTACCACAGTAAGAACTACTGTTCATGAAGTCACCATGACAATGGTAAAAAGAAAAGCTGAAAAGTGGGAGAAGATAATTGTAACACATAACTAACCAAGGATTAGTATCCAGAACACAGAAGGAATGCTTTAAAAATCAATACGAAAAAGACAATTAATACAATAGAAAAATGGGATGAAACATGAATAAGCATTTCACAGAAGAGGAAACATGAAAGTCTAAAATCATTGAAAAGAATCTAAAGATGAGTGACAAAGCAAGACATAGAAGAACATATAAGATTCCATCCATATAAAGTTCAAAAACAGGCAAAATGAAAATGTATTATTTAGGGATACATACAGATATGGTAGAATTATAAAGAAAAACAAGAGAATGATGGCAAAAATTCAGGGTAGTGGTTACTTCAGCAGTGGAGGGAGGGAAACACACCTGTGGAAGGACACACAGGAGGTGTTGTGCAACATTGATAATATTCTATTTCAGGTGGTAGGAACATAGGTATTACTTTTATTTTTCTTTAAACTAAACATACATATTATATATGCTCTCTTGTACGTGTATTTCCAAAAGCAAGTTTTTAAAAATAAGCGTGAACTGGAGGTGACAGAGTAGAAGAGTACAGACAACTCCTCTGAGGCATGTTGCTGTGAAGGGGAGCGCAGAAACAAGGTAGCTAGAGGTGCTGCAGAGTCAAGAGAGGTCTTTCCTTTCCTTTTCTTAAAATGAGTGATATTGCCACAGGCTTTTATGGTGATGGTTGTTAATCAGCAGTGAAGGAAATTTGGCAATGAGGGAAAGAGGGAATAATTATAGGAGCAAAATGCCTAAGCTGGTGAAGAGAGCTGGGCTCCAGAGCACAAGTGGGGCAGCTAGACTTTGAAAGGAGCAAGGGCAATTCATCACTATTACTGAAGGGCAGGTAGAGACACTGTACAGACACAAGTGGACGAGTAGATTTGGCGATGAAATGATGAGTAGTTCTGGTGTAATTGCTTCTATATTCTCTTTGAAATATTGGCCAGGTCATCAGCTGAGAATGACAGGAGAGGAGATTTAGAGGTTTGCGAAGAGCAGGTTTACCAGGGAAATGTAGCAGGATTTTTCAAAGGCTGATTTGAGATCTGTGGTCAAGGATTCAAAGCAGGACCAGTCAGCATGGTTGATTGCCATGGTCAGCTGCTCAGGGGTAGGCCCAGCGTTTAATTAAGGCTGGATGAGTTTATTGAAGGGAGGACTGTGGAGGATGCGTATCAATGGAACATGAAGAGATAAGAAGAGAAATGAGAATCTGAGTGGGGCAGGAGGAAGAGTGGGCAATGAAAAATATACAGGGTCAGTGGAGTGGAGGTCCAAAAAAGTTACACATTGTTAGAGTGGAGTGATCCCAGTAATTAGCTGTAGAAAAAGAAAACGAGGATTAGAGAATGGGACACTTGATCTGAAGATTTCAGAGGTGGTGCAGTTATGGTGATGAGAAGGTCTAGGTATGACTATGGGAGGTGCAGCCAAGATGGTGCAGAGCAAAAGAACCATGGAGGAGGTGAGGATGAGGAAAGAAAAAACTAGGGATAGATCTTCTATCTACATGGATGTTGAAGACTTTGAGAATAATAACAAAGAGGAAGATAGTAAGCCAAGTTCTAAAATCTTCAGCACGTAGCGGGGAGTGTCTTAGAGATCAGCAAATAACAGCAACACAGGCTTCAAAGGAGATATTGAGAGAGAAGGAAGGAGAAATGTGTGAAAGCAGCAATGCGGAGCAGTGGTAGGAGGATGAGAGAAACAAGCTCCAGCTTTTGAGAGGGCTGCAAGGGAAGCAGGGTCCTCAGGAGAGAGAGCTAGATGACAATATCTTCTGCTGGTGATAGAGATAAGCAGGGGAGTGAATTAAGATGGAATTAGCCAACGCAGTCCCTTAGAGAAAGATGGGCCATCAATTCCAATTAGAGTTGGGAGACTTTAGCTAGAAGGGAAGGGCCATCAGGAAACCCTTGGATCCTGGAGCTCCCAGTGCGGAGTGGTCTGAAGTGGAGGCTCTCTTTCCAAGAACACAAACTGACACAAAAGTCTCTAGGGTCTCGCCTCTCCCACAGCTAAAATGTCCACTTCAGAACATTTTATGAAATATCTAGATGGGTATAGCTATATCTTCAGGCTCTGTATACGACCTATATAAAAATCTAAGGTTTAGAAGTGCAGAAGGTTTGATGGTAGATGAATTGGCTATTTCTTCTCTATGGATTCTTAACTGAGATCAGACACTAAGAGCCAAAAAGAGATCAAAATACACGGTCAGTTTTATTACTGGCAAAACTGGACTGGAAAACATGGTGCGTCCCCATATGTCCTTCCTGAACTTAGACCTTGAACTCCACCTATCTCTCTTGTTTGCAGGAAGGGAAGCTTGAGGACACCAGGCCCTGCTTAGTCTGCTTATCACATGCTGGGGTCAGGGCCCAGGAGGAGCCCTGGACCTTTTCATCAAGCTGAGAGTACGTAGTGGTGGGGAAATGTTGTTAAAGAAAAAATGGCAGAATTTAGTCAGAATTTAGGATAAAGAACATTAGAAAGTGCAAGATTATTTCAGTATTTATTTCTTAGACAATCAACAACTTGATGAAACTGCCTGAAATTCTGCTCAGAACCACTACCTCCCCAAATCCTAATTCAAGTTGGGCAATTTTTCCCTCACATTTCATTTTTTCCTTACCTATACTTAAGTTCCAAATTTAAATCTCTTATCTTCCTTTCAAAGATAAGATCAAACCTGTATTTCCAACTGCCAAAGAAACAGCTCAATCTGGATGTATCTCTCAAGTTTGAATGCAAATTATTTACATTCAAACTCTTCTCCTAAATTCACATCCCTTGCCTAATTCTTTCCTTGTCTTGACATTTTTCCTCCGTCCTCTTTGACCCCGAGTCAGTTTGATGGGTGAGTGATTTGGTCTCCTTTAAAGGACAAAATATAAATACTTCTGCAGGAGCTCTCATGTGTGCCTTCTCTTCATTTCTGAAGCCAGTGTTCTCACTCAGGCCCTCATATTGCAATAGTTTCCTAATCTGACACACGGACTCCAAATCTAATTGAAGCTCTGATCCTTGACTAATTAATTAATTCTTTTGACAAACTTTTATTAGGTCTATACATGTAAGACAATACTAGGCACTGAAGGGGACAGAAAGATGAGTACAACCCCCTTTTCAGCCTCAGGATACTTATAGGGCATAGAAGAAATGTAATCAAATCAGAGTAACACAATAAGGACACAGACATTAAGGGACAAATGCTTTAAGTCTGATAAACCATTTGGGAAGTTCCAAGCTATCATTGCCTGGTTCAAGGGCAATGACTTGATAAGATAAAATCAAACTCATTTTTGTACCCTGGCACCTAAGAGTCATATAGGTGATCAATATACATTTGTTATATATATATGAATGGAAAGACTTACAAAGAAGATTGCACCTCGAGGAATCAACAGAATTTGGATGGCTAAAGAGGGTGAACAAGAAGATGCTACAGGTGAGCAAAACTATGAGTATAGGCATGGGGCCATGACTGATATACATGCCTTGGCGCAAGAAGAAAGACCAAGTTAATAGTCATGCTACGTCTGCAGGAAGGAGAAGAAAGGATCACTGAACACAAAGCTTATGAAAATGGACTTGAGTTGAGAGAGATTGAGATTCAATATAATGTCTACATTGAAATGTCCATAGTCAAGATGCTAAACAAGATTTGGAGAGGGAAGCTCAAAAATGAACAGATTTTTAAATTTCATTTATTTACTTGAAGATGGTAGTTGAGTGTTTATTGAAACAATGATGTGGAAACTATAGACAAAGGCCTGGAGAATCTGCACAGCTACTATCCAACTTCTGAAGCATAAGAACATCTTCTCTTCCAAGGTGGAGAAATCAGCAGACACATGAATAAAATGCATGATCCTGGACTGGATCCTGGAACCACATTTCCTCTTCCTTCCACGTGCCCCCCCCCCCCCCCCCGCCCCACAAAAAAAGGTATAAAGGACTTTACTGGTATAATTGGTGAAACTTGAGTATGAAATTAGATAATAGCATTATATCAGTGTTAAATTTCCTGATTCTGTAACTATACCATGGCTATTTTAGAAAATGGTAAATACAAACTGAAATATTTAAGAGGCAGGATATCTGTCACTTACTCTCAAATTATTCAGAAAAAATTAATATATAACTAATTATATCTGCATGCAATTTACATCAATCTGTCTCTCTAGAGAATGATAAAGCATGGGGTAAAATCTTAACAATTAGTGAATCTAGGTAAATGATATACAGTAATCCTTTGAACTATTCTTAAAATCTTTCTGTAGATTTAAAATTGCATTAAAATAAAAGTTATTTCCCCCATCAAAAACAAACAAGAACGAACACCTTCTCTTAAAATTTTAATGGATTGAGTTTTGAATGTGCATGTCCAACTTACAAATGCAGGAGGAAAATATAGCTTAATAGTAGTTGATGCGGCTAAGACATACTTTCCATTGATAGTAAGTACAGTATACGTTCACGCGATACAAGTGCCAAAGAAGCTAGAAGATCTGAAGATCCACTAGCAGATAATGGCGATAAGGGAGCAGATGGCCCCTCCTTGATAACGGTATGTCAGCATCAGGAGTACTGACCGTCATTCTGGGTATGACACTCTTAAGATGAACACTGAAAAATGGAGCAGGTGAACAGGAGAGAGAATGAGCGTAGGAAAGAGACTGCCAAAATTTTCAGATAAAGAATAGAATTGATTGAGTCTGGAGAAAAGAAGTTTCATGAAGATCTAAGACTGAAACATGGGAATTGTCCTCAAACATTTGAAGTGCCATAGTGTGGAAAAGGGTATCTGTTTGCCTCAAGTCAAATTGATAAAAAGTTTTCCCAATAATTGAAGCCATCCAAAATCACAAGAATTTGCCTTAGGAATCATGAGGTTTCTATCATTGGAACTATTCAAGCAAAGATGGAACAACCACTTATCTAAGACACTATGAATGGCTTCAACAAGTGTTGGGGTTTGGAATAGCTCATCTTTAAAATTCCTTTCTAACCTTGAAAGGCTATACTACTTAATTGGCAGTTCTGAAAATCCTTAGGAAAGGAAAAAGTGATATATATATATACACATACATACATACATACATATATAGGCAAGCTGTTTTTTAGGCGAAGACATAATCTCATCTTCTATGAAAAGTACAGTGATTCACTGGGCCCAGCAGGGAGTACTACTGTCCTTGGAGGTAGAAACTGACACTTCTTGACCATGTTCATTTTCTCACCCATCTGAAACCTAAAGAGATTTGGGATGAGTCTCATAAGCAGAAAATTCTGTTTATCACCTCTGCCACTTCAAAATGTCTTAAACCTAACTCTAATACCACTGTTGGGCAAGTTAAACATTAATAGCCCTCATTCTCTCCTGTTGAAATACTTGAATGTTTAAGATTGTTCTTTCATAGAAAGAGAAACAGAAAACCTAACTAATTACTGAACTAGCACCATCACACTGTAATGGAGATTCCATTACACTGAAAGCAGAGCTGGTATTCTTAGAGTATCCTTACAGCAATACACAGGCTTAAAGGCTTGCTCACGACCATTATTGCTATTACCTAAGTAAAGAAAAATAAATAAAATACAGTAAACTAAAATGTGTTGTTCTTCTGTACTAACTAATTCTGAACCTAATGCCACTCTGTACACTAGGTAAGCCATCTGCCTTTCATTATGAACCATCTCATGGCAGAATTAAGAGAAATCAATTTGCTCTTCTCTGGTTATCGAATGGTATAAAGATGATACAACAAGCAACACATACAAATAAAAATAATGGCTTAATAAAACTAGTTTTACTATTATAGATTGGAAAGGTAAAAAAGCTAAATCTTCCTACCAGCCACAACTAAAAGGATTATCTCTGTTCAATACATATATTTAAAAATCTACTGCCAAAAACATAACATTGATTCCATATATTGCTAGTAGCTTTCAAAATACATTGGCCAGATCTTGAAGGAAAAAAAATCTAACTATTCCTGTCAACCATAGTTTCACCTTAATGTTTCTATGAACTTTGGGAGAAGGGTAATAAGCACATTTTTAAATTTAGTAGCTCACTGAAACCACTAAAAATTGAAATGTGAGCAAAACATTATTTCCATTTCTTACATTGCCATTTTCATTGGCTGTGTTCTATATCAGCAGTTCTCAAAGTGCGATTAGGGCCCTGAGCATCCACAAGACCCTTTCAGGGGTCCATAAGGTCCAAACTATTTTAATAATAATACATATTTTCCCTTTTCATTCTTATTTTCTCATGAGGCTACATGCTATATGATATTGCAACAGATTGAACGCAGAAGCAGATATGAGAATCTAACCATCTTCCATTGAGACAAACATTAGGATGTTAACTAGACATTATGGTGATCATTTTGCAATATATACAGATATCGAATCATTATGTTGTACACCTGAAACTAATATAATGTTGTATGTCAATTATCTCTCAATAAAAAAAGACAAAGAAAAAAAAGGACAAACATTAAACAGGTTTACAAAAACAATGTAACTCTTCTCATTAAAATGTTTTATTGTTTTCGAAAATATACTTACTTTTCATTAAAAATCTCATTTATGTTAATATATGGTGGGTTTAATATATAATGGGTTAATATATAATGGGTTTATTTTTTAAATGAATTGTAAGTAAATATTTTTAAAATTTTTCAGTTTTACTTTCATAGTTTTAATATAAATATTGAGAGATATAACTTACATAAACAAAAACTCTTTCAGTCCTCAATAATTTTTAAAAGTGCAAAGGGATCCTGACCAAAAATTTTGAGAAACGCTGTTCTATAGTAACATGGTGAGATATAGAAACGTGTATATTTCTTCTGATTTTTGCTAAGAAAATAGAATTAAGTAATTTATATCAAACTAACTCTATAGATGGGTATTTTGGGTAAAATATCATCTTAGTATTGTCATATTTTCCCAAGTAAGTGATATAATAAAGATCTGACTAATGCTATGATTAACAAACAGTATAAATTAAGGGGAAGAAAGGAACTTTGCCACCAATAGAAATAAACACTATAACGTACCATAAAGAAAATGGAGCCTTATTATTTCATTCTTATTTATTTTCCACCTACTTTCCAATGGATCTGAGATAACTTACAATAAAAGCACAGGAACAATAAGACCAACAACTAACAACACAGGACGAAAGGCCACAATTTAGTAGGGAAAGGGGAAAGGGAGGGGGAAAGGGGTGGGAGCAGACTATATTAAGAAGCCCTATTTGAGGAAAGCCACAGCAATTAAGCATGAGTACTTAGCTCCATGTTCACTAGCAGTCAAAGTAAAGAGTAAAACGGCATGAATGAAATGGCTCCCACTGTCTAGAAGGAAATAGAATAGTTCTTTAGAAGGCATAATCTTTCTTGGGGACCTGAACTCTGAAGACCTTTAAAATAATCTGTCATGCGGCTCTTTTCACTAAGAGTGATGAGGAGAATAAAAGCAACAGTAACCTTGTTGAAGGAGCTTCACAAGTTATCTTATTTTACAATTGAGGAAATGGAGTCTACCAGAGGGTAAATAGATGGCCCAAGGTCATACAGCCATAAGTATCAAAGCCAAGATGTGAATTAAAGTCTGTCTGCCTTCAAAGTATGTGTCTTCACCACTTCGCTAATCTGTCAAGATCTTCACGTTAAATCATATTTTCCTAAAGAAATTCTTCAGAGGGTCAGCGTGCAATTGTGCCAAGAGGCAGCTCTAAAATACAGTCAATGAGGCTGCCACTTAGAGCTATGGTTATCTGCTGTAGCACACCCAGCACCCCCTTTTGATAATAATTGTTTTGTATTTCCTTTGCTCTCCTGAAAGGAAACTCATAAGTAATATCACCCAACTTATAAAGATATTTTTAATGCCCCAAACAGGCTATTAGAACAGGAAAATGATTCATAATAAATAATATGTATAGTGATATGTAAATACTCAGGTGGGACAGAACTAGAAGACACATGGAAGCAGTCCGATGCTTGCTCCTAAATGTCGAGAATCACCCTGAATACAGCCATGGCAATTACAGGACGATATAGGTGTTTTCTATTGGAGGCTCAATTACCACAAGTGGTTTTTGTTGTCAACTGACATGATTTTCTGAAGTTCTAAACAAAACAAAATACAGTCTTCCTTTGATTTATAACTAGGCTACATTCCTGGAAAATTCGGGGAAGTAAAACTGCCCCCAAAATAATTTGTCCTTATAGGAAGTTAAGTTCTTGGCTCAGATTTTTTACTACATGAATGTCGGGTAAGATGTTAATAGTAACAGGAGACAGGGACTGGTATCCTTTGATCTCCATCCCTGGTCAGTAGCTTCTCCCAATATTATGATAGCAAAAAAAAAATGTCCCGCAGTGGGCTGGGCAGATGGTGTAGTGGTTATTTTGAGTGCTCCACCCAAGGGTTTGGGTTCAGATCCTGGGTACAGACGTATATACTGCTCATCAAGCCATGCTGTGGCAGCATCCCACTTAAAAAGTAGAGGAAGATTGGCACAGGTGTTAGCTCAGGGCCAATCTTTTTCACTGAGAAAAAAAAATGTCCTACAAATTTTTAAAATGTACTCTTTAAGAACTACTGGCCTAGAACGTTGTAACAGGTCTCCCACAGTCATGAATTAGACCACCATAAATACCCTCTCCAGGCCTAATATGATAAAGGGGAACACAAGATCAATTTTAAAAAGCAAAAATGGATTACTTTGGAAGAATGGAACTTGCTTCATGAGTAACTTTCTTCCGGGAGCCTCACCAATTCTAGAGCCACCTCTGATTGCCATGTGCATAATAATTCAACTTAATAGGGATAAGCTTGAACAATCATGGGGAACAAAAGGTAAACATACCCCTTAGGTTCACAGATTTCAGACTGGAGCACACACACTCCATCAGGGGGACCTAGTGGTGTGCTAGGGCTATGCAGCTCCACAGAATCAAAGAGAATACACGAGAATCAAATTTAATCAAAGATTGGGGGAAGAGACACCATTATTTTATATAAAAAAAAGAGTATGAAGAAGAATGCAACCTTTACGAATTTTAAAACTAAAACCTAAAATCTTAAAGAAATGTTGAGTTTGCCATATGCTATTTTGGACACCAACCCTAAAGACTACAGGTTCATTTTCTTTCTTTGGTTAGTAGAAATGCTTGAGAATCCACCACTGTCACTTATTCTATGTCACCAAGATAAGATTTTTTGTCCTAAGAATCTACAAAGTAGTAAGCATGTAGCTGGTGAAGATATATTTTGAACAACAGAACTGCCTTGTTTTTCTGTTTTAATGAAGTGGTGACGTAACTTCGGGAAATCCATACTCAGAGGTTTGACTTGTTTAGAAAAAGCTCCAGGTTTATCTATTCATGTGCTTAAGGACTTAGTTTAATTCAAAACTTATGCAACATTAGACATGAAAGGCATGACTTTGGCCAGAAATATCTCAATGGCACACGTAACCAAATTTCTGACCTGCCAGATCCTTTAATGGGCAGGGTGAAGACGGTGTTTTGGACTGGATTTCACAGACTCATGATATTCATGAGGAGCCTCAATGCTAAGACTTAAAGCTCTTCCCAAATGAGTTAGGTGAGATGTGCAACTATTGCATTTTGGATGCGCATGTTTAAATTATGGATTTGTTATATGTAGACATGCGAAATAAGTAATTTTTGCAACCCTGTTTTGGCATGTCTTCAGTTCTTTAATCTACTAGAAGCCGCAAGATGTAAAAGGGGTCTGGCTCTTCCTCTAAAATTTCACTCTGAGAGATCCTGACCTCTACCACAGGACTGCCTTCACGCCGCTCTCACACAGATTGGATTTTGGGTGGGACCACACCCTTATCGATACATTAGAACAAATCAGAAATTGCCTGTATCCTCAGAAATCTGAAAAAGTCAACTTGTTAAGCACATTAATGTTACCCATCTGGATGTCAAAACGTCTCTGTCAAAAATCAATCATTTAGTTTTGTGGTTCTTTCTGACAACAACTAGCCAAAAGGTTTTGGTTACTTCTCAAGAGTATTTGTGGCATCAGTATATAAGAAAATGCTTACCCTCCTGCTTGCCGTGACAGAAAACTATTTATCCAGTGCATTTGAGAGCTATGAAATTGTTTGAATATAAGTTTAAGTGTGTTATATCACTTAAAATAGGGACTTTTTCTGTCAGAAGGTCATTTCTGCCTACTCTGATTATTGTCACAATTTTTTTTTTCCCCTATTTTGGGGGTAAAATGGTGAGGGGACAGGAGAAGGTGCTAGTGGCCAAAAAAAAAAACCTTTTCTAGAGGTCTTCTTTAGTGTTATAATTAGAGGGCATAATGGGTTTCAGAGAGAGCTCAGTGAAACACAGAATGACTGTCATAGTGGAATGGAGAAGGGAGAAACAGCTCACCTAGGTTTCAACAGCTATTTGTGTCTCTGTAATCCATTTCACTGCAGTAATGCAGCCATGGGCAACAATGTCCCAGAATTTACATTCATTATCCACTCTTACTATTAAGCACAGGCCTTCCAGAGACCCTAAGAAGAACAATTTCCTCTTCTGTTTTGCTTTTTTTTTCAGAAAAAAAATATTTTTGAGAAAAACCCATAATGTCTTGGGGTCTACAGTCATAACCCACTCTTATTGATAAGCCAGGGCCTTGCAAACGTACTTCTGGAAGTACCATTAGTTTTGCTCAGTTTTTTTTTTTAAGAAAAACTAATAATTCCTTTTAAGAAAAATTTCTGATAGGACATAAATTTATCGTCTTATGAATGAATGAATAATTTAGTAAAACACACATTCGTCTCTTCCATCACAGCCTCATTTAAAGATAAATGAAAATATTTAAAATAAATAACATTCCCTTACTTTCTTCAAGCAAAAACTACTGGTAGACAACTTGAAATCGTTTTTGTAATTACACCTCTCTGATGCTTTAGAAAGAACTCATTTCATAAAACATAATCTTCAGTGTTCTCGTGGTGCTCTAATCTCTTTTTGCTTGTTATAGATTATTCCCTTATAATATCACTTAAAAGAAAACTAATGTTTTGTTTGTCCCCCTGCACACACCCACCCACTTAAATCAACAAAACTGAGATGGAAAGGCTTCTGACCTATTTTTAATTTCATGTCTCTCTCAGCACAAAAAAATTGTGCCAGAAAAGGCTGATATTTGCCACATGATAAATGAGGCCTGCTGGCTTCTCCAGATTCCAAGGCCATTAAATTAAATATGAAAAGATAAAGGTTATTACAGACTGTATCATGAAAATCATAATGTCATCACGTCGAACCAGCTCGGCAAGCACAGCCTCTCTCCTCTGCCTCCCCTTTGTCCCCTCTCATCCTAATCGGGTAGCCTTGCTCTTGCATCCCCTTGCATGCAAAACTGGAGAAGACTCTTGTGCTCCTTACTTTAAATACGCTTCTAGAATGAACTTGGCTGAACAGTTATATTCTCATTTGGGTATAGATAATGCAAGACCTATTTAGGAGATAAGTTCATGTTGTTGAAAAGCACCTGTAATGAATCACTTTCACTTAATTAAAAAGACAACACCTTATTGTTTCTATAATCAGCCTGGAAATGGGTAAAATCAGGGGGGGAAAAAGATTAGTACATGGTCCAATGACATTTTGCCTCCAGCAAGAAACTGCCTCTGTCAACCAGCCAAACAAAGCATCCAGGCTTTGAAAATAACGAGGTGAAACCAATCAGCATAATTTATTATTACTAAGAGAACACCACCATTTAAACATTTGAAAACCATCTAAAACTATGTGTTTGGGAGGTTATCATTTGTCAAATACAACTGTATCAATGAATAATAAAAAATGTGTTTATTATTGACATGAAGAATCAAAATTAAGTACTGTCTCTAAAAACATCTTAGTCTCTGAAAAACTTTCAAAGTCTGTATGAATGTAATCTCTTTGACACCTAAAAATTCATTTTTCCACCCTTACAACTGAGTATATTTTAAATTCAGCAATTGTACTCCTCATTCTAAGAGTATCATTGAACATGTGAGTGAAGATGTATAAATAAGGAAGTTCATCACAGCATCATCTATAATAGGATAAAATGGAAAATAATCTAAATATCCAAAAACAGGGATTAGTTAAACAAATTATGGTACCTGCATGTAATGGAATACTCTGCAACCATTAAGAATGGTTTCTAGGGGCCAGCCCAGTGGCGCAGCGGTTAAAGTTTGCACGTTCCACTTCAGTAGGCCGGGGTCTACCAGCTCAGATCCTGGGTGCTGACCTATGCACCACTTGGCACGCCATGCTGTGGCAGGCATCCCACATATAAAGTAGAGGAAGATGGGCCCGGATGTTAGCTCAGGGCCAGTCTTCCTCAGCAAAAAGAGGAGGATCGGCAGCAGATGTTAGCTCAGGGCTAATCTTCCTCCAAAAAAACAGAAAAGAACGGTTTTTAGAAATATTTATTGACCTTGAGAAATATTCATGAGATACAAAAAAGTCAAGTTTTAAAACAGTGTGTAGTATATGACCCCACAAATACGCATCGATAAAAGATCTAGAAGGGTATGTAACTAATAGTTAATAGTTAATCTTTGGCTAGTGGGGTTAATAGTGGTTTTATTCTTCTTTATGATTACCCGTATTTTCTAATTTTTCTACAATAACAGGTATTATTTGGGTAATGTAAAAAACTTTTAAAGAAAGCAATATACAACAATTTTGTCTTCGTGTAAAGATTCATGAATTATAGAATTCTAAACCTAAACACTCTATAAAATTACTTGAAGTTTTTGTCCCCCCTAACTAGAATTGGAAATATAATCTGATGTTTGAGATTCCTTGGAAATTTACATGAATCATTTCTAAGTTGTTCAGGCTAAGATCATAAAACGTTCAATGGCTATCTCATTTGTAAGCGACGGGACACTAGTTTTCTCTGGTAATTTACGACATCCACAAACAGGTACTTAAGTTCACTGTAATTTGTCGCTGAACTCTTTGTCCAAAGTCAATTAAAATACATGGCAAAACCAAGAAAGTTTTGACTCAAAGAAAGACTCTAATATTTTTCTTAGATGAGTTTGATAATGCTAGAACTAAGACTATTCCTAGTCCTTAGAAAATGAGAAAGTTTGGGTTTCATTCTTTCACTCAGCAAACTTTGATTGATTCCTACCCTACTGTGTCAGGTTTGTTCTAGGCACTTGGACGAGATCTTTTCAATTCTTGTTTTAGATCAGTCTTTAAAACAAATAAAAAATAACGCCAAATAATTGCTATTTTCCTATGATATTTATAACCCCAAAAGATTAACGTATACAAAAAAGGGATAACATTTTTCTTTAATCTTGGTTACCTGTCACTAATGTATTCTCTTCCTCCCAGCAATGTAATCTAAGCCACTCCTTTTCTGCATACCATCTGCATAACTCCACTTTTATATAATCCTTGGAAATCTGGAGTATAACAGAAATGGGCTCTAGAGATCTGAATTCTAGTCCTGACTCCACTACAAATGTTTTGGGCAATCAGTTCTGGGCCCCAGTTTCCCTATCCACAAGATAGAACCATCTCTATCTCTAATGCTCTAATGCTCCTTCTAATTCTAAAAGGCTGAGATTCTCTTTTAGTTGATTTTCATAGCAAATGGCATTTCTGCTTACTGCTCCTTACTGTTGTGACTTTCTCCTGACTTATCTGGTTGAAATGATGATGAATAGTACTTAGTCAGCCAACAACACTTGTCCCGCACCCACCTTGTGAAGAAGAGCTCTCTGGGCCAGTTGAAGGGGATATGAAAGGCGGAGGAGATACTCCTTACTTTAATGGAGCTCTCTAGCTAGCTGAAGTGATAAATAATAAATCCAAGAGACGACTCAAGGACTGTTATGAGGCAAGGATCAACAAGTTCAAGATCGTACATTAGAAACTAACCAATCTGTCCTGTGAGGAATCAGAATATGCCAAATGACCAGATTTGATCAACATGTGCACTGAATAAGCTTAAAGAGAGAGTTCGATACAGGTAATAGAAATGCTTTGGCAGAAATGGACTGAGGTATTTTGAGTATTTTCCCTGTTAATAAGAAGGGAAGCAGGCAACCAGCCAGATGGCAAAGGAGGAGAAGCATATGGCCTGGATAATCCACACTTTGGATGATCGGCCCCTGAATAACTGAGGGCAGGCTGCATTTCACTAGGGAGCCAGTAGATGTCAATTGTCCAGCACTACTTTGCATGGATGCTCATTGTCTAGTCTTTACTTTGGAGACAGGGATTAACTCCTTTCCTTCATCACTCCCACACCCACCCTACCAGAGTCCTTTTCTCCTAAAGGATATAAGTTGGTTGTTTTGCGCTAAGCCTGTGTTCACAAGTGTGCGTGTGGGTGCATGTGGGTACGTGTGTGTGTGTGTGTGTGTGTATTATTTGGGGAGGTGGTGAGATGCCCTACCACTAACTTTAATCTTCAGGTAGTAAATTCAGACTAGTGAATTCAAAACCTAGTCAACCATAGAGGCATAATCTAATCAAGCCTGGGCAGTGGACGGCCCAAAGGGGTTGTCATCCCTGGTTATTTCTCACAGACCCAAAGAGAGTTGGCTGCCTGTGTTCCCTCAAGGACAGTGGGCAGTCCAGCAAGCCTAGGGAATATCCTAGGTACATCTCACCAGGAACAGAGCAGGGCGAATGATCATGTTTTTACAGTTCCTACAAAGTCTGCCTCTGAGAAGGGAGGGGCAAATTCCTCCTTGTAAGAATGCAAATAAAGAGATTGCTAAACTAGCGTCAACTCTGTTGATCACCTGGCATTAAATCCACACTGTTAAGTCACAACTACAAAGTCAGAAGATATCATTTGTCACAGTGAAAGTAAAACTATTTTTCTCCAGCCTACGGGTAAGTTATTCTCTTTGAAAGTATAGCTTTTAAATCTCAGCCACAAAACCAAAACTAAAGTGAATGATGAGACAGGATTAAAATAATTACTTCACCAGTCAAAAACATCGCCATTAATCATACAATGCACATATAATATATTAAAAAGCTTTCTTCAAATGTCATTTTTTCATATCAGAATAATCCTACCACTTAGCACAAGACTTATTTATGAAAGAAAAACATCTGGTGTAATTTACAATACTACTGTGAGCAAAATTTTTTTCCCAGAACACTCATTAAATTCTCCTAATGGTTTCATTAACATGCAAGAAGTACAGGATTTTAAACCCAATAGTAAGCTGAATATGCTTAGATGTTTTTTAAATTATAAGAAACTTTGGAAAATGATGGAAAATGACTCATAAGCATGTCATCTTCAAACAACGCCATGCTCCCTAACACCTTCTATGCACTCTACTATCTTATTGTTCCTGACTTTTTCCATATGCATGCTTTTTCCATTTTACATCATTGCAATCCTATATACCATTTTAAAAAAACACGTAAGTTTAAAACATAAGTATTTCTTCATGTTGCAACAGGTCTTCCTTATCATGCTTTTTGATGACTGCATATTCCAACAAAAGGATTCATCATAATTCAGCCATCCATTCCTTTACCGTCAGACGACAAGACTGCCCCCAAGTTTTCACTATTACAGATGATTCCACAATTAATAACTTCATGAACACAGTTTTTTTCTTTTTTAAGACTATTTACTTAGGCTAAATTCCCAGAAATATTAATTGTATGAACATTTTTATAACTCTGGATGTATTTGCCAAATGCTTTTCAAAGAGATGATATCAATTTATATCACCATCAGCAATGTAATAATTTATCAGTCACACTGCAGTTTCTTTTTAATTTAATTTTTTTATTGAGGTAACATTGGTTTACTACATTATATAAATTTCAGTTGTACATCATTATATTTCGACTTCTGTATAGACTAGATTGCATTCACCACCAGAAGTCTGGTTTCCATCTGTCGCCATACAAATGTCCCCCTTCTCCCTGTTGCCTTCCCCCTACCCAGCTTCCACTCTGGTAACCACCAATCTGTTCTCTGTATCTATGTGTTTGTTTGCTGTGTGTGTGTTTTTTTATCTTCCACATATGAGTGAGATCCTATGATATTTGTCTCTCTCCATCTGACTTATTTCACTTAGCATAATACCCTTAAGGTCTATCCATGTTGTTGCAAATGGCCAGCTCTCATCTTTTTTATGTCTGAGTAGTATTCCACTGTGTGTGTGTGTGTGTGTGTGTGTACCACACCTTCTTTATCCATTCATCCACTGATGGGCACTTAAGTTATTTCCAAGTCCTGGCTATTATAAATAATGCTGCAATGAACATAGGGCTGCATACAGCTTTCCAAATTAGTGTTTTTGTTGTGTTCTTTGGATAAATACCCAGAAATGAAATAGTTGGATCATATGGTAGTTCTATTTTTAAATCTTTGAGGAATCTCCATGCTGTTTTCCATAGTGACTGCACCAATTTACATTCCCACCAGCAGTATATGAGGGTTCCCTTTTTACACTGTGGTTTAAATTGCACTTTTTAATGATTACTAAACATTTTTCCATATGTTTCCTTAACAAACATATGATGTTTTTATATTATGTCTTCTCACTTCCTTTGACTATCTGTCTATTGCGGTCTTAATAGTTATATGAATTGTTTATGTAACATATTATTTATGCTTATCATCTGAATTATTTGTTGTAATGTTTCCCAATGTGTCATTTCCTCACTGAATTTTTCTTGCACAAAAAGCTTTACATTTTTATGTTGTTAGAACTTATGCATCTTTTCTTTTATGATTTCTACTGTTTCTTATGAGCACACAAATAGTCAAAAGACTAGATTCTTTGTTTTTCTGCAGTTCTATAAAATATTTAACTCTAATACATTTGAATCTTTTTTGGCATATGGCATTAGGTATGGATTTAAATTTTTTTCCACTCACTGGAAGGAAATCTGACAAATCTACCCCTAGAATCTTTAAAATGACATCTCGTTTATAATAAAATTATGATTTAGTGAGATATATGCATGTGTATAATTTTCATTTCTTTAAATATTTACTATATGCTAGGCATTGTGCTCAAAGTCTTACATTAATTATCTCATTTAATTCCCTCAACCACCTTCTGAGGCTGGGGTGGTGCTACATGACTTTTTACAAGGAAAGGGTTTATAGCAGCAATCTGGTTAGAAGTGGATGACTAAAGTTCTTGTCTGAAATCTGTATACACCTCACTGGCCCACATTTTTTTCACTTAGATTGTATATTTACTTGGTGGGGTCTGGGAAGCAAGCTGATGGAGATTGTGGAGGGGCAAGATAAGGAAACCACCCTAACTCTACCTTGAAGATATTACCGCTCTCAAAGCTAGTATTAGTTTGATTACCACATTCCGCAGATATGAAAGCTGAGACCTAGAAAGGTTAAGGAACAAATCCAAGATGAGTAAGTGATGGTGCAGGAGTAGAGTCAGGCAGTCTGACTCAGAGTCTGCTTTGAACTCCTACATATACTGTCCGAAGTAGGTTGACTCCAAACTCCCACAAGTGAAGCTGAAAGGTCCACTCCTGAGAAAGGGGCTGAGCACCGTCAACACAGTGCCATACAGATAGTCGTGAACAGCTGTTTAACACCTGATGACATATAAAATGATTCCAGGCCTGCTGCATCTGGTCGTTATAAATATTTTAACTTTTTATAGTTTCAAAAGTTTCCCTCTTTATTGCACTCATTGGTCCTATTTCTGCAGTTCAGTATCTTTCAGAACAAATCTAATCCCTCTTCCAATGGCTACACTTCAAATATTTGAAGCCTGTCATTATATTCTCCTTGAGATACGGTTTGTATAAGCTAAACATCTTAAATTATTCCTCATAAGACATTTTTAAATTTTGTGCTTTTTGTGAAAATTAACAAAAGAATCATGTACTTACTGACAAAAAAATTAAAATAATATAGAAGTGTCACAATGTGAATATGAATATAGCACAATATAAAAGTCTCCCCATCACCACACTCCAAACTCGAATTCCTACTCTTCAAGATTAAGAGCTGTTGACAATTAGGAGGGCTTTCCAGAGTTTTGCTATCAAATCTAACTAGAAATACTAATATATATTATCATATGTGTGTGTGTATATATGTGTGCAAGTGTGTGTGTGTGTGTATACACATTTCTTTTTTATATACATGGGATTATACTATAATGTTCTAAAACTAGCTTTTTTTACTCAATAGTATATCATGGACATCCTTCCGTGTCAATACATACAAGATTTACCTCATTCTTTTTAACAGTTGCATAGAATGAATGTACTAACTTTTATAACTCTCTCTTCATTCTCCATTTTTCCTTATTGCAAACAATGGTGTAGTGGCCCTCCACATGCATGGGCCTCTTCTAAGGCCCTGGGATGGGCCATGAAGCTTAAGCTTGCATTAGTTGTCAAAAATTGAGAAGACATTTGCCCATTTTCAGTTTTGGGGCATCTATTCCACACTCCATGATTTCTTAAAGATTTTTCTTTTTTTGAGGAAGATTAGCCCTGAGCTAACATCTGGCACCAATTCTCCTCTTTTTGCTGAGGAAGACTGGCCCTGAGCTAACGTCCGTGCCCATCTTCCTCTACTTTATATGTGGGATGCCTGCCACAGCATGGCTTGCCAAGCAGTGCCATGTCCACACCTGGGATCCAAACCGGCAAACCCTGGGCCACCGAAGCAGAATGTGGAAACTTAACCGCTGCACCACCGGGGCAGCCCATTAAAGATTTTTTAAAAGATGACTCAAATAGGCTCAGCTAACACACTGCTGTCTACACTTCTAATTCACTCAAAGAAATGCTTACTACCTTCACCTCTGCATTAAATGCCACCCCTAAGATCACCAATGACTTCCCAACTGCCAAATGCAATGACCACTTTTTGGTCTTCTTTCCACTTGAATTATTTGCAGTAGTTGACATTGCTCTACACTCCTTCTAGCTGAAAATTCTCTCCCTCCTTTACTTCTGAATTAATTCTGATTCTTCTCTTACCTCATGTGCTATCATGTCAGTCTTCTTTCTCTGCTGGCCCCCTAGGTCTGCTTCCCATGACTCCATCTTTCTCAATCTATATCCTTTTCCTCAGTGAGGACACACTTTTCCAAAGATTTGACTATGATTATTTATCAGTAAGGGCCAAAGCTATGTATCTAGCCCAGACCAAGAGTTTCCAAATGCTTATAAGATACCCCACCAGTGTATCCTGAACTCCTCAAAATTAACTAGTCTAGAGCTAAACGCATCTTTCCTTCATAGCCTCCTATATTCTCTTTGTAAACTAATGGTATCACTATTCACCAAGTTGCTGTCATCTGTGACTCCCATCTCCTTCTCAACAACCGTATCTAACAATTCAGCAAGCTCCACAGGCTCTGCCTCTGAGACTCTCGCCCATCTATTCTCTCCTTTCCATTCTTATCGCTCCTGTTTCAGGTCAGGCCTCAGCCTCTGTTCTGGAGTAGGTTCTCCTCACTAGCATCCCTCCATATGGCCAACAGAGGGAGATTTCCAAGTATAGATTTGACTATGTCACTTCACTGTTCTCATAAGGTCCAAACATCTCTTTTCAGACTCATTCTATGCTACTCCTCTACTCAAATGGTATGCTTTAACCCCAACTGAACTGACATTTTTTAAGTCTATATCTTTGCCTGGAATGTCTTTCTTCCTTTTTCTACCTATTCACACCTTAAAAACCCAGCCTGTATATCACCTCAGAGTAGTCTCCCCCAGTTTTCCCAGGAAAAAGAAATTGCACTCTGCTTTATGTTCACTGGGCCCTTTGGATGCTGCTCAGTTGCAGCACTTTTCACACTGTATTGTGAGCTCCTAGGAGGCTGGATTATGTGCTCTTTCCTGTGTCTGGTGTCTAGTACTGTGTTCAGCACTGAGTAGGTGCTCAATAATGTCCATGAATGAAAAGGAAGGAAGGAATGAAAAGGAAGAAAGAAAATTACTTTCTATTGAGTCAGGCACTGTGTTAGGTACTTACATATATTTCATTCAGTTTAAGACTCTAAACAACATTTTGAGTTAGTATTATTTTCTCCTTTGGAGAGAAGAGAAATATAAGGGTCTGAGAGATTGTTTGTTCAAGGTCAAATTTGCTTGTGAAATGCAGCTTTAAGACTCAAACTCAGGTCTGTCTGACCCCAAAGCTCAGGCTCTTGATAAAGTAAAAGCTGTGATAATCCTCCTGACCTAAAATCCAATGGAAAATATAACTTACTTTTATAGTAAGAGGCATGAAGTGGCAATACGACATGTGCAGATGAGCTTTTCATTGCAATTACGTATAAGAGAACTTGAGAATATTTTAAAAATATATCATTTGTAAGAAAACTAACCAGGAAAGATATTGTCCCTAATAGTTTTTTTCTGTGACTCACACCTCCTATCTGGAGAACAGCACAGACACACTGGTCTTCACTCTTTTTTCATCTAAAATATTAACCAGCCTACACAGTGTGCCAATGAGAGACAATACACTCTCTTTAATACTCTTTAAAAAGTACAACCATTCCTTCCCTGACAATCTAGTATCTCTAAAGTTTTTGGCTTCTCATTAAGGAAACTTGGTCCTTGCTATTGTTTTTCTTTAAATTAGTAATTTGAATAAAGTGTCTCATATTATGATAAATGTAAGGTTATTGACATTCCATGGTTAAAAAAAGAAGAAAGTTGAGAGACAGCAACATGGCAGAGTGAGCTCTTTCCTTTGTCTCTCCACTTTCAAACTACAACTAAATGGACATTCATTAATTGACAGAGGATACTCACATAGCACAACAAGAAGCCTGAGAGACCCATGTAGCTATACATGTCAAGGTGGATGGACTACTCCTGGGGAGGTGGTGGAGATAGGTGAGCGCTCTCTGGCCCCCAAGCAGCCCTGTGCATGCATGCAACTGCTCTCCTGGCTGGAGCACCCATAGTACTGCTGTGGCCCCAAAGGTGGGAGAGCGCCTTGGTGTGACTGCGGGAACAGGTGCTGGCAGCCCTGAACCCCCACATGATCACTTTCTCATCTGGTGGGAGAGCCCACAGTACTGCCACGGTCCCAGAGAGTGGCCCAGGCTTGGACCCCATGGGGAGGCCCCACCCACCAAGCACAATGGCCAGTGTGACTTAGGAAGAGGCAGCGCTGGATCTGCACACCTGGGAAGACAATTTTCCAGCTGTTGCAAATGCCCAAAGTTCTGCTGTGGCCCCAAAGGTGGGAATGCATGTCAATGGGACTATGGGAGCAGGTGGCAGCAGCCCTGAGCCCTGCATGATCGCTTTCCCAACCAGTAGGAGAGCCCAGGGTGCCATCGAGGTCCCAGGGAGTGGCCCAGGCTTGGAACCCATGGGGAGGCTCTGCTCACCAAGCACAGCAGTCAGTGTGACCTAGGAAGTGGTGGTAGCAGATCTGCACGCCCAGGTGAAAAATTTCCTGGCTGCTACGAATGCCCAGAGTATTGCTGCAGCCCCAAAGGTAGAAGTGCATCTCAGTAGGACTGTGGGAACAGGTGGCAGCAGCCCTGAGTCACCATGTGATCGCTTTCCCATCCAGTGGAAGAACACACAGTGCCGCTGCAGTCCCAATGAGCAGCCCAGGCTTGGACAGACACAGCTGCCAGGGATCGTGGTGGGCTCAGAATACACAGCTCCCTCCCCCGTCCAGGTGGAAGCTGAGATCAGGTACTACCACTATGTAAAGGCACAAATCCATGTCATCAAATAGAATGAAGAGGTATATTAATACTCCAGACCAGAAGAAAAATGACAAGCACCCAGAAGTCAATCCTGAAGTCATAGAAATCTACAATCTAAATGACAGAAAATTCAAAATAGCTATCATAAAAAAAAAAACTCAATGAGTTACAAGAAAACCCAGAAAGATAGTTCAGTGAAATCAAGAATAAAATTAATGAACAGAAGAAATTCTTCATGAAAGAGATTGAAACTAAAGAATAACCAATCAGAAATGTTGGAGATGAAAAACACAATGATTGAGATAAAGAAAAATCTGGAATCCTTAAATAACAGACCTGATATTATGGAGGACAGAATTAGCAATTTAGAGGATGAAAATATAGACATACTTCAGATGGAGGAGGAGAGAGAACTAAGACTAAAAAGAAGTGAAGAAAATCTCTGAGAAATATCTGACTCAATTAGGAAATGCAACATAAGGATTATAGATATTCTGGGGTGGGGGGAGAAAGGAGCAGAGAGCTTGTTCAAAGAAATAATAGCTAAGAACTTCCCAAACCTGGGGAAGAAGCTGGAATTACAAAAAAAAGAAGCTAATAGAACTCCTAATTATATCAATACAAAAAGACGTTCTCCAAGGTATATATTAGTAAAACTGGCAAAAGCCAATGACAAAGAAAAAATATTAAGGGCAGCAGGGCAGAAGACAACAACCTACAAAGGAACCCCTATAAGGTTTTCAGTGGATTTATCAGCAGAAAACTTCTCAGGCTAGGAGAGAGTGGAATGATATATTCAAAATTCTGAAAGACAAAAGCCTTCAGCCAAGGATACTATATCCAGCAAAATATCCTTCAGATATGATGGAGAAATAAAAACGTTCCCAGATAAACAAAAGCTGAGGGAGTTCATCACTACAAGACACCCACTACAAGAAATGATCAAGGTCCTCATACCTGCAAAAAAAAAAAGAAAAGAAAGAAAGGGTTTACAAACCCTTGAGCAAGGAGATAAATAGAAAAGATCAGAAAATTGCAGCTTTCTATCAGAACAGTTAGCAAACAATTATAACATAAAAGATAAGAAGAAGGAAAAGATCAAGAATAACTATAATCACTTCATTTTAACCACAGACTCACAACACAAAACAGAACAAGTTGTGACAACAACTTGTTCAACTTGTTCCAACATGCAGAAGAGGAAAGGGATGGAAACTGCTTAGACTAAGGAAATAAGAGGCTATCAGAAAATGGACCATCTCATCTATGAGATCTTTTATACAAACCTCATGGTAACCACTAAACAAAAAATCAGAATGGACAACTAAAGAGACACAATAACACAAAAGACAAATAAAGAGAAAACTGAGAAAACCATCATAGGGAACTACCAAACTGAATTGGTAGTACGAACTGCATGGGATGAGAAACAAGGGAAATACAGAACAACCAGAAAACAAGTGATAAAATGGCAGCATTAAGCCTTCATACATCAATAATCATTCTAAATGTAAATGGATTGAATTCTCTAATCAAAAGACACAGAGTGGATGGATGGATTAAAAAACAAGACCCAACAATATCCTGCCTCCAGGAAACATATTTCAGCTCTAAAGACAAACACAGGCTCAGAGTGAAGAGATGGAAGATGCAACTCAACAAAAGAAAGAAGGTGTTGCCATACTTATATCAGACAAAGTAGACTTCAAGATAAAGAACGCAATGAGAGATAAAGAGGGGCAGTACATAATGATAAAAGGGACACTCCACCAAGAGGACATACGCTTATAAATATATATGCACCTAACAGAGGTGCACCAAAGTACATAAAGCAACTATTACCAGATCTAGAAGGAGATATTAACAGCAACACAATAATAGTAGGGGACCTTAATACCCCACTTACATCAATGGATAGATCATGCAGACAGAAAGTCAACAAGGAAATAGTGGAATTAAGCAAAAAACTAGACCAGATGGACTTAATAGATATAAATAGAACACTTCATCCCAAAACAACAGAATACACATTCTTATCAAATGCACATAGAACATTCTCAAGGATAGACCATATATTGGGAAACAAGGAAATATATTTAAGAAGACTGAAATCATATCAAGCACCTGTTCCAACCATAATGCTATGAAACTAGAGATTAACTATAAGAAAAAAGCTGGGAAAGTGACAAATATGTGGAGACTAAACAATATGCTACTGAACAACCAATGAATCATTGAAGAAATTAAAGGAGAAATAAAAAATATCTGGAGACAAATGAAAATGAAAATACACCATACCAATTCATATGGGATGCAGCAAAAGCACTCCTAAGAGGGAAATTCATAGCAATATAGGTCCACTCTAACAAATAAGAAAAATCTCAAATAAGCAAACTAAACTACACCTAACAGAATTAGAAAAAGAAGAACAAGGGAAGCCCAAAGTCAGCAGAAGGAGGGAAATAATAAAAATCAGAGCAGAAATAAATGTAATTGAAACAAACAAACAAACAAAAAACAGTAGAAAGGATCAATGAAACTAAGAGCTGGTTCTTTGAGAAGATAAACAAAATTGACAGACCCTTAGCCAGACTCACTAAGAAAAAAAGGGAAGGCTCAAATAAATAAAATAAGAATTGAAAGAGGAGAAATTACAATGAATACCACAGAAATACAAAAGATTATGAGAATACTATGAAAAACTATTGGCCAACAAATTGGACAATCTAGAAGAAATGGATAAATTCTTAGACTTGTACAACCTACCAAAACTAAATCAAGAAGAAATAGAGAATTTGAATAGACCAATCACAAGTAAAGAGATTGAAACAGTAATCAAGAATGACCCAAAAAACATTTGCAAATCATATATTTGACAAGGGGTTAATCTCCAAAATATATAAAGAACTCATACACCTCAACAACAACAAAACAAACAACCTGATCAAATAATGGGCAGAGGATATGAACAGAAGTTTTTCCAAAGAAGATATACAGATGGCCAACAGGCACATGAAAAGATGTTCACCACCACTAATCATTAGGGAAATGCAAATCAAAACCACAGTGAGATATCACCTTACACCTGTTAGAATGGCTATAATCACCAAGACAAAAAACAACAAATGTTGGAGAGGATACGGATAAAAGGGAACCCTCATACACTGCTGGTGGGAATGCAAACTGGTGCAGCCACTATGGAAAACAGTATACAGATGTCTCAAAAAATTAAAAATAGAAATATCATACAATCCAGCTATCCCACTACTGGGCATTTATCCAAAGAACTTGAAATCAACAATTCAAAGAGACTTATGCACCTCTATGTTCATTCCAGCATTATTCACAATAGCCAAGATGTGGAAGCAACCCAAGTGTCATCGACTGATGAATGGATAAAGAAGATGTGGTGTATATATATATATATACACAATAGAATACTACTCAACCATAAAAAAGACAAAATCATCCCATTTGCAACAACATGGATGGACCTTGAGAGTATTATGTTAAGTGAAATAAGCCAGACAAAGAAAGACAAACAACATGTGATTTCTACTGGGCTTTATTGCAGTCACTACTGATTCAGCTTCCAAATCACCAGCCGGAATTGTAAGAAATTTGTTGATGTTTCTCTTTCCCTCAGTCCCTTATTTTTCTGTTAGGCTGTGAGACAGGTAAAGTCACCATTCTGTCCAGGTGGCCTTTGAAACATCACAGAATTTAATATTGTTTTAAGAAAGAGCAACTTCTAGCAATGCCTAACTTCGGAAAGTTATAGGCACACAAGAAACAAAGCTAAAATCCACAACATTGCCATTCATATTCTCTTTGAGCTAAACTATTCCCTTTGGTAGATGGAATCCATATTCTCACACAAACTAGAAATGCTAAACTGTTAATAGCTTCCCCACGATTTGCTTTTTGCTCTGATGCCTCCAATGATTTCATCCTAATTTCAGCAGAAAGTATAGTATCACAATTGATGTTCAGCAGTGTGAAGTTTTCTAACTGTTCTACAATCAGTTTTCTTCTCAATCTGGTTCTCAATCTCTTTTTAAAGTAGAAAAACTCTTACACATGCAATGGGAAGACATGTAGGGTTATAATACTCATAAGTGTTGCTATAATGTTTACAATGTTGTATAACAGAATAGCCTGACACTGAGCAAAGAAAACTTCTTTTTCTGGCCCTTTAGTAAGACATTACGCTTCATCACATTCAGTCTTCTCACCCTTTGGAAGAGAGGATTAGTAAAGAGTCCAGAATTTTTTCATTTCTCTATTCAGCCTCCATTTTTAACTCCTTTAGGGTTTTTGTTTTTGTTTTTTTTTGCTAATGGATGTTGTTAATGAAGACCTTTTCCCACTCATTTTTGGTTTTAGTTAACACTTCTTTTCTGCCCAGCCATTCTAAAACCTCTCCTAAACTTCCTGGAGCCCAGAGTTATGCTGCTTTCTCCCTTCTCCTTGTGCCCACCTTTACACTAACTCTCGCCCCATGTCTCTCTGCTGTGGTTCTTACATGGCCAAATACGCTACTGGGTGACATTTTGAGAAAAAGTCGAGCTGGAGCAGATCTGCCATCTTAAAGCTGCTCAACAAGCTACGCGATTCTGTGAAGGCAGGACCAGGGATAAAAGTTCATGTTTAGCTAATTGTTTACATTGTTCTTGTTCTCTTCAGTTTACCCCTGGCTTCCTAATTACCACCACCTTTCATCCTCTACCCTCAAGCTTCTGGTTTCTACCAAATCAAATCTGGACTAAAGCTTGAGTTGTTTGCTTGGACTCCTACTAGAACAATGGGATGCTGGGATTGCACGAGATGTAAAAATAACACTAGTATTCAGACATAAACTACTTTTATCGATAGGGAAAGAATGTTAGAGGCAAGCTTTTCTATATCTCTCAATACAAGTCTGTTTGAGAGAACGACAGAACTCTTGCTTCTCCAACTCAAGGCTGAGTTGGTAATTATATATTTCAGAAGAGTACCATGTACAATTTAAAAAATCATAAAAAACCTACTAGCATAAAAATGTGACATGACATGAAGCTCAATATAAAGTTGTTCAATGCACATACAGTAATTGCACCAATTATATTTAAAATATTTATTTGCTTACCAAAAACCCCAAGATATAAAAGGCTAATTATCAAAAATGACACCAGTGAATGGTTTTACCCAAGCTAACCAAAAACAGAATAATATTAATAGTGCAAAGACATGAAAAGAAACTTCAGTTTACATTTTGAATTAAAATGTCAACTAAATAAAACAGCAAATTCATCAGCCTTGTTGTTCACATACATGGCTTCAACATTTGATGAAAATACAAAAAGCCTTTTCAGCTTTGATAATCACTTTGACTCTTTGGAACTGATTGAAAAAGGAAACTACATCAAAACTTCCATGTGTTAAGATAGGTTAAATGAAATGCATAATTTGAAAACATATGATAATTTTTTAAAGAACACACAAGCCTAGTTAATGGTTACCCCTCTGTCTGAGTACCTTGATAAAATCAACTTACAGACTTATGTGTTATAGGACCATTTTTATTTCCAAACACTACATAAAGTGTATTACACAAGGCAGTTCTTTTTCGTACATTTTACATAATATTTCTTTCAGAGTTTTTCAGGCCTAAAATTAAAGAATTATACATGATGACACTAACTGGGCGATTTACTGAAATGACTGACATTCCCCACTGACAGCTCGAGACTGGATTCAGATGCCTCTGCACTAGTAAAATTCGATCTCTACCAACAATTAAATAGTGGCACAGAGATGATCATAGTCATGTTAGTCAAAAACAACCCTGCCTACATTTATGCTTTGGCTTAAAGTGAAGAAACATGAAGACGCTGTCTTTTAGGATTGCTGCAACTCTCCTGAAATGGGCAGAGATAATGTTTCATCAAAACCACCATCTCAACACTGTCACCATCTCTACTTTGTCTACTTTATCATATTGTATTAATATCAATCATGTCTACATAACATAGAAACATTAACCGATCTCAAGTACGATAGTAGTATCTTATCTTTCCAGGTTCATGGGGAAAAAGTGTAACCACAGAGTCACAATGATGCTCAAAGACAGAAACATTTCTGAATCATACCAGAAGAGTTAAAGGTTACTTTTAAATAGAAGGATATTTAATTTTTTCTGAGAAAAATATAGAAAATTTATACAATTTTTTTTTTTTTAGATTGGCACCTGAGGTAACATCTGTTGCCAATCTTCTTCTTCTTTTTTTTCCTTCTTCTCCCGAAAACCCCCTAGTACATAGTCATATATTCTAGTTGTAGGTCTTTTGGGCTCTGCTATGTGGGACGCCACCTCAGCATGGCTTGATGAGTAGTGCTAGGTCCACGCCCAGGATCTGAACTGGTGAAACCCTGGGCTGCCAAAGCAGAGTGCGCAAACTTAACCACTCAGCCACGAGGTGGGCCCTTACAATTTCTTAAATTCCTAAATTCCTTTAGAAATATTTTACTCCTTCCTACAAGTAATAAGTAAGAATGAGTATGGATTTCTAAAAGTTTTTAAAACAATTCTGCAAGTTGGTTATTATTTAGTTTAGCTGGAAAGCTCTTTCATCTCATCTTTACTAATCCAGTTCCTACCCATCTTTTAAGAACTCGCTCAAGCTTTTTTCCTCCATCAAGCCTTCCCTCACTTCTACAGCCCATAACAATATTCTTCTCCTTTGAATAACTCCAATATAGGCCATTCCTTATGTTAGTATATAATTATATAACTTCTCTTGTATTCTTTGCTGTTTTATAATATGTCTTTGACTTTCCAATCAATTGAGTAATTTGAGCTCCGTTATGTCTTACCCTCTCCATGCCTTAGACAGTGATCAAAAATCTACTTGACTAATTGAAATGTCTTATTTTCACTAGTTTTTCCCAAAGAATATTAAATAGCCTAAATTTTTCAAATTAAATGGAAGAGCCACCTTCAATATACCCATAGGAAATAATTTAACTGGAAGTCCTTTTAAAAGTATGGTGGATGCTAAACAAAAGTAAGGTAGTAAGACATGTTGTTGACTAATATATTAATAGTCATTTATATGCATAGGGTTCTATGCATGGGTTTTCTGCCTGTCTGTCTGCCAGCACATTTTACTGTCAGTTCTTTCAGAGTGAGGATCAGATGTTCTTGTCTTATGACCCATTAGGCTTACAACCATGCCATGAACACAGCAGACACTCAACACGAACCTTTTGCTTGAGAGTCATCCATGGGTAATTATATGTTCTATGTTTATTCAGACAAAGAAAAATTAACTGTTTCACGATGAAATCGTCACCAAATCTTCCCTGAGCCTCAGTGCAGCTGGGTCCTAGAGTGTCACTTTCTTTCATGCTCTAGGAAGCCTGGACCCAAGGGCACCCCACCCCCACCTCCTGCAATCCTCCCCAAGTAGTTCAGACACATTTGTCAGGCTTGCCAACACCTTGATGAGGGCATACCTTATTTCACAAACAAGAGAATTTGTGTAAAGAGAAGGTCAGAGACTTCTCACAAAGTCACACACATTATCAGAGACACACAACGCAGGGAAGCAGAAAGGATGCTTCCTGACGACCAGTCTTCTTTTCAAATACCTAGATCATACTCATTCTCTAAATTATAATAAATGTGTATGAAAGACCTGTACCCTTTTCAGCCCCAGGTAACACTGAAATCAGGAAGACACTCAGCTTAGACTCAGCACAGCTGCCTTATGCCACCAGTGCCACTAGGAAGCACTTGAGATCATTAAAAGGGCACTTTATTTCTTTCCACCAGATGAGCCTCTATTTCCTCTACATCCTTATTTTCTCTCTGCTGATTCTTTGCTTATCCTTTAGGTTTGTTCTCATCTATTCCGGAGGCCTGCCTATATCACCAACGGCATTATTCAGACTGGCAGTCAAGATGATTTTTAGCCAACAAAGGTAAAAGTACCTTCCCTTATAAGTATTTTCCATTAATTATTTTTGTATAGAAGGCAGAAAAAATACAAAATAGTGTATCATTACCATTATACTATGTCTTTACGATAAAACACAAAAATGATAAAGAGGTCTGGAAACAATACAAGCCTTTTAGAATAATAAGCCAAAGAAGTCTTTCACCCCAATTTCAGGATGCCAGATGGCAAGATGGGTGAGGATAGCTCAGCAGGTGCCAGCAAGGTGACAGTTAATATTGGTTCAAGGATGGTATTTCTCTTCTAAAGCCCTGGTTAGTGCCTGGGATCAGATAAAAAGGTAATACTACAAAAATTCAGAACAACAGAACTTGACTCTATAACAGGAACAACAAATGATGGTCAGATGTATGTGTCTGAGTCGGCTGGTTTAAGTCTGGGGTTATTTGTGCAAGACTAGGGCTATACTATCATCTCAGCTGGGAAAATGCTGCTCGTAATACATGGAAAGTCATGTTTGCCCAAGTAAGAGGCCAGACTCGATGAGCTCATGAGACCATCATCTTTTATAATTCTTGAAAGGAGCTTAAAAGGATCAACATTAGAAAAATAACATAGGCAAGCACAAACCATCTATGCTAGAATCTAGAAAAATTAGAAATGACGACAGAGGAAAAAACTACTGTTTTCCTCTTGAATGTGATCTTACTGAGGGAAAAGCTGACACTTAAAAAGGTATTTATATTTTCATACTATTACTTGAAAGATTCTTTAGGTTTAGAAAATTATGTGTGAGATAAAGGAGGCAACTGAGATTTACAAAAATCACTATCAGTGTGTTTGAAGAAGATCAAAATTAATATGTTCACCAAATCTATAAGATAAAAATAAGGGGGAAAGCACCACTCCATGAAGCTAGAGCAAGTGGCCTTGGTCACTCTATGTCAGGTTCATACAGCACAGAATAGGCTTATGTTTTGTTTTTGGTTTTGGGGGTTTTTTAAGGAAGATTAACCCTGAACTAACATCTGCCACCAATCCTCCTCTTTTTGCTGAGAAAGACTGGCTCTGAGCTAACATCTGAGCCCATCTTCCTCTACTTTATATGCAGGACGCCTGCCACAGCATGGCTTGACAAGCGGTGCATAGGTCCATACCCGGGAACCGAACCAGAGAACCCCAGGCCACGGAAGCAGAATGTGCGTACTTAACCACTGCACCACTGGGCTGGCCCCCAGAATAGGCTTATGGAATTAACTACTGCAAGAGATGGCATTAGCTGGACATGTTTAGAAGTTCCAAAAGGCTTTGGGAAAATTCACGGCTGACAGCTTAACATTGGGATATTAAAGGAAGGTTGGAAATATCTCTAATCTTTTCAACCAGGAGCAAACTCTGCCCTACACACAGCACTTCTTGGTGATTCCATTAGGGATAAAAATGTGAGCTGGATAATGGCATTAGTATTAGCAATAATAGTAGCAGCAGCAGCAACTAACTTTTACTCAGATTCAGGCACGGTATGGTGTGCTTTATTTATACATTAAGTCCTTTAATTCTCACAACACTTCCATGAGGACAGTATCTCCGCTTTATATACGAGGAAACTGAGGTCTACGGAGGTTAGGTAACCTGCTCAAGCTAGTGAGTGGCAAAGCCAGGATATGAAGCCAGGCAACATAACTGCATGCTCTTAAATTATGTGCAGCTCAATGTGTATTTATGTCTTGCACCTGGAGGCCTAACAGGCTGAGGAGTTCAGGCTCCGAGATACTCGAAACGGTACCTTTCAAAACACAATTCTACATAAAAGGAGAATGAAATCATAGTAGATATTTCTTTGTATTACATTGTTACAAATGGTGTGTTAAAAATATTAAGAACCACTGATCATTTCACTTATGATGGTTCTATTTAAAATAGTATTTCTTTTCCATTTTACCAAAAGTCATTTACTGATAGTCATATAGTTTGATGACACATCAATAGTAAAATGACTTTTAAATTGTTGCTTAATGTAAATATTCAAAACCTAGGTATTAAGTGGAGGGATGTGAGTTCCACAAGGAAAGCTCAGTTTTCAAACAGGAGGGAAATGGGTGCTCACTGGGTACTTGGTAGATGCCTCCCACAAGGCAAAAAGATCAATAAATAGATACAATAAAATCACGTGCAATCCCTGGGTCAACCGAGTTGGGGTGGGTGGTAGCTATTCAGACAATCCAAAACATGAATCAATCCTAAATATTTACAAATGCTTTATAAGCTTTTCAGTTACCCTGGTGTCCTTAGATAATTCAAAAAATTAACTTCCATTCCCAGAGCACCCAATCAACTTTTATTAAATGAGGTGCCCTTAGAAATAGGGTGAATAGAGCCAAATAGCCCATAATTAAACTATCTCCATGGATAGTCCTCAAAATAAGTAAGCTTCCTTTGGATTATTGAGGTTTCATCGTCTCCAAATGGAAAAACTAAGCTCACATTTGGGTGAGCTGCCTTCCCTGCACAGGATGAACCTGACAGGGTGGAGTTGAACAGGGGGCTTTAGGATATCATCAATATCCAAATAGCCAACAACAGAAGACAGGGGCTGGTGTTGAAGTTCTCCTAATGACGTGTGTGTCATACATAAACCATACCATTGCTACAGCCACACTTGTACAGTGCTTTTTGTGTACCAGACACTGTTCTAAGTGTTTTTATATTTATCAAGTCATTTATTATAACCCACTATTACAACCTTATGAAGTAAGTACCATTATTATTCCCATTTTACAGATGACAAAACTGAAGCACAGAGGTTAAGTAATTTGCCCAAGTTTACCCAGCTAGAAAGTGGCAGAGTTGCAATTTAAACCCATGTAATCTAGTTCTAGCATCTGTGCTCTTAGTCACTATGCTAAACTGTCTATAAGAACTGAATAAAACCCCTGGGAAGTCTGAAGGATGGTACTGCTGTTTGTATAACAGGCAAACCATAATCTAGGTATCTCTACTACCTTGATAAAAATGCACTGGAAGATCAGATGAACACAACCAACTAATAGCTTCCCCACCAACTAGTCATTTCAGTCATATAGCCTGACATGAATTAGCTTTGTCAATATTCCAAGTTGGCTTTGTTGATATACTCCATCTATCTAGTTTTGATTGGAATATTTCTTAAATATCAAAGAATCAGTCTTGGTTTGTTTTCTTGTGTTTTGTTTTCTCCACGTTAAAAACCCAAAGGAAATAAATATAATTCAGGATGTAAAGAAAAGATCAATCTGCTGTGGAACAAACCATTTGGGGAGCTAACTTGGCAGTTCAGACAACCCAGAGGTAATCTCCACCACTTGAAGGCTTCGTATTGCCAGTGACTATAAACGTGTTCTTTCTACTCCTCTGCCAGCTAAGAAAGCAAAACTGGCTGTCCAAGGCTTCTGCCACTGACTATACGTGCTGGAACAGGCAAAGGTCCAGGAATGGCAGAGGCAATTAATCGCTTAGTACTGGAAAGAGTGGCACATGTCTCCCACTTGTCTACTTTCTTGTGGACCAAACAACATTCTTCATGGGAGGACCTACACAGTTAATAAACAGGCAGTCCAACTGCCTAAGATGATGTGCAATTTTTTTATAAAAGAAAAAATCACAAATTATATTGAACCCTACAATTTTATTTTAGAGGAGTATTTCCTTTCCCTTGGGAGGCCTTGGCTCCATTTGAAAGATAATATACGTTCTATGAGGAATTAGGAGAAACACACAGTGTTTTCCCTTGGATTCTCATTAGGAAAGCTTTCATATGAAGTAGAGGGCAGGATTTTAGACTTCTCATTAATTTCTCATGACATACTGAAGTAACTTTAGATTCTTCCTCCTGTTTTTAACCTGTAGTAATGACTTCAATACAAGAAAGTCTTTTAGGTTTCTGGCAGGGTGAGGGGGCACAAGTTCTGTGTATTCTCTTCAAATATTGGGGAAAAAAACACCCTATTTCAAATAGAACTTGAACAATATTGACTGATAGCTTAACTTTCATAACAGTGCCCTGAAAGTTTAAAGAAACAGAAGAGAAATATCTGTCAAACACAATTTTTCCCTTCCAGGAGATGAAATCATAGTTGAAAAGAAAGTATATAAAGTTTCACATAAAAACATATAAATACATATGCAAATTTAAGAACACTTTAATATGGTGGCTTCTCAAATACAGAAGAAACTCTGTAAATAAATGGGAGTCTTCAAATTTGAAGCAGGAAGAGGTCTACCTTTTCTAACACTTTTTGTTGTTGTTGAGGAAGATTCACCCTCAGCTAACATCCGTTGCTAATCTTCCTCTTTTTGTTAAAGTGTGAGCTCCCAACACAGTATGGCCACCTACAGACAAGTGGTGTAGCTATGCGCCCGGGAACCAAACTCAGGCCGCTGAAGCGGAGTGTACCGAACTTAACCACTAGGCCACTGGGGCTGGCCCTCTGATACATTTTAAAGTAAAGAGGTCACTGGATAGCTCAGAAAGAGAATTAAAACAGCTTATATATATTTTAAAAATTTTAAAGGGAAATTTGCTATTCTAGGCTGACGTTAACATGGTAGAGGGGGCAGAGTACTGAAAAGACTAGTTTCCCAATAAAAATGGAGACCTGAATGATTTCTTTAAAACTAAGCTAACATTGGGAAAATCTTGATTTAAAAAAAAAATGGATAATAAACAACCAAAAAGCATTCAGTGAAAAAAAAAATTCTTCTGACAGACTAATAAGGACTTTAATATGATAATCTGGTGTTTATCTGTGCTTTGCTTGTGCAATTGCAGTTTGCTCCGCTATTATGCAAGAGCTGTAAAATGAAGAATACCTAATTGCCTCCTGGAGAAAAGTATTACTACTGAAATGACTTAAGCAAACACATTCTGAACTAACAAAGTATTTTAAAATAATTTGAGCTGAAGAATGAGTGACAGCTAAATGACTGCCATTAACCCTTCTACAGGTGCCCTTGGCCATGCCCATTTTGGTTTTAGCGAACACCCACCAGCCTTAGGACAGCTTCAGCAGCAGTGTGTCAAATACCTTGGTAACTTGATTTCTCCCTCTTACCTGCCATAACTACATAATGCCTGTCAGTTTGGATTACTACTCTATCTACTGCCAGGTGAACTCATAATAGAGAATGTTCTCAGCTTCCGTTTCTAAAGAGATGTGATGTTACCTCCGTTGTTTGAGATAGGTTAGGTAAAATGGAGCAAGAGGTAGGCACATTTGCCTCAACAACTATTTAGGCAGGAAACAAATCAAAGCTGGAGAATAGTTGGAAATGGCAAACTGAACTCTCTCCTACCTGACATAAATGTTTTCTGGACATGGTTTTCCAATTCATAAAAGAAGTTTATATATCTTTGCTCATAAACTACATAGGAAGCATATATAGAAGGATATGGTATGGTCAATACATTCTCATATAATTTAGGAAGAACTCCTTCCTTTATTCTGAGATGATATTTTTTAAAACCATAAATAGAATTGTTGAGAGTTCAGAAATAAGTAACAGAAATGTTACAATCAGAGGATAAATTTGGGGCACACTGACTACTTCCAAACCATCTTTCTTTCAGGCTTTGTGTCTCCACTGCAGCCAGGTTCTCAGCTCCACTTCGGCAGCCTGCCTCGTGGTTGCACAGAGACTCTGCTGAGCTGAAGCAAGCCGCCTCTTTAGTCATTTAGGTTTTCCTTGAGGCTGGTTCTTTGCGTCCATTCTCCAAACTCTTGCAGACCTCCTGGATCCTAACTCCAGTAATTCTATCCTCCTGGTGACCACCCTTCTCAACCACCAGCCTGCTCACTCTGCCTGATGTCTTCAGCTGCCCCGACTCCGGCTTGCTTACTAGCCCATACTGCTGATTTCTACAACCTCTAATACTACGCAGTTTTGTTTCCATGGTCCAGCTTCTTACCTACTATGCCTAGCCTTTATTTATCCACTTCTGGGCATAATACAGGTGAATCAAAAAGTAATTTGCCAACGTTTAAAGTGTAAAGTGTAAAGGGATGGCTTGCATATATCAAAGCCATTTTCGCTGCAGGGAATGCCAGCTCCACAGGGTACATTCTACTAGTTTAAGTCACTTGGCCAGTCTAGTATATTGCATCACAGTAATGCAACAAATAACCACACTAGGTTAGATTCCTCACCTCCCCTAAGGAGCTGCCCTAGCTATATAAGACTGGGATTGGAAGGAATCATATTAGTCCAGCTTCTCCTCTGCTTTTAAAGCATTATTCAGCATGACTAGTATAAAAGTCATGTTCAGAATCTACATAAAACAGGATTCTGATCAATTTCATTTCCTGCATAAGAATCTTGAAAGCTTCCCATTGTCTACTGGTCTACAAAGTGAGGGGTGTGAACCTAGGGTGTGAAAGATGAAGCATGGAATGCAGGAAGAGAATACTAGAATGTCTATTTATATTTACATTATCCCATTTACATTTCCTTTTTTGTATATTTTATAGTGTATATATCAACATAATAGTACATGTATATAGTTTATTAATAAATGAATATACATATGTTGGAGGTAAATATGAAAAATTGTTTACAGATGGGAAGTATAATGAAAAATGTTTAGAGGACAGTGGCTTTCTGGACAATGACTAACCTCTTAGTCATTTAAGGTAGCTCACAGTCTGCCTTCAACCTACCATTCCTGCCACCTCACCCACAAATATTACCCCTATCTTGGCACCCCACACTCCATTCACACTGAAGTGCTAGACCATAAGCTCTGTGAAGGCAGGAATCATGAACATCTTATTCACCCTTTGGATGCCCAACCCTTAGCACATTGCATAGCATCTAATATTTATTAAATGAATGATTAGTTAATGAAACTAGCTTTATAAGAACATTGTGCTAGTTCATCTCTGTACTTTTGCACTTATTGCTCTCTCTATTTGGAATGCCCTTTCTGCCAGTCCTTAACCTGAGGGACAGCTATAAAACTAGACTAATTTCTTCATCAGTACCTCTATCCCCACCATATAGTTACTGGTGTCTTCTTTTGGGCTCCCATACACCTTTCTAATTATTTATAATATGTGTTTGTTTTCTCTAATTCTCTATATTCCTATATATTCTCAAATCCTGGCATGGTACCTAGCATATTGCAGGTGCTCAATAAATCACTGTGCGGTGATGGATAAGTGAATTTCTAAGCAATTAGTTATTAATCTTTAAAAGGCATTAGAATGATTCTGCTTCAAGTGATGACTGAAAACAGGTACCAAACTCAACCACTAAATATATGACTAATTATATGACACCACTACTTTCAGCTATTGGACAACAGGCAGCATAGGACTGTGATAGCCAGGAGAAGGGAAACAAATGAAGTGAGCCTTAAGATCACTCCAAGCAGAACATGGATGACTCACTTAGTTGAGGAGGTAGAGATGGAATTAGGAGAAGCTGAGATGGCTGGAATTTACAGGGCAGAATACCAGAGAGGAGGGAGCTATGCATAAGCAGAGCTTCAGAAATTTGTATAGGGTCATCCTTAAACCTTTGCTGTGCTTCCTTAGAGTGACTTCATGAGGCCGGGCAAAGAATGCCATGCTGGAAGATGTTCCAGTTCCATTTAGCCATAGTGGAGAGACATCATTAAATAATAGAGGCATTTGGTGAAGATCCTAAAAGGTAACACCTTAGCACTAGGGCTAAACTAGTCATAAAGTAAAAGCTACTCAAGACATGCCCCAACAAAACGTAAAAATAAAGCAAAACAAAACAAGTCTTGAAAGAATCAAGCTGATCCAAAAGTAGCTTAACTGACTACCAAGAGAAAACAAAACTCCGATCTTCAACAATGCAACATTCACAACATCTTGCATCCTCAAAACTTAGTAGACTTGCAAAGAAGGAAAAAAATGTGATCAAAAACAGAAAAAATTTTGATCAATAGAAACATACCAGAAATGACAAGATGATGGATTTAGCAGAACAAGGAGTCATAAAAAGATATTACAAACATATTCAAGGATTAAAGGAAAACATAAACATAATGAGGAGATAAATGGAAACTATTAAGAAAAGGAATCAAATGAACTTCTAGAGCCAAAAATATACAATATCTGGAATCAATAATTCACATCAGATTAGTCAAGAGATAAAAAGATTGATGATAGTGACAAAACCTAACCAAATTGAAAGGAAGAGACAAAAAAGGATGAAAAAAAAACCAAGCAGAACTTCAGTGACACGTGGGACAATATTAAGCAGTCTAAGATACACATAATTGAAGCCCCAAAAGGACTGGGTAGAGAAATGGGAGAGAAATAGTATATTCAAAGAATAAGCCCATAATTTGATTAAAATTATAAACCCAAAGATCCATGAGGCCAGCAAACCCCAAGCAGGAAAATTACAAAGGAAGTCACATTAAGGTACATCATAATCAAATTACTGAAAACTAGTAATAAAGAGAAAATCTTAAAATCACCTCCTCTCCCCCTAGACATATTATATTCAGAAGAACAAAGACAAGAATTATTACTGACTTCTCATTAGAAATAACACAATCCAGAGAATGACGAAACGACATCTTTAAAGTGTTAAAGAAAAAAAAATCTATCAAACTAAGTCTTTATCCAGAGAAAAGTAGTAAAGAAAAAAAAACATCATCAACTTAAAATTCTATGTCCGGTGCATGAACAGACATTTCTCAAAAGAAGATATGAATATGGCCAATAGACACATGAAAATATGTTCATCATCGCTAATCATCAGGGAAATGCAAATCAAAACTACACTAAGATATCACCTTACACCCGTTAGATTGGCAAAAACATCCAAAACCAAGAGCGACAAATGTTGGAGAGGTTGTGGAGAAAAAGGAACCCTCATACACTGTTGGTGGGAATGCAAACTGGTACAGCCACTATGGAAAACAGTATGGAGATTTCTCAAAAAGTTAAAAATAGAAATACCCTATGACCCAGCCATCCCATTACTGGGTATCTATCCTAAGAACCTGAAATCAGAAATCCCAAGAGTCCCTTGCACACCTATGTTCATCGCAGCATTATTTACAATAGCCAAGACATGGAACCAACCTACATGCCCAGAAACTGATAATTGGATAAAGAAGATATGGTATATATACACAATGGAATACTACTCAGCCATTAAAAAAGACAAAATTGGCCCATTTGCAGCAACATGGATGGACCTCGAGGGTATTATGTTAAGTGAAATAAGCCAGTCAGAGAAAGACGAACTCTATATGACTCCACTCATAGGTGGAAGTTAATATATTGACAAGGAGATCTGATCGTTGGTTACCAGGGAAAAGGGGGGGTGGGGGGAGGGCACAAAGGGGGAAGTGGTGTACCCACAACATGACTAACAAAAATGTACAACTGAAATCTCACAAAGTTGTAATCTATCATAACATTAATAAAAAAAAAATTCTATGTCCGGTGAAAAGAAACTTCAATAACAAAGGAAAAATAAAACCTTTTCCTGAAAAAACAAAAGATGACAGAAGTCATTGCCAGCCAACTTGCATAATAAGAAATAATTAAAGAAGGTCTTCAAGTGAAAGGAAATGACATTACATAGAAACTCAGATCTATGTAAATGAATGAAGAGCACAGGAAATGGTAAATACACGGGCAAGTATAAACCTTTTTTCTTGTTTTTAAGTTGCTTTAAAAGATAACTATCAAAAGGAAAAATAATAACAATGTATTGTGAGGTTTATGGCACATATAGAAGTAAAATGTATGATACCAATAGTATAAAGGAGAACATAGAAAGTGTGGAAGTACATTGTTGAAGGTTCCAACATTCTACGTGATGTAGTATAATACTATTTGAAGGTAGATATAAGTTAAAGTCATATAGTCTAAAGCTTAGAGCAACCACTAACTTTAAACAAAGCAGTATACTCACTAAGCCAATAGTAGAGAAAAATGGAATACTAAAAAATAATACAAAAGGAGACAGGAAAGGAGAAAAAAAGAACAAATAGGACAAATAGAAATCAAATAGCAAAATAGTAAACTTAAGCACAATTATATCAACAATTAAATTCAGTCCAATTAAAAGCAAAGTTTGTCAGTGGGCTCAAAATCCAAAACCCAACCATATGGCTGTCCACAGAAATGTACACAAAATATGAAGAGATAGATCGGTTAAACATAAAGGACAGGGAAAAAGACATACCATGCAAACACTAACCATGAGAAAGTTAGAGTAGCTGTATTAGTATTAGACAAAGTAGACTTCACACAAGCAATACTACCAAGGATAAAAAGGGACATTTCAGAAATACAAAGGGATCAATTCATCAGAAAAACATAACAATCATTAATATGTATGCAATAAACATAAAAGCTTCAGAATTCATGAAGAAAAACCTGACAGAAATGAAAAGAAAAATAGACAAATGCATAATTATAATAGGAGATTTCACCACTCCTCTTTCAATAATTGACAGAATAGGCAGAAAATTAGTAAGAATATAAAAGATAAGAATAATATTATCAACCAACTTGATTTAACTGACAATTTATAGAACAATACATCTAAGAATGGCAGAATATATATTTTTTTCAAGTGCACATGGTACATTCACCAAGAGAAACCATATGAAGGGCCATAAAACAAGTCTCTGTAAATTTAAAAGATTGAAATTATCCAAAATCCATTCTTGGACCAAACTAAAATTGTCAGAAATTAATAATATAAACATGTCTTGAAAATCTCCAAATACTTGGAAATTAAATAACACATGAAATGATCCATATGTCAAAGAATAAATTACAAGAAAAACTTAAAATATTTTGAACTTAATAATAATTAAAATGTAACATAGTAACATGTGTTGGGTGTTGAGTGTGTTGTGCTTAGGAGGGAAATTTGCAGCTTTGAATGCTTACATTAGAAAAAAAAGAAAGGTTTAAAATCAGTGACCTAAGCTTTCACTTTTGGAAGCTAGAAAAAGAAGAGCACATTAAAGCCAAAGAGTTATAAATAAAGAAATAACAAAGATAAAAAGAGAAAGCAATGAGGGGCTGGCCCCGTGGCCAAGTGGTTAAGTTCGCGTGCTCCGCTACAGGCGGCCCAGTGTTTCATTGGTTCGAATCCTGGGTGCAGACATGGCACGGCTCATCAAACCACCCTGAGGCAGCGTCCCACATGCCACAACTAGAAGGACCCACAACAAAGAATATACAACTATGTACCTGGGGGCTTTGGGGAGAAAAAGGAAAAAGAATAAAATCTTTAAAAAAAAAGAAAGAAAAAAAAGAGAAAGCAATGAAATAGAAAAGAGACAAACAATAGACAAAATCAGTGAAATCAAAAGCTGGTTTTTTGAAAAGATCAATAAATTGATAACTCTAGGTAGACTGCTCAAGAATTAAAAGAGATGAAATACAAATGTTGGGAGTGAAAAAGGGGAACTGCTACAGATCCTATAGACATTAAAAGGATAATATAAGTGATAAATTATAAATAAGTTTATGCTAATAAGTTTTTAAAATTATGTGAAATAGACAAATTCCTTGAAAGACACAAATTGTCAAAACTGACACAAGAAGAAATAAAAAATCTGAAGCACTTCGTCTATTTAATTGACTCTGTAAATAAAAACTTTTCCACAAAGAATACTCTAGGTCCAATGACTTCACTCGTTAATACCATCAAGCATTTAGGGAAAAATTACTATCAATCTTATACAGATTCTTTCAGAAAAGAGAAGAGTAAAGAACACTTGCCAATTTACTTTGAGTCCAGCAATACCCTGATTCTAAAACCAGACAAAGAAACAACAAAACTTCATGAAAAATACAAACCATTATGACTAGTATGAACATAGATGATATAATCCTTAATGAAATAATAGCAAATCAAATCCAGTAACATCTAAAAAGGATAATATATTGTGACAAAGTGGGGTTTATCCCAGGAATAATAGGTTGGATTAGCATTAGAAAATCAAATGTAATTTACCCTATTAAAAAAGAAAGAAGAAAAACTATACAATTGTCTCAAAAGATGCAGGAAGACAATATGACAAAATTCAACACACATTCATAACAAAATTTCTCAACAAACTAAAAATAGAAGGATACTTCCTCATTTTGATAAAGGGCATGTACAAAAACCCCTATATTTAACAACACAATTAACGATGAAAGTCTAAATGCTTTCCCCTAAGATCAGAAACAAGACAAGGATATCCACTCTCAACACTTCTATTCAGTGTTGCACTAGAGGTCCTGGCCAGTGTAATAAAGCAAGAAAAGGAAATCAGGGCATACAGACTAGAAAGGATTAAGTAAAATTATCTTTATTCATAGAAGACATGATCTTGTATATAAAAAATCCCATGAAATCTTCAAAAAAGCTATTAGAATTAATAAGTGAATTTAGCATTCAAGGTCAAATATACAAAAATCAATTGTATTTCTATATGCTAGCAATAAACAATTGGAAAGTGAAATAAAACTACAATACCATTAACAATAGCATTTTTTAAAAAAACAAATAAGAATAAGTATGCACATTAGGTTGGATGTGCAATACCTGTTTACAGAAAACTACAACATTACTGATGGAAATTAAATAAGAATTAAATAAATGGAGTGATATATCATGATTACAGATGGAAAGACTAAATATTATTAAGATGTCAATTCTTTCCAAATTTATCTATGGGTTCAATGTAATTCCAATTAAAATATCAGCAGGCTTTTTTGGGGGTAGAGATTGCCAACCTACTCTAATATCTATATGAAATGCAAAGGATCTAGAATATTCAAAACAATTTTTTAAAAAAGAGAACAAAATTAGATGACTTACACTATCTGATTTCAAGACTTATACATCTATAGTAATCAAGACAGCGTGGTATGGTATCAGCATAAGGATAGACATATATATCAATGGCACAGAAAAGAGAGTCCAGGAAGAGACCTGAACATTTATGGTTAATTGATTTTCAACAAAGATGCAAAGGTCATTCAATGGGGGAAAGGATAGTCCTTTCAACAAATAATGCTGTAACAATTGGATATGAGTATGGGAAAAAAATGAACTTTGACCCTTACCTTACACCATTTTAAAAATAAAATCCAAATACATAACATTCCTAAACAGAAAAGCCAAAAATTTAAAACTTCCAGATGAAAACATAGGAAGATAATCTTCATGATGTGGGTGTGAGCAAAGATTTGTTAGGACACAAAAGGCACTAACCATAACAAAAAAAAGAAAGAAAAACCCTTAGAGTTCATCAAAATTAAAAACTTCTGCTCTTCAAAAAACACTATTAAGAAAATGAAAAGGCAAGCCACAGACTGGAACCTATTTACCTTACACATATCTAACAAGGGACTTGTTTCCAGGTTATATAAAGAACTCTTGCAATTCAGTGAAAAGAAGGCATACAATTCAATTAAAAACTCACAAAAAATTAAAACAGAATCTTCACACTTTACAAAAGAAGATATATAAATAGCCAAAAAGATATTCAACATTAGTAATCATCAGGGAAATGCAAACTAAAATCATAATGATATAACACTACATAGCCCCCATAATGGCTAAAATTAAAAAAACTGACCATACCAAGTGTTGGTGAGGACATGAAGCACCTAACACTCATACACTGCCAGTGGGGATGTAAAACGGTACAACCACTTTGGAAAACAGTTTGGCAGTTTCTTAAAAAGTTACACATAGAGCCAGCCCTGATGGCCTAGTGGTTAAAGTTCAGTGTGCTCTGCTTCAGCGGCCCAGTTTGGTCCCTGGGTGCAGAACCACACCTCTTCTCTGTCAGTAGCTATGTTGTGTGGCAGCTCACATAGAAGAACTAGAAGGACTTACAACTAGAATATACAACTATCTACTGGGGCTTTGGGGAGGACAAAAAGAAAAAAAAAAGAAGATTAGCAACAGATGTCAGCTCAGGGCAAACCACTCCCAACAACAACAACAAAAGTTAAACATATACCATACATACCATATGACTCAGTCATTCCACTCCTAGGTATTTATCCAAGAATCATGACAACTTATGTCCATGAATGATCCTGTACACAAAAGTCCCTATTATGTCCATAAACAATTCTGTACGTAAATGTTTGTAACAGCTATATTCACAATAGACTCAAACTGGAAACAACCCAACTGTTTATCAACAGGTGAATGGATGAACAAATTGTGGTAGTATACTCATACAATGGAATATTACTTCAAAATTAAAAAGACTGAATTACTGATGCACAACAACATGGATGAATCTCAAAAAAGAATAATTTGAGGGGAAAGGTACCCACAAAAGGTTACATACGATGTAATGCCATTGATACAGAATTCTGGAACAGGTTAAATCAAGCTATAATGACAATACATAGATCTGTAGATGTCTGGGGCTGGCGCTGGAGGTTCACCACAAAGGGATATGAGGAGACTTTTCATAGTGATAGAAACATTTTATAACTTGACTGGAGTGGTAGTTACACGGGTGTATACATTCGTTAAAACTCACTGTAATGTACATTTAAAATGGGTGCATTCATTGTATGTACCCAAGTTATAAAGCTGATTTTTAAAAGTTAGAAAAGGCACTAGACATGAATAAGTGGAAATTTTCATTGCCATCTACCATACCATGAGGAATGAGAAACCAAGCCCATTTTGAAACCAAAATGAACAACTCTGTAGTTTATCTTGGATTATTCCTTGTCTTTCCCTTTGTCCACGTGGAGTCGGTGGACTCTGCTAGAGAATGACTTATATATACAGTCCACCATCCACCCTATTGTTGAAGTCAATAACTTAGAACTCATACTTGATTCTTACCTTTCCTTCAACATCCCCCCACAACCAATCCATCACCATGTCCTGACTTTTATTTCCAAATTACATCTTGAATTCATCTATTTCACACCAGTACTATTGCCACTGCCACAACTCAAATCACCATCATCTCTCAATTAGAACAATGCCATAATCTTTTATCAACCTTTCCCCATTCCATTCTTGCCCTTCTAACAGTCTATTCTCCATGAAGCAAAAAGAGTAAGCTTCAAAAGATACAAATCAGATCATGCTGTTCCTCTGGTTAAAACTCTCCAATGGCACTTAGAGTAAAATCCATACCCTTTATGGTAGCTACTAGACCGTGATATGATGCTGGCCCGAGCCATCTCCCCAACTTCATCTTGAGCTATTCTCACCCTTCCTGCTATACTTCAGCCTTAACTAGTTTCCTCTCATTCCTCAAACAGAACAAACAATTTTCTTCCTTCAGAGCCTTTGCACTAGTTTCCTCTGCCTAGGATATGTTTTCCCAGCTTTTCACTTCACCTGGCCTATTCTCGTCCTTTAGATCTCAGCTCAAAAGTCACTTCCTCGGAGAGTCCTTCCCAGACCATCCTATGTAAAGAAGCTTCCCTCTGTTCATTTCCTTATGCTACTTATCACAATCAGGAACACAGGTAGAGCCTTGGAAAGATAACCGTAATAACAATAACTTCTATATATATTGTGATTTCTTATGTGTCAGGTGCTGATCTTAGAACTTTACATATATTAAATCACTTAATCCTCTTTGCAACCCTAAAGGCAACAACTATTATAATTCTCATTTTACAGATGAGGAAACTGAAGCACAGAAGAGTTAAATAACTTGCTCAAGGACACACAGCCAAGAAAGAGTAGAGCATGAATTCTAAACCAGGCAATCTGGCTTCAGAATCCATGGTCTTAAATATTAACCTTGTTTTAAGAAGAAACCTTTTTCTTCTGAGACATTGGGTAGCAATTAAAGATGAATAAAGATGCCTTTAAATTAGTAGGAAGAAAGGAAATTTGCAATAACTCATGACTGTTGTCCTTCTTAGAGAATTAGAAGTCCAAGTCATCTATTATGCCTGATGATATTAGCCAGAGGCAAAGTTGGGGAACTGAGGAAGGAGGTATGGATTTGAAATAGCTCCTCTGGGGAATGGGTAAAATGACCACCAGGTGGTACGAAGGGGCCACTTAAGGCTGGAAATCATACATGTGTAATAGTGCCATCAACAGTTACGCATTCTTCTTCAGCAGCATTTAGCAGTTCAGCAGTAGAGAAAAACAACTGTTAGCTTTATATGCGGTTGGTGATGGGATTAATAAGCATAGAAAGAGGGTCAAGGGAGGAAAGTTTCAAAGGTACTGATGAGAGTGCTATTAAAATGCTCTAACTGGCTGGGCAGGATGAAAAGGAGTCAAAAATAAGCAATAAAGGACAACATGAAAATAGCTTAGAGGAGGAAAATGTGTGTGTTTAGGAAAAGGGAAAAAATGTATCAAAATTTTAACCATTGCTAATTCTGAATAACAACAACAAATAATATCTGACTCTATCTTTGATGATAGTAAGGAATTATTGTTAAATCTTTTTAGGTGTGTTAATGGTATTGCGGTTATGCTATCTTTTAGTTATTGAAATATTTACGGATGAAATTATATGATTATCTTGGATTTGCTTTGAAATAATACAAGAGGAGGTATGAATGAGATTTTTGATGGGCAAGATAGGCCATGGATTGTTGCTTGTTGGGACTGGGTAATGATTACATGGATTCTGACCAACACGGCTATCTTAAAAAGTAGCTAGGAGAATCCATCTGAAAACAGGATCTGATGTCGAAAGATTTATTTCCTACACATTATAATTGCTATCCAGACAAATGCATACATACGAAACCATAGGTCAGATTTCCGAATCCAACGTTCAGTACATACATCAAAGAGGCTCTGTCTGTAAATCAAGGTCTACAAAAAGGACTTAGCCGGTATAGGTCACCAAGGTGCTAGCTACAAAATGTTAAGTCTAGTTCAGCAAAAGAGTACTCTCTAGTAGCCTGAAAGAGTTTATACATGTAACATATTTTCATTTTCACCCCTTTTGAGGGGCCAGCAATTATCAGGTAATAGCATCAGTATACAACCGTAGAAATTAGAGAACTTTGTTTCAAAACATGAAGTATAAGTATAAATATGCATATATATGCACATATGTGTTTGCAAATGCCTATGTACACACCTATACAAATATAATCAGCTATAATCATTCTTATTTATAAAAATGTAAAAGAACTAGGTACAGCAAATTTCAAATTATTGGAAATGAATTATATGCCAGGTAACTCTCTTAAATATCAAAAATTTTAAATTAGAAATATCAGTTGTCTATATAATGTAGAATTATACCCCATAACAGTTTTCTGAGGTTAGTAGATGTTAAGCCTGGTCAGTAATCTTTAAGAGCAAATGCAGAGTTGAGTAATGGTATATTCAATACCTCAAATGAGTACCTGTACAACTTTTTCAAGGTCAAAAACAAAGCTTCTCAAAGATCCTGCTTCTGCTTCTATCACTTAAGACAAGATTAAGTGAATTAGATTACATCCATGTTTGCATCCTTGTGCTTATATCCCTTCCATTCAAAGCTGCCTCAGTCTTCTTGGATAAAAGGTCATGGAGTGAAAAAACAGTGCCCTTCCTAATCCCCATGGTTCCCAAACTATTATGAGAAGTAAGTAGATCTAAATTTACAGTAGTCTGGGAGAGAGGCAGGATGTCAAAAAGGCTCTTTAACTTCATCATAAATGAAGTGATCAATAACTATATGAAACAGTGTCATCAATTATATATGAAATAGAATAAAAGGTAGTTGTACAAAATAACTGCTTAGAGAAGCAAAAAACAAAATAAAATTAAAAGCAGGTAGAAGCACTGAGAGCCTTACTGCTGAACTCTGCAGAAGGCGCCTTCAAATAAATATTTCAAACCTTCATATGAATATTTTAAGCATGACAACTACACATAAACACACAGCCAAAGTGCTCAAATCCACTCAAGAAAGACTATTAAGTCATCAACTTGCTCCTGACAGGATCCACTGAATATGGCAACAGTGAGAAGTCAGGAGACAGTTGGAATCATTTCAAGACTGCTAATTTAACTTGTCTTAAAACCAACCAATGCTCAACGTGTCATCATCAATGTCATCTCATCGCAGTCTGAAAAGCCTTCGACCTAAAGCAAAAAGGTCCCCAAGTGCCACCCTTCTTGTCTACTGGTTGAAAATCTAATTGGTTCTGCTGACAGGCTTGGGAATTGGTAGGAAGGCTGTTCAGTTAATCTCCAAGGGCCAGCAAAGAGCTCAGTATCCATCTCTGAGCTTTGCTCCCTGGCTGTCGTAAAATGACTCTGATGGCAGTGCAAGCTCTTATGCTTCAGCTGTCTTCTGACTTCTGTTAAGTCAAATTCAATAAAGTTTGTCACTCAATAATCTGAGAGCTACCCAACAAAACCTCTTTGATCAATAACAGCTTGCCTGCTTGCACTTGGGAAGGTGACCTATTAAAGATTAAAAACACACCTGCTGCTTGAAGCAGAGAACATCTTTTTTACTTTTAAATGAAAATTCATCCACTGAAAGCAGTTTAACTATTAAAAGTGTATATAAAGAGAAGTAAGTAGATCTACTTACTTGCATGGGAGAAACAGGAATGAGATAAAAAGAACAGCTCAGATATGATAATTTCTTGATGTCTGAATAAAGAAAAGTTTGATATTTGTATGCTCTGCTATGTTAGGTTCTTATATAAGCCACCTTTATCCCATTTTTGCATATCAGGATCACACATTTATTTGTTGCTTGTTTACAGACAAAGCATTGGTATTGTAACATTAATTCAATCCTCAATCAAAACAAAATGATCCATTGTCCTGTGTCATCTACCTTTCCGCAGAAAATCATGAATACTCGTTGAGGGAAAATGCATTGTATTCCTTAAAGTCACAACACTCTTTTTATTTAAGTGGTTGTCCTCACCCACCCACATACATTAGGTCAGGCTGTAGGACAGGTGGAACTCCAGGTAACTTCAAAATTAAGAGACAGAGCTCAGTGAGCCCAGCGAGCAAAATAAATTATTGGGAAAAAGTAGAGAAATGTTTATATTTAGATCCCACACTCAAGCCTCCCATCATGATGATTAAAACTCTCTTAGAATTTTAATAATTTTATTAAAAATTTTATAAAGAATTCCAAAATAAATTTGAAATTTGATCAAGGTTGGTTTGTTTGTTTTAAGAAAGAGAAAATGGTATGACTCTTTTTTACTTTTTTCTAAGAGCAGAGAACAGCATAGCTTGGGCCTTTTCTCCTATCTAAGGAGTATATGTCTAGCATGCATTTTGTTTGCAATCCAACAATAATAACTGAGATGCAGTATCACATTATGAAGGACATTATATAAATAGAATAAGATAAAACTTGTACAGAGCCACAATTATGGGTCAATATCAATAAAAGGTTCTGCGAGACTGTGACTGAGCATCCTGATCGTCAGCTGTTGTTACCATCTAGCAGATGCATTTCCCTGTAGAGACGAATGTGTCCATCTCTGAACGTATATATATCAGTCTCTTGCGTGGATATTTTTCGTAAAGTTTAAACATGTTTATTTTGTAAGGCATTAATTTTCTCCCATGACATTCACGATACTATCACATAGGACATATGTGACAGGAAGATATGGTTTACATCTCCAACAGCCCCTAATGATTTCATCATAGTCTCTTTGAACTCTGCAGCTTTTTCCTGATCTGAATTAATCACTTCTCCCCTTCTTTGGCTATTATCTCCTTAGTATTGTGCTTCTGGTTTTCCAGTTTCTATTTGAAATGTCTTCATCAAAGCAGCGGCATACGGAAACATGAGTTCATTTCTGCCTTCATTTGCTTTCTCCTGATTTGTGTGATACACATAGATCAAGGTTTTTGACTCCTGTACATAACAACACATAAAGTCCAGAAAGGCCAACCTAATCTAATTAAGGTTTTCTGACTAAAATAAGGCATTTCTTCATGTCAGTTGAACCCTCGGATAAGGTGACTCGTTTCAGAGGATATCTTAGTTTGCTCAAATGTATAGTTATAATGAGGTTGAGCTGAGGACAAGAAACATTACTGCCTGTAATCAAGAAACGATCACCTTTTCTGGTGAATCAAAAAAAATTCTTGAAGGTTGTTCTAGTAATATACATATGGCTTGTGATAGTAAAGCTTTTAAGCCACCTAAATCAAATGACAATCTTTTTTAAAAAGTGGGTCATAGAATATTAGAATTAGAGATAACAAAGGAACAAACAGTTACTAAAACACTTCTTCCATGGGGCACAATTGCTTGACAGATAAATGCTAATTTTTTTACAGGTCTAAAATAAGTCGGTATGCGAGTAGGCGTATTAGGGTATGTTTGTAAACATACATTACAGCACTTTAAAATAACAAAAAGCATTGAAGTGGACAACATTACTGTCTTTAATCTGGATGGTATACCATGCCCCTTGCCTCTCAAATGTAATATGCCCCAAACCATTTTCATCATCTTACCTAAACACCTCCAAAACTTTATCTTTCTCAGTGAATGGCATCATCATCCATCCAGCCACTCAAAGTAGAAGCCTAGAAATTACCTGGAGTCTTCACTGTCCTTTGGTTACCACATTTAAGCAATCACCAAGTTCTAGTGATTCTTTTCCTTCTAAATCTCAATCTGTCTACTTTTCTCCATCCCGTTGGCTGGCCACAGCCCTAGTCCAGGTGCTAATCATCTCTTACCTTGATTACTGCTCCTCCTTCACCCGAACGGTCTCTCTGACTTTGGGCTTACACCTCTCTAATTCATTCTCCATATGGCAGCCAGATCTGTCACTGCCATGCTTAAAGTTCTTCAATGGTTCCCCTCTGCCATTAAGATAAAAATCAAACTCCTTAAAATGGTTTGCAAGACCCTTTATGATCTGATCTCTGTATCCTCTCCAGAATCATGTCTCAGCATGAGCCCATATACACCAAGAACTTGCCCTCTTCCTTTTATATCATCAATCTGCTACTACTGTCCCCAACACCACCCAGTCTGCAACTGCTGTCCCCTGGCTCACTCCAACAGGCCATTTGGTCTCCTTGCTGTTCTATGAATATGCCAGTGACTTTCACCTCAGGGAGTTTTCATTTGGTATTCTTTCTGCCTGGAATATTCTTTCACTCTAGAGAGTCATAGGGCTTGTTCCCTTCATGGCTTTCTGCATTTTATTCAAACATCTCCTCAATGAAGCTTTTCTTGACCTCTCTACTTAAAATTGCAGGCTATGCCTCCCAATCCCAGCAGACCCCATCCCCTCCCCTGCCTTGTTTTCCTCCCCTGCACTTTTCACCATCTGTTGTGCTCTATATTTATTTTCTGTTTATCTTGCTCATAAGACTATAGGCTGCAAGAAGGCAGAGAGTTTGGTCTGTTTTGTTCTCTGGTATATCTCCAGCATCTTGAATGTACCTGGAAAATAGACACAAACTAGAACTCTACATGCACACTCCCATGCCCTTTCAGGAATCAGACTGCCTGATATGTATTCCCACCCCACCACTTATGTTTGTATGGCTTTGGAAAAATTACTTAATTCCTCTATGCCTCAGTTTTCTCATCTGTAAAAGAGAGAAAATAAACTCCTAAGGAGACCATGAGGGTTAATGAGATGACATATGAAGTATGCTTAGAACAGTGCTTAGGCTTCTAGTAAGTGATCAATAAATGCCAGCTGTTGTTATAATTATTACTACTGATTCATCTGTGAGTGCCTTGAGAACAGGGGATGTGACTTATTCACCTCTTTATTCCCTGGTGAGTTAAAAATGGTGCTTTGCATGTAGCCAAAGGTGATTTAAATACTATTTTAACACCTTGTGCAGCATGGGGTCCTGCCCAATCAGAATGATGCTGGCCTTGACACTAGATTAGGGTCCTGAAAATGCTGTGTGATGCCTTTCCTTTTCCTTTTATTTGCTGGATCATAGGGAGATCTGGAGGTTTCTGGAAGAGGGTCTGGGACTCCCAGAGCATGGAAGATGGGGTGCGGCACCCAGGGCAGTGCTATTTCCCAACTAGTACAGAAATATTTCAATATTTTAACAACTAGTTTGCTTGTTCTGCTGTGTTCCAGCTGACTGCACTGCATATAGTAGCTACTCGAATACTAATAATACAAATAAAAAACAAATGCACAAGTTAAATTTTCATGTCAGCGACACTGTTACCAAAATGATGTCAACAACAGAAATCTAATATTGCTCCCAAATAAACTCATTGAAATCTCATGTAAATTTAAAAGAACCATGGATTCTTTATATCCCTATACCCATCCATCTTTTCTTTTCACCATTACCATTATGTTGCCACATAATGCGTATGGAAGAAATTTATATGCAGGCAACAGAGATAGTAGACTGGCAAAGACCTATTCACATTTAAAGAATTCTTGATTTAGGCTTTAAAAGCCAATAACGTTAATGAGTGAGTTAGAGATAGAGAAAGAAGGAGAGACAAAAAAGAGGGAGAGATTGAAAAGTGAATTCAACAATAATTAAAATAGTCTTACCAGTTATCACTTCAATGAGTTTTAATATCACTTTTGAGGTCTTATCATGATTGCAAGAAACAGGTTCCTTAATCAGCTTTGAATTTAAACTCCTGAGTCAACCTTTCATCTGCACTTGGCCAGTGTTGTTACTGAGTTTTTGGTGGACTTGTCCAGTTGAAAGTAAGCCATTTTCTATTCATGGACCTTATTATAACAGGAACTAATAAACTATTGTGCTGGACTTTCAAAGCTGCGTAATTACTAAATAAGTACTTGGCCCTAAGAGTAAGGATATATTTATAATTGTAACATTATTCAGAGTAAGAAGAAATTACTACTATTAAACTTCCACAATCAGTACTTCCTCAAAGTTAACTCTCCTCTTTGGTTTTTTAAAGTATCGTCTTTAGTCAATAAATACATCATTCCTGACAACTAAAGCTATGCTGATGAATGTGATGCTACCTTTGTTGATTGGCAGGGAGATAGACATTTTCTGGAAACCTTTAACTATTGATAGCATATGTTGACAGTTATTTCCCTTTAAAGAGGCAATATATGCTGGTTATTCTATTTTCTGAATGATCGTTCCCTTGAATTAACTTTCTTTTTTGTGTAACATTATGGAGTTTTGATCATTTTAATGAAAACAGTTTTCTGTTAGTTTTCAAAAACAATTCCAATGCAAAAAAGTTAAATAAAGGGCTTTTAAAATTACATATAGTACTACTGATGCATCAATTACAGTTTATTTGAAAGTCACTCAGGCTTAATGGGCTAAAGAAAAGAATTAAACTCCTTTTTGTGGGTCCTTCAGAACCAAAGCTTTTTAATTAAAGCTGCTAGAGACGGTGCCAAAAGATAATGTAAACAACATTCCTGATGAATTTAAAGTCCATATAAAAGCAGATTTGCAGTGTTAAACTTAATTGACTGAGAACAAGAAGAACTATGGACTGAAACCAGAAATATTATTAAGGAAGAATGTGAAAAGACAATGCCTGAAGTAAAAAGAAAAGAAAAATCAAGATGGATGACAGAAGAAGCACGAAAAATTGTTAAGGACAGGCAAGAAACAAAAGTAAGAGGTGACAAAAGTAGGGTTTGGATCCTGAACACAGAATATGCCAACAAATTCGAAAAACAAAACAATGGCCCATAGACTGAAAACACTCAATATACATCCCAATCTCCAAGAAAGGAGATGCCAAGGAGTCCAGCAACTATAGGACCATTGCTCTAAATTCCCAAGCAAGTAAAGTGATGCTCAAGGTGCTGCAACAAAGACTTTTACCGTATATGGAGCAAGAAACGCCTGATGTTCAAGCTGGATTTTGAAAAGAGACGGGTACATGAGATCTAATTGCAATTATTCATTGGCTCTTGGAGTTCCCCAAAGAATTTCAGAAGGTTAGTCTATGCTTATAACAAAGCCTTTGACTGCATGGATCATGAAAAGCTATGGTCTGCTCTGAAAGAAATGGGCATGCCTCAGCATTGCTTGTCCTGATGCGTAACCTGTATTGCCGACAAGAAACCACTGTCAGGACAGAAAATGGAGAGGCAGAATGGTTTCCTACAGGCAAAGGTGTTGGACAAGGGTGCATTTTATCTCCCTATCTGTTTAATCTGTACACAGAACAAATCATACAAAACACTAGGCTAAACTCAGATGAAGGAGAAGGGAAAATTGGTGAAAGAAATATCAACAGTTTAAGATATAGAGATGACACCATCTTACTGGCAGAAAGCAGCAATGACTTGAAACAACTTCTGACAGAAGTGAAAGAAAAAAGTGCCAAAGCCACAACTGCATTTGAACATCGAGAAGACAAAAATCATGACTACAGAAGAACTACACAACTTTAATGTAGGCAATGAAGACATTGAAATTGTTCAAGACTTCGTTTACCTTGGTTCAATCATCAATTTAAATGGAGAGTGCAGTCAAGAAATCAAAAGAAGACTGAGACTTCGAAGGGCAGCAAGGAAAGAACCAGGAAAGATCATTAAGTGTAAGGATGAGTAGTTCGAGACCAATGTTAAGATTATCCACACCCTCGTATTCCCAGTTATTACAGGTGCCAAAGCTGGACAGTGAAGAAGGCTGACAGGAAAAAAATTAATTTATTTGAAATACGGTGTTGGAGGAGAGCTCTAAGGATACCCTGGACTGCCAGAATGACAAACAAGTGGGTCCTAGAGCAAATTAAGCCTGAACTATCGCCGGAGGCAAAAATGATAAAACTGAGGCTGTCCTACTTCGGGCACATCATGAGAAGGCAGGATTCTTTGGAAAAGACAGTGATGCTGGGAAAAGTAGAATACAGCAGGAAAAGAAGGAGACCAAATACGAAATGGACTGACTCCATAAAGAAAGCCATAGGCATGAGTCTACAGAAGCTAAGTAGGGCTGTTGAGGACAGGACACTGTGGACACCACTCATTCATAGGGTCGCCAGGAGTAGGAGCCAACTTGACAGCATCTAACAAACAACAAAGGATAGTGTAACATTCTGCAATTTCTTCATTTTTCACTATTAATTTTAGTCAAAATTGGTCCATATTCTCCTTAAAGTATCTAAGTATACACTCTTCAAATGGATTCAGTCTAACCACAGAATACGCCTTCAGGAACGTATGAAAGCTCGGCCTCAGATGATATCTGGGGACCACCACCCTCCCTAAGCCTGTCCCTCTTTTGCTCTGATTAGCCCCTCTGGACCTACTTCTTCCTTTGCTCACCAGCACTGTTTCTTCGACCCAATTTGTCAAATGTTTGTAGCTTTAAGCCTACTACCCTTCTCACCACTCGAGGGGGATTAGTGAGTTTGTCAGGATTCTTATGTCAGGATTCTCAAAAATGGAGTGGCTGGATCAGCTTCCAAGGATCCAAGAATCCCTGAAATATGTGCAAAATTCTCTATGTAAATACAAGTATTTTTCAGGGAAAACAACTCTATAGCTTTCATCAATTCTCCATAGAATTCCCAACACAGAAAGGTTAAGAACTGTGTTTTTTTCCATCCTCACTTAAATAACAGAATGCAATTGGGGCTTACTACTCATACCTTATTTTTACTTGAAGATGTTTCATTTATTTTTAGCAAATAGGCTGCAAGTGTAGCTTGTCAGTTTAATTGAAAGGGTTACATTATTTTGGTTGTACTGACAGTTTTTGTTCACTGGAACTGTAGATTTTGGTAATTTGGGTAATTTTCTTGTGTGAATCACAAGTATGGAGGAAACATAAGAGCTTTTGGAGAGGGTCATCAACTTCACTTCACATGATAAAATTACCACCTCCCAAATAAAAGAAACCCCCTGTTTCCTCAGAAATCCTTTGGCCCTTAGTCTCAGCTTCACTCTGCTTCCTAGACTTTTTCATCTCAAATCCTAAAGCTGAATGAGATATCATCTTTCATTTTTATTTAACTCTTTTCTGTCTATGTCCCGTTTAGCTTCAACTAAACTATAAGCTCTCAGGAGGCAGAGACACTTTCAATTTTTATTTCCTTTCTCCCTCAGAGATTTGCACAATGCAATAGCAAGTAAATGCTCAAAAAATACCCACTAAATACATAAACTCATTTCTCTAGTCAGAAATGTATCCTCATCCCTAATCTATTCTGTGTATGCAAAATAAGCCTTCTTCCTTAGTGGGAAAGAGAGGTCATTATTTTCTCTGACCTTTTTGTTTTCTTGATGGTCGGCCTCCCAGGCTAAGGTGCCTTTGAAAGTCAACTTGGTGCACTGCAAGTTTACAAAGCTACTTTCTTATGAGGGTCTTACATAAATAGACTGCAGAGAATGGTTTTAAACCTATTTTCTACCCCCAGCACATCTGAGGAAAGTTTGATGATTACATCAGTAGCAGTGGTTCACAACAACAGTAGTCCTCAACTCACCCAGGTTGGGGGGTGGGGACAGCAGGGGACATTAAAAGCCCTATGGGTAATTCTAATCTACCCTTCTGGAAATGAGTTCTTTCTCTCCGATTCCTCCCCAGCAAGCAGAGAAACACCAAATTATAACAATTAGGAAGAGAAGAAAATTAGTCTATTGGAAAAAATTTTGTAATTTCAGAAACTGAATTCTATAAAATTGCAATGGTCAACAAGCACTTAGTAATTAAGAATTTATGACCATATTAGGAGTCACTTGCAAAGACTCTTACCTAAAGGGCTTAAAATGGCCTTTGCACACCTCACTGGAACTCTATGCCACCTGCAAGTAAGAATAAGCTAAATTTTTTAGTTGATTAATCTCTCTTTTCAGGGTCTAGGAACAAGTGGGAAAGTACTCTTTTTACATGTAATTTTCTCTTCTAAAATACCTGCAAATGTGATTGACTGGTATGGCAAGAAGAAGCTGGATTTGGGGATTGGACTTTACTTGAATGAAGTAAGCGAAGTACTTTACGTAAATGAAGTAGAGAAATGAAGACATGTTGAGATTTACACAAAAGATGGATTCAATAAAAGATGGAAGATAACCTTAAAATAAAATACTGAAATTAACAGTTTAGGGGCACCTGTTAGCAACATCCCCAACGAGGTACAATCAGAATAATCCAGAATATGGGAAATTCTACAGGCCAAAGACCTAGTATCTTTCATAAATGATCAGTAAGAAAATAAAAAAGGGAAGAGGAGTAAACCTAAGTTTAAGAGATTCAGGAAAAATATTAGCCAAATACAATGTGTGGACTCTAATTTGATCCAGATTCAAACAAGCTGTAAAAATATATATATATATTATGATACAACCAAGAGAGGGGGAAATATAAACTCTTTGTATATTTGATGGTATTAAGAAAAATATTTTAAATGAATTATTGGTATACGATTTATGGATGAAAGTATTCAAGCATGAAATGATGTCTGGTATTTGATTTGACATAATCTAGTGGGGGAGAGTGGTGAATGGAGATATAAATGAAACTAGATCAGCATGCTTTGATTATTGAAGTGAGTGACGGGTATATTGGGCTCATTATATTATTGTCTTTATTTTTACAAATGTTTTAAGTTTTTCATAATAAAAAGTTTTTAAAAATAAAATCCTGAACAGACACAATTTGGAGAAAAATGGAGGATAAAAAATCAGAATATTTTCAAATTATAATTACCTACACATGCATAAATACAAACTTCATTTAAAATGCCAATTAGGCATCTAATTGCATCAATTATACATTTCTGCTCTTAAATCACTATAGCCAAGTGTTTACCTATTTTGGTTCTCATTATGGTATATAAAACACCACATTTCCCTAAAAAGCACATCAATAATTCACAGTATTTCCTGTTCTTTCAATACATTATAGGTAGAATCGGCAATTAACGGAAAATATCTTTTTTGTGTAAATCATTGGAGCTTTAATGTTTACTGCTAGAACCCAAAGTGTACGCAAATGTGATACATGCAAGAGCAACTTACTATTCAGTTAAGAAATAAACACAGGTACTGTTAATTCTTAAAATATCTTTAAAGCTTCAAATATCAATCTTCCTTCCCAAAACTAGCTTCCCAAAGAGGAAAAAAGAGATTTCTCTACCATTTCCACTGTGAATTAAACCTTTTCATGTTATTGGACATGATGGAAAACATGAGGAAAATGTTCTTAAGAGTTAGAATGATCTCATCAGCATTACTGGGGCATTCTGAATGTAATCAAAGAAGTAAATGGGAATAAAAAATATTCTTTGACAGATGAACCTGCCATGTCATGGGAATTTACAGCCTGTCTGCACAGAATGAATTTCCAATTGAGGCAAAATGTTCCCTCTGATGATAAAGAAACTGCTACCAAAGTAACTTTTTAAAATCACAGAACTGTTCTAAGAACAGTAAGAGGTGCTGTATGACACATCACAATTACAAGCTACTAACACTGACAAACAATTCAGAACCTATAGAAGCAGGCTGAGCTTGAGTGGAAGCTTCAGGACGGTTATGAAAATGGATGGGAAAAAAATCACCGCCTGGAAACAGTTGCAATAAACAGCTAAAGATAAACTATAGAAGACCAGACTTGCAGAGTAATCTTGCGGGGGAGGGTCATATTAAGAGATTTCCAAGTAATTTATTCCACTTGCATTAAATAATCAAAATTCTATAACAGGCACTTTATTCATATTGTGAAAGGGTAGACAATTGAACTGGATGACCTCTAATGCCATGGTGCCCAGATGTTTGTAATTTCCTGAATGGAACTTTTTTTTTAAGTTTGGGGACCCCAACTTTGCTAAGTAAGAACATTATAAAAACAAATAACAGCAAAGATCTAAAAACAAATAATAACAGCAAAGATCTATTATCTCCCCCATTTCAAAAATGACATTTCAGTAACAAAAAGCTGGGCATATGTAGCTTTATGATAAACTCATCACATCGTCTTCCTCTTTCTCTTTTCACTACTGACAGGCTAAACGCTGTCACAGACTGCTTGTCACAGGCGAGTACCAGTCTGTGATCTGGCTTTGGAGACCATCAATCTATAGTCTCTCCCAACACTGAGTGAGAATCATGGAGTCTAAGATTTTTTGACACTCTAAATGTTAGAAAAGCTGATCTTTTAGGTTATTTAAATAGAAAAGGATATTTGTCATTTTGAGAGGAAATTTTTTCAGCCAATCTGTTTCTCTGAATGATCACGTATTATCATCTAATTTCCTCACCAGCTGTTTTCCTTTACAAATCACTTTACAAAATAGGTATTTTAGACACAGAGTTTATTATAGTAACAGGGATCTCTTTTGACTAAACTTTAGGGGTTAGTTTAAAAGTCCAGATTTTGGAAAGTAATAGATAGCTAATTTTATAATATGCTTGAAAAGGTACATCCAACACTCAAAAAACACAAAAACATTTAACTGATGTTCCTAGAGTAGCTCATTTTGAACAATACTTATGTGAACTATTTATTGAGTGTAGCCTCAAATTCTTCAAATGATCACAAGCTATAGAGAAATCTTACTTCCTTTTATATTTTTATGATTAAAAGGAAATTTTGCCTATAGATTATTATAATCCTATCAATAGAATTTAGAGCTATTAAAATATTTTAAAGACTGTCTATGTAAAAAGTGGCTGTTTTCTATCTATAGCATCATTCATATCAGTCTTTATTTAAAGGCTCTACTCTGTCAGGACTGACTCTCATGTTAGGGAATTAGGCCAAGCAAGATGTATGATCAGAGAGGAAGAAACTGATACCTCAAGAATTCTCAGTCATTGACCATGAGACCTCAGATGAGGCATTTCATCTTTCTGTGTCTTAGTTGCCTCAGGATGTTGAAATAAATCACCTCTAACCTCTAACAATTCTGATTTTTTTTTTTTTTTGAGGAAGATTAGCCCTGAGCTAACATCTGCCACCAATTCTCCTCTTTTTGCTGAGGAAGACTGGCTCTGAGCTAACATCCGTGCCCATCTTCCTCTACTTTATGTGTGGGACACCTGCCACAGCATGGCTTGACAAGCGATGAATAAGTCCACACCCGGGATCCGAATTGGTGAACCCCGGGCAGCTGAAGCAGAACATGTGAACTTAACAGTTGCACCACTGGGCCGGCCCCACAATTCTGATCTTTTGATTCTTAAAATTCTAGAGTGTTCTGCCTAAACAAACACAACCATAAACACGTTAGGAAACTACACTTTTTCAGTGATAGACTACCTCTTAATTAGTCTCATTACTTTATATATGTGTGATTGCATACCTGTATATGAATGTGTCTATGTGTAAAGACATATTACCTAGCATAATTCCATCAACTTAAGTCACCAGTATTGATGGTAAATGATCTGTACCTGTTTCCAAAACAAAACCGATCCCTCAAGAAAGAAGATTTGCCATCATCAAGTATATTCAAGAGAACACGCTGCAGTTTGGAAAGGTGGTAACCAAAATGCTCTGAGGAACAGCAGCAGAGTTGGGCTAAGGCAACAGCTGGGAAGGGGGCAGCACTCAGATGGATGTGTGTTACAATATGACAATCATTTCTCAACCTTGAGCTCCCCTTCAGTGAACTTCACTTTCAATTATGATTTCTTCACCCTCAAGAGTTTTAGACTCTATTTCACAACTAATCAAGAAAGGAAGAAAAAGAAAAGGGAAATAAAGCAGAGGAGAACAGAATTATTACCATGAATGTCTTGGGAGAGGAACAGGAAGCTGAGAAAAAGTATATGAAGGCCTTGGCATTGCACTTCCTCATCTTTCAGGTTGAGGAAGCCAAGTTTATCAGGGGCTGAAGGCACTGAGTTTGAAACTAAGGTAATGTAACACTCATACTGAAATGGGGGGAAAGAAATACTCACTCAGTCTACCTAAATAAAATGAGCCACAAATAGCTTATGTGTCCAGTTTTCTCTGTCTCTGGGACCATGGCCAGAATTAGATAGTGGAAGTCAACAACTCTGTATCATAAAATTTGTGGGAATATCAACAATTACACTCAGGGGAAAAGAAAAAACTTAGTACAAGCATCCTCTGAAACAAAAGCAAATAGAATTTGTGAGATCAAGTTGAAATCAAGGATGATGGAGAGCCTCAAAAGTTTACAGCTTTAATTCTTCAGAATCTCATTATAACTATTTTAATACACGTACTTAGGGTTCTGAAATTAATATTTTATTTTAGTGAATGTAAGAAAAAAATTTAGACAAGCATTTATAGTTTTTCTTGTCCCACAAAATGCCCCAAACACATGTCCTCCGGTATGTTGTAAATCTCCCAACTTTGAATTCTCCCACTATGTGGGGTTTGCAGATAAGAGTTTCTGGACTTGAGAAAATTGTTTGCTTCCCTTCTAGGCATACTTTGTATTATAAAGGATGGTCATAAATAAAAATCTGGCAGTGAAATAAGCACTTTGGCAATCCCAGTTATGGGCTCAGTAGGCAAATATTTCAGTAGATAGTACTGTGTTTGTGATAAACAAGAAGGTAATGTCTAACCATAAATTTTTTGAAAAGTATAAAACAGAATAAATTTCAAAAAATAATTCTATACATGAATCTATACACTTTTCCTTAGTCTATCTAAATTGCACCTCTAATTCAAGGTCCTAATCAAGTCCCACCTCCTTAACAAAACCCCTAAGTCTAGAGGACTTTAACTCAGCCCTTCTCTGAAATTCAGTGGTAGTCACTAAGTAATTATTTACTGAATACTTATTAGATGTCAAGTAATTAACCCAGACTACTCTCTACAAAGGGGAAACAGTGAAGCAATTTAATGACTATACAAGGTCTTGTAATTCTGTTTGACTACTTTGTAAGTGCTGGTGTTCTCTTCCCAACTAGATTATAATTTCCTGAAGAACAAAGACAATGCCAGCATCTCAAAGAGTTGTTCTGAACTAAAATGACTTTGAATTTAAAAGATGCAAAGAGAAGCTATGGGCAGAAAAACATTTTAAATAATTACTGAGGGTAATTTGGCTATGTGTATGTATAACTTTATATAAACTAACTCCTATTCTAGGAATTTATCAAGTGAGGACATCTTGATCCAGATGCCTCAGTAGAGCTGCCAAATGACTGTGGTTGCATGAATAATCCCCAGTGAGGCCAACAGAAAAATTACCCAGCTGATCTAAACCTATACTGTGACCCTCAGAACCATGAACAAATAAAGTGTTTGTTGTTGTTAAGCCATTACGTTTTGTGGTATTTTGTTAGGCAGCAATATAAAGCTGATCCAATTACACTAATAAATATATTATTTTTTCCAATAGATTGGAAAATAATTTAAACATAAAACAATTTTTAAAAACACAGCCTGGGCACAGAAGCAAATATTGAACTCTGGTTAATGATGCTTAACTACTTGGAGGGGGAGGATTATACTAATGTTTACAACTTACTTTGAAATACACAAAAATACAAGATGGATTAATAGGTAGAGAGAGGGCTAGTTTGACTGATATGTGATAAAGCAAGTATAATAAAATGTTAGTTATAGAGTCTAAGTGGTGGGTATGTATGTGTTCATTGTAAAATTATTTCAACCTTCTTGTTGTTTGTTTTCTTAACAAAAATGTTGGAAAAACAGGTTAGGTCATATAGTGCATTCATAACATGGAATATTAGGTAGTCATTAAAAATAATGGGGTGGAAGAATGTTTATTATCAAAAATTGACTGATAAATCTTTAAAAAGCAAAGTACAAAATAGTATATGCAGTGTATCATTTTGGTAAAACACAAATTAAAAAGTACAGATATACGGAAAAAGGAACCAAAGGAAATACATGAAGTTATCATCTCTGGGATAAATACACTCAGTTATTATCTCTGGACATGGGATTATGACTTTTTTTCTTTTAGCTTTTTGTGTTTTCCAAACTGTCCTACTTAATCAGGAAAAATTAAAAAGCTTATAAGAGAATGGGGAAAACATTTAATAATGAGTTTAAATTCTCTAGTTTTGAAAAGAAATTTTGTTTAAACAAAAGTGTTCAATGTTTTAGAACAAAAGAAAATGAAATAAGGCGAATGGAGTTTAGAGAATAAGAAAGAGTTTGTTTAGATATATGGAAGTATTTGATAATAAAAGTTACTATATGCTAGAACAGAGACTATAGCTTTCCTCTTTCTGGAAACATGGTCTCTCCAAGGAAGGAAACTATGTAAGTAACCTCTTGAGATTTCTTCCAGTTTTATGACTTTTTTTTTTTAAAGTAATAGCATAGCTGATATTTATATTTAGTCAGAGTGTCAAAATATAGCCAGATGTTATACTTAGTTTGCAGATGGATATTATTCCCTCTTTAAATTTAGGTTACGACAGAAATCTGGTAATTGGAAGAAGAAAAGGGAACATCAACAAAGGAGGCTGAGGGACTCTCATCAACAGAGTTAGCTAAATTCTTAGCCAAATCTTACATAAATTCCTGCGTCTACTTAACACTGGGGTAGTCTTAATTCCGATCTGATAGAAAACAAAGAGAAAAGATTTCCCAGAAGTCACCATAAAAGTCTCTAAAGAAATTTTTTTAACTAATTTTTACACCACAAAAACTAATTTTTATACCACAAAACTATGGGAATAACAAATCAATTTCATCCTACAACTTAGGGAGAGTTTGTCTGTGGGTGCACATGCGTGCCGGGGGGTGTGTGTGTTAACTGAACAACAGGGAGAAAAACTTGCCCAAGTTAAAGTACCTAAATATGAAAGTACAAAGCATTAGGGGAGAGAAGGTTTTCGTCAGAAATTCAGTGATGCTGATGTGTAGTGGAATGGTAAAGCTGGGGACAGGGTATTGTGAACAGAATTTTAAACTCTGAATCTGAAAAAAACGGGTTCAATACCTTTTTTCATTTCGATTCAATAATAAACATAAATTTCAGAATGTGGAAGTAAGTAACAGCCTTTTCAACAAAATTCTCCAACCAACATGGGTTTTTTGTGAAGTAAAACCTAGGTTAAAATGAGAACACTGGACACCTTCCACAACTGCTATCCATAAGTCTCAAAACAAGCTATTTAAAAACCATTAGTTATTCAAAGTCCATACAGTACCAAATTGTTTCAAAGGAAAATTCATAAAATTCCCATACTGGAATGAATCTCCTCTTAACTTCTTAAAGCAAACAATAAGAGGAACACACAAGTTGTTTTATTGGCCTTGCCGAGGTATCAACTCTAGCATTAATACAAACTGTCTCAGGAATACTCTCAGCCAAACCCAAGCTTGGTTGTTAGACTAGACATTTTAGAACCCAAACTGAAAAATAAGACCAGAAATGTGCGTGGAATTTAAGCCCTAGATTCCCATTTCTGAGATTTTTAATGAGTGCATTTGAGATTCCTAAAAAAAAAAAAATCTTTGGTTTCTTTTCTTTAAGAAAAATTTACATAGATTGATCTTTAAATTTTAAGAAACGATTCTGACAAATTACTTTTCATTTCCACAGAAGATAATGGCCCTATTAAACGAAATAATAATAGGGCGTGGATTAAATGGGCTCTAAAAAAATATGATATTGATGTATCTACACTTTCCAGCTCATTCATTGAAAGGATTAGCTGTAACTAGTGCAGTAGCTATAAAATGTTAAGAGAGATGGGTTCCTAAGAACTGCCAGACGGTCAGAAGAAAATATCTTACAATAGTGTTACTGGAGCCCTTCACACAAGGACAGATAGAATCTAGCTTTGAAAGCTGCCAGGTATTAGGAAGTGTTATTTTCCATTTGTAAATAAACTATGAATTATTTTCACAATGTTTGAAAACATGGAGAACAATAGAAAATTCAAAGTCCCAAAGCTTCTCACAGCTAGGCAATTCTCACTAGTTTTAAGAGTTTTCCCAGTCCATCTTAAATGTTAAATCTAATTGTTTAGTAAACAATGATCAAGAACCCTCATGTGTCAGGACCCACAGAAAATATAGGATTTTACTATCTATATTGCTAACAGATTTATAGTTAGTCAAAATTTAAGACATGCTATGTGGGAGAACCCTACCCAGACAAAATGCATACATTTTCCTCAGGTAATTATGGTTTTTTACTGACATGTGCAATTACTCAATCTAATCATGCAATGCCAGTTAGCAACTTGCAAATATGAGGTTTGGCATATGTACTGAACACCTGTGATAGGATGTAACTCTTCTGAACCTCGTATTTTGAAAACATGACTTTATCTGTTCCTTCTTTTTCTTTTTTTTTACTTTTTTCTTTTGTGTGAGGAAGATTGGCCCTGAGCTAACATCTGTTGCCAATCTTCCTCTATTTTGTATACGGGCCGCTACCACAGCATGGCTTGATGAGGAGTGTATAAGTCCGTGCCCTACAAACCCCAGGCCACCAAAGTGGAGTGCTCCAACTTAACCACTACACCACGGGGCCAGCCCCCTTTTTGTTTTCTTATATCCTCTCACCACCACCTCACTACCCAGAGCCTTTATAACAAGTAAGTTTTTAAGACAAGACCCAAAGGACTTCTGATTTTAAGGGTCCCAAGCTTGCTGCCATTAGGTTCTTTTGAGATGAAATTTCATTATGGGATATAATTCTCTTTTATATCATTATATTTCTATTTTATGCTAATATTCTAAATAGGTTTCACAGATTAAAAGTGCTGTATGATTAAGTCATACTTGTCAGGCTGTTCATTAGTGGTTCACTGAAGAGGACAATGCTAATTCCAGCAGGAAATAATGGAATCTAAAAAAAGTGTATATCAAAATGTTGAATGAAGCCTTTTAGCCAATTCCACAAGGAAGCTGGACCTTCATTTTTTTTCTCCAATATTCCTTCATAATTTATTTTTGCATAATTTGGCTTTTGTGATTCAAAACTAAGTTTTATATAAAATGGACAGAAATAGGCAGGAGTTCTTAGGATTCATGGAGAGAATTCAAGGGGTCCATGAACTTGGAAGGAAAAAATATTTGTATTTTTATGAAACAAACTGAAATTCAGCATTTCCTCCCATTACAAATGTAGGCTATGAACAATGATATTTTCCTATAACCTTTTAGTTGTTGCAGTTATTTCAAAATACCATTTAGTAGCTCATTCTTAATGAAAAATTACAATAAGTATTAGAGTTGCAACTAGATCTTAGTATTTTATTGCATTAATAAGGAAGCACATAATTACTACATCACAATTGTATTTTAAACATATTTTGATAACTGTATTTCAATGGAATTGGTTTCTTTTGTATTCCTATAATTTTATTAATATGTTTGAAACGTATTTTGAGAAAGGATCCATAAACATCATGGGATTACCAAAGAGGACCATGGCATAAAAAGGGTTAAGAAACTCTGAGCTAGAGGAATTATAATATATATACTTACACACCATCTACCACATAATATTGTGTTTCCATTTCTTACTGGAATATAAATTAGGATTAACAAAAAGCAGAAAGTGACATGCTTCCTATAGAAGGTACTGATATCACTGGTTGGTGAATATTACTGATTATAGATTCACTGCAAAGAATTATGCTTTCCTGAGCATTGCTTGGTGGTGTAGCGGGGAAACCTCCCCTCCACACATTAGAAATTGGGTCTCAGAACACCCTTTAACAAGTAAACAAATGGGACCGAACAGAGAAGTCAGAAATAGACCTGCACATATATGGACATTTGATTTTTGACACAGGTTCAATGACAATTTAGTGGAGAAAGAATAGGCTTTTCAACAAATAATGCTGGAGCAACTAGATATCTAGATGTAAAATAAGACCACTGATCCATACCTTGCATCATATACAAAAAAAATTACTCAAAATGGATCATAGACCTAACTGTAAAACTTAAACTATAAAACTTTTGTAAGAAAACACAGGAGAAAATATTTGTGACCTTGGGTTAAGCAGAGTTCCTAGAGGTGAACAAAAACATGATCCATAAAAGAAAAAAAAAAAGGATGAATTTGACTTCATCAACATTAAAAATTCTGCTCTTTGAAAGACACTGTTAAGAGAATGAAAAGGCAAGCTACAGACTGGGAGAAGATATTTGAAAATCATATATCTGCTAAAGGACTAGCATTCAGAATACATAAAGAACTCTTAAAACTCAGTAATAAGAAAAACAAATGCCCAAATTAAAAAGTGGGCAAAAAAAAAAAAAAAAAAACTGAACAGACACTTCACCAAAGAAGATATGTAGATGGCAAATCAGCACATGAAAAGATGCTCAACATCCTTAATCATTCAGGAAGTTTAAATTAAAACCACAATGAGATACCACAATACACTTATTAGAATGTCTAATATTAAAGACACTTGTCACATCAAGTGTTCACAGAAGTCTCCTACAACTGCTAATGGGAGAGAAAAATGGAACCGGCACTTTGGTTCCAATTTGGCAATTGCCCAAAAAGTTAAACATATACCTATCATATGATCCAACCACTCTACTCTTAAGTATTTACTCTAGAGAAATGAGAGCTTATGTCTATACAAAAGCTTGTACATAAATGCTCATAACAGCTTTATTTGTAATAAGTAAAAACTGGAAACAACCCAAATGTCCATCAGTGGATAAGTGGGTAAACAGAAACTGTATATATATATATATACACACATATATACATATCTCCATATAATGGAATATCACTCAGCAAAGAACAAAGTAATGAGCTATTGAAACACATTACGACAGGATAAAACTCAAACTAAATATACTAAGTGAAAGAAGCCAGATGAAAAAGAATACAAACTACTTGATTCTATTTACATAAAATTCTAGAAAATGCAAATTAATCTCTAGTGACAGAAAGCAGATAATGGTTACCGAGGGAGGGGTGGGAGGAAGAACTACAAAGGGGCATGAGAAAACTTTTAGGGATGATGAATGTATATATATATAAGTCAAATGAATATATATATATATATATATATATGTAAGTGAAAACAAAGTTACACTTGAAATATGTGCAATTTATAGTAGGTCAATTATACTTCAATAAAGCAGTTTTTTACAAAATTCTATCCAAGCGATCCTAGCACTGTCAGATTTTGGAAGCAATGGACTGAACCAAAGGCTTCAACACCAATGCTGCCTTAGGCAGAAGGCTGTCTATTCTGTTTTCAAACAACTTTCAAGAAAAAATACTTCAGAAACTCTTTGATAACATGTTTCAGTGATTAATGACCTCAACGGTAAAAGAGTTCTTCCTTTATTCAACCAAACTCTTGGTACATTTAAGCTCATTTGTCATATATTCTCCCCTGTGAAAATTAAAACAAAACAAAACAATTGCTCCATAAATTTACCATGACAATCTGACATGTAGCTGCTACTCAGTAAATCACTATGAAATGTAATGATACCTCTCAACAGTTTGAAGAGTGGTCTCTCTTCTCTAGTCTGAACTTTAAAGAAACATCTATTCACCATCGTCCATGTCTCGAACGCTTTTCTCTGGACCGTCCAGCTTCCTGGCAGTGTAAAATTAGCATAGTTTGAAAGTTGTGATTAAAACTGACTATTACAAACTAATGACTTCTAGGCTCCTCATGCTTGCAAATCATATTCGTTTTTAAAAACCCTAAAATTATGTGTTCTTTGTAAATAATAATACAGAATTGCTCAGCGATACATGGACTGGGTTCCACTATTGACTCCCAAGTGTTTCTTTGTCATGTTTGTGGCCAAGTTGCTCCCATTTTTATCTGTCTTTGGCACTGCTCATGATCACCACAGCGTGTTATTTTGAACTTGGTCCTATTGCCCTTCATAGAGTATATAATGGCTCATTTTTATGGTTTAAGATCATTTCATTTAAACTATAACAATCTTCCAAAGCATTTGTATCAAGGCTTTCCTCAGCCAACACAAGTTTATTTTCAATTATTTATCTATGACACAGATAGAAACTCAGAATAACTCTAGCACTAGGATTGCAATTATAGGACAAGATTCATTGTTGACACCAAGCCCTTGGTAACCATTTTCAATTGTGACTTGCCAGTGAAGTGAGCCCCTTCCTACAGGAATATGGTCTGGACTGGACCACATCCTTTGAGTTAGTGCTAAAATGTCATGTGTGACTGAATCAAAATCCTTTCTGAAGTTCAGATAAATTACATATCCTGCTTCCTAAATGTCTGTATAAACTGTCAACCTCTTGAAGAAGGAAATTAAATTGATCTGGTACAATTTGCTCTTTGCAAAGCCAAGATAGTGACTACTCAGTGCTTCCTGCTCTCCTATGTGGTGACTAATTGATTGTTCAATGATTTCATCTAGCACAGAATCTTTAAAGGTATCAAAATTAACCTGACTGGCTTAAAGGAGGTACAATTTGCTCCCCTTTTAAAAAGCTGAGTACTAAAACTGCTTTGGTTTAATCAACAAGCCTTTTTTACTGTTTTTTATCATTTCATGCAGATACTCAATTTCTTACTTTGGACCACAGAGCTTCCAGGGAAGGAAGTCCATCTTGCTTACCTTCTATTGCTTTATAGAATTCAATACTATGCTTCATGTACAGCAGACATAAATAATTGTTGACTTAAATTTTAATTCCAAAAGTTATTGTTATGTTCCATAAGTACCCCCACAATGCACAGTATCATGTTAATTTTAATTTAGTAACTATATTTTAGTTCAGCAGTCTACTCAACAACTTAGAGTATTTAATATTATCCATAAATTATCAGTGAAAGTGTTTCTATAGGTAGAACTTATCTTTACAACACACTTTCATTTGGGGGTAAAAATTATTTCAATGTGGGGGGGGCCCAACATTATTCACACATGGTGAATACAAAGGAATATCCCAGGTCCTCTGGTACATTTCCACAGCTCACGAATAAAAAAAACACCGCTACTTTCATCTTACCCTATGGGCAATAGGTTAAGGAGCACCACTGCAATCCATAATCTCATTAGATGAGATTATATTTTATAAAATACACGAGCAAGATATAAACATCACTGAGGATATTTTAAGCAATTATCTGAGGTCAGCCTAATGAAACATTTCATGAACTACCAATAAAAATAATAACTTTTTTAAATTGAGAATTTATGTGCCAAACATGTTGCTAAATTCTTTATCACCATTGGCTTTTTTAATCCCCACAACAACCCTATGATGTAAGGCAATATAATTATCTCCATTTTACAGATATGGAAATTGAGGCTTAAGGTGATAAAATAACAGGTAACAAAGCGGGCTAATTAGTAGAGCAGGGATTTAAATCCTTGTCTGTCTTACTGCAGAGCCTAAGCTCTTCTTCAGCATTCTGCCACTCTGAGGGCCTACTATGTGCCAAGCAAGGCTCTAGGTATCAAGAGAGAAAAATGAATCAGTTGTGGTCCCAGCCTTCAAGGATCATACATTGGGTGGGAAGACAGATGGTTCATTGCAAGGGTTTTTGCTGTCATTGTACCTCTCTCTAGAAAGTGGCATTCTTGTCCAAGCATCCTTAAGGGTTCCATCTGGGGTTCTGTAAACATGAGTGCACTAGAGATTCCTGCCCAACTCTTGGGAGGGTCTCTAAAAACTTCCCCATGCAAAGATATTTCCTCAGAGATGGTCAATCTTAGCTAACTTCTCTTTATTTTCATATTCTCATATTTTGCCTTCCCTCTCACTTAACCTAAATGTCTTCCTTTTTCATATGAGTAGCTGAGATTCTAATTACACAACGCTGTTTGTAGAACCTGAAGAATTGTTGCTCAGAGGTCTGAAATTCTTAATTTAAAAAATACAGGAATCTTTAGGACTTCTTGGCAGTGAGTTTACTCAGAGATAAGAACAAGGTATTAGGAAAGTGTTAATGAGGTGTTTTAGACCAACTTTCTTTCTCTACAAACTTTCCTTTTTCTACTGCCAATGCTGACTAGGCAAAGGAAAAAACAGTTTATTTTCCTTTTTCTTATTCCTCTTTGAAATAGTCTACTCCTACTGACACTTTATTCTTTCTTTTTTTTGGTAAGGAAAGTTGGCCCTGAGCTAACACCTGTTGCAAATCTTCCTCTTTTTGCTTGAGGAAGATTGTCGCTGAGCTAACATCTGTGACAGTCTTTCCCTATTTAATGTAGGATGCTCCACAGCATGGCTTGATGAGCAGTGCTAGGTCCACACGTGGGATCCAAACCTGTGAATCTTGGGCTGCCAAAGTGGAGCAAGCGAATTTAACCACCACGCCACCGGGCCAGCCACCCCACTGACACTTTATGGTGTAGCTGATTCCTGACATACTCAGGCCACTAGCACCTACCTACATAGCCCATTCAGGATGACAGAAATTTGACACACAAGAATATGAACGAAGACACTGGTGTGTGTTTTTCTTAATTTCTACTGTAAAGTAAAATTTTCTAAATCTGAATCCTGTGACTAATATTTTTACTCCTACTAATTTCCCAAACTGAAAACCAGGGTTAACTTTTGTTTTTCAGAAATGGGTCTCTTTATGTTCTGTATTTACCCTTCTCAAATTTATCCCCTAATATAAAGATTGATGAGGCCTTTAAAATTGTTTGCATCAACTTCAGTTTGGGAGAATGTGAGAATCAGAGATGGCTAAATGTTGTCTAGGCAAAAATGAGACAATTCCAGAGGAGAAATGTTATCTGCAAAACACTTAACATGTTATGTGAAAAGACAAAGGGGCAAAACAGGAAGCAGCGTTTCCGCCTTTGAGATAGCAGACCTGACCAGAAGAGACAGGACTTATTCTGGAACACTGGAAAATATAAGAGTTTAGCTTGAGGGGTAGGTGAGAGTGGGAGGGTATGATTTGAGGGAGGGGAGAAGATTTTTGAAAGGCTTTGAAGACCAGAAGCGTTGGGACTTAAAATTATTGTCCAAAGGGACGCACTGTAGTTTTCACAAAGGAGAGCAGAGGGAAGGTTATGAGCTGTGGGGTCAGACAGAAGTGGGCACAAATTCCAATCCCACTAGTTGGGAGCCTTAGTTTTTGTTGACTACAAAATGAGGTTAATGAGACTTACTTCACAGAGTTAAATGAAATAACGTATGAGAGAGCCTACTGGAGTGTCCTCAGTAAGGGCTGTATTCTTTTCCTTTCAAAAGAATGACAGGAAGAAAATGAGATGTCAGATTTATCCGGGAGGACTGGAAAAACTTAAGGGTAGTGACTGGTGAAAAAGAAAAACCAAGCTAGGAGATGGGTGCAGAAACGCAGATTAAGGTGATGAAAATGTGGTAGTGAGAAGCAAAAGAACCAAATCCAAGAGATATTCTTAAAAGAAAAAATATACCAAAATTCATGAAAAACTAGATAAAGAAAATAAGGAAGAAAAGTCAAGATAATTCCAAGATTTCTAGCTTAGGCACTGGGAGAATGGTGATAGAAATAAAGTTGAATGAGGGTGAACAGAAATGACGACTGGGTGTTTTCCTTTTTGATATGTTGGGTTTGATGTAAAGTTAGGGCATCCAAGAGAATATGCCAGGAGGTGGGTGGAAATATATAGTCTAACTAAGAGAGGAAGGCTGGAGCTTTCTAAGTCATTAACCCAAAGATGATGGATGGAGTCAGTGGACTAGTGAAGTTTATAAGGAATTCTGAAAAGAAAGAAAAAAGCTAACGTTGGGCCTAAAGCCATGAAGATCACCCCCTCTACCCACCCTCGGACCACATACACACGAACAACCATAAGTTCATCAGAATCATCTTTTAGAAACATAAATATAAAATATAAACCTGATCTTGACACCCTCCTGATTAAAGATATCTTTATTTTGCCTTTGAAGTCCAACAATGTAACAGAGCAATAGACAAATCTTCACAATAGAACCCTAGCCTACTTCCACATCACAGCTCTTCCTGTCTGCTCTCTCTCTCAGTCTCTCACTCTCTCTCTTCCTCTCTCCTCCACTTCCTACCTATCAAAACTCCTTACCTTTCTCAGAGCACAATAGCTTCTGGGTCTGTAGAAGCTATTCCCTGGAGAAGCAATGGAATGAAAATCGCATGTTAAGAAGATTATTTCTGCAGGGAGAAGAAGGAAGGACTGCAGTCTAATTTTCCCCACCTCCACTTCTGGTCACAGTGAGATATGACTACACTTCCACATACTAAGTGTTGGCAAAGACACAGAGCAACTGAGACCCTCAACACTGCTCGTGGCAATGTAAAAAGATAAAACCACTTTGGAAAACAATTTGATGGTTTCCTATAAAGTTCAATATATACTTATATTATCCATCAGCAAATCCACTTCATATTTTCTCAAGAGAAATGAAAACATATGTCCACATCAAGACTTCTACATTAATGTGTATAGTAACCTGTATTCATAATGGCTGTAAACTGAAAAAAACCCACAAAACCCTCAAATGTCAATCAACAGGTAAATGAATAAACACATTGTGGTATATCCATAAAATAGAATACTAATCAGCAATAATAAGGAAAACACTACTGATACACACAAAAACATGGATGAATCTCAGAAACATCAGACTGAGCAAAAGAAGTCAGAGACAAAGAATATGCACTATACGATATCATTTATCTGAAACTCTAGGAAAAACAAATCTAGGCACCTGGGGAAAATCATGGGTTGTACTCTGGAACAGAGCACAAAGGTATCCTTTTTGGTGAAATAAACATCCTATATCTTGATTGAGGTGATGATTATATGGGTGTATATGTGTATATATATATATATACACACACACTTGTACATATATACATATATACAATTATATATGTATATACTTACATATAATATAAATGTATATACAGTTAAATATACACGTATATACTTAGATGTAGATATATATACTTAGATATACACTTACATATGGATATGTGTGTCCACTTGTCCAAATTCAGCAAAATATACACTTGTGCACATTTTTTTAAAATGCAATAGAATTTTAAAGGTTGATTTTTAAAGGTCCCTGTCCCAGAGAAGCATAAACCTCTAATGTCTTGAATTTTGTTTAGGTATGCAATATTAAAGTGAAAAATTGCATTAAACAATTAATTATGTAATTAGTTACATAATGTCTATCTCACCTCTTTTCCATCACGAGCTTTGAGAGCAGGGACTGTGTGTGTCTTGCTCACTGACTGCTGTATCTGATGCCTCCTGCCATGTCTCATATACAGTAGGCACTCAATAAATAAATACTTGTTGACTGAATGTCCGGTCCACTCTAATCAATATTTAAGTTCCTTCTTTATACAAAGCATAGTGTTAAGCAATGAAGGAAACATTACAATAGGTCAGACCTGAAGAGCTGACAGTATATAGAGTCAGCCCATAAATCATCAGTGCATATGTGCATTACATACATAAATCAGTACATAAATAATGACTATATAAGTATCACATGTGTTTTAGCTTTGGGGGGAAAGTCTGAAAAAGATAACTATTTTCTTTTAAATACTAATCTGGTAGTCAGTGTGTATTTCAGCAGCCGTAAGACAAAGGAAAGGAATATGCACCCAAATTAAGGCTTCTCTTGAAAGGCTTGAAATTGCAGAAACTGGGAGTTACTTTTTAGCTATCTGCCTAGTTTAGGGAAGACATCTGCTAAAGGAGTGCTCAAATAGCTGTTTTCTTTGGTGCTCACAGAGCCATGGCGCTTCTGCATGTAACTTTCATGTACTTCCCCACTTATCTCCTGCAACATTTTAGGTAAGAGATCAGTCATTTGGTCTTTTAAAACTAAGAATATAAAATAATTTTCAAGACGGGTGAAATTATTGCCCAATCATGATTCAACAGCTGCAAAATTTAAGACCAAAGAAGAATGTGGTACTGCTGGACTTGCTTATAGGACTACTTGCTGTGAGTATGCCTTTAAAATACAATGAGCAGGTAACCACTGACCTTTATAACACTATGGTTGAGTAGTTGGCAGAAGGAAAGAATGAGATGGCTTACTGGGCACAACAGAGCCCATTTAAAGATGCAGAACTATGTGTAAGCATCCCCTCATCTAGATTACTATTTGGAGGTTCAAATTATCAGTTCCAAAATATTAATATTTTTATGGCAGTGAACTATTAGTAAAGTATACCCTTTTCACACCCTTTTCTTTTCAGAGAGAAAGGGTGAACATGCCATTGTGAACACTGTCAGGTTTAAAAAAATATATGTGTGGGGTGACTTGAATATCAAAAGGCTCCCATAGAGTGTCAGAAAGGCCCAGTCTAGGCATTAGGATGTGACGCCACGCTGTAGCTGCCTATAAAGGGTAGAATGATTCCAAGGTGCAAGAGAAGCCAGACTAAGGAAAGCAAGACATGGCAAAAGAAATAACCTTGAAGAATTTTCCCACATAAGCAAAATGTTCCACTAGACACATCTAGATTTTAAACAGCCACCAGCTACAAAATTCACATTGCTCTTTATATAAAATGATTTTGTCTTTTAAAAGTCCCATGTTAGACGTTGGCCTTTGGAATGCTATAAACATTTAATGGCTCAAATAGTCTCAGAAGTTACCCAATGCAATAATTTATTTAAATAACATTAAGGCCTTTTTTTTTCCCCTTAATCTAGCTGGATGAAACGTTAGATCTTTCAGTACACAGATATTTAATGGTCAGGTCAGATCACCTAATAAGGCAGAGCAATAGAACATAACAAACTCGACTTACATTCAGAAGAAATGAATTTAATTCCTAGTTCTGCAGCTCATTGACCATGTGATTTTAGCTCATTTGTTTATCTTAATATAGGCCTCAGTGTGCTTATTGGTAAAATAAGAATATTAACTGACTTGTCACAACTCTTGGTACATGATCAAGTGCTATGTACATGTAAAGTCTCATTATTCTCATCAGCCAGATACACATAGGCTTTTAATCATTATATTCATATGGAGAGACAAATAGAGAAAAGGTAAAGTCTTTGCAAATTTCTCTTTTAATCTCATCTGAAACACACTTGCACTGCCTAGTTTTCGGACTAGCTCTATTCTGACATTTGTGTAGTCAACCACAACCACAGCAAGCAGGATGGCATTTATCTTTTATAATAATACAGAGTGCTGTATCATAAAGTAGGGTCACTGAAATGAGTAATAATCCCACCAGCATCTAAGGTACAACCAGCAGGGTCCAGGTCAACAGGCAAGCAGCCGATAATTTGCCCAACAACGCTGAATTTCATCTGCCCACAGCCTCTATCTACTGATTATACAATCAATACACCTCAGATGAGAAGAGCTAACAACTGACCGGGTCAGATCAATGCTAGCAAATAAGCGCTTCATGACAAAAAGTTTGATAATTACCATTCTGAAGCCGTGTAAATGTTGTTTCTATTGTAACAACATTCATGATGATACTGCTATGATTGCACTGTTATTATAGGTTTAATGTTAGGCAATCAAGCTACAGTGGTCTAGATATCAACAAACAGCATCAAAAGAAAACATCAAATTGTCCCTATTCTTTTGACACTGTAGCTGAGAAATTTTTCTATGTTAGTGGCCCTAAATGAACAATAATAAGTGACAATTTAGTGAAAAACACTATTTTCACATCTTATAAAAGTCATGCAATATAGATTGATACAAGTATGATTATTTCTAGGACCACTTGAACCAGGGGATTAAAATAAATTCAGTCTCGTGACCATGGTTTTCTTTCTTTCCTTTTTGCACATACATCATTTAAAGAGGATTTACGTAAATTTTCTCCATACTCATAATTTTTCAAGCATTAGTGCCGTCATAAGTATAGGGCACCTTGGCTTGATTTAATTACTATCGTTTGTAATACAACACACTTTATTTTATTTTATTTTATTTTTGAGCCCTGATTGCTAGTTCATTCTCAGTCATTAACATTTAGAAGAACTAGTCATTATTGGTTTTCAATAGCTGCTTGGGTTCCTTTAAGCACTTAGAGTCTTAAAACACAGAAATGGAAAACAGACATTTGAAAGGTAGAACAAATCACGACTCCTAGAGGTAGGGTTCAAGAAGCCCTGGATGTGTGGGCACCGAAGAACGCAAATTCTTAACTTTCCCATTTGCTTTTTTAAAACCACAAGGAATTGTGTCTAAAAAAACTAAGACACCTGATTTCTGTAAGATGCTTGCTCATATAGAAAAGTGGGAACCAATTCCAAAATGAAAGCCTTTTCAAAAGAATGAGTCAGTTGGGGCCATAATATTCATTTCTATAAGGATATGTCTGACTTTCGATTTGTGCAACACACATTTTTAATTGTCACGCCCATAAATACATCTCCCGCTGCACCCAGACAGCAATAAAGTTACCTGTCTAAAACTTGGTCTCCACATCCGAGTGGCCAAATCTCTCACTGTCTCAGGTAAATCAGCTGCTTTTCCACGTAGCGATAAGAGATACCCAGGGGAGGAGGAGAGCAATGCTAAAGAGTTTGTCAATAGCTCAGGAGAAAAAGGGCAAACCAAAAACCTTTTGTGGGCAGCAGTGCGAGCAAGATTTTCAGCATGCTCAGGGGTTGCTCTTAAATGTCTTTTTCAGCAGCATTCGCTTTCTTTCCCTGCAGCTTCTACCTCGCAATAGAGTCAAAGAATGTGATGTATATTAAAATGCTTTGCCTCTCAGATGGGGTTCATTTTTATTCAGGGACAATTTTGCTGACTGACAGGTAAGCGTTTGGTGCTGAAATTGGACCTGTACAAGAGCTTTGCATTTCATTTGCTCCATTACACCAGTGCATGAATTACTGGGCTTCCACGTTGGCATCTTTCCATTACTTTCAAATATCTGACATGAGCAAAATGACTCATCTGACATTTCATGCAACAAATTTGTTCCAAAAAGAATAGAACATTATTATACTATTTTATATACGTGGGTACCACAACCTTCCACCCTAATCTGACCAGAAATTGTAAGTGTATAAATATCAGCTGATATCAGTTTAAGAAAACACACTGCCAGTGACAGCTGTAAAATATCACGGCAAGAAATATGTCTGCTTTTTCATATTACCCACTGTCACTTCAAGCTACTTCTTGAAACGTTAGCCAACTTCAATCAAAGATAGAGCTTTGTATTTTGGTTTCATTTCCACCACTGAGTAAACTTTGAGGCATTATTTATTCCAATGCACCAATGTGTCAACTTTTTCACTTTTAATCAGTTGCTTTAATATGTGTTCATTTTCCTTACAGAAACATACTTCTTAAAACAGCACAGATAATAACTGTACAGATACAGTTATATACAGTACAGATAATAACTAATAGAGTCGAGGAGTTAAGAGGCTCGTATCAAATCATCATTCATAGTTGTAATGCTACTGTTTGCTGACTAGTACAGAATTATTTGGTCTTCAAATCCTTCTAGCTATCACTTTCCCTTTGAATGCTGTTTTTTGAGCAACAATTATACAGACCATGATTTACAACCTTAAGAAATGTCCTCATTCCAAATCTAACATCACACTCAATTACTCAATTACCCAATTTGCCTTGTAGAACTAGTAAGGTGTTTCAATTCTTTGCTAAAGGCCAGTGTTATCCTAGAGATCCTTGCTCCAGTAGAAGATTAGGGAAGAAAGAATCCACAGCTTTATGACTCAGCCAGGAGTTTTTCCCACCTCTTTACTTAAAAATACCTCCTTGACACATTACAATCTGCCATCTAAAGCTGAAGAGCACAGATCTACACTCAAAGAAGGGTTTTTCTAGGTGACAGTATAACATTTCATAAAGTAGCAGCATAATTATGTGACAGCAAAATTTAAAATATCATGTACACTGTTAGTATGAATACATCAAATTAATACAGTATTATTTCCATATGAAATTATTAGCCTCATTATTATATAATGGTATTTTCTTTAATAAATGGTCTCATATTATAAATGTTAAAGTACTTTATATTATGGTATATGCTTCTTAACAATGTTAATTTACCTTCAAGCATTATTCACATGCTGAATTTATGTAAAGCTATAATAAAGAAAATGAGACATTCAAAAAGTCTCATTACTTTTGTCATTGTAACTCATCGTATTAAAAAAGCATCTGGGAATTTATGGCATTTCCCTGGTACAACCAGCATCAAAGTGATTTGCCTACGCTAGGGAATCATTTAACTAGAATGCTTACAGAAGATATTGCATATTTGAAAAACATATATGTACCTTTGCAGAAATGGTATTAATAAATGGTCCAAGAAAGTAAATCTTTTAGAAATAAACTCCTTGAAAACAGACCCAGCATTGAACGCAAGCATTCTTTCCATAGAAACTGAATGAATGAATGAATGTTCTTTGCAATCTTTTTATCTTGGTTATGGAGAGTTTTGAAGATGTGGGACTATTTAAGTGTCAGCGATTATCTTTTGAGTTGCATTTTTAAACCTGTACAAGTAAGGCTATTTCTGAGCAAATCATGAGCAATCTCTACCTTCAACAGCACACTTACTACTACTCTTGACTCCCCTCTATCACTAACCCTAACGAGCTGCTCCTCAGACCTGGGTAATCTCACCAACCACATTCTCCTCACCTGCTCCTACGATTGTTGAATGCTACCTGTGTTAAGTCACAAAATCACATGGACTTTGATCAGTGATCACATTCATGCTGGACTCTCATGTAATCCAACAAGCTTTCTGTTTTTCTCACAATAAATATCCTCCAGCATTCAAATTTGCCCTGACCCTTCATTTTCAGCAGAAGACTGCTTCCCAAATTACTGAAACACATTGAGGCCACTGAGCACTACATCCCATGACTTCTACCCTCTTTAGATTCCCTGTGTGTTCTTTTGCTTCTCCTATTTCTGTTCTTCATCTCATCCATTCTCATATTCTCTGAGATCTACTCCACCATCTGTGCCCTCTCTGTGGTCAGAACTCCACAGGAATGCCAAGATCTCCCAGATCCGGATGTAGTAGGACACCAGGAAGGGGGATGCCTAAGGGCACCTTAAAATCTGACACATACTTCACAAGTAGTCAACAAAATTTGCTTGGAAAATAAATGAATGATAGAATGTTGAATAAGATACTATAAGATACTTCACTACATTTTGTCAAGCCATAGGCAAAAAAGAATAGCAACAAAAATTATAAAGATATTTATAAGAATAAATCTAACAAAATGGGCAAGATTTATGTGAAGAAAAATATACAATGAAGAAAACATAAAAGAACACCTAAATAAATGGAGATACATCCCATGTTCCTAGATGGAAGCATTGAATATTGTAATGATGCCTCTTCATTATCAAATTACTCTATAAGTCAATGCAACCTGAATCAAATCACAACTGGTATTGACAACATTTTCTTTTCTTTTTGTATTCTTCTGTTTGTTTGCTTGTTTTTGTGAGGAAGATAGACCTTGAGCTAACGTCTGTTGCCAATCTTCTTCTTTTTGCTTGAGGAAGATGATCACTGAGCTAACATCTGTGCCAGCCTTCCTCTATTTTATGTGGGACACCACCACAGCGTGGCTTGACAAACAGTGTTAGGTCTGTGCCTGGGATCCAAATCTGCAAATCCTGGGCCACTGAAGTGGTACACGAATTTAACCACTACACCACTAGGTTGGCCCCTTCTTTTAGTATTCTTGACGCTCTGGCATTTGAGGCCATCCTGGAGAGACTGCCCCTCCCAGGGCTAACTAATTTTTACAAAGAGCAAATGACTCCCCTGCAAGAGTGAGTTTGGTATATAAACCAACCAATCCAGAGCCCACAGGCCTAACCATCTCTTTTATCAAATTCTCATAAACCAAGTCAACATTCCCCCTGCTCTAAATCACTCCAGAGCCCGGTACCGGACAACTAGGGATCACCCCTGTAGCCCAGAGACCACCAAAATTATTCAGACTATCCAATACTAAGCTTACTCAACATACCTACCTTCCCTCACCATTCCTTCCCATGAAAACTTCAATAAAGGCTCTGAGCCATGCTCTCCCCACTCCTATTCTGCCTCCTGTCTGACCCCTGTGACCTGGTGCCTTCCCCATGTAGCCCTGCATGTCATACTCTGCCTCCTGTTTCTGGAGATCTGTGAGTATAAGCATCTTCCTTCATGACAATCATTTTCATATTTGCGTGTCTTACCATACATAATTAAAATAAATTCTGGGTACATTTTAATACACAACCTGTATTTTTTAATTCAGTAAACAGATTCAAATGTTCACCTGAAAGAATGAATAAGAAAAGTCAAAAATTTTTAAATAGAAGAATAATGAGGGAGGGACCTGCCTGATCAGAAATCAAAACATAACTATAAACATACACTAATTAAAGCAGAAACTGACAAATAAATCAGTGAAACAGAACAGAGCATCCAGAAATAGACACACTTATATATGTGGATATAGTGTATGATAAAGATTGTATTTCTAAACAGTGAAGAAAAGTTGAACAATTTAATACATTTTGTTTGAAGAAATGAATGACCCTATAGAAAAAATAAATTTGGAATCTTATCTTATCATATGCAAAACTAAATTCCAGATGGGGTCATAGTACCATCTGTTTAAAAAATTTATAGAAGTATTTGAAGAAAAGTTAAGGGAATATTTTTATAATAGTATGATGGAGACAGCCTTCCTAAACAAGACACAAAAGCCAGAAGCCTTAAAGGATGACTGCATACAGAATGTTAAAGAATAAGATAGCTGGGTACAGCGAGCCTGCCATGGGCTCTCACGACCCTCCATGCCTTATTTCCCACTGTTCCCTTATTTTACCCAAGATAGATTAGGCTGGCCATTTGCTGAACATCCTTTTTACTCTCCTAACCTCTCACTTTTGTTCATGTTTCTCTTCATCTACACATGTCAAAATCTTTCTGGTCCTTTAAGGCTTATCTCAAATGTACCTTCCCCATGAAATCTTACCTTAACTCCCTCCCCACTACCCCTAAAGCAGAAAATAATCTCTACCTCTGAATTCCTATAGCAGTTTTGTTCATCTTAGGAACACAATTACAAAACAATGTCTTACACACATCTAACTCATGTATTAGGCTTAAGGTTCACTGAAGGCCTAAATTGGGTCTTATTTATTTTTGTGTCCTCCACAGGTCTTAGCTCCTTCTACAGCAGGGTTTCCCAAAGTGGGATATACCATTAGTGGTAGGGAGGATGGATGAGCATTTTAATTTTAATATTATAGTGCTATTTTATGACAATTTTCTATTTACAGGACGAGAGATTAATGTTCTATTTCCATAGTGATTTAAGATCTTTTAAAATAGATTTAAGTAAACAGTCAAAAGAAAAATATATATGACATCAAAAGCACAGGCAATAAAATAAAAAATAGATAAATTGAACTTTTTCAAAATTTAAAACTTTTGTGCATCAAAAGACATGATCAACAGAGTGAAAAGGCAACCCATGGAATGGGAGAAAATATCTGCAAATCATATATCTGATAAAGGACTAATATTCAGTATATATAAAGAACTCCTACAACTCAACAACAGCAAAAAACCAAACTGATCAAAAAACAAACAAAAATCAAAAAAAAAAAACCTGATTTAAAAATGGGCAAAGGACTTAAATAGACATTTCTCTGAAGAAGATATATAAATGGCCAAGAAGCACATGAAAAGATGCTTAATATTACTAATAATTAGAAAAATATAAATCAAAACCACAATGAGATATCACTTTACACACATTAAGATGACTATCACTTTTTTTAAAAAAAGAAAGAAAGAAAATTAGAAAACAGAAAATAACAAGTATTGGTAAGGATGTGGAGAAACTGGAACCTAAGTGCATGGCTGGTGGGAATGTAAAATGGTGCAATCACTGTGGAAAATAGTATGGCAGTTCCTCCAAAAATTAAACATAGAATTATCATATGATCCAGCAATTCCACTTCAGGTATATACCCAAAAGAAACGAAAGCAAAGACTCAAACAGATATCTGTACACCCATGTTCACAGCAGCTTTATTCACAATAGCCCAAAGGAGGAAACAATCTAAACATCCATCAAGATGAACAAATTAACAAAATGTGGCATACATACAATGGAATAATATTCAGTCTTAAAAGGAATGAAATTCTGACACATAGTACAACATGCATGAACCCTGAAGACATTATGCTTAGTGAAATGAGCCAATCACAAAAGGGCAAATATTGAATGATTCCACTTATATGATGTACTCAGAGCAGTCAAATTCACAGAGACAGAAAGCAGAACAGTGGTTGCCAAGAACTGAAGGAGGCAGGGAATGGGGAGTTATTGCTTAATGGATATGGAGTTTCAGTTTGGGAAGATGAAAAAGTTCTGGAGATGGATGGTGGTGATGGTTGCACAACAATGTGAGTGTACTTAATGCCACTGAACCATACACTTAAAAATGGTTAAAACGGGGGCTGGCCCGGTGGTGCAGCGGTTAAGTTCGCACATTCCGCTTCAGTGGCTGGGGGTTCACTGGCCCGGATCCCATGTGCGGACATGGCTTGCCAAGCGGTGGTAGGCCCACATATAAAGTAGAGGAGGATGGGCACAGATGTTAGCTTAGGACCAGTCTTCCTCAGCAAAAAGAGGAGGATTGGTAGCAGATGTTAGCTCAGGGCTAATTTTCCTCAAAAATTTCCTCAAAAAGATTAAATTAAATTTAAAAAAATGTTTAAAATGATAAATTTTATGTTATGTATATTTTATCACAATTAAAGAAGAAAAATATTTTAAAATAGAGTAGTTAATAATTCATGAAGATAGCTCATAAATGAGTGCCATGTCAGACACAATGTTCTAATGATTTATTTCATATGTCATCTCAATGTAAGCTCTGCAAGAGCCACAACTTCTATTTTTTTTGTTTATTTATACCCAAGATTATATCAAAGAATGCTTTAGAACAATGCTGTATGTATAATATTGATCATGAATAATTGTGCAAATAAGTGAAACCCACTACATCTATGGATTTGTAAAGTACTTATTTATTAAGTCTTAGAAACAAGAAAATACACAGGATTGCTACATAAAGATATTATATTAATTAAGAAAATTATGATGCCTAGGTACTAAATGTGAAAAGAGCAGACTAGATTTAAACTGGGACAATGTTTTAGCTTCATTTGCATAGACCTAGGCGTGTGTGTGTGTGTGTGTGTGTGTGTGTGTGTGTGTGTGTGTTTATTTGAATGCATATTAAAATATTCATAAAACCTAACCTCAAATATTACCCCAATGGGCCAAATTCTTTCATCCTTTAAGTTTAAGGAAACCTTTCCTCTTTTCCTCACCTCTACAAATTTTTCATTTTTCTATCTGAGAAAAAGAGAAAACAAAAACCAAACCTCTGGTTAAAGTCTACATCTTTCTACATCACTATACAAATCTACCTTTTCATTCAGGTCTTATCTCTTAAATCCCCTTACACTGGTAAAAAGGATTAGTTTAAAGTATCAGCTCTAGTTCCCCCAAAACAAAAGAAAGATTGCATTAAACATGGTTTTGCTTGTTGATTCTAAAGTCTCTTTGAACCTTGCCATCACGCTCTGAATCTAAGCACTCATGAACTTCAGATTATCTAACCTTTAGCTCAAAATATTTTTTATTTTTTGTATCAATAATTGCCAGTCTAAAAGCACAATAGGACTAAAATACGACAGGCTGTCTTTTGAAGTTAAAATATGCCACAACATTCTGCTAACCTACCAATCTCTGATGGTCTTCTTAAAACAGGGTCCCTAAATTTGTGCTTTCTTAAGCTAAGTGGAACCACATTATACAGTAGTACAGATTGTTTTCAAAATAGCCTGTGGCCTGTTTTTGTTGGTTTGCTTTTAATCTTTTAAAAAGTAGAATTATTCACACCAACTTATCTAAAAATAAGGCAACTTTGATCGTTTGAAGAACCAGAAGCAGATAAGAATACTGTCAGCATTAATAGTTTCCATCATAGATTGCTCCTGTTGTGGTTGGTATCAATAACAATAAACATTTATTTAGCTCTATCTGCACAGAAGGAACTCTTCCCCCACACAAATAAATAGATATCTCCGTTATGAGGAGATTCAGATAATAGTATTTTGTTAAATTCCTGGAATGCAATTGTTTGAAAGAAGATGATAAATCTATTCCTCTAACAGATTTAGCATTGCCACAGGGATTTCATCATAGTTCAGTCATAAATTAATTGCACAGTAGATTTATTCATCTATCATTCTCCCATAACAAGTCTGATCATGATTGCTTTGTATGTCTCCATTTGGCACACTGGGGTTTTATTCATTTAACAGGATTATTTATTAATCAGGCATTTATTGAATAAGGTTTAAAGAAATTCAATGGGTCTGATACAGAGTGCATTAGATCTATCATTAGGATTATTTTTATTTCAAGTATTCCTTTAAATGGGCCTCATTGTATTTGGAGAAAATATTACTCATAGGTTGGGTATTTTCTCTTAAATACATTTATCCTGGCTTTGTGAAATACCTGATATGGGGTTAATCCAGTTAAAAAGAAAAAAATTAACCATGTAGCATCTCTATGAATTTGTTATTTAGAGAGAAAAAACCACTTCTAAATTAATATCCGATAAAGGAATAATCCTAGTTAAGAAATAAAATCCTCCTTGACCCAAATGGCAACTTAAAAAAAAGGTAACCAACAACTGTAAAAACTCCCCACACAAATAAAATCTGCCAATTGCTATAAAGTTCACATTATCAGACTGATATGCCATCCCTTATACCAGGGAAAAATTGTTATTGCAACAAAGAGCATTTTATTTGAGGACCAAATGAGTAATGACTGCACTTGAAGCTAATGCACAGAGGAAACTGAGGAAAGAAGACTGGCAATGACTGGGGCCCAAGCTTCCCTTGAATATTCTACACTCCTTGAATATTGTAACCCACGTCTACCATGCCGGCCACTACCTCCACAGAGAGGTGGAAGACTGAGAGAAGAGAAGGGATGAGAATTAAAAAGAGAGGCAAGAAAACCATGGGACTTGAGAGTTGGAATGGATTTTACAGAACTACTGAGGGACAGTAATAACAGTAATAGTATATAGATTGGGAATGTAAGGTTATTAAACAAAACTCAATTGTAAAATATTAAACAAAACTCATTAACAAATGAAAACGACACAGAATCATTTGGAATGAATACATTCCATTGGATTATATTTGCAAATTTAGGGAAATAAGTTCAAGAAAATCGCCGTTCCTATAATAAGCTGTAAGAAGCCTGTGATATTTGCATCTTGATTTATAGACCTTTACTATGTAAGCAGAAATATTGCAAGTAACTGAACTTAGAACTTTTGAAAATGAAACACATTTATTTTGAAGCAGTGAGATGATATTATCATTGGTTATTAATAGTCTTCCTATTGAGTTGTCTCTAGGTACAATTGCTCCATGAATAAAAATCACAGGAGAGTGTGATTTTTATTCATGAGGCAGAGTCTCTCAGAACACATATTTAGTTTGGAGCTCTAACTGTCTAGCATTAATCTAAACAATCCAGAAACTGAGGTAAGATGGCTAGAGCAGTCAGGTGAAAGTCTGAGACTGCCTTAATGACTGGAATTGCAACCACCATCCTTGCATCTGAGCCAAGACCTGACCATTCCATCTTAGAAACACATCTTGAATGCTTCCACTTCTGTCCCTTCTACCTATTCTACCACTGTCTCCCTTGTCCCAGTTTTCTGATATGGGCTTCTCTAGTAGCCTCCCTCAGGGCCTCTCAGAACCCATGCCCCATTCCAGCCCTGGTCCTTTGTGCGATCTGTAACCAGAGAGTTCTTTAAAAGTACCAGGCTGTGTATGTCATTCCCTCAGCTTTGTCCCTTCAATGCCTTCCCATTGCTTTTAAGATAAAGGCCAAACCCCTAGCAAGGTCTGTGAAGCTCTGCAAAGTCTGGCTCTTTCTCCTCCTTCTCCTGTGTTGCTCGTCTGCTCCGTCAGGTCGGCCCTTTTAGACTTTTAGTCTAAAAAGTCCTCCAATACCAAGCTCTTTGCTACCTCAGGGACTTTGCATATGCTATCCCCTCTGTCCAGAACAGTTTTGCCTCACCTCTTTGCCTCTATCTCTATCTGCATCCTTTAGATTTATGCTTAACTGTCACTTCCTCAGAAATGCAATCCTTGATCTCCCTAGCCCCATCCTGGCAAAGTTAGATCTCCTTATTATAAGCTCCACCAGCAACCTTTATCACAATTGAAAGTAAACAACCTCTCCAGGACCTTGCTTGTAAACTCCACGAGGGCAAGAACGGTATTTTGTCTCATTTGCGAATTACCCCAGTGCTAAGTAAGGACTCAATAAATACCTGCTGAATGAATAACTCTAGATCCACAGAGAGCAGTGACCATCAACTTTGAAACCAGCTTCTATAGCTGTGCTGTTGAAGAAACAGTTAATACCTGGTTTGGCTCCAGGTTTATTTTAGATTCTGCCAAAAGTTGTGCTAGCAGGGTTGTGCCAACAGACATAACTACAGAAGAAACCTGACACGGGAAAGCCTCTCTTTTTATCTTCTTCCAATTCTCACTCCTCCCATATCTGTCTCTAAGAGCAATTTCTTCATTCCAGTAAACAAGCTGAGCCCTAAACTGATCTTCCTCCAAAAGGGACCCCACTTCCATCAGAGCACTTTCTTAGACACTGTTACTCAAAACTTTGCGCGTGTTGTATCCTTTCCCTGACTTTATGACAAAGGATTTACATGAGAGAGAAGTGAGATGTTTTAAGACTCTCCTGAATGAACATAACTTTTCCATCCAGTTGATAGCTATTGCTTTGTGCAATGCTTAGGGCAGAAATAGGAGTATTCCTGCTCAGCAAACATCGTGTCCACGCAGAGGTCACCCGCAGCTCTGCGGTCCTGTGGAGAGCATTTTAATATGCCACTGACTGACGGTTGGACTGCATGTCACATAAGCCTGACAGAAGGGCTGAATTAATATTAATTAGGACAATCTGAGGGCTCTTTGGATAACCCAAGGCTGAGCCAGTACCACTAAAAGATCTGCAGGAAAATTTCTGTTCCTCCATTACATCATCCCAATAATTCCATACTGAGAATACTAGATTTGACACTGTTTACAACACATAGGAATCTTTTGGTCAACTAGTAACTCTCATAAGCACAATTTACTTCTGGAGATTGTAACTCCATACTACTTCCTATGGTAGCTGTCCTTCTCTCTCAAGCTCTGACTTTGACTATACAATGAAATTCCAATTCTGCTTTTTGCTACTACTAGGTCCTTAACCCTAGAATCTTGTCCCCCTGAGAAATATTTACAGATCAGGGCTCAACTCTTAAATAGACATTTACATTAATCCTCGTTATAAGCATAAGAGACAATGTCAACTGAGATGTTTTAACATCTATGTACTCCACTTATCTTAAATTTTTTGAATTAAAAGCATCCTGTAACTGATTATTCTTAAACAATTCCTCAGACCACATCTACTCATAAACATCAAGGTGAGTTCTCAGACTGCCAATTGAAAGGCCTAGATTTGTTTCAATTCTGCCTCAACTTCTTAACCTCCTTTCCTATGGCTGATTTTTTTAAAAAATGATGTTAACATTATATTTCACTGCTCTGGCAAAGAGGGCTGCTTGATCCTTCCACCATCAACTAGAAGCCCCCACAGTGGCCTTGTGGTTCATAGGCCTTTAAGACTGCCTCTGTGTGAGTCAAACAATAGCTCACATAGGATCCAGCAGCCAGACTGAAAAGAAATTCCAAATTCTGCCCCAAAGGACTAATTGAACTTAGCAATTTGTTCTTTTTCATAAAAAAATACTTGTAGTACCTTTTTGTAATACAACAATAAGCTACCATGTGGATTTCTACAGACTTCTGGAACAAAGCCAGAGCAACAATAGCTCTTTTTCTTTAGGAATAAGACCCATATGTCAAAATTTATCTAGAAACTCAATTTGGCTTGCTGCTTCATCACGCTAGGAGAATAACTACAAAATTATATTACTGTTCATTATGTCCAGGGAGACCACAATTGATTATGACTCACGCCAGAGTATTACAGTAGCCTCGGCAATGGCTATTGCTGTATGGAGATGTGCCAGTCTCGTAATGGCTATGAGTGGATCATAATACTATACTTGGTTTTTGCAAATGTTTAATTGACATGAAATATTCAACAGCCGGTAGAGATAATTTATAATCCTCAATTCCTTTTTAGCCCCATCTAATTTACCCAACAGATTTACCCTAAATATACACATGCACTCACACACAAACACATGTTGTTGTATGACAAAACAATATTGGATGGCAAACTATCTCTGTGTAAAAAGAGCTGAAACAGTATCACCATCTTTCGAGAATTCAGCCTTCCTGTTTATTTTTAGGGTCAAAATAATACACCCATGACATGACCAGGACTTGGTCACTTATTAATAAGACAGTGGGGAGACGTTTTAAAACAGTGCTTTTGGCTGAACACAGAATCATCTGGAGAGGTTTTTTTTTTAATTCCAGGCCCAGGCCGTACTCCATCTCACTTAAATTGGCTTCTCTTGGATGAGACTCAGGTATTGGGGTTTTTATTAAAAGCTCCCCGGGTGATTCCTATGTGCAGCCAAATTTCAGAAGAACTGCTTTAGAATCTAGTTATTCCTGAGGGTTTTTTTTCCTTTTTTTAAAGTATAAGCTCAGGCAATATTAAATTACAGAATCTTCACATGTCAGTTCTGGAAATGATCTAAAAAATCATCTCATGTAATGTCTTCATTTTTAAGAAGAGGAAATGGAGACCCAGAGAAGTCAAGCGGCTTTTTCAAATTCTCTCACCAAGTTAGTGGCAAAGTTGTACACCTACGCCTTCTTGCTCTAATCCAGTGTTCTTCCAAGATACCACATTGCATATTTTTGTTTAATTTTACTTCTTTTTCTGAGCATTCTTTTCTTTTAAAAGATTAGCACCTGAGCTAACATCTGTTTCCAATCCTCTTTTTTTCCTTCTTCTCCTTCTCCCCAAAGCCCCCCAGTACATAGTTGTATATTCTAGTTGTAGGTCCTTCCGGTTGTGCTATGTGGGACACTGTATCAGCATGGCCTGATGAGTGGTGACATGTCTGCTCCCAGGATCCGAACTGGCAAAACCCTAGGCCGCTGAAGCAGAGCACGTGAACTTAACCACTCGGCCACGGGGCCGGCCCCTTTCTGAGCATTTTTGATCCAATTTACAGATTAAAAAAACGTTTGAAGCCATTGCCATTAAGCCACCTCTACCATATTAGGTGAATATAAATTTAAGTTAAACCATTTGGAGGAGTACTCTTGATAGCACTATGCTAGGAAATGTGAGAGATACAAAGATGAAAAAGATGATGCCTTCTCCAAAGAATCTACAATCTAGCAGAAAAAATTACAGCAAGAACACACATGACTCTGAGATCAGGTAGACTGTGTGAGGAAACAATAGAGAGCCCCGGGACAGCTCTTTGGACTATGATCCCACCTTAGACAATCCTAATAGCAATCAGTGGGCTTAGTTCATGAGATTTACTGACAGATAATGGTGGATACTTACATAGGGGTAATGATGCTACAAGGGCCAACCAAAAATTGAAGTACTATCAGCTTGATAAATAATAGGAATATAGGCCATTATTCACTCTGACAAAAATTCTAATCATCTAATGTGCTTTGACCTCAACTGTATTAATAACGTGAAACTACTTATTCTACACTCTCCCTTTAAATTATTGTCTTTACTATTTTTCCCCTATGAGACAGTATTAGGAGTACAAAAGGTAATATTCACATAATGAAAAATAATACAACTATTAAAATAATATTGTAGAAGAATATTTAATCACACTGAAATATTCGCAGTATATTTGAAGTTTAAAAAGTCAGATTATAACACAGTACATGTAGTATGATCCTTTTTTAATATTAATTTTTATATACATTTGTGGGAAATATATTGCAAGGACTTGAGTAAATACCTCTAAGTAGTGGGATTATAAGCTAATTTTTATAAGAAAAAAATATTTTAAGAATTCAATAAATGTAAACCTTTGTGAAGTTTAATTTAATCTCAGCCTTATTTTTCTCTTCCACAAGATAGGAATCATAGTAGTTACAGCACAGGATTGTTGTTTAGATCAGATGGTGTAATGTCTCTTAAAAAATAAAAAAAACTCTATGTATACTACGAAATGCATACTTAGTCATCATTTTATCCATATCCAACCACCGCCACCAATACCACCAGTACTGATGGATACAGCCTCCGAAGCAGGCTAGACAGGAGGGAATGTGATATTTTAAGAGGGTGGCTTTGGAGACAGATACAAATCCTGGCTTATTAGCTGTGTGATCTTGAGCAAGTTACTCAATCTCTCTAAAGTTTTAAGGATTAAATGAGCTAATACTTGTATTTGGCATGTAATGAAAGCTCATAAAGTGTTAGCTATTATTGTTAATAGTTGTGCTACTATTATAATAATTATAATTATGCTATGAAGCAAATGGATTAGAAGAGAAAGGAGGATAAACAGAGACTGTGGGTAGTGTCAAGAAAATCAGAATTAGGGGCTGGCCCGGTGGCCGAGTGGTTAAGTTCGTGCGCTCCGCTGCAGGCGGCCCACTGTTTCATTGGTTCAAATCCTGGGCGGGGACATGGCACTGCTCATCAAACCACGCTGAGGCAGCATCCCAAATGCCACAGCTAGAAGGACCCACAACGAAGAATATACAACTATGTACCGGGGAGCTTTGGGGAGAAAAAGGGAAAAAAAATTTTTAAAAAACCTTTAAAAAAAATCAGAATTAGTTTGTTGTGAAACTGCTCTGGATCTGAAATTCTGATGTAAAACACAGGGTGGCATGGGAAGGAATAGGGACATGGTTAGCCCGTCTCATCAGCTCAACATATCAGAGGAGTGCTGACTCAAAGACAGCAGCTAGGTGGCAAGTTACTAAGCCCTCAGCAGAATATCCCAATAAACCTCCTACCCACTTGATCTTGTATTTTCATTCTGTACAAGCTCATTACCTGTAAATGCAACTCCACCACTGCCGCTACTTCAGCATCACCACCGTCACTACCACCACCACTCTGAATGGAGGCTCAGGTTTTTCTCCTACTTACAGTCTCCAGCCCTGTCCAGGGCTCACTTCCCTATTTGGTCACCACCTGGTGATTTCACAGAACTTTCCAAACCAATCCATGCCTTCCAGGCCTCACACCAGATAACTCCACTTCCTTGTACATTTGGCAGCATCAGATCTACTTCACCCTGTCACAAGTAAGTGAGGAGGTCCAACATGACCAGATCTTAAGGTACATCATTAATACCTTAGTCACTACTTGCCCTAGACCACATATGTTGCTCCCTGACTATCTATAGTTTAAGCTGACAGATTGAAAAACTCCTGATGAGGGATACAATTCACCTCCTAAAGAGGGGGCAGAAGATGTTTAACAAAAAACTGGCTGAACTAATTGAGAAAAAATGGGAATATTAATAGAAAGGCCTATAGATATGACTTAGAAGAATTATATTGGTAGTAGTCACCAGGTATAAGAAAATCAAATGCCTATTGTGATGATTAACTTTATGTGTCAACTTGACGGGGTCATAGATGCCCAGATTAAACATTGTTTCTCAGCGTGTCTGTAAGGCGTTTCTGGATGAGATTAGCATTTGAATGGTGGACTCAGTAAAGTAGACTGCCTTCCCCAACTTGGGTGAGCATCACCCAATCCCTTAAAGGTCTGAACAGAACAAAAAAAGGAGGAGAGGAGGATTTATTTCCTTCCTGCATGCCCGCTGAGCTGTGACATGGGTCTTCTCCTGCCCCTGTCCTGTGATTTTCACTGTGAGTTCCTCTGGTTCTCAAGCTTTCAGACCTGGACGGGAATCACACCACCAGCTTTCCTGGGACTTCAGCTTATGGATGGCAGATCATGGGACTTCTTGGCCTCCTTAATCATGTGAGCCAATTCTCCATAATATATCTCCTATTGGTTCTGTTTGTCTGGAGAACCCTAATATACCTATATACCAATTCATAGAGATGAATAATAATTAAATGGTATGTTAAAGAGGTGTTTACATGATAATCTAACACAAACAGGGAAAGAAAAGTAGAGATTAAGAAAGCAAAACGGGCCGGCCCGGTGGCGCAGCGGTTAAGTTCACACGTTCTGCTTCTCGGTGGCCCAGGGTTTGCCGGTTTGGATCCCGGGTGTGGACATGGCACCGCTTGGCAAGCCATGCTGTGGCAGGCATCCCACCTATAAAGTAGAGGAAGATGGGCATGGATGTTAGCTCAGGGCCAGTCTTCCTCAGCAAAAAGAGGAGGAATGGCAGTAGTTAGCTCAGAGCTAATCTTCCTCAAAAAGACAAAAAAAAAAAGAAAGGAAAACAGCCATGCTAGTCTTTGAGACTATATATACTATAAACCACCAGTCAGATGGAGAATTAAGATGATCTATTTCTAAATCTAAATACAAAATTGACATTTTGGTAAGAAGTAGTAGTGATAAGGAGCTTCACCTTGCCAGACTTATACTGGAAAGTTGGTAGGAACCCATAAAATATGGTGTCAGAAAGGCTAAATTCCAGAATACTGAGGTTTGCAAGGAGAAAGAAAAAAATGATAAAGATTACATAAAGTTGTTTGGAACAAGAAGATAAACTAAGATGTCAAACAACCAGTGTCTAGGGTGTATACTGTAATAGTAAAGGATGACAGGAAGAAGGCAGTACTTATCAATTCCTTTTTTGCTCTGATTTAATTTTCTCTCTGGGAAGGACAAGACAAGAATAAAAAAGAAGGACTCAAAACCCCATCTAAGATGTAAGATAGTATGAAAACAGCATGAAGTCGCTTCAAGTGAATTCAAGTTTGCAAACTTAGACCAAATACATCGCAGGTATTTGGAAAGAATTTGAGGGCAAGTGTGAAGAATCAATATTAGGAACTTTGAGACATCCCAAAGAACAGGGTAGGTGCCAGGAGAATAGAGATGAGCATACGCTTTGTCCAGAGTTTTTTAAAAAGGTATAATATTAAGTAAAACTATAGCCCAAAGAGTGTTACTATAATACCTTCCCCCAAACTAGATATTAATAAGTGAAAGTATGCCAGACTCATCTCATAGCCTTTTTTTTTTTTCTCCTTTTTTGACAGAACAATCAGGCTGTCATTAGAAGAATGCCACAGAGTATCTCTTGATTTCAAGAAGGCATTTAACTAAGCCTCAGGAAGATAATCATGGACAAGATCAAGAACACCTTGTCTTGGTAGAAACTTCCAGAATGGTCTGTTTAGATTTAGCCTATTCAAAAATTTTATCGACAACTTGGAAAGAGACTGCAAAGGCAAATTTTTGGTTATTTTCCCAATAGCCAAAGCAGGAAGATTAGTTAATCTGGATAATGAATAAAAACTTGAGGGCCAGCCCTGTGGCTGAGTGGTTAAGTTCACGCACTCTGCTTTGGCGGCCCAGGGTTTCGCCAGTTCGACTCCTGAGCACAGACATGGCACCACTCATCAGGCCACACTGAGGTGGCATCCCACATGCCACAACTAGAAGGACCCACAACTAAAAGATACACAACTGTGTACCATGGGGCTTTGGGGAGAAAAAGGAAAAATAAAATCTTAAAAAAAAAAATTGAATTGATTTTGACTGGCATAAAAATGAGTTTAAAACCAATATTATTCAAATGAAATTTGGCAGGCAGAAATATAAGGAAGCTTATTTATATTAAAACAAACAAAAAATCAAATGCCACGTATGAATTAGAGAAGACCTAGCTTGCTAGCAGTTCAAATGAAAAGGAAGGTGATTTTCAATAGCCACAAAGTGCTTTACCATGAACCAATTATGTAATTCTAACCCAATCAACTGTTTCAGGCTCTGTGCTAGACTCTTTCACCTACTCCTTAATCAGCCTTCAGTAAGTAGATAGAGGGTCCAGATGCAGAGATGTAATAGTCTGCTACACTGTACCTTCTGCAAGACACATCTTTCAAAGGGATGACAGATGTGTTAGAGAAGAGAGTGAAAAGTCTGAAGACCATGTTAAAAAAATAAGTGGTTGTGAAAAATAGAAATTCTTAGTCTGAAGAAGTAAAAACTTAGAAAAGCCATGAGAGTTCTCATCAAATGCTTGACGGATTCTCATGAAAACAGGGTGGTGCTCGAGAAAGCTGGACAGAGACTATATATTATAACAGAGAGGTACATTTAGGCTCTTTGTGGGGTAGATTTCCTCACACCTACAACAGTTTAACCATGCACCACCTCAAAAGGAGGGCACTTCCTATTAGTAAAAATGCTCACAAATCTGTCAAGATGCTTATAGGAGAGGATCCTGCACTGCGGGGAATAGATGGAACAGACGACTATACAGCTCCTTCCAACTCTGGCATTCCATGATTCTGTGACTATTGTGTTCTAATTAAAACAATTAGGTTTTACAACAACTAGGTTGTGCTTCTAATCCAACAGTTCTCAAGTTGAATGGCTTTAGTGGTTCTAAGCCTTTGAAGAATCATCTGGTAGATACTGAGAATTAATTATTGAGTCTCTCTGAGCCTTGTCTATTGAAGATGGAACTTTTGCCTTAGGAAACATCCTTTGAGGCTACAACAGAAGATGAAAGCATTTCCTATATCATTCCATATATGTAAATTGTCCCATCCCAAAGTCTAAGCTTAGCAAGCACCAAGGAAGTTGTGGCAGTGCAAAAGAACTCTTTAAAAAATGACAATAGTACTGCAGTTGACCATCTCAAGGAGTAACTCATCACATAAGTTTTCCTGTATTGCCAATCAGGTCCTGCTAACAGGTATTTTAAACTGACTGATATGTTGTGGGGGAGGGGCAACCTAAATTAATATAAAGCAGAGGGCAACGACGAATACTTAAAGTTCCTCCTATCCCTTAATATATTATTATTATTTCTTAGTATATTATTACATATTAAATACAAGAGATATTTCTCTACCCCTTATATTTTAAAAATAGCTACATGGAATGAAAAACTCTAGAAAACAATTAAAAGTGACTTTAAAAAAAATCATTTCTCCACACAAAGTTATCGCCTGCTGGTAACAAGCAAATGGACAAGGACTCAGAAATGTGGTACCAAACATCCTGTTAATTACTTAGAAATTTTTATCCCCAAACTTTTCCTAAAGATATTATTACTATTGTTATTGTTTCTATTTTACACATGGAAGAAGGAAGGGAGGGAGGGAGGGAAAGTAGAAACAAATTGACTTGTTCAAGTTATTCCAGCAGGTCAGCTCAAGATCAGGAGCAACACCACCACACCATATCACTAATATTCCCCTTTAAAAAAGGATTACCAAACAAACAAAGGGATTGCCCTCATAGTGCCACAAAAGTGAGTGCCTTATCAAACACAGTTCAGTATTGCTTCCTATTTGTTTCACGTTAGTCTTATTTCCTCAAATGAGGTAATGCACCAGCATTTAAACACAGCCCTCCCCAAAATACAGAAAGAAAACAGAAAACATTCTAAATGCTTCCTTTCAATGCTGTCCTCCGACAGAGCTATGAGTACGATTGAAGTGATGCCAAAAAGAGGACGAAACAGTCGTTATTATCATTATCATTTCTGCTGGACATTACTGTGACAATACTTGCAAATCACATTATCATTAATTATGAATGAATCCTATGTCTAGGTAAATTAATAAAGAAGGAATTCCCTCAGTGAAAGGAGATGAAGCAAACCACATAAGCAAGAGTAAAAACAGATGAACTTTTTCATGGTGTTGCATTCATGGGGGTTAGGGTGGAGTGGATATTTTCTGTACATTTTCTCCCTGAAATAAAATTACATCCTCCTAACTTGTATCTACTTTTTAATAGCCCTTTCACTTTGCAGTGAAGATGCCACTTATGACACAGACAGCTACAACCCTACACTTCCCTTTCTGGTACCCCATGTCTTGAATTTCCTTTACAGACAAGCCAGACTTCCTCTCTTCCCATTCATTCCTCAACCCACTGCAATCTGGCTGCCACTCCTTATTACCCCTGGAAGCCTCTCTGGCCAAAATCAATAATGACCTCTTTGTTGCTAAATTCAATGGATACTTTTCTATCCTCATCCTACCCAACATCTTTGCAGGATTTGACATGGTTGACCACTCTCTGCCTCTTGAAAGTTTTTCCTCTCTTGGTTTCTATGACAACACCTTCTCCTGGTTTTCCTCCTCTCTGGGCATTGCTTTTCAGTCTATTTCCTGTGTTTTTATGCTACTATCCACACTTCAAATTAGTGATCACCAGGAATCTATCCTAAGCTCTATTCTAGTCTATCTTTATTCCCCTTTCTAATGTAATCTCACGTATTCTCACGGCTTCAACTCACATGCATTTAAAGACTCCCAAATCCATTTCTCCATCTGAGACCTCTCTCCTGACCCCTAGACCTTCTGAACAGCCAAAGGCCTGTTGGGGCAGCTCTCCTAACTGTCCCACAGACTCTACACACTCAAAATACCTAAAACAAAACTCACCCTCCTGCCCATCTCTACCCTATTTGTTCTTACCTCCTCTAGTCCCTGCTTCAGCATTATGTGTCAAACAAGCCAGAAACCTGAGAGTCACACCTGATTCCCCCTCATCCCTTATCCCACACATTCAGACAGTCACCAAATCCTAATAACTACTTTTTTAACAGCTCTCTTATCAATTCCCACCCTCTCCATCTCCACTACCAATACCTTTAGTTTAAGCTGTCAGTGATTTTTTATCTGAGCTATGTCAAAAGCTTCTGACTGGTCTCCTCGTCTCTGGACTAACCCTTCTTCCATCTATCTTCCATGTAAATATTGCAAAAACGTGAATCTGAAAATGTAAATCATTGCCATGCTTTTGTACAAGACTGTATAATATATGGTTCCTGCTTACCTCTCCAGTTTCTTCTCTCATTGCTGCCCCCTTTCCCCTCCTTTTGGCAGTTCCAAGACCACTCTTGCCAAGTCCTTTATATATGCAGTTTCCTCTGCTGGAACTATCCTATCTCCCCTACTCCCACCCCAGTCAAAGCTCCCTTCCTCTGGTTAATTTCTACTCATCTGCTCTGTTTTACTTACTTAACAGACTGTAATGCTGCACTTACTATGTACCAGACACTGTTCTAAGGGCTTTATGAATATTCGCTCATTTTTATTACCCTTGTTTTATAGAGGAAAAAACGAAGCACAAAAAGGTCAAGCAACTTGTCCAAGTCCACACAGCCAACAGTGGCAAAGTCAGGATTCAAACCCAGGTGATCTGGGTCCAGCTTCCATTTACTGAACCACCAAGAAGACTTCTGTGCTCCCACAACATCCAGTACTACCTCTATCATAATGCTCAACTAGCTATTGGATTTTCCTGCTCTCTTGTCCATCTCCTCCACAAAACAGTCAGTTTCTCAAAGGCAGAAACCATATTTTACTCATTTTTGAAAGTCTAATGGTCATCCCAGTCACTGCTACTGAGTATCCAGAAGCTAGACATTTGTTCAATGAACGAATGAGGCAGCAAAAAAGGTTACAATGGATAAGCAAAGATTTCTAAAACTTAAAGAGGTATCCATTTCTTAAGATTCTCCATACTTCTTTATTTACAAGTCATTTAATATTAACGCTTAGAACCTCTTTGTGAATTTTAGATTTTACAGAACCAGAATACCCAACCCAACAATAAAGGTAACCAATGTGCTATTAAATGAAAGCTGCTTTGTAAGAGAGATGTCTTAAATTTTAAACTCACTAAAATACCTTCATTTGATAAATTATTCTTTTTACATTAGCGTAAAATTACAGTTAGAAACCCCATCCAAGCTATGAGAATAATTGTGTCATTCATTAGAACAGAGAGAAAAAGGATAGGACTGTTGAACATCTTACCATCCAACTCTGGTAGGCCACAGAGAGGAAATATCATTCTGAGAGCATATTTCTAACAACAAAAAACTGTGTCTTACACTGAACAAAAGGATGCTATGTCCTTTTAACAGATAAAATGACATATAAGGCAGGTTAAAAGTCAACTTGTCTTTTCTTAGGAGTATTTACAGATAGTTACCCCAGAATCACAGCACTTGTATGAGAGAATAGAGTAAAAAATGAAGAAGATTCACGTGCTATCTACACGTGACCTTCTGGGTCAACGGTCAACAGAATGCCAGTAGTGTAGTATTATATTGGTTAATTACAGGTAATTGAATAGGGTCTGCTACTTGCTGAAGATGTTACAGATTTTCAAGAAAAGACTTTGATGTGCCATGAAACTTTAAATAATAGCACATGTCTGGTACTTAATTTCTGTGGTGAGGGAGCATTCTGACTATGAACTTTTTCACTAAGCATAATTTTACTTCATGCATACTTCACAACAAGTAGAATTTGGTATGTAGATATTGCCCAACAAATGTTTGCCATGAAGATTTACTAATTTTAATGAGCCCAAAAGAGAATTTTATTTTTTAGGCTAAATATCTGAAAACCTCTGTCCTGTCAACCAGAATAAGAACCACAAACATATTCTCATAAGCCCAGGGTTACTATATGGCCTGGTGTGCCCAGGACCGTCCTGGTTCATGCCGATGTTCTAGCACAATTAACTGCATCCTCTTTCACTCTCAGAAGTGTCCCTGTTTGTATGATAAATTACATGGTCATTCTAAATATGTCCTGTCTGTTACGTGCACGGAAATGGATGTAAGACATCAGGAAGTCCACACTCATTACTATTCAAAGGAATAATGAAGAATGGAAACTCATTGTCAATCATATACATGCAAATAAAGCTGAAGATTTGTGGCAGGTGTGACAATGTCAGCTCACTATTAATTTTACCAATACTGACAACACATTAATATTCCTCATGCTAGGTAAGGAAAATGTAAATTAAAAAAAGAAGCCTTCTCCAAATGTGACCTGTGCAGTCCTTAGGGAGGAGAAAGTTGCTGTTTTCTGGAACTGATTCATCACCTGATATGTGCATCTCTGGGGTTTTACTTTCATTTGAAGGGTAAAGTCACTGATCCTGTGTCTGGAACTGGATAATAAGATTTCAGAGATACAAATACTGTGTATTTGCCAAGAAGGGGAGGTCCAGAAGGTGAAGATGTAGATTGAGTACAAAATTTAAAATCAAGAAGGAAAGTCTTCAGACATATTTGGAAGTCACTTGTAACAGTTTAGATTATTAATTGTAATTGGTAGCAGGCTGATTCTACATTTGTTGAAGTTTGTCAGTATACTGGCTAGTAATCTTGTTTCTGTTCTTTATTTAAAGCATGTACTTTCATTACATAGAGAGAGCTTAGAACATGCATGCCAATATGGCTTCTTATTTTTCTCTTGCACAGTTCTGAATGGATATTGAAGTTCACTTGTCATTTAACTGCAAGTTTTATTGCTGATTAAAGACATTTAATAATAAAAAAAAGAGAGAGAGAGAAGCCTTCTCCTTCTTCCTAACTTTTCTATTCTCTTTCTTTAAAATATTTATCCCTTTCTTCTAAAATCATTGTGGATTTGTCTAACGACTATTAGGGGGAAATGTTCTGCCTAAACTACATAAACTTATTTTGTCCCTAAGGGTGAATAATGGGAAGCAAAGTAGCCCAATGGTTAAGAGGCAGGCTTTGTGGCCGAACAGACTGGTTTTCATATGTTAGCTCTATCACCATACACTATATGACTTTGGACAAATTCTTAGTTTTCCTGTGCCTCAGTTTCCTCATTTGTAAAATGGGAATAATATGAGCAGGACACTTGTGAGAGGTAAATAAGATGATGCATGTATGCTTAGCATGGTTCCTGAAACATGTAAGTGCTCAACAAGTGGACATGAAGGTGAGTAGCTGTTTCAGGACTCATCCAGATTCTGGGCACTGCTAAGAGTATTTTGTGTGGAAGGACTCCAATTGTATAAAATTCCAGAATGTTAGAGTTGTTATGGACTATAAAGCCCACCAAGTAAAATCTTCCATTTCCAGAGAAGAAGATCAAACCATAGATAGGTAAGCAACTTCGCTCAATTTGCACGGCTTGCTAATGAGAAAGCCAGAAGTAAAATAAAGTTGTTTTTTTTTAATTTTCCCTTCTGAATTTTATTAAAAAGATTCACAAGTACTAATGACTATAGACAAAATATCAGTGTGTATTACTGTGAACATACATGTTAGAAAACCCTATTGCACTTTGCCCTGAGTAAGTTAAACGGGTTCTGATATAAATGCCAACACACCATTAAGGAAAGTTCCTCATAGCTATACAAAGGTAGGTCATTTAGAGGCCTCAGTTTTCTCTTATGTAAAGTGGGAATAATATCATGTGATTCCCAGGGCTGTTATGAAGATCAAATGAAGTCACATGGCACAGTGCCTCACTGTGATGTCCCAAAGTTTACTGTGCTGGTTATGATCTCTATTCTTCCACACAAATTCACCTATAGTCACATAAAATTTCAACAAATCTTTTCCATTGCTGCCACTTAAAAAGCATTCTTTGGTTTAGAGCCCAGCCAGGATGTTTTGAAGAAAGCATGGCCTTAATACTAATGGACTGGCTGTGTTCCAGCATCTTTTTGTTGGGAACTCTCTCTTGCAACTGAATGTTAAATACAGATCACAGGTGACCCTGATGAAACTACTCAAGAAGGCAAATTTGACCTCTTTCTTTCTTATGCATAAAACTCCAGGGCGCTTCAAGGCCCATCAATAATGGCCAGAGGAATACAAAGAGCAACATGCACAATTCCCTTCAGAACTTCCAGCCCTTCCAAAATTATGCATAAGCCACCTGCTTGGAGTCACCTGGACAATAAGAATTTAAGGTCTTCATGCTCAGGTTTTTGGAGTAAATTTATGAATTTGATTAACGTGACATATAAGGCATGCCCACCCACTGCATGACACTGTGTGAAGCCTTGCCTCCAGTTCTTTGTCTCAGCAATCTAAGAGAGAGAATAAAGATCTTGCAGATGTGGGTTTTTGCCCCAATTAAATAGTATTATGTAATCTTGTGATTAGGTTACTGCCATGTACTCTAACTGGAACTCTGGAACACCGCCTGGAATTGTGTGGCTAAGTGGAATAGATGGAATAGTGGAATAGACAGCTTTTTACAAAACAAAACACTGAAGAAACCACTTTAAAAACAATTGGCTTTCAGGTCTTGCAAGCTGTCATATATTGTGTACAGGAATTTAGGTAGATGGACATTCACTGATGGGTAGTTTAAAACTTTAGCCCCAAGCCTCATTCTTGGCAGTCCCTATGAAGATATATAGAGACTATAGAAAACACCTACAGTTTCCTTCATATCTTCTAACTGTCCTCATGTGCCTCTTCAATCAATGTATGAGGCCACACATCACTGGCTTAATCCCAAATTATAAGACACGTAGAAAAGAGGGAACGACAGAACTCAACTCATCCAGACACTACAAGCTCTTAGAGAACTTCATCGGTTCAGAAGACAGTTAATAGATGCTCAACAGATATTTGGTAACTGACTTCTTCCCATGTCCACCACATGGAGATAGAAAAAAGATAGGAGGAGTCTATAAGCTCCCTGTGTTGTCTCTCCCAAAGCCAGCTTAATGTTAACTTTATAGTAGACATTCCATAATTTAAATCATTTAAATAATTTGCCATCTCCACATATGAAATTTTCATATATGTATTTTATATGTAAATGTACTCTTAAATGGTTGTCAGTCTTAAAAATATATATGCTGATATTCTTGTGCTGACGGTCTCTTTGGCAAAGCATTTCTGTGAATAGGACTCCCCACACACATTCCTTTTCTCCGCAGCTCCCTTCCTCATGCCATGCCCACCTTTTAATGTCACTTCCAAGTCAGGCAGATCAGAAGAATCTCTCATATTTCAAAAATCCTAGAATCTAAAGGTAATAAGAACTATACACTGAGCAAGGAACGGATGGAGTAAAGATACCCTCCACATAACACTATGACTTTTAACATGGTAGTGTGGGATCTGGGACAAAAATATATGACTAAAGTTCAAGAAGTTCAAGCAGACCTATTCTGCCCTTCTAAGACGAATGCCCAGGAGGAGTTGGGGTTGGCAGATGACACATACGACACAGGCTAACTAGAGTTTGAGGCTTTTGGGGTCCCTAAACAAAAGGATAATAATCCTCTGCCAAGAAATGTTTTTAAAATACATGAGTAGTTCAAGAGGTTGCAGCAGGTGGCTTGACAGGAAAAAACTGAATCTTCCTGCTGTGAGAGAAGGATTCTTCTCTGCCCTTGGGGTGAATTATGTTTGCCACTCAATGTACATTTTCAGTGTTTTGGGGATTATATAAATATAATCATGGAACTCTGGCAGAGAATTCCCTTAGGGGGTGCCTAAGTGATTAGTCATTAAAGATAGTCCAAAGAAGTAGACAAAACTGATAAACTAAAGTAAGATTGTAATCTCTCTTTTTGCAAATTAACTGAGAACATTTTCCTCCAACAGAAAGAAGAACTTAACAGATGACCCTGAAATGGACATAGGATGTAAAAATAGTAAAAGGAGATCATGTATTCTTCTGATCTAGAAAGAAACTAATGTGGAACAGACAAGAGCCAAAGAGCAAAGATATACTGGTTTTCTATTATCGTATAACAAATTACCACAATTCAGCAGCTTAAAACAGCACCCATTAATTAGTTCACAGTCTGTAGCTCAGAAGTCTGGCATGGCGTGGATGGGTTCTATGCTCAGGGTATCACAGGCTGAAATCAGGTGTCGACCAGACTTTCTCATATGGAGGTTCCGGGGAAAAATCCACTTCCAAGCTTACTTTTTTTTTTTTTTTTTTTGAGGAAGATTAGCCCTGAGCTAATCCTCCTCTTTTTGCTGAGGAAGACTGGCCTTGAGCTTAACATCCATGACCATCTTCCTCTATTTTATCTGTGGACGCCTACCACAACATTGCTTGCCAAGTGGTACCATGTCCACACTCGTGATCCCAACCGGTGAATCACGGGCCACCAAAGTGGAATGTGCACACTTAACTTCTGTGCCACCCGGCTGGTCCCCCAAGCTTATTCTTGTTGCTGATAGAATTCACCTCCTTGTGGTTGTATGACAGAGGTCCCCTATTCCTTGCTCGTTGTCACCCAGGGGCCACTCAGCTCTAAAGGCCACCCACATTCCATGCCATGTGGCTCCTCCCATCTTCAAGTCAGCAAATCCTTCTCGTGTTTACAATCTCTGACTTCCTGTCTCTGCCCTCTGGACCCAGGTTTAAAGGGGTCGTGTGATTAGGTCAGGTCATCCCAGATAATCACCCTGCCTTACGGTCAACTGGATTTGGGACCTCAATTATGAGTGCAAAATCCTTCCACAGCAATACCTAGATTAGTGTTTGACTGGATACCTGGGAGAAGGCGTGTGCACACCAAGAGCAGGAATCATGAGGGCCATGTTAGAATTCCGCCTACCACAGGAGACACCTGTTATCAGGGCTGTGGGTTCATGTGAGACTATGGCTTCCTAGTGTAGAAAAATAAGCAAAGAACCAGTGCAAACTAAAGCACTTAGAGAGAAATGGGTCTCGGACAATGGCAGAGCTTTCAAGGCTCTGGATTCACAGAGAACTCTAGATTGGGCTAGAAGTGGCATATATTTTCTAACATTCATTCTATGATATCCAGCAGAGTCAGGAAATGAGGCAGGAGGGGACCTGGAGCTGGCTGTCCCCATAAAGTATGCCAACACAAAGGACACACATGCTAAGTAAATATTTGTTGACTAAAAGAACTAATCCTATTTGGCCGCAAGCATTAATTAATGTTAGACTCACACATCTAAACCCAGCATATTTCAGTATTTTTGTCTTTCTTCTATTTCCCTAAATTTGCAGGAAAGTGTCCAGAGCTGAGGCTTTTCCCCACTCCTCCATCACAACAGTTAGAACGACCAGTGTGCCTCTGATGGCCAAGGATGCCAGTGGCAGGACAGTGCTGCAGGAAGGACAGTCAGGGACAGCTGTGGTGATGATCCTTTTCCACTTGAGTTTCAGTTCAATACTACCTTCCCTATCGCATTATAATTAACCAAATTTAGGCCTCTTTATGGAACAAGAAAGAGAGAAGGAGAAGTAATATCATTTGAGCATCTCCTACATGCCAAAGACTGTATGTAAGTTCTTATCTAATTCTCATAATAATTCTATGAGATGGATATTATTTCTAACAAGGAAATTAAGGTACAGAAACGGGATTTGAAAATTAGTCTTTCTAATTCTAAGCCCCAACCACTGTACCCGTCTTGTTCCATATATTGCTAACCATCAACTTATAATGATTTCATTCACTGCCTTTTAAGTTTTAGGTTAATCTTTCACCTACTATTTCCTACCCACTCCTCTCAATTGAACCCTGAATTCCCAGCTTGATGAATTCTTGCTGAGGCACTGTCCTCCCAAACCATCAGCCTAGAACAGCTTTTATTCTTACTTCTGCTGAGCTAATTTCCAAGTGGCTGCCTAAAGGCCCAATAGGACTACCGATACTGGAGTGGAAGTTTTTGTACCTGGATAATGTTCTCTCAATTCTAGTGCATTCACATTTTCTTTGGGGATCAGAGAGAGACTTATGAGCGTCCGCCTTTTCTGCCCAATCAGATTCTCTTTTCTCCACCCACAAGACCCTTGACACCAGATACTTTGCTGAGCCAGGCAAGCCAACCCAAGAGATTTATCCTTATTTACCCTTAGGGATTTTCAGTCTATATTTTAAAGTGAAAAATCCCATTAAAAAGGCAAGTTTACAGAAAGAGCAATGGAACCAACATCAAGTCATGTGTCATTCTATTGTATGGTCAGTCTCAGTGTGCACTGCACTGTATCAGCATTACGGAAAATTAAGTGAGAAAAACATTACAACAGCCCAGGGACACTTCTACCTAAATTTTGTGATTACATTTTAAGTGCTCTCTGTCACAGATATCATAAACTGATTAAATCATTTCATGCCTGACCCCTACTGACTATGCTAAGTGAAAAGAGCGGGCTATTAATAACTACCCATTTCTGACAGCTGCCCAGGGGCAATGCTGCCTTTTGCAGCAGTGAAATGACTCCCCAGCTCACTTACTGAATGCTGAATATTGATTCATATTATGAGTGTTGTCAAACACAGAGTGCAGTGCTGCAGATCCGTAGTGGCAGGTCATCAGGAATAGCATTAGCAAATGTCAGGTCAGGAATCAAAGGCCTGCTGGACTCTTTAGGGATGAGCTTTATCGATTCCATAAAACGTGAAACAGATCAAGTACTTGTGATGATGGAAATGGTCGTGGCAGAATGAGGCTGAGCCTGCTCTGATGTAGACCTCAGGACAGACACAGCACACAAGTGACCACAGAAGAAAATGCTAAAAGTTGGAATGCCCGGGACAAGGACAACAGCAGCTTTGGGCTAAGGAGATTTTAGGGCTAAATGTCAGATCTTAGATGTGAAATTGGCCAAAGGTGTATGCGGGATGTGTGGTATACGTATGTATGTATCCTAGCAGTCTAAGGTACTTCTGATAGCCTAACCCAAAAGAACGTGATCAGATGCTGATGAATGTCCCAAAAGATAACTCTCCATATAAAAGGCGCAATTTGTTAATGTACAGACATCTCCTCTTGAAGATACTTAAAATATATCTGGCTTCTGGATTTCCATTATTAGAATTAATTTTTGAATCAAATGCTCCCATACTGTTACTCCATCTGTATTATTCATGTCACATCCATACTGTATTATTCCACAAGGTGTCCATTAAAACTGTGCCTTCATATCTCCGTTGTTCCCTCTGGTACCTTCATCTTGATATAGTTTAAAAAAAAAAAAAAAAAAAAGCCCTAGACTGGGAGTCAGTATACAAGGTTCTTCTAATCCTTGTTCTGCCATTTATCTTGTGACCTTAGGCAAGTCACAACCTCCCTGTACCTCAATTTCTTCAACTGCAAAAAACCAAAAACAAAAATAAAAACTATGTGTGTCCTAGCTTTGCAAAAAGGCTTCATATAGAGGATCAATAGTAGATTGCAAGCTCCATGATGGAGAGCAGGGTAGTATTCATCTTGATGTTCTTAATACCAAGTCAAGTGACCAGCTCAGAATAGTAATTTACTTTCTAATTTAACTAAACAAAAGATGGATATACTCTGAGACTATAAAGGTTTGCTAAATTATACGTTGCTTTTATTATTACATATTTATTTGCTAAGTATGTAGTACTTGGTCAAGCATCACTGGAAATGTTTTGGAACTCACATTGCTAATTGAGGTTTGCAAAAGCCATACTTGGTTTTCACCTCTCCTAAGAGCAGGCCGCAATGCCTTCTTTAATTTTGCCCCATACTGTGACCGGGCCTGAGCTCTACACAAGGGAAAGCTAGTAGCTGCTAATTCTAATTCTGCTGATTATATTTGAATAGGTAAATGCAAGTTGGTTGTTATCTACAGCTTGAAAGAGTTTCTGCTCTCAACAGAAAATTTGCTCTTTGACCACTGTAGTATGTCCTCCCTGATTTAGCTTTTATCTACAAAACGCATTTCAGAAAATCAAACAAAATTATCCTTTTAAAAAGTTATTGATGATAACCTAGTCATCACTGGATTACCTCAGATCATCCTACTTTGAAACCATTTTTTAAGATAAATTTACTTATAGTTTATTTTTTCTTTTCTTCAGTCTTACTTAAATTCTAAATTTTCCTCTGATAAGAAAAGAAAGAGAAAAACAATGGTCTTAGGATCTTATGGCCTGCCCATCAAAGGATCACTCTAGTCTTATTTTAAATGGTTTGAGGAGAGAACATGAACAGGTGCTACAGGTTACTCAGCTGTTCTAAAATTAAAGATTGATATTTTTCCTCTTGTTCTATTAGCAGAGCTTTAGTGCCATGTTAGCACTGGATAATGGTTGCAGCAGTTTAAGCCTCCTGCTGTGATTTTTAACAGAAAGCCTAGCTACAGCAGCAAACAATGACATCTCCCCATAGCCAGTAACCTAATAAGGAAGCACTTGCAGCCTTAGGCAGTTTGACTAAACAGCAAGAGAAATTTGACTTCCAATGTACTGAATCCACTTTAAAGACAATGGCCTGGCTTAATTAACACTGTATTCATTTGTAACTCAATCAATTTAGAATTGTTGTCCTTTAACCATTGACTCTGCCAGCTAAAAAAGAAAAAGAAGACTCAAGCTGCTGAAAATCTCTCTTGATTTGTATAAACAGGTTTCTGAACCAGCAACAGAATAAATAACCCTTGACATTAATTGCTAAGTTCTGCAAATGTCCAGATAATCATAAAACCATTTTTTAAATAAGAAGAGAATTTCATCGAATATTTTGGGGATAAACATGGGATGTATTTAATGTAATATCAAAATTGAAATTATTTTCTCATACCCCTCTTTTGGGGGTCACTCAGTTTAAAATATTAAGCCTTGACTCAACTGTATCTGTTTCAAATTATTATCTCCAATAGTAGCCTAGCAGATTTTGTCTAGCACACTTACAGGATCTCATAAACTTCATTTGGCCTATCTTGGCCCCTTGGCTTTAGTTTGACCAATATACACTAGCCTCTGAACGGAAATCAAAATAAAGCTAACTCGATCAGATTATTCATCTACAGTGATTTTCATTTTAAAACACATCAGTCAACAACTAAAGCTAACTAGATAAGACTCTAGACTAAAATAGTATTCTAAATTCTCATAAGTGAGGATACAATTTTAAGAGAAATAAAATACATAATTACTGCATTAGATCAACTATTTTATATAAATATTTGGTAAATATTAGAATTTGCTGCCTTATGAAACCAGCTACACAGTCTTTCCTAAAAAAAATCCTTGCATTCTGCAAAATTATGCACTAAAATATAATAGGGCTTACGAGAAAAATAGGGTTGGGTTAGACTGCTCAAAACTTTTTAACCAGGGCATAAATGAAAATTCTAAAGAGACTATTTTCATAAAATTAACAGTATGAATAATCCAGACCATAGCATTCTTCATTAATTCATTGTTGTAATACAGAGGGAAATGTCTTTGCAGACTCCTCATCTGCACTTGCCGCTGTAACAGATGGCTTCTCATAGTGGAAGGAACAGAGGTTCTTAAAGCCACTATATGAGCCACCATTTTCACTAAAGGAAGGTCCTTTTGTAGATTTTCAGCTTTCTCTTGAGGCCTTCATAAAGTGCTAAGGTTTTCTCTTCAATTGGGAGGAAGCTTGCCCCAGTGGCTTCAAACATTAATTAATCAAAACATGGGAAAATCACATATAAACAAACACAATTTCCATGTTATTCCTACTTCATTTCCCTATTTCCAACTAATAAGAGATAAATTGCGTCTAAGAAATTGTATGATACATAAACCGTGTTCCCTATTATGATAAGAAAGAAAGTATGGCTTTTAAAATCTACTGAGAGTGAGGAATGGAAAATGAAGGGAAATAAGAGTCTAAGCTCTCTAACCTGGTATCCAGGGTCTCCCACCATCTGACCATTAGTCTAGGTTTCCAGTTTTATCTTCCACACACAGCTCACCAGACGAAGCCATGCTGGAATGACCTTGCATTTGATCCTCGCCTTACGCATTGCATAACAGCTATCCTGAGACTATGACCTCTCTGAACACCATGCCTGCTTCTAGGTCGAGCAGTGGTCCTACCTCTTCTATGAGCCCACCTCTCTCTTGTCTTGCAACTAACTCATTTAGTTCTTTCCGGGAAATGCCTTAACGTGACAGCCAAGTTTATATATATATATATATATGTACACACACATGAGAGAGAGAATTATCTCCTTAGTTAGACTCTTAGCAAGTTGAGTGGAGGTCTTGGTTGTTATATTTCTCTTGTTTTTGTAACCCCTAAATGCCTAGCAGTGTTGATGCTTGGCAATAGCTCCATAAGTATTTGTTAGGGATTTTTTTAGCTGAGGACCTTATATGGAATTGTATAATGACCACTCTACACTTGATAAATATACTCCAAAAGACTTGAAAGAAGCTATGCACCAAATAGTATCTGAAAATAATTTATGCACAAAAACTGAGGTTTGAGCTCATTATATTCACAGAGATAAAGATATGGCTACATTCAGTAGCTGTTCTGAAGCAATAGTCTTAGTAAGAATATTTATGTATATGCTTAAACAGTAAAAATTCAGTAGGGTAACAGGATACAAAATTAATAGCCTTTAAATACACACATAATAATCAATTCAAGGATATAATGGTAGAGAAAACCTCCTTTTAATAACAACAAAGAAGATAAAATACAAATAAACTTTACAAGAAATGTAAAAAATCTACATAAGGAAAACTTTAAAGTACTCCTGAAAAACCCAAGGGTAGACTTGAACAAATGGAAAGACATCCTCTATTCTTGGACAGAATGATTGACCATCATAAAGACGTCTGTTCTCTCTAGTTAGTTTATAAATTCAAGACAATCTCAATAAAAATACTAACAATTTTTTAATGGAACTAGATAAGTTGTTACTAAAGTTTGTATAGAAGTCCAGAAAACATTGAAAAAGAAAAGCTACGGATGGGACTAGCCATCCAGATGTTAAAACATAAGACAAAGCCTCTATAAAAGGCAAAACTTTGTGATACTGACACAAGAATAGACAGACAGACCAATGGAATAAAATAAAAGATCCAGAAATACACCCAAGTACATATGGAAATTTAGTATATAAAAAAGGTGACATGTCAAGTCCTTGAGACAAAGATGGCCTTTTCTTTTTAGTAAATGGTGCTGTGATAACTCAGGAGTCATTTGAAAAAAAGATAAAATTAGATATATATCTTACATCACACACAAAAATAAACTTTAAATGGATCAGAGATTTAAATGTAAAAAATTAAACCATATAAGTACTATATGAAAACATGGGTAAATTCCTCTATAATCTAAGTGGAGGGAAAGACTAACTATGACTCAAAATTGAGATGTAATACAAGAAAAAATTTATAAATTTGACTTCATAGAAGTTAAAAAAATTAAAGAAAACTTTTCACCTGGTGAAAAACAAAACCTCACAAATACCCTAAGTAAAGTTAGTTGGTAGAAATGTCTGTAACACATATTAAAGAGAAGATTCTTAAAAATTGAGGGGAGAAAAAGACCTAAAATCACATACACATACAACATATGATTGATAGATAGATAGACAGACAGATACACAGATGGATAGAGATAGAGATATAACTCAAACACATGAAAAGACGTTCAATTTAACTCATAATAAAATAATTACAGATTAAAATGACACTGAGACAGCATTTCTCACCTATCATATTAGCAACAATTAAAAGGTTTGACCAAACATTCTGGTAGCAAGGCTGTGGGGTAACAGCTACTCTCGCATATTGCTCGTGGGAATGGAAGCTGGTGCAACTCTTACAGAAGGGGATTTGGCAATATGTAATAAAACTACATTTGCATTTACCTTTTGACCCAGCAGTCACACTTGTAAGAATTCACCCTAAAGAAACACCTGAATGATGCAAAAGCTACATATGTGCAAGGTTACTCATTGCAGCATTTTTTGCTAAGTTCAAAATATTTGAAACAATCTAAATATCTACGTACAATAGAGTGGTTAAATAAATCATGATAATCAACACAATGGAGTAATACATAGCTATAAAAAAGAATGAGAAAGATCTCTATGAACTGATATAATGATTTACAGGATATATTAAGCGAAAAAAGCAATGTGCAGTAGTATATATAGAAAGGTATCTTTTGTGTAAGAAGGAAGATAAAATATACATATCTGCTTTTTTTGGCAGAAGAAATACAGAAAGGACAAATTAGAGACTAAGGAGATATATTTCCTAGAGGAAGTGGGTGGGAATGGGGTAGAAGTGTGGTGTGGTGGAGGAAGCAGAATGATACTTCTTTAAGTATACCGTTTTGTAAACTTTCAACTTTTGAAACCATGGCAATACATTATGCATTAAAAAGATTAAATAGCACAAAACCAACAAGGATGAGGGGAAAACCTTAAAATGCAACATGAATAAAAACAAGTGAATATAACTGTATTTCAATATAGTGGTTGTAGAGGGTGAGGGGAAGACTAACCCAAGTAAGTTTTGAACACAATTATTTTGACTTTATACCTTATTCTAAAGACAAAAAGAATTGTAAACAAATATTGAACTCTAGTAATAGGTTTAATTTTTGCAGTGTTTATGGGTTAGCAATTCTGAAACTATTTTCTATATATTCTAGGATTCAGCAAATGAATAAATATATTGAGTATAATGGAAGCCAGGTTTTTCACTGATAAAGGAGAAAGTTACAAATACAGAAAGGGAAAAAGCAATAGTAAACATTGTAGCATTGGAATGGGATTAGAGATATCAGTATGAGTTTACATATATAAATATGAATTTTTTAGCATTGTTCCCTGTGAGGGCCTAAAAGCTATAACATACCAGTAATAATGAGTACACGTAGAGCCCATATCTTGGAAGATTGGCTGGGGCAGGAAACTATAAAATGAGCCTTATTGTGTCAGAAAGTTAAAAAGCATACAAAAAATGATAGGGCCATGTCAAAAGGACAAAGGGGTCAGCTTGAAGAGGCTCCCATTAACCAAATCTGGAAAAATTTGAGCATCAGAATAAATAATGAAAGCAAAAGATTTTCATCCTTTGAATAAAACAGAATCCACGAGTCCAGACTAAAATACATACATACATAGATACATAAGAGAGGGCAAATGGGAAGCTCTTCCTTACAAGAGAATGTCAACTAACAAATGTAGAAGGAATGACTTGTACAGTAATAATTGATTCAGGCATCAATGTATGCTAAAATTGGTGGTGAAAGTTTCATGGAGAACAGTACATTTAAATAGTCTCAAAGTATCTCTCCATGATTACTTATTAATTACAAAATGAAAAATAGTAACCACACGGTAGGAAACCTGGAAGTCACAGCCTACATGATCATCAAGTGATTGAGGTCAACATAATCAATAATGGGACAAACCAATATGATGTTATCCCTTGATATGATGCATGATAAAGACATCATCACTCTGTGATATACCTGCCAAAAAGCCATAACCTGAATTTGATGATGACGAAATAGAAATAGAAGACAAACCCAAACTGAAGGACATTAAACAAAATAATTGGCCTTTACTCTTCAAAAATGTCAAGGTCAAATGAGACAAAGAAAGACTGAGGAACTGTTCTGGATTAAAGGAGACCAAATAGACATGACAAGTATATGAAATGCATGATCCTGAATTGGATACTGGTGTAGGAAAAATAGCTATAAAGAATATCATTGAGGGGCTGGTTAAGTCCAGAGCACTCCACTTCGGCAGCCCAGGTTCATGGGTTCAGATCCCAGGCATGGACCAACACTGCTCATCAAGTCATGCTGTGGTGGGACCCACATACAGAATAGAAGAAGACTGGCACAGATGTTAGCTCAGGGCTAATCTTCCTTAAGCCAAAAAAAAAAAAAAAAAGATATAATTGAGACAATTGATGAAATCTGAAGATGGATTGTGGGTTAGATAATAGTTTTGTATCAATGTTAAATTTCCTGATTTTGATAACTGTACTGTGGTTATGTAAAAGAATATTCTTGTTTTTAGAACATTCACAATGAAGTACTTAAGGGTAAAGAGATATCATGTCTGCAACTTACACACAAGATAGATAGATGACAGCTAGCTAGATATGTATAGATATAAAAAGATAGAGAGAGAGAGCTATTTTATATATATAAAAATATAAAGATTATATGTGCATATATATGGAGAGAGAAAAAGAGAACGTTAAGGTAAATGGGGCAAAATGTAAATAATTAGTGTATCCAAGTAAAGAGTATGAAACTTTTCTGTGTTTGAAGCTAAAAAAGTTTTAAAGCGTGTGTGTGTGTGTAAAAACATAGCCCACATAGTACTTCCCTGGGGAGGGTATCACAGACAGGTGATCATTTCCTACTGAGAAATTCAGGGTCAGTTAGAAGATAACTTTGAAGGAAAGACCAATCTATCCCCAGGGAAAGGAAAGCCATCAGAATGTATTGAATTGTTGGTCACCTTAGTGTAAAATAAAAATTTTTTTAAAAAAAAGCAAATGAGAACCCAAGAGACTAAAGAGCCTACAGAGAATCAATCGTCCACATGGAGTCCCTCTGAAAACAAGTAATCAGTAAGAGAAGAAAATGTTCATGAACTCTTAGATGGCAAAATGAATAACCATAGGTCCCGCTTTGCCCAGGACATCTTGATTTATGCCTGTGGTCCTGGCATGTATTAATAGGACCTAAAAGTGTTCAAGTTTGGATGATAAATTATCCGATCACTCTACAGAAAATGAACCATGTGTCTTTAATTTTTGTAATAATTTTTATTTTACTTCTTCTTCCTCTTTTCTGAGTTTTTCCAACTCATGTTTCATTTCCTTCAGTTGAATCACCATACCTTTTCTGATTTCTTATTTCACTAATCCTGTCTTATTTTATAGAAGCAACTACTTCATTAAGTTTTTTTGGCTTTGTTGTATTTATTTATGCATTTACTTATATATTTAATTCATGACCAATTATTGCTCTTGCCTCTAGTCTACTCCAACACTTTTCTGGTGTTTATTTGCCACTTTTTTTTCCTGTTTCTTTCCTTCATTTTCCTTGTAACATTTCTGTATTGCTCCTACTGACTTTTTTTTTTTAATTATTACTCATCTTTGAGCAAGGTGAACTTTTCCAAGACCCCCTATTTATTTCCATTAGGTTCATGTTGGGTAGGGCTAGAGCCACAGTCCAGGATATTAGGCTATTGAGATTTCTAAGAGGACATAAGATTGAATAAATTTTCTGAGCCTTTCCTTCCCCTGAGCCCAGTGAAGTTAGTACTCCAGGGCTGCTCCTGATAGTCTCTCTTTCCTCAGCTCCACCTTCCTGAAAGCCTGCCCCCTACAACATACTTCACCCTATGTGTTTCCCAAGACTTCATGCCAAAAGTTGTCAGGGAAGCACCCACTATCAGCTTATGCATTCGTTCCCATTATTTTAAAAGTGAGATTACAGGATTTGCCTATCAGAGTAAAGACGGAGGTAACTAGCATCTTTATTCTGCCATTTCAAAATTGGATTTCTAACACACACATGTGATCTGTCACCGTACTAAAAAATCTTCAATGGCATGTGACTAGGATAAAAGTAAAATTCTTTAACCTGACCTTCCAAAGTCCTCATATATTTTTCCAGCTTCAATACTTGAATTTTCTGCCTACCCAATCAAACAAAGTGCCTTAATAGTGATACCTTTCCTGGCTCCCAGAGAAAAATAAATTTGCCCTCTTTTGTGTTCCCATTGGAAGGTATGCATCCTATTGTATCTATTATGCATTACTATTACTTATTTGCATGCCAGGTTTCTCCAAAACACTTTAAGCTCCATGAGCACAGGCAAGTTGTCATCTCACATACAAAATACAGAATCTGACATGTAATAGGAACTCAATAAATGCTTGTGGCACAAGTCAAAGTGTACTTCAAGTGCTACAGAATGCAAGCAGATATTCAAACTTTTGGATTTCTGGATTCCTTCCAACCCATGGTTTCTATTTTATTAATTATTTTCTTTTTGTACATCAACAGATCATCAAATTTAATTCCTTTTGAATTCACATGCCCATTATTTGTCAACATAATCTATACATGGTAATATCAATAATTGCGATTTCTTAGACATTTGTACATTGTAACTTTGATCAACAAAACATCTTATTGTTCCAACATATTGACACTTCAAAAGCAAATAGCTGGCCTCTCTCTACACTGTAAGTACTATTTTTAATGACTAATTGATTATAATACTAATAAAAAATGACACTGGATCAGCAAGGAGCAAGATTTAGAAAACGCATGTACATACATACTATACATAGGACTGTAGGAGAGCACTGCAATCACTAGAATCAAGGGTCTTAATTCCCAATTACTATGACATAACATTTGTTTTAAATTAGTTGAATAGTTTCTAAAAACATCCTTTCTTGCCTTTTATTTTCTAATGCTTAAACTCCTATAGAAGATGCCTCAGAATGATGATATAGCACTTTAACATTGTGATATGACAAAAAAATGCAGAAGTTATGTTCTTTCTAAATGTACTCAAAAACATTTGGCTTACTTTTCTTAAAGGGACCCTGTATGTAACTGAAAAAAATACAAGTATAATATCATGAGATTCAGAGGTTTATCAAAATTGCTATGACATAGAAAAACTTCAAGTAAAATAGATGCTGATAAATACCAAAGAGATTTGCAGTACTACTATTTATTTTACATAAAATAGATATACATGACGTTAATGAATAATAACTATAAAGTAGGAAGCCGTATGGAAAAAGGGATATATGACTGGAACCAAGCTCTGGCTTCTGTGACTAATAATGTCTCTGATAAAACTATGACTATAATGTCAGCTGTCTTTCTTATGCAAAGGAAATTTCTTGTATCCACATCAGCACAGCAGTTGTGGGCTGTCAGCCAGGACATTTAAAGAACCTTAAAACAGCTGGATTTTACAAAGAAATCCTTTATAATGGGGTTGTACAGTCTCCAATTACACCATAGTATATTAAATAGGGCAATTTTTAAAAAGAAAACCACAAAAAACATTGTGTAAGTAGAGCCATATATTTCTAGGATTTGAACTCCATGTAACCGTGTTGTACTGGACCCACTATTTAAAAGACTTGTTAAGAATCAGCCTTAATACTTAGGCTTAAAAACAGAGTGGAACAAAAACTATTAAAATTCCTTGAAATAATCTTTAAAAGAATAGGTTTATTGACTACCTAACAGTATAACCCAGAGAGGGAAGAATCTATCCTCAATTTATCTGGTGACTAGAAAATGAGATTTTCATAAGCCATACATTTAAAAAAATCATCCCGTGTTCTTTATATACTACTATATATACCAGGCTCTCAGAAAGTTCATATGCACATTGGGGAATGTCCTTGTTATCATCTATTGTTCTTTCTAAAGCCACCACACTATTAAGCTATTAACAATAATTTTCTAAAAAGAACCTAGACCTGGAAATATTGTGATATTGTCAGAGGTTAATACATAGTGGACATTTTTAATACTTTCTGCACATTAAAATTTCAGGATGATTTTGTTAAATCAGAATTTAAATAATTTCTTAAAATACATCAAATACCCTTCCCTTTCCTTTTCTCTAATATATAAGACAGGAGCATTAGGAAGACATATCACCCATGACAATCAAAAATATTAAGTCATTCATCAAGTGAAATATGTCTTGTTTTAGTAATAGTGAGATAGTATGTGTTTTGGCCCTTTAAGAAAATCTTAAAAGTATTCAGTTGGAGAAAATGCATTGACTGAACATTGACAAAATACAGTGCTGTTAGAATCATTCACATCAAACACATCATCAGTGATTTTCTAGATAAAATGCCAACAATGTAGCTAATCTTTTTGTTAAACAATGCTTTTAGAAGTGCCTTAAGAGCTAAAATGAATATCTAAAAATTCTTTCAAATGCTATAAGGCCATTAGTAGACTAACACATTTGTCAACAATTTAATTAAATATTTTTAAGTCATGGCAAAGTCAGATAGTGGGTAGCTTTTTTTGTTTTCAAAGCATCACACTTGTTATTGATATGCTATATAACAGATAATACATTCTGAATTTTTCTTTGTTTATTAACAAGCCCTTGTAATTAACTTGCTTTTAAATCATAAGTATGATACTATTTTAATTTCCCTCACATTCTCTACCCTATCATTTGAAATCACATTAAGCTGACTCTTAGAAGGCCACCTGGTGTAATACTATGACATTGAAGTGAGCTGTTCTGGTATGCAGGAAACACTGACAGTCTCCTATGCTAAATCCATTTCTCTAACTGATGACAGAACTAGGGGAAATTAATTTTTGCTATTCATAAATACCTGACAGGTTTAATGTAAATGTTTTGAAAAAGACCTCAGCATATGCTGCACATACATTATATATGCAGCACTGCACTGGAATATTGTATTTGAAACCGATTCAATTTCTAGATCACTACTGCTGAAACTGTTGAAATTTCTCAAATTACTCACAGATTGCAATTTTCTCCATATACATGTAAATAACAACAGAAGTCCCCATGAAACCTTTCAGTCACTGGAAAAATCAGCAATTTGACACTTAGGACAAATTTCTTTGATAGGAATCCTAGAAAATGCAGGTAAACCTGACAAATCACTCAGTGTTAGCCCAGCTCCCCTCCTGTGGTCAGAGCCAAAGATGTTATTCGAAGGAGGCTGTGCTCGTCTTTGAAGTCCAGATGGGCTGCTGCAGGATGGCTGCCACCTCAGTAAAAATCCTAGCCCAAAGCAGATGCCTCAGGATCTCTTTTATAAAAGTGAACATTCCTTAGGACACAATAGAGAGTCCCAGAGATACAAACACATTCATTAAAGTGTATATGCATAATAAAGCTCATGTGCAGGTTCAACACGCTTTACGTATTAGATATACTCCTGAAAAATCAAGTGTAACTACACAGGGAAGCTTTTTACTAAATAAATTCTATGGAGGAAAACCAAATGTAATGTAATCACCCTTAACTGATCTAATTTTTTAATTTTATGTTCAAGTTTTAGTATCAATAGAATAATAACTGTAATGGATTGAAACACATCAAATAAAAAAATTTATGAGTTTAAATGATACCCAAAGAAGGAAAATGAATAAAACCTGGTTGGTCTCCTTTGGAGCATGCAAGGGAAACAATTCATTATTCTGAAAACTGGTAGATAATGGGAAAGAAATCAAGCATTTAATCTGCCTTTCCTATAAGAACTGGACCTCAGATTATTTATAAGAGAAAGTTTCTCTTTATGGAAGTATTCCACCTAATGAATGAAGAAAGATGAATGTATTAGAATATCACCACTTTGCAAACCCCTGATGAAAGAATGGCCACAAACATCCTAAAACAGAGACAATGAGATACTGGGAAATGAAAATGCAGAGTACCACCAATGAAATATTCCCGCCAAAAACATGAATCTGAATCAGATCAAGCTTCTTAAGCTAACCACCAGTTTACAGGAGAAATACGTATTAGACAATATCACAGAGATGCAATGAGCAAATCTTTAATGTGAGAAACAACAGGAAGAAGGACTCAGTTTCTTTAACAAATAAGAGAGAGGGGAAACAAGGGCGAGGAAACTGTAGATTAAAACCATAAATTAAAATGCAATGGGTGGATGTTGTTTTGATCCCAATTCAAACAAACTGATGGTAAAAAAAAAGTTATGAGACATTTGGGGAAATTTGAACAATATTAGATATTTGATGATATTAAGGGATTACTGGCAATGTTTAAGGTATGATAATGGTATTGTGTTAATGTTTTTCCTTAAAGTGTGTATCTTTTAAAATACATACTGAAATATGTATGGATGAAATTAGTGATGTCTGTAAACCATTTAGAAATAATTCAGTTGGGCAGGTGGCAATGGGTAGGAGGACAGATGAAAAGAGATTGGCCATGTGTTGATAATTGGGGAATGAGTAGCTATATGGGGATTCAATATATTATATATTATGCTCTCTTCTATTGTGCATTTTTGAAATTTTCTATCATAAAAAGTTTTTTTATTGCACATAAAATAAGAACTAAGGAAATACTCTTTTCTTGTCAAGTTCTAAAATGTATTGTCTGTCTAACTGCAAATTAGGAAATTTGTTGTAAGAGGGGGGGAAGCTAAAAAAAAGAAAATGCTTGTATCTATGATAGTCAACAAGAAAGCAAAGAATCAATTCAGCTGGAGAGACTGAGAATTCTTACTAGATCCTTCCCAATCAGTTGGTTGAACTAAATAATCTCTAAACCCCTTTCCACTATGAATTTCTATAATTCTACCGTTTGAAAAAGAACTTTAAGGGATGAATAGGTGATGTACAGAGGATTTTTAGGGCAGTGAAACTACTCTGGATGATACTATAATGGTGGATACATGTCATTATACATTTTTTAAAACTCATAGAAGGTATAACACCAAGAGTGAACCCCAATGTAAACTATGGACTTGGGGTGGCAATAATACGTTGTGTAGTTTCATCAGTTGTAACAAATGTACCATTTTGGTGCAGTCTGGTGATAATGGGGAAGGCGGTGCATACGTGGGGGCAGAGGGTATGTGAGAAATCTCCGTCCATTCTGCTCAGTTTTTTTGTGAACCTAAAACTAGTCTAAAAAATATTCTATTTAAAAGAAAAACAAGAACTATAAAATATTCATGAACATGCTGCACAAAATCAGAATACTGCTGATTCTTAAAGCTCTATGATTGTCCCCAAGTATAAATAACCTTAAGATATTTTAGGACTTTAAAAAAGATTTGGGGTGGTTGCCTAGGATGGGGGGTTGGGAGGAAATGGGTAGTGACTGCCAATGGGCATAGGGTCTCTTCTGAGATGATGAAAATATTCTAAAATTGGTTGTGGTGATGGTGATAAAACTGTGAATATAATAAAAACCACTGAATTATACACTTTAAAGGGGGTAAATTGTATGGTATTTGAATTATACCTTAATAAAGCTCTTATAAAAAAAGAGATTTGAGGGGCCAGCCCCATGGCCAAGTGGTTAAGCTCGCACGCTCCACTTTGGTAGCCTGGGGTTTCGCCAGTTTAGATACTGGGTGCGGACATGGCACTGCTCGTCAGGCCATGCTGAGGCTGCGTCCCACGTAGCACAACTAGAGGCACTCGCAACAAGAATATACAACAAGAATATACTGAGAGGCTTTGGGAAGAAAAAAAAAGAAGATTGGCAACAGTTGTTAGCTCAGGTGCCAATCTTTAAAAAAAAGAGAGAGATTTGAGGTTTTTACACCCATGTGGAGAAAAAAATAGAAAATTACCTGTGAATGCCCTTAGCATTTTGCATTTCCTAAGGCAGTAACTATTCATTTCATAAGATAACTTACATTTATATTCAGTTCATTGGGTAAAACTTTAGTTTGAAATCTTGAGAAGAGGCACATTGCTTAGACAACAGGTTTGGGGTCTGACAGACCCAGGTTTGAACCCTAGCTCTGCTACTTATTAGCTGCTGACCTCAGACAAATGAATTATCCTATCTCAGCCTGAGTTCCTCATCTATAAAATGAGTACAATAGGGGCTGGCCCAGTGGCATGGTGGTTGAGTTTGTGTGCTCTGCTCCGGTAGCCCGGGGTTCACAGGTCCAGATCCCGGGCACAGACCTACACACCACTCATCAAGCCATGCTGTGGTGGCATTCCAAATACAAAACAGAGGAAGACTGGCATAGATGTTAGCTCAGGGACAATCTTCCTGACCGAAAAAAACTAAGAGTACAATGATTCTCACCTAATAAGATTATGACAAGGATTGCATGACATAGGATGGTATAAAGCACCTAATGCTCAAAAAAATGGAAATAATAACTTTTTCCATGAAAATGTGCAGTGACATTTTCAAAATGAGGGAATATACTTTTAGTATGTATTAGGACAATTTTTCTAATGGTTACAATTGGATTTTAATCATCAGCAAGCTAACCATGGACACTTTTGATAATAATCTAATTTAATGTACATTTGTATCATCGAACCTGAGATGTTTGTATAAATGCCTAAAAATATTTCCAATACTACTACTACTGTTACTATAACTACTAATATATGCTGAATATCTTAATCTCATGTATTCTCTTATAAAATAAAAAATTGTAAATGAATAATTAATGACAATAATACAAAGAGATGCTTAACAAGCTAAATTGGTGATTTTATTATGATACTTTGTACTCATGTAGAGGCTCTTAACCTGCTTAAAGTAAAAAGAAAAGATCTTAAGAGGCATAGTGTCTATTGTTCAGAAGAAAAGCAGAAAAAGAAAATCATTCATTCATTTAACTATTCCAAAAACATTTGCTGAATTCCAAGCATTGTTCCAGGCCTCGTGGATTAATGATGAATTTTGCCCATCAGGAGTTCCCAGTCTATTGTCACACACAGGTAAGTAAGCAAATAATTCCAACAGAATGAAATACATGCTAACAGAGGGATATACAAATTATTCTGGGAGCATGAATTAAGACATGGCTAACTGCAAAAATACAGAATCCTTCAGTACCATGGAGCGTCAACAATTAGGTAAAGGGCAGAATTCTCAAGCCCTGGCGTCTAGTTCATTTATTCACCAAATACGTGCAGATGCTGAGGATAAAGAGGTAAACAGGGCAGACCTAATAGTCCCCAAGGAGCTTCCAGTCTAACAGGACAATGTAAATAATTACATTAATGTCTTAAAAGTGCTAGAGAAGGGCACATAATGGGTGTTAACAGGAGTACACGGCAGAAGAATATCAAGGCATTGAGTTTGCATTGACATTTTAAATTATTGTAGTTTTTTTTTTTTTTTTTTAAAGATTTTATTTTTTCCTTTTTCTCCCCAAAGCCCCCCGGTACATAGTTGTGCATTCTTCGTTGTGGGTTCTTCTAGTTGTGGCATGTGGGACGCTGCCTCAGCGTGGTTTGATGAGCAGTGTCATGTCCGCGCCCAGGATTCGAACCAATGAAACACTGGGCCGCCTGCAGCGGAGCGCGCGAACTTAACCACTCAGCCACGGGGCCAGCCCCAAATTATTGTAGATTTTTGTGAGACAACCATTTTGAGTTACTAAAATATGCTATTTTAAAATTCTTGTTCAATTTCACATGAGCCATCCTGGCTCACCTCATTCACTTCCAAATTTTAAAATTCCTCCCACTTTTTGCAAAGGCATTGTCCACTTAGGGAATTATTGGTTTAAAGTTTTAAATAACAAGCTGATTATGGGTTACTCACCTGCTATCGAGATGAGTCCTAGTTTACTCCTTGCAACATAAATTGGTATAGGCTCAAATAATATGAAATAAGCAAAGCATAATACTAAAACAATGATATTTGAGTATCAATATCACTCTCTTCCTCCATTAGCATGCATGACTCACAAATGACTCTATTAAGAGCTCAAGAAATGGGTACCATAAACTTGTGTTTTTCAATACTCATGGAATACTCACAGATTCTCCTGGTCAATACACCTGCCCCAATTCCATTCACATTTTAAGTGATATGCCCTGACAGTGCAGGGTCTGTGTGAGGTTAGCAGTTTCTTTCTCTCATTTGTACCAGAAATACTATCTATGGGCTACCCTTGGGGAACTAGGGAGTCCAAATGGCTTCTCATACTTCACCTCCCTGGAAGTTAAAACAATAGACTATATATTGTTTTACAAGAATTTTCTTCAACTTTACTCCTTACTGATTTAGTGCACTCACAGGATGAAAATGCTCTCAAACATTCATTCTAGCTTTTTATCCTATTTATTTTCTCCATTGTGTTCTTGTCCTCTTTTCAGATTTTACAGCTTGAGATACGTTATAGATTTCAGATTGTCTTTAAAGTTAACAATAACAAAATGAAAACAGATACTAAGGGATGCTCAGTATACATTGCTTGATGATGAAGAAGATGGGGAGCTTGAAGGAGGAGAAGTAGAGGAAGGAAGAGGAAGAAAAAACAAAGGAGGAGGAAAAGAGAAGAAGAAAGAAGAAGATGAGAAAAATAAGTAGAAGACCATTAGCAAAAGGAAGGCAATAATAATAATACCACCTTTGGAATCAAAAGCCCAGAAATAAAACCACACATCTGTGGACAGCGAATCTTCAGCAAAGGAGCTGAGAACATAGAATGGAGAAAAGAAAGTCTCTTCAACAAATGGTGTTGGGAAAACTGGACAGCCACATGTAAAAGAATGAAAATACACCATTCTTTTACACCATTCACAAAAATAAAATTCAAAATGGATCAGAGACTTAAAGGTAAGATCTGAAACCATAAGGCTTCTAGAAGAAAATATAGGCAGTACACTCTTTAATATCAGTCTTAAAAGGATCTTTTTGGACACCATGCCTTCTCAGACAAGGGAAATAACAGAAAGAATAAACAAATGGAACTTCGTCAGACTAAAGAGCTTCCACGAGACAAGGGAAAACAGGATTGAAACAAAAACACAACCCACTAACTGGGAAAAAATATTTGCAAATCATATATCTGACAAAGAGTTAATCTCCATAATATATAAAGAACTCACACAACTCAACAACAAAAAAATCAAACAACTCAATCAAAAAATGGGCAGGGGATATGAACAGACATTTCTCCAAAGAAGATATACAGATGGCCAACAGGCACATGAAAAGATGCTCATCATTACTGATCATCAGGGAAATGCAAATCAAAACTACACTAAGATATCAATCTTACACCCATTAGAATGACTAAAATAACAAAGACAAAAAATAGCAAATGTTGGAGAGGTTGTGGAGAAAAAGGAACCCTCATATTCTGCTGGTAGAATGCAAGCTGGTGCAGCCATTGTGGAAAACAATATGGAGATTTCTCAAAAAATTAAAAATAGAAATACCATATGATCCAGCCATCCCACTACGGGTATCTATCCAAAGAACTTAAAATCAGCAATTCAAAGAGACCCATGCACCCCTATGTTCATTGGAGCATTATTCACAATAGCCAAGATGTGGAAGCAACCTAAGTGCGTATTGACTGATGACTGGATAAAGAAAACATGGTATATATATGTATCAGAATACTACTCAGCCATAAAAAAGGATAAAATTTCCCATTCACAACAACATGGATGGACCTTGACGATATTATGTTAAGTGAAATAAGCCAGCTAGAGAAAGACAAACTCTGTATGACTCCACTCATATGTGGAAGATAAACAAATACACGGACAAAGAGAACAGATTAGTTCCAGGGGGAAGAGGGGTGGGGAGTGGGCACGAAGGGTGAAGTGGTGCACCTATAGTATGACTGACAAATAAGAATGTACAACTGAAATTTCACAAGGTTGTAAACTATCGTAACCTCAATTTTAAAAAATGGAAAAAAATAATACCACCTTTGGATAGAAATACTCTCATCCTTAATAAAATAATATCTTGAAACCTCCCAATTTGGGCCTGAAGGAGAAATTCCTGGATAGGGGATGGGGCAAATGAAGAGAAGTTCCTGGACCACAGGGCCAAACTGTTTTCCCTGCTGAATTTTACCATCCCTATGGTAATTTTAAAACAGGAACCCAAAATTCTTTGATACTCTTCCCTTCAAGAGGTGAATTCTCTGTCCCCTTCCCTTGAGTCTGGGCACACACGTGACTGCTTTAACCAATAGTGTTTGGTGGAAGTGATGCTATGTGACTTCTGAAGCTAGGTAAAGAAAGAGTCATGCAACCTGTACCTGATCCTTACTCTTGGAATGCTTGCTCTCTGGAGGCCCCCTCACAGGACCCTCCCTCTCAGAATTCAGCACAAGGCTGCAAGAAGCCCAAGCCACACAGAGAGGCCATACAGAGACACTCCAACCAACAGAACCAGTTAAGCCAGCGTTTAAATCATCCCAGCTCAGGTGCCAGACATGTGAGCAAACAAACCATCTTACAAGTGGATCCTCCAGCCCTCAGCCATTCAAGTTTGACCGGCGGAAGCCCAGACATTATAAAGTGGAAAGGAGCCATCCTTCCTGTGCCCTTCCCAAATCTTGACCCACCAAATCTATGAGCATAATAAAATGGTTGTGGTTTTATGTCACTAAAGTTGATATGATTTTTTTTTTTGAGGAAGATTAGCCCTGAGCTAACATCTGCTGCCAATCCTCCTCTTTTTGCTGAGGAAGACTGGCCCTGAGCTAACATCCATGCCCATCTTCCTCCACTTTATATGTGGGATGCCTACCGCAGCACCACAGCATGCCTTGCCAAGCAGTGCCATGTCCACACCCGGGATCCGAACCAGTGAACCCCGGGCCACCGAAGTGGAATGTGCGAACTTAACTGCTGCGCCACCAAGCCGGCCCCTGGTATGATTTTTTTAATGTAACAAAGATAACCAGAACAAATTTGGTTGCTGGAAGTATGTTGTAATAAAATCCAAAACACACAGCATTGGTTTTGGGTCAGGACTCTAGAGGCCAACAGTGAGGACTTAAAGGACGAATGTAACAAAGATGGAACCTTGAGGAAAACAGACCCTGGCTGTGCAGTGGCTTAACAAGTGGCAATACTGTGGCCTGTGGTGGCACGAAAAATAGGAAATGCACTTAACTTGGTGATCTAGCTAGGGAGATCTCTGGGAAGAATACTGAAAGTGTTACCTGTCTTCTTCTTGCTGCCTATGATAAAATAGGAGAGGCAAGAGATGAACTGTTCAGTTTTCAGGCAAAATTTAGAAGAACTGTACAGCAGCCAGGACTTCGCTGGCTGAAAAACTAAATCTGTTTCTCATTCCCAGTTTCTCCAGAGAGCGAACACTTCTCAAATTAACAAACGCCTTCAAGGTAAAGATCAAATTTAGGATGCTGTGAAGAAGACATCTCAGAGTGTGACTGTAAAATGCTCTGTTAAGACCTTTGCTAAGGTGACGCATCATAAACCCTTTCAGACAGACAAAAGGACTTCCAAATATCTTAAGGTCATGTTTAAGGTGAAGACTTTTTCTACAAATAACAGGGTTTCTAAGGATCTTGAAGGTGCTGTCCCACAGCAGCCTCACAGGGAGCCCAAGGGAGAGGAGGACTTATTAGGAAGTGTGGCTTTTGTCTAATGTAATGGATTATAAATTCACATCCAGTAAGCCAACAAAGTTTTAGAGGAATTGTATTAGTTTAGGCTGAAAGGGACAGAGTACAAAAGGAAAAGAGGCTTTTGGACCTCTAACTTTTTATAATAAGGAAGCAAATTGATAAGCCTACTCAGTTGCAAACAGGTCATTTCTTACAGGAAAGAAAGGATGACTCAGAGAATGGAACCAAGAGCCCACAGAGCAGAACCAAGAGCTACGAGGAACATGGAACACGCAACATGTGCCACGCTGGATGGCTTAGGGACCAGTGATTGTCATGTGTGTTCTGTTCTCCCTTTTTTGAACAAGAAGATCCTTAGCAGTTACCCAATGCCTACCTCACCACAGTATGTAGGTGTGTGTGGAGAGCAGATAGCATCTCTCTTTGGTTCACAGGTCTTCAGACAGAGAAATCATATTCAAGGAACCACATATCTGAGGGCCTCACCTGCACTTGAACTTGATTTGGTTGACAAGTTCCTAGACACCCAGTTATTGTCATGATGGGATGACATGAGGGCATAGGGGAACAACGTAAGTCCATTTTGGCTTGGGGGGATAGCAAATAATTTCTGTCCCCAGCTCACCTGAGGATAGGACACCTCCCCTACGCCCAGTGGCTCTCTTCAATGGTGATCTTCTAAGGAGTGAGTATCAAGGTCTCTCTCAGAACATGGAGAAGGGCGTGGAATTTTAATAAATCCTAAAGCCCCACAACTCTTCTCACCCTGCCCCCAAAGCCAGTAAGGATCATTCGTCTCCCTGCTGAGAAGAATCATATTCCAGGATTCATTGCCTTCAGCTTTTCTCCCTTCCATTTCTTTCCTGGCACCTTCTTCTTCCTTCAAAAGGAGCAGTCTCACCTTACTTCAGCCACTCACTTTAATTATGAGAGCTATTCCTAAACAACCTATCTTTATAGAAGGCTATGTAAGTAGTGGTTGAGAGTATGAGTTCTGGAGTCAGATCACTAAAGTCAAATCAAGTGGCTCTGCCACTTAGTAGCTCTGTAATACTAGGCAAGTTGCCTAACCTCTCTATGCTTCAGTATCATCATCTATAAAATTGGGATAATAATAGAACCTACTACGTAAGGTTATTGTGCAAAATAAAAGAGAGAAAGTGTAAAATGCTTTTAACAGCACCTACCACGGGATAAGCATTCCATAAACGTAGATGCATACAGTCCCACAAAGCAAACTCACCTACACTATCTCACTCTCAATTTGGTCCTCAAATAATCCCGTGGAGACAGGTTGCACTGATATTATTATTCCCATAGTACATGCTGAGGAAACAAGAGAGATTAGGTGAATAATCCACAGTCATACAGCTAATAACTAATAGAATCAGTCTTTGAATCCATATTTTATGACTCTACAGTGCTCTGTCCACCATACCATGTTGCATTTGAAATAAGAGGAGCAGGTACTATGACCATCACTTAATAAGTAAAGAGACTGCTTTCCCCAAAGTCTAAGTAACTCACCCATGATGATATAACCAGCTAATGATAGGGTGTTGATGGAAGTATCACATAGTGATTAAAAATGCTTTGGTTTCCTCACATACAAAATGAAGACTATGTAATAGTAACTACCTCACTGGGTTGTTGGAACCAAATGAGATAATGTATGCTGCATTCTAAGCACAGTGCCTAACACATTGTAAAAGTACTTAATACAGCTATATCTCCTATGCCCTATGTCAAGGACTGTTTTTCAGCCAAACCATGCTGACTCAATTCTTTCATTTCTTAAGTCTTTGTGGTAGAAGAAAGCCACTCAAAGCCTGTGGTTAATTATCTTTAGTAAATTATTCTTGACACTTTGCTATGCATGTACTAAGACAGAGAGGGAAAAGTACTTAATAAAATGAATATAGAGTATTTTCATTTATTAAATAGCCTTTCAGTTCAGAGGAGGAGAAAATCATGATGAAAATTATACAGGTTCAAAATTACAAACTGGAAACCAGCTGTTTTGAAAAAAGAAACATTTGAGTAATACACATAATACTCTCCATGAACATGCATCTCTGCTTCAAAATATATTCCAAAGGAAGAGTTTATGTCCCAGCTTATTTGTAAACACATTGACAGAGGAAAAAAGTTCAATTTCCATCAGTGGAAAGAAGCAATCTATTTCACCATAGGTCTGGAACAGCTTTAACAAGTCTGAGATACACAATAGCAGCAATTTCAACTTTCCTAGCACTCTATTACGCTGAAGTATCTCACGGCGTTTTGTGATAGTATTAAAAGTTTATCCATCCTAGAGGTTTAATAGCTAAAAATCAGTTCCATATCACTTTCATTATATTTGGCCCTAAAACAGCTCAGAAAAGTGGTGGCACCTGTTTTGCTTTTTAGGCACCATGATAAAATAAGAACAGATAATAAGGAAAGAAGTTCACGTGGGAGGTGTGTCCTGGGCTACCTTTCCCCCAAAAGCTGGAGCCTATCTTCCCCTTCCAGTATTCAACCCGCAACACTTCAGGATTGTCTCTTCAGAATGACATGTTCCAAGACACTCTTCCCACTCACATTTGTCACGAACATGTACTCACTCACTTGATTTCATCTGGGCACGTGGATGGAGCTGGCTCAGCATCCATCAGAAATATACATCATAATCAGACAGCTAAGGACACTTGTACTCTGGAGACTACCCATGTATCATTTACCTTGACGTCCTACAGGTTTGAGTGGGAGAGAAGTGGCTTTCCCACACATCTTTGTTTTTTTAAAAACTCTTTGCAAAGGGAACTAGTTTAACGTAGGGGATTTAAGGCTTGCATAGGTGCAATTAGAGTAAATAATTTAATTGAGTTGACTAATTTTTTGAAAGTCTATTTCTATTTGCAAGAATACATAGTAGATTCATGCTTTCTATTGTCACACTGAATTATCCGTCCTACTTTCACAGCAGCTGTTTTAGAAGTGCCCTTTAGCAAATATTATGTATTTTACTTTCAAAAATAGTAATGCAGATATCACATTATTATACAACATATCTTGAAGGTGTGAAGAAACCAATAAAGTCATAACATAAAAGTAATGGTGCAAATAGTGCAAATTATGCCACATGACAGGTGTGACTACACATGACAGCCCCTTGATGATGCTCCAGGACTAGAGTGACCAAAGAGACAAGACTTGGGCTTTGGTCTAACAACAACAACAAAAGCACTACATTTTCTAACAACAACAACACAAAAAAAGCATTTTCCTTTTCTTTCTTCATCATCCCACAATGTCTCTCTTTTAAAACCAAATAGTGGAGGAAAATCTGCAGTACTTCCCCAATTTTCCCAACCCTAGCCCCACCTCCTAAGCCCCACCAAACACTAGCTAGCACCAGAGTCAAGATGGGCAGGTAATTTGTTAAGTGAAATGGAAAATTAAATGGTTTCCTACGAAAAGCAAAAGAAGAACATCCAAGTGTATGGAGACGCGTATCGAAAACTCATGGTGTAAAACACCATTCACTTTAGGAAACAAATCAATTAAACTGTTAAATGTCAGACAAGACCCTTATTATTCATGTCAGTGAAATTTCAACTCAGTAATAGGTGTGATAGAGATGTCACCTAATTGTTGATGATCTTTCTAGCTAAATTGTTCTCACACAGTAGCATCCGGGCCTTGGGAGAAGAAATATTTACAGCTGTCAAAATCTTTCTCTTGGGGTTACCCATTTGGCCTGTAACTTGAGATACTGCCGTTTTCCACTTTGTTCCCCATTACACCTTTCAATACTTTCTGATTACCTGGAGATTGCAAAAACACTGGACCATGCTCACTATAGGCTGCAAGTTGAAATGGAGCACCACTCCCTGTTGAGATAGTGTACAAAGGTATTATAGAGTTCTGGGCAAAAAGAAAACCATATTTTGGGTTTTTTTCCTCCAGAATAAAATCCCATACTTCTAAAAGTACGCCATTGGAAAATTACAACGGCTTGTTGAACAATTTGGCAGTGAGTGAAAAATTATTGCTGTAATATACCTAACTTCATATTTCATAAATTCTTGTTACACAAAAAATAAATTAATCAAAATTGAAGATTTCCCTCCAGACACAATGCATCTTCTCTGATGCATTTTTGCATTATCTTTACTCAAAAAAAGTTTTTTTGGCAGGGGCTCGCCCAGTGGCACAGTAGTTGAGTTTACACACTCCACTTTAGCAGGCTGGAGTTCGCAGGTTCGGATCCTGGGTGTGGACCTACACACTGCACATCAGGCCATGCTGAGGTGGCATCCCACATAGAAGAACTAGAAGGACATACAACTATGGGCATTTGGTGAGAAAAAAAAAAAAAAGAGGAAGATTGGCACCAGATATTAGCTCAGGGTCAATCTTCCTCACAAAAACTAAAACTAAAAATAAAAGATTTTAAATTATTTTTAGTCTCTTTAGCAACTCCTTTTAGTTATTCAAAGAACATAGTTATAATTTTTTAAGGAATTCTATTAATCAAAAACTTGATTAACAAACACTTTGCACATTTATGATATAATAATAATTTAATTCTCATAAAAATGATCCAAATCAAATTCAAAAAGCCCTTCTAATGCCAAAAAGCTTTCTTAATTATAAAGGTTAAGCTATATTTAAAATAATTTTATTGTTGTTAAATACTTTTTTTAAATAGTACAAAATAATACTACTCCTGAAAGGCAATATAGTTAAAATTATGCATATAGTATTTTTCCAACCATTCAAGGGTAATGAGTTAATAGCATGTATCTTTAGCTGTCCCAAATACAGCTATTTTGATATTTAGAGAGGCATTCTTATCAAATTAAGTTTTTTAACCTTTGAGAAAAAGGAGGCTTGCCCTGATTATGTGTACTAGACACTAAACCCAAATCTCCCTCTCACCCCGTCCTCTGTGCCCTGAACTACACTATCTGGCTAAGACTCAAGCCCAGATCAAAAGAAACCAACAAAAATTAAACCAGAAATGCATGCTAAAAATAATTCAATAGCATGGCTCCCCTCTGACCTAACACTGTGGCATTTATTTCATTAAGTGTTTCTAAAAAACTCCCAGTGGGAAGGGTACTTAATTTATTTACGGCATGAGTCTAACGAGAACTGTGGAAGAAATTTTAAGTAAACCGGCATGGTTTTGAGCAGGATTACTGGAACATTCGGTGCTTATCTGAGGCTCTCTTTTTCACCCATCAGCTGCCCTGGTGAATTTCACCATAAGCAATGAGGCATTTTTGTTTGGCTTCAAGCATCTATTTCTTGATAGAACCTTGATAATAATGACAAGTTCTCAAGAAAAAAAATAGCAAAGAAAAAAAGAAAATTGCTGATCTGTGATTCTTGTTCTTTAGACTGGTTCTAATAAATAGAAGCCACTGCTTTGTTTTCTTACCATTTCATTCGTCACAGCAATGTTCTAATGCTCTTAGACTACACATAGGTACAGGGCCTGAAAACCTATGTGGCAACAGGCTGAATGTGGTATCTCCAGTTCATTGTTTTCCCAGAGGAGTTGCACAAAGAACAAACAACCCCTAAGTTGTCTTCTCGCCTAAGCTTTCCTGTTCTTCCCAGTTATCTACTACATATCTAAGCAGGCCCTGCTGTCATTTTAAACTCAGAATTTCTACAACCAAATGACCATCCTCCCTCCCAGACCAGTTCCCTCTTCCAAATTCCCTGACTCATTGGTTGGTGCCATTAGTCCTCCCATTTTTCAAGTCATATCCTTGATTCATGTCACAGAGTAGATCCCTCGACTTCAGATTATCCCCAGAAGTGAGTAAGACCTCTGTGACTGACAGGTGAATGAATTGCCTGTCCCATTGGTCACTTCCCTCCCCTAAATCCCTGTGTTCTAGGATATTCTATACACGTTGTAGATACCTCTCCCCGGAGCCTGAAGGGCTACTTTGTCAGACCCAGTATCACAAGTCTCTTTATACCCAAATCTAAAGTTCCTCCTAAGCCTTCCCAGGCCCCCTGAACAGCCTCTACTAGTGACCAGAGCCACTGTCCCAAAAAGCTTGTCAGACACAAAGCCAGCACCTCAAGAACTGTTCTAGCAGTAGATCAAATCTCCTCTTAAGGAAAGGTGAGCCACCAGAGAGACCCCTTCTACTTCCAGGTAAAATCTTTGTAGATGATATTATGATGTCAATCCTAGGACCCTCTGCCTTTCCCTACCACTCCCTTCTCCCATCCTTTAGAGTTATATAGAGATTAAGACACAAAAGTACATTGGGTCAGCTTTATTTGCCACTTGGCCTGGTACAAACAAGCAAGTGCTCTACACAGCCTGCCGAATATCTCAGAGGCTGTGCGGGCCTCACACCTAATGGCATCTTCCCTTGTGAATATACTAAACCGTCCCTTATCCCATCCCATAAATCATAGCAACTATACCCTATGATTACCAACATCTTTCTTCAACATATACTTAATTATCTTAAAATACTCAGAAATATGGGGAGAAATCCAGGCATGAATATCACTGATATTCATTGACCCTTGCGTATAATTGACCTTCCACTTAATCTGTCGAAAGTTTTGCCCATTAATATAGTCATTCAAAACTATTTACTGAGCATCTGCCATGTGTCAAGTCCTAGTTTAGGAGCTGAAAACAGAGCAATGAATAAGACAGTAAAGCTCCCTGCTCTCATGGCATTTACAATCTCATCAGTTCTTCCTTTGTCTTTCTTATCATCTCGGCATCCTTTGCTTTGGAATTGGACACCCTTGCTTAGTCTTTAGGGAGGAGTGACTTAGATATATTGGGACATTCTGGGTCATCTACAGCATGTTCCCTTAAAAAAGCCTCATTTCACCAGGTTCACTCTTCTATCAACTTCTCCATCTAGTCCGTCACCAACGTCTGGCCAAAGGTATTTTTTGCACATTACCTGGAACAAACATTAAGTAATTTTTATCTTGCTCCTAAACACATTTGCCTTTCTTGGATACAGATCCTAACCCTGGACAACTAATTCAGCTTCTTCACTTCCTCTTGTGATGCTTTCCCTGTTGGCCTCTACATAATCATTCACCCTCTGATTTCTCTAAGTGCTCAGGGATTTTCTTTTTAAATGTTCCTCTTCTGTCTTACAAGCTGGAGGAAATGGTGCTCTGTTTCTTTCATGGTGCTCTGTTCTACACTGTCAGAATAAGTCAAGGTCCACAGTAATCAGAATATGTCCTTTCCAATGCTTTTGCCCAAGAAGAGAGAGAGGAGCAAGCACTGCAGGCTTGTGATTAAAGGAAGGTACAGTAGGAACTGGCCCACAGTCCCAAGAGGAGCTCTCCTTGCATGTGCACCATGCACTTGGAACCAATCTTTCTTCAGTCTCATAGTGCAAATATGGGAAGGTGCTTATAATATTAAAACATCCATAAGGCAGGATAACCAAAATTTTAAAACAATTAGGACTAGAAATACAATGTACCACACACCTATCCTACTTGCTCTAACTGAACACTGAACTTAGGTCTGAAATTTCTAGCAGTCACAGTGATTATGGAAACAGTTGATTCATTTATTCATTCATTAACTCAACAACAATTAATGAGTCACTATTATGTATTGGTCATACTCCTACGCTCCGGCCCCTCTCCTCAGTGCTCCATCTAATGCTGTGTGAAGGAGGAGGGGCACAGGCAGGGGCCTGGCAGTGGGGCGAGCTGCTGTTTGCAGTGGGCCACACAGAAGAGCTGCCTGCAGGCTTTCCTTCCTCTGCATGGCTTGGAAATTATGATCAACAGCCAATACCAACCATGAAAATAAACACATATAGCAAGTTATCAAAGCTTGCATCAGAATGTTTTTTAATTCCATGACAATGCATGACTTTTTGTGAATAACGTTAACACGAAATGTAATTGAACAGGTTTTTCTGAATTGGCTCCACACACACAGATGGGAATAGCACAGACCATATCATTGCAAGTCCCTCAGGAGATCCTAGAAATACCAACATTCATTTTATTTGCTTGAGAAAGGAATTTTGTTTACATTTATCTTATTTTAAGGAAAAAACCCAAAAATATAAATCAAATAAAAATTCAATTTTAAGCAAGTATAATAAAACCTTTTTAAGATGGCTATATATCATGCCTTTCAAAATTTTATACAGATATAGATTTAGGCCTAGATATGTTTTCCATTGTCTTTAACCAGTTGGCCTTCCAACATAGAAAAACTACTAGCTTTATTTTATTGTAGTCCATACACATCACATCCCAGGAATTGAGATAGAGCAAAAAGGGTAGAGGACTCCTGAAAACCTAGCAATAATGAAAGAGTAAGGGAAAATGTTCTTTAAATTTAGGTACACGGAGGTCAGAAGAAGAGGTATACTGTCAAAATGAGATAACTGAAAATATAATTTTGTGCCATGTTTAAAATGCATCCATAAAAGCTAGATAATAATAATAATAGCCGCCACTCATTGACTGCCTACAACATGCCAGGTTGCCAGGTGCCATGCTAAGTGCACTATGCTTGTTTTCTTATTTCATCCCGACATCAAACCTATGATTTATTAGCCTCACTTTATAAAGAAAATGAGACACAGAAAGGTGAAGTTATTTGTCCAAAGTCAAAATGTTGTTTAAAGGGAGGAGCTAATAGCCTTATGCCCTGTGTTTTAACCACTATACTACTGCTTCTCCAAAGAGGAAAAAAACATAAAAAGATAAGAAGAAATATTGTTTGATGCATTAAAAAAATTACATCGAAATGTAATTTCGGATGATTTTGTCCTGCAAGCTCAGCCTGGAGTCTGAGCTCCTTGGGAAGTGGTAGCACCAGTAACGACATGTGCGACAGCTGACTTAGGGAAGGTTCCACTTCACTGAGAGCTCCTTCCTCTGCCCACACAGAGAAAGTTCTCAGAATGTCTTCATTCATATCTCAGTGTTCCAAAGTCTGAAGTTCTAAGGAGATCCAAGAGGCAAAGCCTAAGTCAGCAAACTGTATAGTAATGTTAGAAGATAAGTGCTAGGAAAAGAAGAAAAAGAAGACCAAGGCGGGGGGCTGGGCGGGTGGAGATGAAGAGACTGAGAGGGTGGTTTGTGGTATCAAGTGGGGTGGTCAAGGAGGTCTCACTGAAAAGGTCAAACTGGTGGAAAGACTTCAAGTGAGGGAGCCAGCCAAGTTCATTCCAGGGGAAGAACAGTCCAGAGGAACAAACAGCTGGAGCAACAGCCCCAGGTGGTTTTAGGAGGCAGATCTCTCAACCTTTCAGTTGGAGCATGTTTTTACTTTGAGATGACTTACAAAGATACAATGTAATGAATTTAAAAAATGTGGGCCATGGAATTGGTGGATGTCAGGATGATGAAAAACTGTACAAAGTGTCTCTCCACAAGATACTTACTAATTACAAAGAGAAAAATAGTAGTGTTACAGTGGGGAAAGCTGAGAAACACTACCTTAACCATGTATTCAAGGTTAACATCACCAATAAGGTCATGTGGATATCATGTACCCCCTGATATGATGGAGTGAGAAAGGGCACATTGCTTCTGTGGCATTCTAGCACAGACTTCACAACCTCAGTAAAACCATGAGGTAACATTGGACGAATTCAAATTAAGGAACATTCTACAAAATTCCTGACTAGCACTCTTCAAAGTGTCAAAGTCATGAAAGACAGGGCAAGACTGAGGAATTGTCACAGATTCAAGGGACTAAAGAAACATGACAACTAAATGTAATACATGCCCTGGATTAATCTTGGCCCAGAAAAAGGACATTAGTGGGGAAACTGGTGAAATTTGAATAAGGTCTGTAGAGTAGTTAATAGCAGTGTATCAATGTTAATTTCATTTCGATAATTATTCTGTGGTAATGTAAGATGTTAACATTAAAGGAAGCTGGGGCAAGGGTATTTGGTAACTCTACTCTTTTTGCAACTTTTCTATAAATCTAAAATTATTTCAAAATTAAAAGTTAAAAAGAAATAAGAAGAAAAATTAGGTTATTGGGGACATTCAGCCTGAGCTCAAACCCTGGCTTCCTCCGTCATTAGCTCTTGCTGCTTCCCTGTGCTTCAGTGTTTTCACATCAAAGCCACAGAAGTTTAAGACCTACAATGAACCACACCACATCTGCTTCACTGCCTTTAACATGATAATGTAGGAACTGACCAGGCTAAGCTCTCCAGATTATTTATATTTATTATTGGATTATTTGACTAAAAGGAAAAATATCCAATATAAAATGATTCAATCTATCTAAACCAAACTTTCCTATTACTACACATCACACACACACACACACACACACATACACACACATATTCCTTTTGGGGTAAGGTAAAGAGTCACAGTATTTTAACCATTGGGTACATGTTCACAGTGGTCCCATGGAGATATGGATGTTCCCACCTCCCCTTTCTCTGTGGATAAGATCCTGTATGAGGGCTTTCATCAGGGTGAATTCCAGAACTTTCAACCTGACACTCCAACTTGAGGTGTGAGGAAAGCAGAGCTTTCCTGCAGTGGGAGCAAGTCCATTGTGCATGAAGGCTCAGGGGTCTTAAACTCTGCAGTGGGAACTCCCTTCCTGTGACTGATTTTCCTACAAGAATACCTCCCTTGCCATGACTGGCTCTATGCAAACTGGTTAAAACTATGGCGTTTATCCTAGACAGGATTAAGACCTAGATGTTTACTCTGCTATTCTCCACCAATGTAGCCATAGGTTTACACTTACGCAAATCAGACAACCCTCATATCTTAATGCTGAATAAGAGACGAATACTCATTAGAACCTAGAATCACAACTCATACATGAATACACTCTACACCAGCACTTCTCAAAGCGTGGTCTGCCCATGCAGTCTGAAAATTATTTGTATTGGTTAAAGACAAGGTAATTACAGAAAACAAATAGAAATTTTTGACACTACCGCACGTTTTTATTGTATTTTATGAAAGTATCAGTCCACGAGTGTTGAATATTTAAAAAGAAATCCATACACAAAGGTCCTTCACCACTGATGGTTTAAGAAACACTCTTCTGGAGCAGCGCTGCTCAAAGTTTGATCTCCAGACTGGCAACGAACTCTTTGTTACCAGTGTGTGACTAGGTAAGTTTCTTGCCTCAGAAGGTAAATCAACTACATCATTAAGCACACTGTTGAGTTCAGCTGACAATTTTTTTTATAGCATGACTTTCTTGATGAAAGAAGCAGTAAATTGATCTAATTCTGGTATAAGCCCCTGATTTCATTGCAAACTAATACTTTGAGTAGTACTGCTCTACACTTCATCAGTAAAATGGGGATAATGAGAGTACCTATCTCAAAGGAACATTAAGCATTAGACTTAATATAACATATGAAGAGTGCTTATAAAAAGCACAAAATAAATGTGTATTATTATTATAATTACTATTATCATAACAGGATTTCTAAAATGATGAGGAAATCAGGGCAAAGAGAAAATAAGCATAAGGAAAAAATGAGATGAAGTCAGGGTAGGTACAAAAAAAAGGCATACCACATGGTACAATATGCCAATTAGAGGTAGACTACAAATTGGATTGTCTTTTGCAGTCAACAAAAAGAAGACAATGTTATGCAACGTGATTCATAATGTCCACAGGACTTTTTTTAAAGTGCTCCCAGTCCTTTAAAGTACAACCAGTCCTAGTTTGGGTGAAGGTCACTAAAGATTTAAGGTCTGAATTTCAAAATTGAAATCAAAACTACTTTGCCTTTTGCCTTCAGTTTGTAATGACAAAAAGAATTTATTGAAGCAAGCTAGAAGTTTTAACAGACTTGCTATAGAAGAAAATTTAGCCATTAATCTGTCATTTCAGTCAAAGCTAAGCTCATTAATAACTTCTATTCCGTTCCAAACTGCCTTCAATTTTTCTATCCCTTTCTGATGATAAGGACCCACATATTCAAATTTTTTTAAAAAGGCTGAACAAATTTTACAAATTCCAAAATGAAAAGGTAAATAATATTGAAGATAATGCTTTTCTTGTAGGCACTACCTTTCTAAGTGCCTTATGAGCTTTTAAAATTAAAACATTTTAAAGAGTATGTTTGCCATTCTGTCACATAGTCATTTTTATAAACATTTCAAATTTGAAGATTTTTTGATCAGCATAAATTTGCAAGATAAAAATGATACCTTGATTATTTAAAGTAATATTAGCTAACACATTTTGAAATATGACAAAAAGCAAGAATGGTTTAAACAGAGTTAATTTTGGATGAAAATTATTCAGTAAAGTAGACTTATTAAAGAAATCCAATTTGGTATAAGGAGACGGATTTCTTGAACTATATTTATACTATGAGAAATACCTGTTATTTTCATTATTAGCACTAAAATTCTGTTTGTGGGTATCTGTATTTATAGACTCCCTTTGCAGTGAGAAATGAGGTTTATTTCTGACGAAATTATAACCAGGATTTTAACATAATTTCAACCCCAACAAATAAACAAAGAATAAATTACACAGCTATCAACTAAAACCAACCACTAACACCCCCAAATGTTAAAAGTTAAGTATAATCAGGAATAAATAAGAAAAATAATCTATATTAAAATAAAAATCTCTGAAAATGGTCCCATATACAAGGAAGAGAATCATCCCTGTATCCTACAAAATCCTTAAGGAATGAGAAAAATTCCTGAATAGAAATAAATATATTCTGCAGAAGGGATGAAATATACAAGTAGCCCTTAGCTTTTTCTCCCATAATTTCAACATTCCTTATTCAGTTATCTTACTTTTGTACCCCTACCACTAGTAACTAGTCATTTTCTGCTCCCTCTTTTCCTTGAAACAAGCACAGATTAAAACTTCTTGTTTCTCCTTAATTTAACTGAGACAAGCTGACATTTTAAAATGCAACTATATTTAAAAACTTAAAGAAAGGAATAATTGTACATCTATCAGCAAAAATTAAAAAAAGAATCTCAACCCAAAACTTCACATCTTATACAAAAATTAACTCAAAATGGCCCACAGACAATGTAAAACATAAAATTATAAAATTTAGACAAAAACATAGGAGAAAAATCTTCAGGATACAGGGCTAGGAGAAGAGTTCTTAGACTTGACACCAAAAGCACAATTCACACACAAAAAAATAGATAAATTGGACATCATAAAAATCAAATACCTTTGCTCTGCAAAAGATCCTATTAAGAGGATGAAAAGATTAGCTGCAGACTGAAAGAAAATATTTGCAAACTACATATCCAACAAAAGACTAGTATGTAGACTATATAAAGAATTCTCAAAACTCAACTGTAAAAAAACACAAACAAGCCAATGAGAAAATGGGCAAAAGACATGAACAGATATTTCACCAAAGAGGATATACAGATGGCAAATAAGCACATGAAAAGATCTTCAACATCATTAACTATTAAGGAAACGTCAATTAAAACCATAATGAGATATCACTATACACCTAGTAAAATGGCTAAAATAAGAAATAGTGGCAGGGCCAGCTCCATGCCCGAGTGGTTCAGTTTACGTGCTCCACTTCAGCAGCCCAGGGTTTTGCCAGTTTGGATCGTGGCCATGAACCTAGCACTACTCATCAAGCCATGCTGAGGTGACATCCCACATAGTACAACTAGAAGGACTTACAAGTAGAATATACAACTATGTACTGGGGGCTTTGGGGAGAAAAAGGGGGAAAAACAAGAAATAGTGGCAACATCGAATGCTGACAAGGACGCAGAAAAACTGGATCACTCATACATTAAGAATGAACAATGATATAGTCACTCTGGAAAACAGTTTTGCAGTTTAAAACTAAAAATGCAATTGCCATACAATTCAGCATTTGTACTATTAAGTATTTATCCCAGAGAAATAAAAAATTTATATTCAGAAAAAACGTGGTACGTGAAGGTTCATAGCATTATTCATAAAAGCCAAAAACTGGAAACAACCCAGATGTCTTCAACAGGTGAATGGTTAAACAAACTGTGGTATATTCATTTAATGGATCACTAGTCAGCAATAAAAAGGAACAAACTATTGATACCCACAAGAATGTGGACAAACCTTAAGGGAATTATGCCAAGCAAAAAAAACCAATGCCAAAAGATTATATATTGTCTGATTGCGTTTATATAACATTCTTGAAATAACAAAATTATAGACACGGAGAACAGATCAGTGGTTTCTAGAGATCAGGGATGAGAGGCAGTAGGTGTGCTTATAAAATTGCAACATGAGGTATGTTTGTAACCATGGAAGTGTTCTGCATCTTTACTGTGGTGGTGGATACACATACCTTTTGCATAGGTAAAATTGCACAGAACTAAATACACAAACACACACACACACAAATGAGTATAGGTAAAACTGGAAAAAATATGAATATGGTTGGTGGATTGCCTCAATGTCAATTTCCTGGTTCTAATATTGTACTATTATTTTGCACTGGGGGAACCTAGGTAATTTACCACTGGGGGAAACTAGGTAAAGGATACATGGGAACTCTCAGTATTATTTCTTACTATTGCATGTGAATCTACAATTATCTCAAAAGTTTAATTAAAATAAGTGAAAGGAAAGGAAAAAGGAAATAAATAAAAGAAAGTTTAGTTGAACTAACAAAGTAATTATTTATGATCTTAATAATTCTCAAAAAAGAAGCAAAAACCATACTAGATTATTTTAGGATAGGACTACCTTCTAAAACAATCACCATAAATTGGCCAATGTAGCATATTAAAGATGGCCTCAGATTCTTTGAATGGTCCCGTGGAGAAGCAGGGACCATTGAATCCGGGTAGGCTCTGACTCCTTTGACCAATAGAATATGGTGGAAATGACACTGTGCCAGTTTCTGGGTCCAGGTCCTAACATATTGGCAACTTCTACTTCCTATTTCTTAAAACACTTACTATTGGAAGCCAACTGCCATCTAAGAAATGTGACTACCATGTTATAAGAAAAAAAAGTCAAGCCACATGGAGAGATCCCGGAGGACGACAATGAATATGGAGATAGAGTGGCCAAAGAACACTGAGGCATTTGACATGTGAGTGAAGAGCCTCTTCACTGACCAGCTGAGCCTTTCCCAAATTCATAACCCACAAAATCATGAGCAAAATAAAATGGTTGCTTCGATCCACTAAGTTTTGGAGCAGTTTGTTATGCAAGCAATAGATAACAAAAAGAGCTGACAAAGCCCACAGGCACTTTGCCTAGATGTCTTCCCTCAAGTAGGCTGGCCTCCATATGACTGGGACCATCTGCTTTCCTGACACACGCCTTCTCCCAAAATAATCTGGTCTCTTCAAGGGCAGACATCTCCTCCTCTCCTTTTCTGATTCTAATGTCTACTCTCCCCTGGAGTCCTCTTTCACTCAGCTCCAGGTTCCAGACTAATGCATCTATTAGTCATAAGTCAAAAGCAACGTTGACCTACACCCTTGAATCCCAGCAAGATATCTAGTCTAGTGTTTTTCAACCTTTTTTTGTCCATGACCCACAGTAAGAAACGCATTTTATATAAGAACAATTACATAAACATACACACACACTCCTGTAATCGAAAGAAAAGTTTCAAAAAGCAATACTACACTTGGACAGACTCCAATATATTCTCTTCTATCATCATTGTCTATTCTATTCCATTGTAGTCCCAACTAGAACCCAATCTTTTGGCTACTAGGCCATAGCTTTGCTTTCTTTTTTTCTTAAACAAATCAGGGCATTATAACTATTGCACTTTGGAAAAATAAAATCTTCACATCTTCTTATTGATAACTTTGCTGAAAATTATGCATTTAAAGCTGTTCTGTAAGCAAGAAGGATAGATGTTGGCAATCTAAAATGTTGACCCTTAAAATAACACAAAACTGACCCATGAGTCACTTTCCATTGACTGAGCAGAGAAGACGTTCCTATTTGAGCAGTGAGATCATCCCTGCCTCCTCTTTCTTCTGTTCACAAAGCTCCTCCTGACAGAACAAGAAGCTTCACAAGAAAAATGTAGGTACTTACTAGGAAAAAAAATTGAATTTGGGGATATAAAATTTTCCAGAGATGCCTTCATTAGGCTAAATGTAAAGAAGTATCACAATTTCTCGTTTGGAAATAGGGATGGTTCAGGAAACATTAATGGCATGCCATCTGAAATATTTTCATATTCTAAAAATTTGTTCTTTCCCTGGGTGAACCTTTCCACTGTACTGATACTGCTGACTGCCCACTGCTTCTTGAAATTGATTACTTCCTGGATAAGACAGAGACTGCTCTGGAGTCCAGGAGTGCTCCAGGAGTGCTCCTGGAGTCCTCTGCACTTTCCAGCCTCCCTTGCATTTAGGTTGGGCCCTTTTAACTGCTCTGGTCCAAGTAATTCAGACCAAGGCAGCAAAGAAGTGGTGTCCCCCCTTCATCTCATTCTTCTCCTGCCAGTGTTGCCATGGCAAACTCAAAGCCCACAAGTTCTACAAGATGCAGTTAAAGGATGGAGGTGACAAGCTAGACCTGCATAGGACTTTGAGAAGAAATAAACCTTTGTGTTTAGCCACTGAGATTTCAGTGTTTCTTGCTTGTGGTTTTTGTTGTTACTGCAGCTTAGCCACACTGCACCCTGATGAGTGTAGTTGGCTACTATGGCAATGCTCTCCACTAATTCTCTTTCCCCTCTCTGACTCCTCCTTGGGCTTAGCTTTCCCTGCCCACTCCCTAAACATTGTTTACCAAGTCTCTGTCCTTAGTTCATTGTTCTTGACTTTCTACCCAGTCCCAAGGTAATATCATCATCATCATGAGATGTATATACTAATGATTCCCAATCTGTGTTAGGGTTGTAGGTTCAAACACCTAACTTGGTCATCCCTTTGGCTGTCCTGGAAGCATCTGCAACTGGAAATTTTCTAACCTAACATTATAAGATCCTGAGCACACCACACAAGGCTCTCCCATGAATTGGTCCCATCTAACTCAATCCTACTTCTCAACAAACGGCTCTTGATGCTTTAGCGGTACTACACTATCAGCAGATACATACTCCAACCAACGTCCCTGCTCATGCTGCTCCCTTTACCTTCCCACTTACTTCATTTGGTTAACTTTTATCCTTCTTCATCTCCTCCAAAAAGCCTTCCTTGAATCTCTAAAATAAGCTAAGTGCCCCTCCCCTGTGCTTCAGAGTACCCCATGCATTACCTTGATACTGGCATTTATGAACACACTGAAATTCTCTCTCATAAGCCTGGTCCTTAGCTACACTATAAATGCCTCAAAGGCAAAACATGTCATATCCATCTTTGTAGCCCCATTACCAAGCTGAGAGTTTGGCAAACTAAGGCCCACAGACTGGCTGCTTAGTTTTGGAAATAAAGTTTTACTAGAACACTGCCATACTCATTTGTTTACAAAGGGTCTTCCGCTACTTTCATGCTACAATGGCAGAGCTGAGTAATTGTGATGAAGACCATACGGCCCACAAGGCCTAAAATATTTACTATCTGCTCTTTTAAGAAAATACTGTAAACCCTTGACCTACCGCAATACTTTGCACATAATTACGTGCACAATACAAATTTGAGGGAGAAAGGGTATATAAAAGTTCTTTGAAAACATGTATTCAGTAATAATTATAACTTTTTCACAGCAAGTACTTTTATGCCCACTTCAATTCTGCCCTTGTAAGTATAGGGACAGGAAATTGAACAAACTCCTAGGCCAAAAATCAGAAGGAAGCATATAATAGGCATCCATTAAGCGGTTGTTAAATAAATAAACAAACCACATTTATCTAAAGCCAAATATTCACTTTTATGGAGTCATAAGGTGAACCAATTTCTTCAAAAAGCTAATTTTGAGAAAACAGTTAAAAATAAATCTAAAAACATTTAGAAATATCTGAAATCTAAACCAATACAACTATATGAACTTAAAAGGAGGGCCCTAAACTGAGTCTGGACTAAGTCCTACATTCATCTGAACAGTGTATCTTATCTTCCAGGGTGCTGAGGGAAAACAAGGAATCAAAGCAAAGATGGGACTGAACATAGCAGAGATGAACTCTGGGACATGTTATGGCCTGAACTGTCCCCTCAAAATTCCTGTTGAAACCCTAAACCCCAGTGTGATAGTATCTGAAGGTGGGACCTCTGGGAGGTATTTAGGTTTAGATGAGGTCATGAGGGTGGTGCCCTCATGATAGGATTAGCGTCCTCATAAAAACAGGAAAAGTTTCTGGGCTGGTCTCATGCATAGTAGGTAAGTTCAGCGCACTCCATTTTGGCAGCCTGGGTTCACAGGTTTGGATCCCAGGCACAGACCTACACCACTCGCCAGCCATGTTGTGGCAGCAATACACATACAAAATAGAAGGAGACCAACACAGATGCTAGCTCACGACTAATCTTCCTCAAGCAAAAAAAGAGGAGGATTGGCAACAGATGTTAGCTCAGGGCAAATCTTCCTCAGGAAAAAAAAAAAGAGGAAAAGTTTCAGTTATAAGATGAATAAGATCTGAAGATGTAATGTGTAACATGGTGACTATAGTTGATTATACTGTATTGTACAACTGAAAATTGCTAAGAGAGTAGAATTTAAGTGTTCTTACCAAAAACAAGAAAGGTGAGTATGTGAGGTGATGGATGTATTAATGAACTCCATCGTGGGAATCCTTTCACAATGTATATGTATATCATATCATCACATTGTACAGTTTAAATATATTACTATTTTGTCAATTATACCTCAATAAAGCTTAAAAGAGAGAGAGAAAAAGACACAAGATCTCTTTCTTCAGGAGTACACACCAAGGAAAGGCCATGTGAGGACATATCAAGAAGACATCTGTCTACGAACCAGGGAGCAGGCCCTCATCAGGAACCATATCTACCAGCACCTTGATCTTGAACTTCCCAGACTCCAGAACCATGAGAAATAAGTTTCTGTTGTTTAAGCCACCCAGTCTATGGTATTTTGTAATAGCAGCCCCAGCTGCGAAAGACAAGGTGCTTAAAAATAGGAGGGGCCAGTCCACTGGGTTCAGACAGACTTCCTACAGACCAATGAGGAAACCTCAAAGCTAATAGTCTTTGTTTCTCTTGTTCTCAGTTTGTTGCGTGTATCACCTTTGGGCTGAGAATTCCGATAGAAGCGTTTAAATATTTCCATCTCAAAGGTCCTCTTACCTTTCACCCATTCATCAAAGTTTAGCCTAAAACTTCTCTGACATCTCAAGTCTGTTGTAATTTCTCTCTTCTCTCTGATGCCTGATACTGTTAAGTTTTTCACATATCTGAAAACTTAAAATTACCCTGGCTTGCTAATAGGTTACTTCATATGTAGTAATCTGACTTCCCAATAGACCATAAATGTCCTATGAAAAAGCACTCTATCTTATATAATACATCCTCTTTACTCTTGCTTCCTCTCATTCTCCTACAAGTGCTGATTTTGAAACACAGAGTTTCTAACAAGGGTAGATCAGAAGCACTTGAATTACTTGCTCTTAGGTCAAACTTGATGATACAAGCAAGGGAGGGGTTAAATAAATATCTGAAAAGAAATTTTGATCATTACACTAACAGAAGTACCGAATATGGGAAAGGAATTTTTAAATGATGAAATGATCTATTTATGAATAGACTTTAGTTCTTTCTTTGTTGCATTGTTTTTGCAAGAAAAATAAGATGAACAAAATAAAAATGCTCCCTTCATAATTTAACAAGTGAGAGTTTACCTGTAATATATTTTAAACAACTCTGACAGAGAATTATAGCACAGGGCAAAACAGCAGTCCTCATCACAAAGACTAAAAATAATTAAATGAGTAAAAAGAGAAATGCTGTCTATCTTCCAAAAGCGTGTATCCTATTAATACACACTATTTCCATTTAAATATTTTCATTAGTTGGCTAGGAATATGGAACTAGAGTTTTTATTTTATCATGGATCATAATTATTAAGTAAAGCTTTGCCTTCTCTTTTCTAAACTCAGTTTTCCTCAAGGGACAGTCAAAATATCATACTTAAATTATTAAATCTTGAAAATGGATATGCATGATAAGCTGTCAGTGTTCTTTTTCCTTTAAAATAAATACCTAATGAATCAGCTTGAAATAGTATCTGAACTATCCAAGTCCAGCCATAAAGGGGGTGTACTTTGAAGCGTTCTTCACCAAAAAACTGAGTAAGTTACAATTCCAGTTAACACGGCAAACCAGAAAAGGGTAACTAACACATTACCAACCACTATCAATTTAATGGTGATTAGTGCATTGAACTAATTTCTAGGAGAATGGAACACAGAGGGACTGAAATGAAGGAATGGCAATTTTTAAAGGAAGTGGAAAGGGTGCGAGAGCACAGGAGATTGAAAAGGCTTGGAGTGCAGAAAGGGAATACAGTAGTCCCCCCTTATCCCCAGTGTCACTTTCCATGGTTTCAGTTACCCGCAGTCAACCACGGTCTGAAAATATTAAATGAAAAATTCCAGAAATAAATAATTCACAAGTTTTAAATTGCTCGCCAGTGTGAGTAACTTGATAAACTCTCACGCCATCCCTCTTGATCTCGCCCAGGACGTGAATCATACCTTTGTCCAGCGTATCCATGCTGTATACGCTACCTGTCCCTTAGTCGCTTAGTAGCCCTCTCGGTTATCAGATCACTGTTATGGTATCGAGGTGCTTGAATTCAAGTAACCCTTACTTTACTCAATATGGCCCCAAAGCCAACTTTATTACTGTTATTGTTGTTAATCTCTTATTGTGCCTAATTTATAAATTAAACTTTATCATAGGTATATATGTATAGGGGATATCATAGTATAATTACAGTTCGATACTATCCATGGTTTTAGGCATCCACTGGGGGTCTTGAAACTTTATAAATATTATGAAATTGAAAAATAAAGCACAAAAATGTTTTTCAAAGAACAACGTCTGATAGTTCAGACTTCAACATATTCTAAAGACATAACCTCAAAAGAGTTTTTTAAAAGGAGGCTAATTCAAAATGTATCATGGTTTTAACTGTATGCTTATACTTCCAGCCTTAGATGAAAGAACTTCAGTAGATACTGCAAAATCCACATAGAACTAGGTTAATGATGTTGAAGACACATGTAGGGACGGCAACCATTTTGAACTTAGGTTCTGTGGCTTTGCACTTATGTTTTAATCAACAGTGTTGAAGGCTATTGTCCTTGTTCATGTATTTTAGTAGTTTCATCAAGTGAATCTTATTTGTATTTACTTCCTGAAGCTATTTAAAATGAAGAGTGAAATTGTGAAAGTCTAGAATAGATAATAAATATGTACATCAAATCCAACTCAAGTATTGTTCCAATACATAAGACAAGATCTTCATATTCAGTTGAACCCAAAGCGTAAAACCAATGTCATCTCTATGAATGAAACATGTTAAGACTAATCCTGAGTAAGAACTATAACCATCCAAAAGTATCACAAAACAGCTTTTACCCAGTACTCTTGTGCCAAAAGCCTTTCATGTGAGACTCCTACAAGATCCACGTTTCCACAGCACAAAAATCAGTCACATTTCAGAACCTCACATTTATTCAACTAGAAGATCTGGGACACCCTGAGTAATATTAGAAGAATTTCATCAGTGCTCACTAGGCTTGTCAGAGGTCAAGTACAGTGAATTACCATTTTGTTGTAAAGACATGAGATAATGTGTGAGCTCTATGATACACAATGAGTATTTAAAAGATATACAATAAAATTATAAAGACAAACTCCCATTTTGTAAGAATTGTACTGATTCCTTAGTATGTCCCTCACAGTAAAGAAGAACAATTATGTAGTAAGTACGATATGAATATACTAGAACTTGAGCCTGACTATATTCCAAGCTTCAACTAATTTTAAATGATCAAACAACAGCATTGCTGGGAGACAGGAAACTATGGTATTTTCACGATCCTACAAATAGGCAGAAAGAGGTCACTCTACAAGGTCAGCATATGCACCACCAGATACCTTCAAGAAAAGAACTCCACATAAACGGCTACAGACAGTTCTGAAGACAGTCCTTGTTAGCATAATTGCTCAAATAATACAAGTTTCTCCTTATACCTGCCCATTCTTGAGGATAAATGACTGATTAGACATATTATGTTTTCTTACAGCCATCAAAGAATTCAATTTAAAGAAAAGATTGAACATAGGTCATTAATCTTAGAACTACAACTAGTCTTAAGTAACAAGATCTCTTACAATGCGTAAGATTTTGCAAATAGAATGCAAATATATTTTGACCCCTGCGAAACATAGTAACTTCACTATGACAACCTAAATGAGAGATTTCTGATTATATGCTTGAGAGAGATTCTTTCCCTATGCTCCATCATCACTACCAAATTTAAGATTGAAAGTGCTAGGATAATTTGGTTATTTCCAACAATCAAAAGAGACCAATCTCATATGGGAATATTGGCCAATAATTAAGGAGATATCAGTTGCCTTAGCAACAGATTCTTTCCCAAATAAGCACTGTTTTCATTCAGCAGCCTTTAGCCAAAAGGCGAATTAAATCACTGAAATCAACAATTCCTTTGTTTAGCAAACAGAACAGCTTTCCAGGTCTCAAGAAAACAGACCCCTCACAGTTGGTCCAGGATTGCCCAAGGTAGCAGTTGTTAGCTGAATAAGCCAACCTCTTGAATTACAGGATTTTATCATCAAAACCACTGCTAACAGAACTGCTAGCTTTTGCCAAGGAAACACGACAAAAGAGAAAGCATCTCCTAAGTGATACTAATGAATATATTTACCTTTATTGATCTTAACCTTCCATAGAGAATGCATATGTGTGTTTCTGTCCACATATAAAGGTAGTTCCAGATGTCTAGGTTAGCAAAGGACTAATCAACTCATTCCATTAGCTAATAAATAGCTTCTTATACTTCAGTTTCTGGGTCTAAGAGCCTAACCTCTTATTAAAAAATTTTATAAATATTTCACATGGGTCATCACCAAAACTGAGAAAATGAATAGCTACATTTCTGAATGTTGGTATAAACTGACCAACTCTGCAACGTGAAGTCATGTCACCGTACTGAAGTTGTCTAGAGAGGTTAAGCATTGCTCATTTCCTGATAAATAATAATAATAATAATTAATAAAGGCTACTATGACTGATCTCTCTCAATAGGGACACACACTTAAACTCCCAAGGGCTCCCCAGGTTAAAACTCTTGCCACAAAGTGCTTACATTCTAACTACACTCCATGATCACTGATGTCTTTATTTCAAGTTTTCTCCATAACAAATCACCTTACCTTTTCAATCTTATTCCACCACAACATTCTACTCTACAGTCATACTCCCTTCCCCGTACAGGCCCGCTTCTTCACCACTGGCCTGGGCTCCGGATTTCTCTTCTGGCAAGAAGACTCTGTCCTGCCCTCAAAGGCAGCAAGTGTCTGAATTGATCTGTGTCAGGATCCAGTTCTGATGCCCAGAGTCAGCCTTTCCTGCCATTCTGTGACTTCCTATAGCCCCACATATTCTCTTTCTCTGTCTCTCCCTCTCTCTCTTTTTGACTGTTTCCTTAATTTTATTATGGAAATAATACATGCTCTTCAAAATAAATTCAAATAATATGGAAGTATACAAAACAAAAAAAGAAAAGGCCCTCTGGTTAGAGGCTTGTTCCCCAAAGGTAGTCAGTGTGAACTCTGGTGTGCAATTTTCAGGTATACTTTTTCTACATATATGCAAATATGTTTGGTTGGGTTTTTTTGCTTTGTTTCGTTTTCCATAAAAATGGGTCTTTGTTACTCTCTTACCTTTTCTCATGCCTACATAGAGAAAATTGAGTTAAAAAAATTTAAATACAAAAGAATGAATTCCCTGAATCCATCCTATCCCACACATGGAACTGTACATATGCACTTTTTATTTCTTACCCCAACTACTTCGTTCCACCCTTGCCCAATACTATACCATTTCCTTTTGCATTTATAAAAAATGAACAAGATCCAATACTATCATATTTATTTTTATAATCATGAAAAATAAACAGAGACAAAGTATTTCCAGTGAAACAAATGTCTAGTTATCTATCGACATCCTCAATATTAACTGAGGTGAAATACTCAATCAGCTAATAAGATTTAAAACCATGCCTTCTGAAGATATCTGAAACCAGCTTTCTAATTTACTTTGGAGTCTTTACAACTGTATTTTGTTTTAATTCATATTTTGTCTTATTTTTAACAAAGGAATCATAACAAATATAATGCATCTATGAACAATAAATGGGGATATTCTCCCTTTCCTAATTTAAAAAACCCCAAACTGAAAATGGCTAAGGTTCTTGGGGAGCAGATAATTCTAGACAAAAGCTGACACTTAACTTCTAAATCCACTATTGCACTGATAATGCCACAAATTATGCCAACAAATAACACTGCTAAGAGCACCAAAGGTTCTTACTTATGAGTAAATGAGTATATCAGAGTCCCAGATGCCTGCAAATTAGACTTAAATGGCCAATAGAACTATTTACATTATCATGGGTTACTATTATTCATTTAAATGTCATTTTCCAAGTCCAAAACTGGGACAACTACTTTTGTGACTTTACAAATTTATCTATGATGAGGCTAGATAATTCATAGTCCCCTAGGAATGTACAAGACCACCAGATATTAATTAACTCTACCTCAAAGGCTTGGTTATCTTATGCACAGAACTGAAAAGCAAGGATATTCACCTCTCATCATCAGCTAATATTTATTGAGTGCCTGCAGGGCATATGGCAATGTACAAGTCACCTATTTGTACCTTGCCAAGGGTGGGCTCTAAAGACTGTAGTAGTCAAAAGTGGAAAATGCTGTTGTTACTCTGTGAAATACACACGAAATCTGACCATATTTTCTACTGAGCTCCACTTACACATAGGTAATAAAGCAGGGTGCCTGTGTTTCTTTGAATCAGTGGGGAGTGTTTACCTTTAACCCTCACTCACTAAACAACAGCTGTTCTTCTCTTCAAGTATTGACAATCCTGTGCAATAGTGTCTGAAAAATATGACTGCTGAATACTCTTTATTGTTATATGACAGTAAGGGATCAATTCATTTAAAGAGCTTTGATTTATTCTAGAGGAAAAGTATAATATGCTGGTTAAATTAACAGTCAAATCTTTAGATTGGTCAATATAAAGGATACTGTAAAATTTACTGAGGTCTTTTGTACTTCTGTCTTTTACGACAGAAATCTGAAAAACTTCAAATGCTTTGACATCTTAAAAATTATAAACTTGGTTATGGCCCAGTGCAACCATGGCCTTATTCAGAATACAAGAGGGAAAAAACTTTGCTTAATTTAAGGTGTAGGCTTATTTACTGCTCTTTACTTTGAGTTCCTAGATATTGGATTTCATAAGAAAGCAAGAGATTCTGCCAAAAAGTGATTACATAGGGAAGAAATCTAACTTAATCATTAATAAAAATGAAACTGGAGCTATTCAACAGCAGCCCGATGAATGAGTAAAACTTTTGGCCAGTCTTGTTCACTGGTGGCTGTCTTTTGGTCTCATACTAATTGGGAATGAAAAATGTGCACTCCACTGCCTGCTACGCTGTGACAGCTGCTAAAGAATGGGGCCTGATCAGATATTTCAGCTTGGGTCCAAATCTGCCTTGCTCACATAACTGGCCAACCACTAGTAGTGAGTAAAAATTGCTTCTGACTGACATCCTTGGCCATGAATAAATGACAGTATCGAAATTAACGCTACAAAGGCTTTTAAAAATCCAAAAGGAGTCAAGATACCAGAATCAAGTGACAACATTTTTGACAATATATTTTTACCACCTGTTTTACATATTATAAAACTGTAATAAAATTTTTTTTGTAAAAATGTTACATATATGTACTTTTTTATGCTCAGGCTCACAACTCTTCTGGAAAACTGCAGAGGCATTTGTTCCTCAATGAAAAAGTAGAATTTTCAATTTTCAGTTTTGATTTTACATGGATGCGGACACAATCAGGGTCTGTACATGATCTCGCTACACCTGACATTCATTCAAAAGATATTTCCTGATATGGGTGAGAACACTAAGTCAAAAAGATACAGTTTTTGCCTTCAAGGAGCCCTCCAACTAGTGATGATGTGCTAGTCATGATGTATGTCTCACACAGTGAGAGAGACACAGAATATTGCTACAAGAGCTTCTCAGAGGGGCACCCAACCCGGCAGGGAGAGGAGATGAGATGGGTCAGAGAAAACTTCCTGGGGATGTTTTTCAATCTTTTAATTTATTCATTATAAATTGTATCTAAACCTATGTGCTGTAACAGAGCCTGTCTTTCCTATACTGATTAGTATGTTTTAGGTGACTCTAATCCATAGTCCTTAAAAGAAACCACATTCTCTTGGTACAATTTAAAGTGCTAAAGGAAAAGGACTTTAAAAATATTTCTATTTCTTTGCAAGAAGTGATCCTTCCTAACCTTTCAGTGCACTACTGTCTTAGAACCACGATGAAGCTCCAGAAGAGCTGTTTTCTATTATTCCTCCACATCTTATCCTGTGATGCTCTTCAATCATTTTAAACATAGAGGACAGAGAAGTAGGCAGTGTGGAGAGTAAACTGACAAACTAGCCACTCAGGTTACAAAACACTTCACACCCTTTCCAGACAAAGAGCTTGCCACATAATCTGCTGCAGAACACTAGAAAAATTTAAATCACTCTTTAACAAACTTCTCAAACTGCAGGAACATATAGAAACTGCTGTAAAAAAAAAAAAAATATATATATATATATAGTGATACACCCATCAATATAACAGTTGTGCTGTTTTTTCTTCATCTGACCCACCTTTTGTTAATGGCTACTAAACTGAATTTGCTGCAGTTTATAAGGGATGTAAAGAAAAAAGGATGGAACATCCATATTATCCACTGTTTTTAATAACCCCTTTTCCCAGATATTTTTATGCTACCCAAAGAGACTACATCTGAGGCAATATCTCTTACGCACCTCACCCCTCCTAACTCCCAGAGTTTACCATACCCTCCTGTAATACTCCTGTACTGTCTACGCTGTCACATCAGAATTTAAACTTTTACACTTAGAGAGAACCTGAGCCCCTGTGGCTCAGAAAATAAAATGGCTTTCCTAAGGTCACACAGCTAATTAAAGACAAGATAAGTATTATTATCAATGTCCGCTAATTCCTTTGTTGCTTGGAATTCTCAAGCAAAAAACTGCCTCTAGTCCCCCAAAGTAAGAACAAGAAGACAACAAAGTCTATTCTGCCCTGAATTTCTCTAATATCTGTTTCACTTCATTAAATTAAAAACAATCTAACACTTTGAACTACATCTTAACATTGAAAAAGTTTTCATTTTTATATCCTAGTCTTTTGAGGTATTAACATCTCACATTCTGTATGCATTATCCCTTGGCAAAACACATTTTTAAAATTTGGACCAAATCCTAGAGAATGAGAGCATCTCAACTTTTTATATCAACAGAGGGAAGAAAAAAAAAGTGAGGTGGTTTCTCTCTTTTGCCCACCTAAACATAAAAGAAATATATTAAAATACCATTCACAGAATTTCAAGGGGACACAATTCAAAGGATAATAATAAATGCAAGCCACCAAGAATTGACATTTCCATGACCTAAGCTTGTTGTACACTGTACATGTCTACTGACATCCAGGAGTAAACCCTAAGGGAGTTGTTTTGAGTGAGGGTTTCTGTATGTCTCTTTCAATAGGAATACAAAGTGACAGAAAAATAACTCAAAATTGCTATAAAATGAATGGTATTTCCAAATGCGCAAGCAAACAACATGCACTTTAATGTAACACATTTCTTTTTATTTGGCAGTAAGTTAAAACATATGTTGTTTGAAGTTTATATAAAATGGATGAAAAGGTGTTATTTGTGTTAAAAATGAAACCAAATTACTAAGTGGTTTAAAATCCATGGCTTTTATTATCCAAATGTAGCCAGTTAAAAGTAATGTCACTTGAAGAGTAAAAATAAATTAGAGTCAACAGTTACTGGTTTGCTTGGTTGTTGTTTTTTTTGTTTTTCGATGAAGGAAATAAACAAAGTAAAAACCTTCAAAAATATGCACTTAGTCATTACAATTTCACAATTTTCTTTAACACAATTCCAAAAAACAAACAACAAAGAAATTTAGTTACCCCTTAAAATCAAGTACAAATATTTTTTCCTGAAGGCTTTTTCTTCTATAAATCACCAAAGAAAGAGCTGTCAAAAGCTTAGTCTCACTTCAAAAAAGGAAAAGTCAATGGCAGCAGGTAAAAATCAGGCGGTCAAAATGTCCTCATCGACTTGCCCTGGGAAAACTCTCATCAAGAAGGAAAGAACAAAAAGCAAAAATCATTATTATCAAATAAATTATTTTTACCATCAATAGTTTGATTAGTGCTTTGCAAAACAAATAAAAACAAGAAGATGTACTTTTGCGTTGTTTAAATACAAAAGATGGAGAAAGAACAGGTTTACAAACAGGTCAGGGAGCATAGAAGAAATTAAAAACTAAAACTTAAAAATGAAAAGAAGTTTTGCTACTTAGTTTTTAAATACACAGTATATCCAAAGACATTTATTTCTTAGAGTTAAGGTCCCTGACATGGGTGGCTTTCTTCTAAAGTTCTTTTCTATAACTTATTTAGGACTCAAAGTAATTTATTTTCTGTTGACTATTGCTTAACATAGCAAAACACAAGATACAATATGTGCCCAAAAGATCAGATAACTTAGCTCTAATAAATACAATCAAAGAAGCATGTTCTGCTACAATAAATCCTTAAAGTAGGTACAAGTGCCTTAAGGGAAAGCCTATATTTTTATGTACTCTATGAAGAACTGTATGCCATATTGAGCACAGATAAATAGGAAATAAAAATATTTTCTCATGAATTGCATCATCATCACTGATTGGCACTGAAGACGGACCAAGCGGTGAAGAAGAGCCAACCTACAAACTGTGAGTTAATATTTTTATAAACTATGCAATTACCCTATGAATCGCTCAATTAAATTGATTTTTGTATTAAAAGAATTAATTTATTAAATTAAGACATTTTAAATATTCCATAATTTTTGTAACCCTGTTTTGGTATTCTCTTCGTTTTTTAATACTGGAAACCAATGGTGTACCACAGAACGGAGCATCATAGGAATGGTCTACTCCAGTAGAGAGACATATTTTATAGCAGCATTTTAAGAAACTGTTGGCACATGGTGATAATTAAAAGCATATCAACTTTTAATTTTATTAGTTTTTAAAATTCTCTAACACCCCTTATTGCCCTTGACTGGACCTCCGCAACAACTCCCCCCAAGCCCTTGGCCTGCTCACCTCAAAAAATGGAAATAGCTAGGACCCTGTCACAATCTCTGGCATACTCTCCACTTATTTATCCTTCTTAAGAACCTCATCACTGTTTGCTTTTCTTCCTTTTTCTCCTCTTGTTTGTTCAATTTTAAGCATTTTGCAAAGGAGATAGGAAAGCTAGATTTAGATCTCATTAAATTATTAGGCTGGAATGAGGAGAAGTAAAACTAAAAAACTGCTCATTGAGTAAAATACTGCTCTCAGAACATGAGTTATAACTCACATGTACTCAAATTCCAAAATATTTCAAAAGGAAGATAAATACTCAGAACTTTCAGTTGCTAGAAAAATGAGAAGTAAGCTGTTGAAAATTAAATAAACACTTTTGGAACAGTCTGATTCAAGAGCACCTAACTACTGCAAAGTAATCTGTATGTTTTCCTTTTCATACAACATATATGTGTGAAAAAGGATTTTCACATTTCTCTGCATTAAATGCAAAATATAATAATATAATGGTATGTTTCACCTAGTATGCAGATCCAACTATGAAACGTTGTCCTTATATTAAATGAATGTGTAATAAGACATAAAAACACTATTCTCATTGAAAGGCTTTTTAAACTTCATTTTAAGTTGAATTTTTCTTGTTCTTTAAACAATAATCTAATTGTTCTGTTACCATTATTTCTTCCATTCTGTCATAAAGTTTTCAAAGCATAAGAATTACAATTGCTACTTCAACAGCAATTAGTTTGTAAAGTGTTTGTTTATTTTCCTGGCAATTTTTTTTTTTAAATATGATAGCAGAGTTTTTCTTTCTTCGTTTTTTAGGAAGATTGGCCCTGAGCTAACATCTGTTGCCAATCTTCCTCTTTTCTTTTTTTTCTCCTGGTTGTAAGTTCTTCTAGTTCTTCTATGTGGGATGCCACCACTGCATGATTTGATGAGTGATGGGTAGGTCTGTGCCCAGTGGTTAAGTTCATGCCCCAGGCCACCAAAGCAGAGGGCATGAACTTAACCACTCTGCCACAGGGCCGGCCCCTTTCTGTCAATTTTAATCCAACTATTACAATCCACTATTATATCTCATGTATTCATTGTATACAGAACTCATGTATACATTCATTGTATACAGAACTCATGTTCATGTATACAGAACTCATTTTGGAGTTCTGCCATGACATCATAATATAGAAAGTATTTCATGGACAAACAGATCTGAAAACCATTTAACTAGAGGAAGAGTGATAAACTTCCAAAATCAAATAGTACAGCAAAATAAGGAAACACTGTCTACAAAATACTAGCAAATTGAATACAACAATACATTAAAATGATCAAGTGGCATTTATTCCAGGGATGTACGGATGGTTCAACATCTGCAAATCAATCAAAGTGATACACCACATTAACAAAATGAAGAATAAAACTCACATGGTCATCTCAATAGATACAGAGAAAGCATTTGACAAGATACAGCATCCATTTATGATAAAAACTTCAAATAAAATGAGTATAGAAGGAAAGTACCTCAACATGATAAAGTCATATGTGGGAAACCCACAGCTAATATCATTCTCAATGGAGAAAAACTGAAAGCCAGACAAGGATGCCCACTTTCACCACTCTTATTTAACATAGTATTGGAAGTCCTAGCCAGAGCAATCCAGAAAGAAAAAGAAATAAAAAGGATCCAAATTGGAAAAGAAGAAGTGAAACTGTCACTATTTGCAGATGACATGATTTTATATATAGAAAACCCTAAAGAATCCACCAAAAAACTTTTAGAAATAATAAATGAATACAGTCAAGTTGCAGGATAAAAAATCAACATACAAAAATCAGTTGTGTTTCTATATACTAACAACAAAGTAGCAGAAAGAGAAATAAAGAATACAATCCCATTGATAATTGCAACAGAAAGAATAAAATACCTAGGAATAAACTTAACCAAAGAGGTGAAGGATCTGTACACTGAAAACTATAAAACATTGTTGAAAGAAATTGAAGAAGACACCAAGAAATAGAAAGATATTCCGTGTTCGGGGATTGGAAGAATTAACATAGGTAAAATGCCCATACTTCCTAAAGCAATCTACAGATTCAATGCAGTCCCCATCAAAGTTCCAATGACATTTTTCACAGAAATAGAACAAAGAATCCTAAAATGTATATGGAACAACAAAAACCCCAAATAGCCAAAGAAATGTTGAGAACAGAGAACAAACCTGGAGGTATCACACTCTCTGATTTCAAAATATACTACAAAGCTATAGTAACCAAAACAGCATGGTCCTGGCACAAAAAACAGACACAGAGATCAATGGAACAGAATCGAGAGCCCAGAAATAAACCCACACAACTATGGACAGAAATTTTCAAGAAGGGAGCCAAGAACATACAGTGGAGAAAGGAAAGTCTCTTCAATATATGGTGTTGGGAAAATTGGACAGCCACATGCAAAAGAATGAAAGTATATCATTCTCTCACATCATACAAAAAAATTAACTCAAAATAGATTAAAGACTTGAATGTAAGACCTGAAACCATGAAACTACTGGAAGAAAACATAGGCAGTACACTCCTCGACATCAGTCTTAGCAGCATATTTTCAAGTACCACGTCTGACCAGGCAAGGGAAACAACAGAAAAAATAAACAAATGGGACTATATCAAACTAAAGAGCTTCCACGCATCAAAGGAAACCATCAACAAAACCAAAAGACAACCTAACTATTGGGAGAAGATATTTGCCAACCATATATCTGATAAGGGATTAATATCCAAAACATATAAAGAACTCATACATCTCAACAACAAAAAAACTAACAACACAATTAAAAAATGGGCAAAAGATCCAAACAGACATTTCTCCAAAGAAGATATACAGATGGCCAACAGGTACATGAAAGGATGTTCAACATCATTAATTATCAGGGAAATGCAAATCAAAACTACAACGAGATATCACCTCACTCTGGTCAGAATGGCTATAATTAACAAGACAGGAAACAACAAGTGTTGGAGAGGATGTAGAGAGAAGGCAACTCTCATATACTGCTGGTGGGAGTACAATTTGGTGCAGCCACTATGGAAAACAGTATGGAGATTCCTCAAAAAATTAAGAATAGAACTACCATACTATCCAGTTATTCCACTGCTGGGTATTTATACAAAGAACATGAAAACACGAATGCCTAAAGATACAAGCACCCCATGTTCATTGCAGCATTACTCACAATAGTCAACACTTGGAAGCAACCTAGGTGCCCATCAACAGACGAATGGATAAAGAAGATGTGGTATATACACACAATGGAATACTACTCAGCCATGAGAAACAATGAAATCTAGCCATTTGTGACAACACGGATGGAGCTTAAGGGTATTATGCCAAGCGAAATAAGTCAGAGGGAGAAAGTTAAATACCACATGATCTCAATCATATGTAGAAGATAAAAACAACAACAAACAATCACACGGACACAGAAATTGGACTGGTGATTACCAGAGGGGAAGGCGAGAGGGAGGAGGGTGAAAAGGGTGATAAGGCTCACCTGCATGGTGATGAAGTGTAATTAGTCTCTGGGTGGTGAACAGGATGTAATCTACACAATAATCGAAATATAATGATGTACACCTGAAATTTTTTTAAAAAAAAGCCGTTTTGTAAATTCTCACCTGAGTGCCTGGAAAAGAATCTGTCATACACTGCTTTGTTGCACAATAAACAGTCAACATTTGCAAGTAAAAAAAAAAAAGGAAAACACTGCCTAGTGAAATTAGTTCAAATTTAGAAAAATAAACCAAAATTAGAGTTATCAATAAATATTTTAAATGTGCCTAATAAAACTAAGTCTTTTCTAATACATAACAAATATCCTTGAGCTTAAAAAATGTCCTGACTCCATATTTCATAGCAACACAATTGAGTATCACTTTAAAAGTAAGTTATTAAAATAATAGTCAAATAGTACTGAATTATATACTGGTAAATTTACACATCTCATAGTGCTAAAAATAGACAACTGATACATATGAAAAAAAAAAGTGTTTTTTGGAGACCTAATACCATTAATGTTGGTATGAGACACACATTTCATGCCATTCTTTCTTCTAAAACATTTCTCACACAATTATATTTGAAAAACCTCAACTTTAGAGCTCTCTTACACACTATAAAAACCTTTACAAAGCTACTGTGAATATGAGGCAGAAACCACCCATCAGCCAAGTGTGCCATGATATAAAGAAAATACCAAAGAGCATTTAGAATCTGGCCTGTAGACCATGAATATGAAAATCTACCTGCTTAAGCAGAATTACTTCATTGAGGAAGATGTGATGTCAAAGTGGTTAGAAAAGATGACAACTGAAATCACGGGAGAGCCACTATATTGAGAACTGTGGGAATTTCTAAAATAAAGGGCCTCATGATCTTCTATCCATTTGAATGCACAAAATGATGAAATTCAAGGACTTGCATCCATTTCACATATCTCGTCCCAGCACATAGATTGTGTCTATGACTGCCTTCACACAACAACCAATACAAAAGAAAGAATTTCATTTGTCTCCACTCTCGTTATCTGGTTTTGGCATTGTCATTAAACAGTCTGTATTTGTGGTATGACATAGACATCTGTTCTTATGACTCCAATGCCAAAATTTCACTTTTTTTTTTTTTAAAGATTTTAATTTTTTCCTTTTTCTCCCCAAAGCCCCCCGGTACATAGTTGTATATTCTTCGTTGTGGGTCCCTCTAGCTGTGGCATGTGGGACGCTGCCCCAGCGTGGCTCGATGAGCAGTGCCATGTCCGCGCCCAGGACCCGAACCAACGAAACACTGGGTCGCCTGCAGCGGAGCGCGCGAACCCAACCACTCGGCCACGGGGCCAGCCCCCAAAATTTCACTTTTTAAAAACACAGTTAATTTGACAGAAAGTATACCAATGGTGAAAATACAAAATTCAAGCCTGGCTTCTCTACTTGATTATAATTAAGACTATAGTTCATATTTCAATTTTATACAACAAAGGAAATATCAAAATCTCAAAACATTTGAGAATCTATTATGTATAATAACTTTGCTATGAAGTTCCTTTTTCAGCTGTAAATGATTTAAATGCAATTTGAAAATATCACTAAGCTTTATGTTATGAGGGAAAAAATGACTTCATGTTTTTATAGAGTAACCAGAGACTTTCAAGCACACTGTTACTTTGGGAAAAGTGCTATGTTCTAGAACCAAGAATACCAGACCTTTTCGAAAGTTTCTATTTTATTGCAAAACTTAACCACCACAACAAAAGGCAAGTGACTAAAAGAGTCTCAAATTCCCCATCCTAATTTTCAGTGCTAACAAGAATTATATATTTCAAAATGATCCAATCTATCTATAAAATCGTTAAACACGGGCACTTGTTAATGTTATGAACATTTGACTTGCAGTCATTCATGTGATTATTTTATTCAGTTCCAGCCACTATGCTGTACACTGGGATTTGAATCATAAGACAAAGTTACTCCCTCAAGAAGCTTAGTGTCTGGGGGAGCCAGAGGTGGTGTCTGCCAAGGATCAGTACTGTGGGAGCATAGAAAAAGGGCGCCTGGCCCAAACTGATGGGTCAGGAAAGGCTTTCAGGAGGAAGTGGTGTCTGTGCTGAACAACACGTCCTCAAAGCTCACTAGCTTTAAGTTCTATAACTAAAGCTCCCGGCCTTTGACAATATTCAGGTACTTTATAAACACTATCCCATGTAGATAGACCCACAGCCCACAAAAACTTGCAGCACTGCGACATTCTATGAACATCAGTACACACTATGAATTTGTGGCTCAGGGAATAATATTGATTTATCTGTCTGTGAATCACCTTCCCCGAATCAGAAAAAGAGCCTCCTGAGCTCCTCATCTACTTTCTGGCCTGTTTTCCCTCTTCTCTCTACTTGCAAAGCTTTAAAAAGTCTCCTAACGTCTCTCTTTTTTATTAAGCTTGTTTGCTGAAGTACGACCTACATAACAGAAAAAAATGAAGAAATAATAAAATCATCACTGAAAGGATTATCACAAAATGAACATATCCTCATAATCATCACTCAATTTAAGAAATGGAATATTACCACACCTTTGAACTTTCCCTCCTGCCCTTTCTCTCCTCCCCCGATGTAACCATTATCCTGATCTCTAACACCACGGTTTTGCCATCCTTTGAACTTCATATAAATGGAATCATATAGTATGTATTATTTTGAGTCTGGCATCTTTTGCTCAACATGATGTTTATGAGATTCATTCAGGATGTCATGTGTAGAAATAGTTGATTCATTTTCTTTGCCTTTATAGGATTCCATTGTATGAATAAACCACAATTTATTTATTTATTCTAATATTGGCAGGAATTTGTGCTATTTCCAGTGTTTAGCTATATTAATAACATTATGAAAATTCTTGTATATGTGTTTTAGTGGACAAACATATACATTTCTGTAGGGTCTACTGTACTTAAGAGCGAAATTGCCAGGTAAGAGGGTATGTATATGTTCAGCTTTAGTAAATACTATTCAACAATTTTCCAAATGGTTTTCCCACTTCTATTAGTAGTATATGAGAGTTTCAGTTGTTCCACATCCTTATTAACATTTGATTTTGTCAGTTTTTTAAATTTGAGCCATTTTCTTGGAGTGTATTGGTATCTCATTGTAGTTTTAATTTGCATTTCTCTGGTGACTATTTAGGTTTAGTATATTTTTCAATGTTTATTGGCCATTTGGGTATGCTGTTTGTGAAGTGCCTGATCATGTCTTTTGCATTTGTGAAATTGGGTTCTTTCATTTTCCACTGATTTGTAAGAATCTGTAATATATTCTGGAAACAAGTCCTTAGTCAGTTACACACATTGCAAATATCTTCTCCTACTTGGTAACCTGCCTTTTCCCTTTCTAAACAGTATCCTTCAGTAACAGAAGTTTCTACTTATAATGTAGAACAATTTATCAATCTGTTTCCAGATGGTTATTTTTTTATCCTGGTTAACAAATATTTGCCTACCTTAGGGTCATGAGGGTATTCTTATATATTTATCCTAGAAGCATTACTGTTTTACATTTCACATTTAGATCCTTAACCACTTGGAAAGATATTTGTATATGATGTGAGGTAAGGGATCATGATTTTTTTTTTTCTATAAGGCTATCCTGTTGGCTCAGAATGTTTTATTGAAAATTCCATCCAACTCCATTGTTCTGCAGTGCCACCTGTGTCATAAAATCCTTTCCATATATGTATGGGTCTGTTTTTAGACTATTCCATTAGACTTTCATCAATCCTTACACCAATATTACACTTTCTTAATTACTGTAGCTTTATAATAAACTTTGATATCTGGTAGTGTAAGTCTTCTTTCTTCTTTTTCTTCAAGATTATCTTGACTATTATTGGTCCTCTGCATTTCCAGATAAATTTTAGAATCATTTGTCAATTTCTGCTAACAGTACCTCATCTGTCTCCCTCTCGATAAGCTCAGATCACTTTGGAGTATGTTTCTCCCCATTAGGACTTTGCAACAAGAGGCATTAAGTTCTGTAGAGAAGGCATGAGGAACCAGTATGAGGTGTTTCAGACTCAAGGTCAAGGGACTGCTTGAGGAGCAAGCCCTTGATTCTCAGAAACTTGCTTCAGCCCCTTAGAAATTTTGCGAGGAAACCTTTTTTAAAGAGACAACAATTCAGACTTCTCTAGAAATATATTTTTATCATAATTGCCAGTGTCATATATTTCTAAAGTCTCAGGATATATTCAGAAGTTCCATTCATATCACCCTTTAAAATCAAAGGAAATCACAAAATTGTTAGAATTTGATAATGGAAAGGGTTTCCTGGGATTACTCTTCTTTTGATTAAATCCAGTTTTACTTGAATATGAGTTTTTAAGATGAATAATTTCTCATATAATCATTTTTGTTTTATATTACTATGAGAACTGCAACAGCATTATTTTCCCTTAGGATTTCAGCTACATCATGACTTTCTTGTGTTCTTATGGCTCTGAATTCTCAACATCCACCTTACAAGTAAACTTTAGAAGTATAATAATCTAAAATAAGAAGTTGAGAATTTAGGATTCCAGTTGGGCCTGTGCCATCAAGTGTTTATAACTACGCATATACAGACTTTCTACACATGAAAGATGAACTGTGTTGCCTATGTTTCATATATTGCATTTACTGAATGATGACTATAAGGCTAGTACAATCCATTAGACTACAAAGGACTGCAGGACAGGGACCATTGGATCTCTATGCCTTAAAAATAGTAAAGCTCAATAATCATGGTTGAATTCATGAGTAATTAATTTTGATCTCATCATTGTTTTTCTGAAAGAACATAAGAGAGACTAAGAAAAAATACTTAAATTGAAGGGAAAGTTGACTTTAAATGTTAAGTAAGGAGGTTAAATTTCACATTGGGCTTTGTTCCGCCTATACTGACTGAGGGTGACATCCATTTAGGTGAGATGGTCAGTCAGGACTGAAGGGGAAAATGTCAATTGCAGGAGTCTTCAATGTATTTTCACACAGTGCTAAGCAAGTATCTTACCCACAGCATGCATGTTATGTTCACTTGTTGATTTGATTTGAGAGCACTCAAAGCTATAGCACTGACATCATAATTCTTTATGATGCAGTTGGTACCTTTTACAATGTTAACTTTAAGCAGAGCCTGATTTTCTATGTCCACGGCTTGGAAGGTCCCCTTTTGTAGGCTATGGGACCAGGTGCACATGAAGACAATGTGCCATCCATGAAAGGAGAGAACAATTCCCCCCATAAACTGGAATACCTGACATGTTTATGATACTAATTGACCGTTCCAATTGTCATTCTCCTTTATACAGAAAGAAACTTGCTCATCAATAATAGCCAATGTGGATTCTACAGTTTCAGGCCTATGAAAGAAAAGGGCTCTCCCAGGGTAAATAATAAGACAATTTCAAGAGTTCAGGAATTTACAGAAAGCCACTCAGAGAAAAAGTTGCTTGAGACCCTGTTATTTTAAATTATATGACTCAGAAAAGAATTACGTTTATATAATAATATTTTAGCTAAACTTTTATAAATAAATATCCTTACTTAAATTTACATAATTAATATTAACAAACTCTCATTTATCTGGAACCCAAGCAACCAGAAACTCAATCATTATCAATTCTTTTCCCCCATAAACAAGACTCTAAAATAGCAATAGATGCTCATGATGGTAATCATTCATTCAGACTAAAGATCCCAATGGGCCTCCCGAATAATTTTTTTAGAAGCAATTATTTTTAGGATATGTTTAAAGTCAGGTTCATCTTCTTATATTCTAATGCTTATAAAACTAGTCACATGTACAGTATGTATATATGCATAATTGGTTTAAACAGAAAAATTCGATTAATAAGAAATTCCATTTACCAATCATTACATAGAATTGAGGGTTTACTGTATCTGCTGCTTTCTCAAATTCAGATGTATCAGTCACCGTGCTTCCTCTCTTGAATGCCTTTCCCTATCAGTATATTTTTCTCCAAGTCCTAAAACTCCCCTCAAAATATGCAAGTTAATCTTATCCTGTCCTTTCAAACATGTAAGCAGTTTTGATGAATATCATTTAGGTAATATTTTAGTAATATTAAAGTTTACTATTATTGAATATGGGGAAATAAAATGCAAAATTATTTCTAAATAGATTAGCAAAATTCTTAATTATAAGGAATCAAATAGTAAAACAGGTTTAAATGAGTCTAAACCATTCAAGCTTAACCAAATATGTCATTTTCTTTTTCCACATTTATGATGCCTAAAATATTTTTTACTTTATTTTTTAAACCTACATACATTTTAATTGCTAATACAACTCCAGTATTCATAGTATCTGACACATCAAAAGCTTTTCATTCATCGAGATAATTTTACTTGCCAAAAGTAAAATTAACTTTAATAGTGGAGAATATCTTGTTAAATAACAATATAAATTCATTGAAGGACATAAATCATTTTATTAAAATATTTCATAAAATTTACAAACTAGAGCAAACTAATCACCTTTACATGTCCACAATTTACATGAGAAACTAACAAATTGGGGTTAACTTTAACATAAGGTTCTGAAAGAGAATTGCAAAAAAAAGTATGGAATTTATTTTGTAATATCTTGGTGTGTATCTGGCTGAAATATATTTAAAGAAAGGACACAATGCTCCCAGGTAGCCGAAAGAGCCTTGCCTTAAGTGATGGGTTTTTACTATGCAGCTAGCTACTTTAAATATACTAAAAACAACAGCAAGGACAAAAGAAATCTACTTGCGCATAATTAAATTGTTATGCCATCAAAAATGGATTTTATATGAACATGTAATATTAACAGTATTCAAGACCAAATTGATTTGTACTTTTGCTCCTAGAAGCTGCTTTAAAAACAACATTGGTTTGTTAAGTAGCAGAGAACGCTCACACAATAGAACTATTAAGAGCAGGGAAGGTTTTGAGCAAACTTTTTTGCTTTTATAATTCTGTTTCCTTTCATATCCATCAAATGGGACATATAGGTATACATAACACTCATCAGTCTTTATGAAAAACACCATTCTGAACATACAGGTGAGTAAAGGATTTGATAAATGGATGATAGATATAGGCATCTCTCTCTTAACTTGTATGATCCAAATGTCCCACACCTCATAAAGCTACATTTCCTTTATCTACAAGAAATGTATATATGCACGTCTGTGTATGATATTATAGTGCATAGAAATATGCATGTTTTAATTTGAGTTCAATAATGCATTTACTTAAGAGAAGTAGATTAATTCCCAAAACTAAGATTCAATAGAGTTAAAAAGATATCTAATTAATAAAAATAGAACAGCTCCAAAAGAATAAGTTTAACCTATTTATACCAAAAGAATAAGTTTAACCTATTCATATTAGGATAGTCAGTGCGATTAATTTACCACTCTGTTATCTCAAATGATAAATAAAGAGACTCTAGTCTTTGCTAAATTAAAAAAAAATAGGATTCCCAGACTTTGCCATTATTTGGATAACTTATCGTTTTTCAGTTTCTGGTGATTGATGTGAGCAGTAGGACAAAGGCTGCTGAATTTCTGAACGAACATTTCAGAAGTAGGCTTAAGTCTACTTTAACTTAAACCAAAAAACCAGTTTCAGTTAGGATTTTGCAGCTCTCTGAATTAAACAAAATAATTGGCAGGGAAAATTTTTTTTTAAGAATCACTTTGACCATTAAAATTAAATGAATGACAATCTTTATACCGAATGTGGAGAGGTGTGCGTGTGTGTGCGCGCACAGGCACACGCCCCTGTGCATAAGTGCCCTGCCACACTGACAGTGACTCTGCTTCTTCTCAGAGGCAAAAGGTGATTCAATCATTCGAGGACTTTACTTACTTCCTCAGTTCTGAGTTGACTAGCAGGAAACCACAGTACTATTCAAAACTCCTTTTTATTACAGACAGTTACAAAAATCACTCTTTCATAGGTGCTACAATTTGGTTCAAAGCCTCCTAGAAGTTGAATGGCAGTGTCAAACCATTAACCACTCAGCTTCTGAACATGAGGAAAATTATGCTGGTGTAGCAACTAGGATTTCCTTCCCAAGATTGCAGCGGCAGTAAAAATTAACAATGGATTATTCTTATAATTTGGGGGCTAGGGGGTGTGAGAAGGAAAAGGGAAAAAAAAGTTTCTACCATGTCTTTCTCTTAGATTACCTAAAGATTTTTATTTCATAATGTAACACTGTAAAATTATGGCTGTGAACACTTGTTTGGGGACACGATTTAAAATATAAAATGGTACTTAAAAGAAAGATAAGCTACTTAAATCTTAAAGGGGAAACTAAAAACTAATGGTAATTTTCTCATGTATCACATTTCAAAGATGAACTCTTCCAGTGTAAAGATCCCATGAGTTCATGACAGCTTTATTCTCAGACCCACAAATCAAGCCATTGTTATGCTCCAAAACTGCAGGAGCTGCTGCCACCTATAGGATCCAAACAATAATGGCAGTCTTACTCAGCAGTACCCTCTATTGGGGACAGAAATGTGCTGAACGTGTAAGCACTTTTCTTAACAGCAGGTGGCCTCACTTTGGCTACACATTTACCTCAAAGGCGTTTACTTTAAAAGCTTTTTCGTGTTTTGTAAAATAAACTCCAACTTCTGCCTGAATCTAAAGTTGCTAGGTGATTTGAGATAGAAAAAACACAGCCTTGAACTCTGCAAATTCACTTCCATAAACAGTTTCCTAAAGTCGTTCCTCACTTGCTAATCTCACATCACTTAGTGCCATGCTGTACCAGCAAGGCCACGAGAGAGGGGCATTCTGCTGAGACTCACTGCAAAGGGACAAGATTAAGGAAAGTAGTCCCAGAGTACAGAATGCCTGTTACCACAATTAGTCCCATCTTCCTAGAATTTATTCTACTCCCTAATGAAGTAACCAGAAAGCTGACCCTTTCTTGTGGCATTCTCAGGTAATTTTAAGCAAGGTTATACATTTGAAAAGCTGTTTACTCTTGAGGATTCAAAAACACAAACTTTTCTGGGTAGTAACATGTACCAAAGACGCCAGCATAATTTTTCTTGGAAAAGAAAAGAAATTAATTTTTCTGTTTTTATTGTAACAGTCAAATGACAAAACAAAGAGTTTCCCTTTGTTTTTATTTTGTCCATACTAATTAAAATAGCCAACACCTGTATTATAAGATAATATATCATAAACCTAAGAAAATCCTGTAACAGAAAACCTTTCACTCTGAGTCAAGTAGCACTCGTGCTATGAGAATAAATATTGTCCCACTATATGTAGACATGCCATCAACTGACAATTTGAATTCAACAGCAAGATATTGCAAATGCTCAATTCTAAACCTCTGTAATTTCTGCAAATGACAAGAAAAAAATGTAGACTGAGGAGAAAACAAGGAAACAAAACAATCTTTTTCATAGCTCCTATCTGGAGCTATGAAAAAGCAAATACAGGTATTATTGAAATATTGACTAGTGCTTAAATATTAGACAAATGAATATTGAAAAATTTGCCCAACTATCCAGATGTTTAGCATGTTTCTATAGAAAAACACTTGGGATTTGTTTTTGAGTATCATTCAGATCCTTGGTCACAAAATCACAGATTCCTACAATATATTTAATATACACTGCTCTTAATTTTACACATTAAAACTACAGTACATATAGATATTTTTAAGGCCATTGAAATAAATTGTCACTGCAGACTTAAACACACTGTGTTTGCCATTCAGGACGGTACCCAGAAGCAGCATCCCTCCCTTTGTATGAGGTAGCTCGTTAATCCCATGAGTTCTCACACAACATCTTTCACCTGTAATAAGGCCTAGCCCAAGCCTCCACCATTGTAAATATGCTGATAGTTCTGAATTCAGGCCTATCGCCTTAATTTTTTCTTTACATGTCTTTATGTGTCTGGCCTGCTACCATCTTCTTCAAATAACTGTTCTGTGCTACTGACAGAAGCTCTGACGGACTTTCAATCCCTTTTATAGTTGAGAAATGGCAGCTAGGCAAAATGGAGGAATGGTAGAAGCTGTAAATGCTGAATCAAAAATGTACTAGCACCTGGGGCCAGCCCGGCAGTGCAGCGGTTAAGTTTGCACATTCCGCTTCAGCTGCCCGGGGGTTCATCGGTTCGGATCCCGGGTGCAGACACGGCACCGCTTGGCATGCCATGCTGTGGTAGGCGTCCCACATATAAAGTAGAGGAAGATGGGCACGGATGTTAGCTTAGGGCCAGTCTACCTCAGCAAAAAGAGGAGGATTAGCAGCAGATGTTAGCTCAGGGCTAATCTGCCTCAAAAAAAAAAATGTACTAGCACCTAAGAATTCTAGATAATTTGGCTTTAAATCTATACTTTCAAGTTTTTGTAAGTTCTTTGTTCAGCTACCTACACAAGTTATTTTTAAATTGTTTACTCAATCATTACAGTTTCAACTTTAATTTTTTTTTCAATTTCCAAACCATGGTGAGTAAATATAGTTTTTATTTATAATAGGGTTAAGTAAATTTATTTGATATATACTTGTATGTAAACAATATCATTGCACTAAAACTAATACACTGCCGTATAAATATCCACTGGTTCTCAGGAAAGATACACGTGTACACCCTAATTCTGGGCTTCTCCAAACTTTATGATGGCATCATGGGTTTGCCCCTCTGTGAAGTGTATGTGCTTTCTTGGATCAAATCTCCAAGTTCCTATTAACTCAATAATGAACTTCATCAAACTGGATTCTTGTTGTGTGTTTTTAAAAAGATAGTGATTAGATATATAAATAGATATAATTTTTTTTAAGTTTTTTTTTTTTAAAGATTTTATTTTTTCCTTTTTCTCCCCAAAGCCCCCCAGTACATAGTTGTGTATTCTTCGTTGTGGGTTCTTCTAGTTGTGGCATGTGGGACGCTGCCTCAGCGTGGTCTGATGAGCAGTGTCATGTCCGCGCCCAGGATTCGAACTAAGGAAACACTGGGCCGCCTGCTGCGGAGTGCGCGAACTTAACCACTCGGCCACGGGGGCAGCCCCTAAATAGATATAATTTTATGTGGTAATACATTTTCAGTGTTTTTCATATTTTTTTACATATTCTTTTTATTTTCCTAAATTCTCTATATCCTCACTATAATGCTTTCTCAGAGTCTATGACCCCAAACTATCTTTGATGTAAATGTGTAAAAACTTCTTTTATTACTTCAGTCATAAGCCACCTAGATAATATTATCTCTGATATAGTTTCTATCCACAATTTGTCATGTACTAGGCACTTTTTATTCATAATCATTGATCCTTAGACAAGCCCTGTGAGATATTATCCCCATTTTACAAATGAGGAAACTGAAGGGCAGGGAAATTACATGACTTGCCCAAGGGCACCAGGCCTGTGGATTACAAATTAAGTGCTCTTTCCAGTAAGCAACTGTGGATATCATTTAATTCCATTCAAAAAAATTATTGAGCAACTGCTACATGGAACACATGATGCTAACACATTTTTTTATAAGACAATTTATTTTACAAAATTGGATCACTAAAAATTCTTTAAAATATAGAAAGTACTATAAAAACCTAAATGTGACAAGATTTAAAATTTCACTTATAATCTTGATATATATTATCACACAATAAAATGAACACATTTCACAGCAAAAAAAGGATTTAGCAGCTAGAAAGTATAAACAGTTGATGCTACAAAGTCATTATCTATCCCATTTTAAGAACATATTACAATACACAAACCTGTAAAGGGACCCCCTATTGGTAATCAGTGGGATCATTTGAATTTGCAATATTCTTCATCTTTAGGGAATTAATAATCTCCTACCTCATTTTTTTTCCAACAACATTCTCTTACCACTTTTGTAGTGTCCTCATTTTGAAAGCACTTGGATAAACAGTTTAAAAACTGTAATTTTCTTTGTAGGTGCAGTATTAAATTGCAATATCAACTCAAGCACCAAAGAACTACAGTGCTACCCTGAGGACAAAAGGCATTTTAGATGTCTTAAATATATTAAGAAGTCTTTTCTTTAAATCAAGTAAAGTCATCTCATTCCTTTTTTTTCCTAACCGTGATTTAATCCTGTTTTACACAACAAATGCAATATCATTTCACTCACTGTGCATTATACAATAAGAAACAAAAGAGAAGATTTTGAGGATATCCTTAACTTTCCATTCTAAGGGACACAGGTAGGTGAGCAGATGGTTCTCAGAGCTCTCAGTCACAACTATTTCCCCTTCAGAAATTCCTAAACGATGATGCATTCTGATCTGAAGGGTACTGTTGATATGCCTACCATATGCCTCTAGTAAATCAAAATGAAAATGAGATCACTCATGAGGCTTTTTGAATGAAATTTCCCTTTAAAATAGTGGGCCCTTCCCTTCAGGGGCCATCCTGGTAACATACACCGATGTTGCTAGCTCTGTTTTTGGCACACCAGTTGATTCTTTCCAAAATTTCTGCCTACTACCTATGTTTACAAACTCCTCCTTTTCAAATAAGGCCCAGTCTTATATTCCTTTATTCAAGATAACAAGTTCCTACCATTTACCAAGACTATCTTTTTGTTCTTGTTAAGGTTTCATTGGTCTATTTTAAAATTTAAATCAGATATTAATAAAATTTATTAAATGCTCAAGGGGATGCAAAAGAAATAGCATAATGGATACTAACGTAATGCCACATGCTATGAAAGATTACATTTTGGCTCTTTTCAACTTTTTTTTTTTTGGTAAATACTAGAATAAGTTTTTTCAAGTAATAATAATAATCCTAAATCCCATCTATCACTATGTGTCAAGTCTTAACATTCCTGTGCCTGGCCAGTATTTCATGCTGAGCGTCTATGCTGTTGTTTATAAGTATTCAGTTTACATAGAGCCTTCTCTGCACCAGATACTGAATAAGGCTAGGTTACTAGTTTGAGGGAGCTCATATTTTAGCAATATAAAAGAGCAAATGCGGAAATAGAGCATTTCAATAGAAAGTGTTTCAATGCTTCTACAGTGGTGTCAATGCAATTGATAGAGATAGCACACAATGCGACTGGGAATACAGAGAAGCACTTGGTCTAGCGAGGTGAGGAAGATCAGGAAAGACACTCAGCACAGTTATTTGGTGAATTTGAATCGGAAGCAGTCACTGCCTTAGAGATTTGAGATCTAACTGGGTTGACAGATATATAGGAATTAAATAGTGACAGAATACGTTGACCTGGCTATGTATTTTTTTTTGAAAAATTTCCTCTAGCTCATGACTAGGTTTTCTTTTTTTCTCTCTAAATGCTTATCTTCTTTTTATACCCTAAATTTCTATTTAGTTCAAGAGATATTTCACAATTCCAAAGAAGAATTATGTTTATTATGAGCCTCATATACAATGTATCATGTGATGAAATTAATGGAGTTCCAAAACAGATCATTTCTTCTTTTTGCCCTGTGCTGCAAGTAGGCAGATAACCTGTGCTAGAATTGATGTAATTGCTGCTTGATAGCATTCAATTGGATGGTGCCTCACAGATAATCTCTAAATAGAACAATTGGTTCCAGTTTGCTGCTTGAAAAGCAGTTGTAAAAGAAGAGTACAGATAAATGATGGGTACCCCATTAAGCAAAAATCAGCCGCAGAGGACTCTGATCCTAGCACGTCTACCACCTCCCTGGGTAGTTGGATCATCTCTTCATAAACTGTTAAAGCTTTTGTCATTTGAGTGTCTACCAAATAGTTTACTTATTCCATATTAAACTGTAAATTTCCCAAGGATAGAGGGTTGTTTTTATATTTTGTAACTCCAGAGTATCTACTGAAAAATTCCACAGAGAGTAAAATCACGGGATAGAAATGTTTCATTGTCCAGAAGGTGCTTATTCCATATTAATGGAATTTGTTGTTCATAACTTAAATTTTCTCCAGATAATTTCTCTCTATCAATCCACATTTTAAAATTTAAACTGTTTTTTTGGAATTATTTCTAAAATGTACTAAACACAGTGCTGTTTAAAAAACAGTTCTGGTATATAATCCACCACTATGATCCTTCTCCAACAACAGAATTATTTATTTAGATCTAATGAATTAGTGGTTCAATGTTTAATTTTTAAAACATAGATTATTAGCATTTTGGTAAATAAAATGTAAAATCTACTTATGAGGTTTTCATTATGTAAACTATCTGGTTTCTTAATAGGAGGTCTATAATTTTTCATAAAGGGAAACAGAAAGGAAATACTCACAAAAACATACTTTGGCCAATAACAATCCATGTCTCTGATTTTCTTTTTAGTAATAATTGATAGTAGGATGTACCATTTGGCAGTTCAACCACTATTTCACCAACAGAAACATTCCTTCTTCCCCTCTCTCCCAGACCCAGGAGAAATTGAAATAAATATCCTACTAGAGCTATCCCTTTAGACACAGTATTGGAAGAGCAAATGCTATCTCAGCCGCTCCTCCATCTTTCCCCTCTTCTGGTTTACTCCCCAGGATGGTAACAGGAATGGGCTGGTTGCATATCAACCTCAGGAGCAGTAGGAAGGAAATGTGCACAGATTTAAAAGTAGCTAGGAAAAATACAACTCAATTATATAAGGAGGTAGTAAATGTATATAAATCAAGACATTTTATTATTTGACTCCAACAGTTAATCTCATCAACACATAACTTTTGTTTCATCTGGAGAATTGAAGTCTGTTAAAAAACAGATTCCAAAATGCTGTTTTCTGGCTTGCATAATTTCAAGAACGCAATCTCTTCTTTCTTATACATGCCTGCCCCCTCTGCCAACTGCGGCTCCTACATGACAGGAACCATGTCTCACTTTTTTGTATCCTCAGGGCCTGGCTTACATTGCATCATCTATAAATGTTTGTCAAAATGAAAGAGGAGATATGGAAAACTTGCATTGGGAATGTTTTTAGATAGTATATTTTAGTCCAAAGAGGGTTCTGAAGGCTGACACATAAGTTCAAACCTTGGACAAGTTATTAGATTGAGCCTCACAACAATAGTAAGAGCTACCATTTATTAAATGACTACTATAGTATCTACTTTATATACATTATCTCATTTAATCTTCGTAACAAGAAATAATCACTCAAATGAACTTAAAAGCAAATTTCATGCACTTTTTAAAATTTTACTTTATTCTTTTGGGAAAAATCACAAATAATTCCTTTGAAAATCTTCACAACAACCCCTTGAAGTAAGGTACTATTTTTATCTCCTTTTACATATAAGAAAGCCAAGACTCAGAGAGGAGTGATTTAACCAGTCATACAGCTAGTCAGTGGTTCAGCTTACTCCATCCAACTACCTGACTCCAAAGTCCACGTTCTCTCCAACAGGCCAATTTACTTTTCCAAGGCCTACAAAATGGGGATAATAATATCTACCACCCAGCATTGTTGTAAAGTTTACTTTTAAAAAAACATGTGCAAACACAATGGCTACCCACAGAGTAAATATTCTGTATGTTCTAGCTTTCTTCCTTCATCACCCAACTGATCTCCTTGCTTTGAGGATCTTTAATACCTAACAAATACCTACCATTTATATTTTATATAGAGAGAGTAAATACATATATATACATATATCCCTTGACTTAAATCCACATTCTTACCTTCTATTTATTAGATCTCACATACATACACATAAATATAACTTTATGCATGGGGATAAGGTGTGTACATCAGCTAAACTAATTCCCAGTTAGTTTAAACTCTCCGTTACTCTATATCTCTAGCACTCTATTCACATGTACCATCCATAACATCTTAGTTCCTTGAGTTAATCTTTTAATTATTGCCTGAGAGGAAGACTGAAGACAGACGTTAGCTCAGGGCAAATCTTCCTCAGCAAGGAAAAAAAAAAGAGAGAGAGAGAAAAGAAAATGAAACCAGAAGGAACATGAGAGCAAGTAAACATAACTGATAATGCCTTAAGAGAAATAGAAAGTGAAAAGGAGGAAAACTCTAAAACCAAAAAGAAATGAAGAAAGAGATCATAAAGACATGAGATAAAGTAACATATACAGCCAATCCTCCTCTATTTTTTGCTTGAGAAAGATTAGCCCTGAGCCAACATCTGTGCCAATCTTCCTCCACTTTGTATGTGGGGTACCTCCACAGCATGGCTGATAAGTAGAGTAAGTCCACACCCGGAATCCAAACCCACAAATCCTGGGTCACCAAAGCAGAGCAGATGGAACTTGAACCACTCGGCCATGGGGCTGGCCCCAATGAGTAAAATATTTTTAAGACACTTAATGAAAAAAAAGAGCTAATAATTTCCTATCTAGTCAAAATGACTTTCAAATATAAAGAATTCAAACTGTTGCAGACACACAAAAACTCAGGGTGTGTTTCCTTGAACTCTTCTTGAGGAAATTACTAGAAAATAAACTTTAGACAAAGGAGGCCAACTGAGTTTTAGCGCAACAGTATCTTCCACTCTACACACTCTTCAACAATGTAACCTTGACCCTCCCCCACTGAAGTGAAAACAGAGTTCCTTGAATCTGGGCTGGCCTTCTGACTCACCATAATCGACAGAAAGGAGTGGAAGTCATGCTGTGAGACTCCTGAGGCTAAGTTATAAAGGGCCATGCAGTTTCTACCTGGTTTCATTGAATGTTTGTTCTTGGGGATGGTACCCACCACGTAAGAGGTATGACTAAACCAAAAACTACCATGCAAAAGAAACTACACAAAAGGCAATGAGGATAACAGTCCCAGCTGAATTAAACCTTTTAGCCAACCCCAACCAAGCATAAGACATGGGAGTCTTGGATCTTCCAGATCACCCTACCCACCAGCTGAATAACTGTAGGCAACACCAGAAGCAGCAGAAGAGGAGTACCTGAGCTCTGCCCGAATGCCTGAAATGCAGAATTGATGAGATATATAGAAACTGTTGTTGTGTTAAACCACTGTGTTATTTTATTGTGATAAAAAAAAATTTACCATCTTAACCATTTTTAAGTGTACGGTACAGTAGTGTTAATTTTATGCACACTATTGTGCAAGAGATCTCTAGAATTTTTTCATCTTGAAAAACTAGAACTCTATCCATTGAATTACAACTCCCCTTTTCCCCTTCCTCAAGCACCTGGCAACCACTATTCTACTTTCTAAGAGTTTAACTACTTTAGATTCCTCATATAAGTGAAATCACACAGTATTTGTGTGTGTGTGTGTGTGTGTGACTGGATTACTTCATTTAGCATAATGTCCTCAAGATTCATCCATATTGTAGCAAATGACAGGATTCCCTTATTTTTTTAAGGCTGAATAATATTTCATTGCCTGTATATACCATATTTTCTCTTGTCCATTCATCTAATGTTGATGGACATTTAGGTTGCTTCCACCTCTTGACTATTGTGAATAATGCTGCAATGAACATGAGTGTGCAAATGTCTCTTCAAAACTCTGCTTTCTATTCTTTTGTATATATATACTCAAAGTTAGATTGCTGGATCATATTCTATTTTTAGTTTTTTGAGGACTCTCCATACTGTTTGCCACAGCAGTGGCACCATTTTACATTCCCACCAACAGTTCATTAGGTTTCCAACCTCTCCATATCCTCACCAACATTTGCTATTTTCTATTTTTTTGATAACGGCCATCCTAATGTGCCTGAGGTGATATCTCACTGTGGTTTTGATTTGCATTTCTCTAATAGCAGTGATGTTACGCATCTTTTCATATGCTTGTTGGCCATTTGTATATCTTCATTGGGGAAATGTCTATTCAAGTCCTTTCCCCATTTATAAATTGGATTGCTTGTATTTTTGTTGTCAAGTTAAAGGAGCTCACTATATATTCTAGATACTAATTTCTCATCAGATATCTGGTTTGAAAACATCTTCTCCCATTCTGTAGATTGCTTTTTCACTCTGTCGATTGTTTTCTTTGCTGCACATAAGTCTTTAAGTTTGACATAGTCCCATTTGTCTATTTTTGCTTTTGTTGCCTATGCTTTTGGGGTTATATTCAAAAAAATCATTGCTAAATCCAACCTACTGAAGCTTTTCCTCAATGTATTCTTCCAGGAGTTTTATAGTTTTAGGTCTCACATTTAGGTCTTTAATCCATTTGGAGTTACTTTTTGTATATGGGGTAAGGCAAGGGTCAACTTCATTCTTTTGCATGTGGATATCCAGTTTTCCCAAAAGCATTTGTTGAAGAGACTATCTTTTTCCCACTGTGTAGCCTTGGCCCCTTTGTCAATGATCATTTGACCATATATGTGAGAGTTTATTTCTGGATTCTCTATTCTGTTCCATTTATCAGTATATCTGACTTTATGCTAGTACCATACAGTTTTGATTACTATAGCTTTTAAAATGCTTCAAAATTAGAACATGTGAGACATTTCCTCAAGGCTGTTTTGGCTATTTGGGGTCCTCTGAGATTTCATATGAATTTTACAATGTTTTTCCTATTTTTGCAAAAAATGTCATTGGAATTTTGATAGGGACTGCACTGAATTTGTAGAACCCTTTGAATATTTGTGGGTTTTTGAGGAAGATGGGCCCTGAGCTAACATCCATGCCCATCTTCCTCTATTTTATATGTGGGACGCCTACCACACCATGGCTTGACAAGCGGTGCGTAGGTCCACACTCAGGATCCAAACTGGCAAACCCCAGGCTGCTGGAGTGGAACACGTGAACCTAACCACTGTGCAACCAGGCCAGCTCCAACACTTTGAATATTTCAACAATATTAATTCTTCCAATCCATGAACACGAGATGTCTTCCCAATTGTGTCTTTTAAAATTTCTTTCAGCAACATTTTGTAGTTTTCAGTGTACAAGTCTTTCTCCTCCTACTTAAGTTTATTCCTGATTATTTTATTCTCTTCAATTAGATTTTAAATGGAATTATTTTCTTAATTTCCATTTCAGATTGTTCATTGTTAGTGTATAGAAATGCAAATGATTTTTGCATGTTGGTTTTGTATCTTGCAAGTTTGCTGAATTTATTAGTTCTAATAGATTTTTTGTGGAATCCTTAGGGTTTTCTACATATAAGATCATATCATCTATGAACAGAGATAATTTTACTTCTTCCTTTCTGATTTGGATGCCTTTTATTCCTTTTTCTTGCCTGATTGCTCTGACTAGGACTTCCAGTACTATGTCAAATAGAAATGGCAAGAGTGTTGTTCCTAATCTTAGAAGGAAAGGTCTCAGTTTTTCACCATTGAGTATAATGTTAGCTGTGGGCTTTTCATTTTCAGGCTTTATTATGTGCAGGTACTTTCCTTCTATTCCTAGTTTGTTGAGTGCTTTTATCATGAAAGCCTGTCAAATACTTTTTCTGCATCAATTGAGATGATCATGTGGTTTTTGCCCTTCATTCTGTTAATGTGGTATATTACACTGATTTATTTCTGTGTCTTGAACCATCCTTGAACTCCAGGAATAAATCTTGCTTATTCATGACGTATAATCCTTTTAATGCACTGTTGAATTTGGTTTGCTAGTAATTTGTTAAGAATTTTTGTATTAATATTCAGCAGGATATTAGTCTGTAGTTTTCCTGTCTTGTAGTATCTTTCTTCTGATTTGGGTATCAGGCCTCAAAGAATGAGTTTGGAAGTATTCCCTCCTCTTCAATTTTTTGGAAGAGTTTGACAAAAATTGGTGTTAATCCACTGTGCTTAAAAAAGACACTTGTTATGATTTCAATTTTTTAAAATTTGTTAAGACTTGTTTTGTGACCTAACATGTGATCTATCCTGGAGAATGTTCTGTGTGTGCATGAGAAGAATGTGCATTCCATTGTTATTAGATGGAGTGTTCTACAGGTCCAATTGGTCTATAGTGTTGTTCAAGTCCTTTGTTTCCTTATTGATATTCTGCCATTGATCTATGCCTTACTGAAAAATGAGGTATTGAAATCTACTGTTATTGTGTTACTGTCTATTTCTCCATTAGGTTCTGTCAATATTTGCTTCATATATTTGGGTGTTCTGCTGTTAGATGCATATGTATTTATAATTGCTATATCTTTCTGATGAACTGACCCTCTTCTCATTATATAATGTCCATCTTTGCCTTTTGTGACAGTTTTTGACTTAAAGTCTACTTTGTCTGGTATAAGTATAGCCATTCCTGCTCTCTTTTGATTAGCATGTGCAAGGAATATCTTTTTCCATCCTTTCACTTTCAGCCTATGTATATCCTCATATCTAAAGTGAGTCTCCAGTAGATGGCTATATAGTTGAATCTTATTTTTGTAATCCATTCAGCTACTCTATGTCTGTGGATTGGGAAGTTTAATCCATTTACATTTAAAGTAATTACTGGTAAGGAAGGCATATACTAGTGTCATTTTGTTAACTGTTCTCTGTATGTCTTGAAGTTATTTAGTCCCTCTTTTCCTCTCTTGCTGCCTTCCTTTGTGTTTCGTTGATCCTTGGTGATGTGCTTTGAATCATTTCTCATTTTCTTTTGTGCATCTTCTTAGGTATTTTCTTTGTGGTTACCATGGGGATTACATAAAACATAACATAAACATACATTACATAAAACATCTTATAACAGTCTATTTTAAACTGATAACTTCTCTCACAAACTCTTCTCCTCCTTCACATTCCCTTACTTTATGTTACCGATGTCACAAATTACGTCTTTTTATATTTTGTCTTTAACAAAGTTTTATAGTTATTTTTAATGCTTTTATCAATTTCATACTTGAATTAAAAGTGATTTACATACTCCACTACTGTATTACAGGATTCTAGATTTGTCTAAATATTTACCTTTATCAGAAAGATTTAAACCTTCATATGCTTTTGTGTTGCAGTCTAGTGTCCTTTCATTTCAACTTGCAGGACTCCCTTTGGCAATTCTTGCAAGGCAGGTCTAGTGGTGAAAAACAACCTCAGCTTTTGTTTATTTCTATCATTTTTGAAGAACAGTTTTGCCAGAGACAGTATTCTTGGTTGACAATTTTTTTTTCTTTCAGCACTTTGAATATATGATCCTACTCTCTTCTGGCTTGTAAGGCTTCTGCTGAGAAATCTACTAATAATCTTATGAGAGCTCCCTTGTACATGACAAGTCACTTTTTCTCTTGCTTCTTTCAAGATTCTATGTCTTTGACTTTTGACAGTTTGATTATAATTGTCTCAGTGTCAACCTCTTGGAGTTCATCTTAGTTGGAGCAGTTTAAGCTTCTTGAATTTAGGTGTCCATTTTCTTCCTAAGATTTGGGACGTTTTCAGCAATTATTTCTTCAAATAAGCTCTCTGCCCCAGTCTCTCTCTCTCTTCTCCTTCTGGGACTCCCATAATGCGGATATTGGTCTACTAGATGGTGTTTCATATGTCCCTCAGGCTTTCTTCACTTCTCTTCATTCTTTTTTCTTTTTGTTTCTCTGACTTGGTAATTTCAAATGACCTATCTTTGAGTTCACTGATTCTTTCTTCTGCTTGATAAAGTTTGCTCTTGATCCCCCTCTAGTGAAATTCTCAATTCAGTTATTGTATTCTTCAGCTTCAGAATTTCTGTTTGGTTCTTTTTTATAGTTTCTATCTCTTTGTTGGTATTCTCATTGTGTTCATGCATTGTTTTCCTGATTTCACCTAGTTGTCTATCTGTGCTCTCTTGTAGCACACTAGACTTCTTTAAGACAATTATTTTTAACTCTTTGTCAGGTAATTCATAGATCTCCATTTCTTTAGAGTCAATTTCTGGAGATTTATTTTGTTCCTTTGATTTGGGCCATGTGGGCCATGTTTCCCTGTTTCTTCCTGTGCTTTGCTAATTTTTGTTGTGATTTATGCATTTGAAAAAACAGCTACCTCTCTCAGTTTTTAACACTAGCTTTGTACAGGGAAGTTCATCATCTATCAGCCCAGCTAGAGATTCTGGGGGCCTCTGAAATCTTTTATGGGGAAATGTCTTCTCTGGGCTTGTGCATATAATTCCCCAATTAGAGTGGTTGTCAGTTTTCTTCAGTAGCTTGTAGTCTCTTGCTCCCTCTGGTGTCTGTCTGTGGTACTTCAGGGTCTCTGGCACTGCAAAAGCCACTAAGCTCTCTTTTGTACTCTGTGGCTCCCAGGCATCCAAGGCATGCCAACACATTCAGCACTTAGAGCCAGGTAAAACAGAAACTAGTGATTGAGGCAACTCCCCTAAAAAGCCAGAACTTGGATGTACATTCCACACTTCTCTTTCTCTCCAAAGGGAGAAGCCACAAGTTGGGCTCTTCCTCCTGACCATGGTCTATGTTGGCTTGGAGGAGGGGATGACATGGTTGAAATGAAACAGCTTTTCTTACCCATTTCAACATGGCTGTTCTTGGCTTTGAATTTGCCTGCAGTACTGCAACTTCCTACCTGGTTTCTGAAGTTCTCATAAAGGCTTTTTGGACAGTATATTATGTTAAATCAGTGTCGCCCAAGGTCTAGGCCTTCCTATGCCACTATCTTGCTGATGTCACTCAAAGCCATTAAGTTCTGAAGTAGTTTATTATGCAAATCCAGGAACTAAAATAACAACTCAAATGACTGGAAAGACATGACATAGAGACTGGTGGCATTGATCAAGGACGTGATATTACAATAAGACTTTCAACCAGACATTGTGCGCTTCCTGGCATAGGAGAATAACACCGCCTATCAAGCAGCCTAGAAAGAAAGAAAGAAAAGTTTGGAAAAAAAGAAACAGAGAGAGAGAGAGAAAGAAAGAGGTTTGTGGTACTGCAGGCTTTGATCCAGCAACAATTTGTGTGTATGTGTGTGTGTATTCACTGCAATTTTCTTTGCAACACCAAAAATAAAAGGAAGAAAGGAATTTAGGTCTATTATTAGGAGGCCAACTAAAGAATGATAAATCCAAACAACAGAATGTTAAGTCATTAAAAATAATAATGATGTTCATATAATGTTCATTGCCATGAAAAATATCCAAGACCTATTATTAGGTGAAAAAATGCAGGTAACCCAATAATATGCAAAATATAAACTCATTCATTTAAAATATACATAAGTGCCTAAATATACATACAGAGTTATATGAAAGGATAATTACCAAAACGTTAACAGAGAATTAATAGCTTTAAATGATAGGAATATTAATTATTTTGAGTGATGAGAATATGATTTATTTTTATTATTTATCCTTTACTGTTCAAAACTCAACATGAGTGTGTATGTATATATTTTTTTAATGTTTTTGTTTTATTTTTATCTTCTAAAAGAAACCTTGGAATATGAGAAACCCTCCATTCACTCAATCATTTAATACCAATTTGAAACTTATAAAACAATATTATTGTCTTCTCCAAAGACACAGCAAGAAAGGAAACAAAATAGGAAGTGGAGATATGCAAGCCTCTGCTATTCCATTTTATTCCAAACATTATGGAAGCCAGATTACATTCTACCTATTATAAGTAAACTCACTTTCAGAAGAAAACTGCTCATATTTTGAAAATGAATTAACCCTTTCAGAACACAAGAGTAGGAGGTATTCTGAAAGGATATAATATGAGCTCATTCTGATGTGATCACTTAGTGACGTGATCCACTAAGAAATCTCACATACCTAGGGTAGACAGGGTATGGAACTAAGCAAGGCCATGGAATTCTGGGTCTCCCCTCACCTCATCATTAGGAGCTAATCATATTGCCATTCTAACTGGTGCTGGATTATACACACAAGGCACATACTTAGGGCACCAGCAAAGCAGAAGTAGCAAAAGAAATTTTTAAAAGAATTTGATACAGAATATTACTTTGCCTATAAGCATATAATACTCATTTACATCCATTCATTCAACAAATATTTGTTGGGCACCCTCCATAGCCCAGGTTCAGCACTAAGTGCAAGGATAGAGATGAACAAGATAGACACATTCCCTGCCATGCTAGAACTTGCATTTTAATATAGCAACACAAGTTCAGCTAAACAAATTTCTTCAGGTTGCCACAGAGTAATAGTGACTAAGAACACTGACTCTGGACCCAAACTGTCTAGGTTTTAATCCCACCTCACCTATTTATTAGCCATGTAATTTTGGGCAAGCTATTCAACGTTTTTTCCCTCAGTTTCCTCACCTGGAAATAATAATAATACCTCCTCTTAGACTTTTTAAAATAAGTTAATAAATGAGTAAAATGCTTAGAAGACATATATATACAAGCACTCAGAAAAAAATTCATACATATAGAATTTTATTAGGTTTTTTATAGAGATATCAGTCTGGATTACAAGGTACACGAAAGCACTTAATTTTTCTTTAACAAAAATGTACTTATTTTCTTTACATTCAAAAATTTTTGAGACAGTCTGGAAACCTGGGGTTGAAAAAACAGCATATTTGATATCTCAGTCTATTTGGCAGAAACATGGTCAGAGTAGACTCCCAGATAAAAAAGGCTCCCCTTAAGAACCTATCACTCTCTGAAATTATGTCTTTACTTGTTTATTGTGCTTCCTCTGTTAAAAAAAAAAAAACAAGTAAGCTCCAAGAGGACAACCACACCACAAGTGCCGAAGACAATGCGTGAAATAATGAGTGCTCAATAAATATTTTTAAATGAATGAACAAAAAGAGTTCCCACATCACAAAAATGTGAACTTAACAGAATTTGAAGTAAATGTTTTTGACAAGTTTGCAATGCAAATATCCTCAAGCAAAAAGTATAGAACTTTAAATATTATATATGAAAATAATCATTAGTCAAAACCAGGACTGCTCTCCAGTTGCAGTATATTTAGACAGAAAAAGGGAAGAGTAAAAGGAATAGGGTAGTGTAAGTGAGTAAAAGACCCCCCTTCTTTATAATACTAGAGTCCTCTTAGCATTTGTGCTCCATAAAAGTAAGCAATGTCTCTGGATTCTTTCCATTCTGGTGTCATTCATTTTAATTTTTGCTATGAAACAAATTACTTCATTTTCTCTTCTTTGAGAGAAACAGAAATGATCAAGTTCTCTGTCATTTTGGTCATAGTGTTAATTTACATCTATTTCAAAGCTCACACCTTAAAAGAATCCTGATTTATCACAGGCAGGAAAGTTTTAATGTTTGAAGCAAATCACTAAAAAAGATTCACAATTTTTTTAAAAACTTTTTTACATTTCATAGTCCCAAGATCCTCATTATCTAACCTGCATAACTGTGCCTACAGTTTAATTCCAAAGAAATAACACAGAAAATCTTTCAATTATACTCTTCTTTTGAAACAAGTTATTTACATTTTTATGGAAATTATTTGCTGTGATTCAAGATCAACAACATAATGGAAGCAATCAGAGCTCACTTTTTTCCCCTCTTACATTATCTATAGCTGGAAAAATGAGAAGCTTTGATTATGCAAATTAAAACAGAATCTATTACCTTCCTCCTGATCTATGTCCTGATCACAGAGGGTTTTTAAGCAATGTTAGTTTCGCACATTAGAAATCACAGTCAGTTAACTACTACTGCTAACCGATGGGCTATATTTGCAGACTCTATCAGTTTGACCTAGCTTCCAGAGCTTAATGGTCCTCCAGGCTAAAAGAGAAAGCTGATCCATCAGGCTTGCATTAGCATAGAATCACACTCAAAGCTCATTGATGTGTGTTCAGCATAACTACCATCCCAGAACCCAGCTCAGTCCATTATTTTCATTTTATCTCAAGTCATTTGTATGGTTGTCTGCCCCAGTTAGAGCTCCAGCAAGACTGGTACTTAAATGAATTTGTGAGAAAGGAGACAAATGCCCCCTGAACTTTCAGCACTTTGCTATCAAGGCTTGCTAACATAAAATATACTAGTACTCTTAGGTCCACTTAGTGAGCAGATCAAGAATAGCCTATTGCAGGAAAAAAAAAAAGTCACTTAGTAACCTATTAGCCAACAAGGAGTGTGATGATTAAATTCTTTTTTTAACTGTAATTTTAAAGTACTGCTCTGATTTCTGCTGAAAGCTATTTATAAAAAATAAATTTCATAACAGCTACGTCTTTGCTGTTTAAATACCTTTCTCTTTTAAAATACAGAACACACACTAAAATAAATGTTCCCAATAATAATACATTTCATCCCCTAGGGAAATGTTACATTTAATGGTAACAAGAAAAACAACAATCTATAACAACCAGGCATTTAAGGTGCACAAAACCCCATAATAAGAAGGGATTTAATGTGTGCATAAACCCTGTTAACGGGTTTGTATATAATCAGGCATTTGAGGTACACATAAAATCACTTTAATTGTAAATCTTTAAAATGAAAATAAAGTGCTTCTGCAGCTGTTTTGAATATACAATAAATATTGAAATTTTAAAGCTGGTCTTCAAAAATATTTTTTATGAATTTACATAGTGCTTACAGCTATAATTCTGAGGGGATCTGTAAAGGGCACTATTCCCAAATCTTTTTTGTTTGTTTGTTTTTTAGAAGAAATCTAAGGACTACAAAGGTGAAATGACCAGCCCAGATCCCACAGTGAGTTAGTGTAACTAAAAGTCAAAAAGTTGGTGTTTTTGTTTATCTGTCACTTAAAATTCAGAGATTTTTTTTTCTCACTATTTGTCTTAATGTTATACTTGGGAAGTTAAATCTAATCTGAAAGTCTTTGTACCCCCATTAGTCTTCTTCTTTATGTCCACCACTATGGCCTTTGGAAACCCTATATAACTCCAACTGGGTTGAAAAGAAAGAGAACAAACATTCTAAATAATTTAATCTATCAAATATTGCTATAGATGTCTTCATCTACAATCTCCTTTCATCCATTTCTCTCATCTCCCTCAGAGAGAGATTACAGAATAGAAAGTTAACTTTGTTAACTGTTAAAGCACTACACAAACGCTGGTTGTTAGGTGAAAAAAAATTCGGACATTTGCAAGATGAACATCTAAAAATTTTTTTCTAAACGCTGTTTTCAATTATAAGAAACACAGTAAGACTAAACACCACAATCTGCAGAGAGTAGACCTTTTCATCTTAAATATAATGGTGAACTGGCAAAGAAAAAAGCTAACATTTATTGAGTATCCTACTTTGTGTCAGACATTATTTCACTTACATTATCTAATTTAATCCTCTGAAAGATACCACAAGGTTTGGTTTGATTACTTCCAATTTACTGAGTCTCAGGAGGTGACTCAGGCACTGGTTAAAAGTCACAAAGCTATTAGGTCCTCATGCTAGTCTCCAAATTCAGATAATTCTGACTCCAAAACTGGGCATGCTCCTTTTTATACCCTTGTGCATGCTGCTCCACGCTTTCAAGGGAATCTTGGGTTCACTGTTAGTTTCCAGAGAGACCATGTTATCTTTCAGCAAGTCACAGAGGAACTAGCTGTCTCAACTTTGTAAAATCTGCAATTTCTGTCTTGAGAAGAGAATTTTCAAGAGGAAAACAATTACTGAGACTTTCTAATCCATCTCTGTTTCCTCTCCTTATTTATCTCTATTTTCAAAGATTCTTATATACTGGGCACTGCTAAGAAATATGACTTAAAGCAAGTTGGTACTTTCAGAAAGAGCTCTTGTCCTTCCTTAAGTTTTCATCTCTTGGTCTTCCAGAAAGAGATAAACTTACAAAAGGAAAGTCATCTCCATGTTTTAAGTATCCCAAAATACATCCAACCATATATGTTTTTGTTTGTATGCAGAAAATGCAGTTTGTTTGTACCCTGGAAGGATACAAAAGAAACTGGTCATTGCAGTTGCTTCCAGGGAGAGGAACTAAGTTGATGAAGGCCAGGGATGGGAAGGAGACTTTTCATAGTATACACTCTTTCGGACATCTTGAACTTGGAATTATACGAGTGTACTACCTTCTCAAAACACTCACACATACATACAAACATAAATTCTACTCAACCGTCTTTATGATGAATGCTGATCAATGCGAACATTAGCTGCAACCTAAGCAATAATTGTCTTATGAATTCTATACTTCCCTAATCATTTTAAATAGAATCTATTTTAATAAAACAGCATAGAAGCCTGCTTGAATGAGTTAGAGTTAGTATCCCAGACACTAGCTCTGTATAAAACAAACTTGGGCTGGAGAAAGACGAGTCGTAAAATAGGAAAATAGGATAACTGATTACTGATTTCCCAGAAAAGAGTTGGGGGGGGGGGGGGGGGGGGGGGCATTTCACCTGAGGACTTCTGCTCCAATAATAGTCAAGATCATGAAAGTAAGGATAGGGAGGCTGCGTCAGCCAAAATATTTTTTCTTATGAGCCTGATCTCCCCAAACATATTTACCACTAAAGCAAAAAAGGGGTAGAGTTATTGGAAGTGATTTCTTTCATTTCCCTGGTTGCTTTCCCCCAAAAGAGGGAGGGATGACATGCAGAAAAGGTAAACTTGGCTGTTAAATCTTTTTATTCTAAGGTCTTCTTGCTTCTTCTTTCACAAGAATGTACAAATTTATGTAATAAATTTGAGAATTACAGGGTAAAATGGCTTGATGGTCTCTCAAGAAAGATCTAAATATTCTTCTATAGCAAATAAAGAATTAAATATCAACTGATAACCTATCCTTTATAATTATATAGATTCTGTTATTTCTCTTAGTAAAGGACTAGAATGTTTCCCAACCCTATAGTCAGGATGCTTCTAATTATATCTAAGCTAAAAGTCTTCTACTTAATTTAATTACACACTCCTGAAAATAATGAACACTTATTTTCATATACACACAGAAACATAAATAAATATCCTTTCACTCAAGTTGTATTTATCAAGTGTCTAATTTGTACCAACAATATATTAGGATTCGTTGTTGATGTGACTTTCATTGAACAAATATTTGAATTATACGACACACAATTCAGTTTACAAGAGAGGCAGCATATAACATGTCCTCTACTCTCAAGTAGTTTACTAAAAGGGTAGAAGCCATGATTTCCATATTTTATAAACCACCTTATGCTACTTAACATTTATGATTGATAAATATTAATCAAATTGAACTGAGTTCTCACTTTGACTTTCTTTTTTCAAAGTCAGGATTCCTGATAACTTTAACCTTCCATTAAGACCCAGTCTTGAACACAGAGCATTCAAGCTATAATAGATTCTGAAATTAATTTTAAAAATTATAAAAATCTAAGTGTAAGTAGAAAACTAATTTTAAAACAATAATAGATTATGTGTAATAAGCTCGTTCTAAAAGCCAAGCATTGTTCTAAGAACTTTAAATGTTTAACTCACTTGATCATTACATTAAACCTGGAAGTTAGGTGTGATTTTCATCATTTTACAGATAAGAAAACTGTGAAACAAGGTAATTAAATAACTTGGTCAAAGATATACAGCTAGTAAGTGATGAGGCTCAAGCCCAGGCAGTCAAGCTCCAGAAGAATGTTTCTTAACTACAAAATATTGACTCTCAAGACACTAAAGTCTATGTAAAGAACTTCTCAACGAGAGTGTTTCATTGGACCATATCCCATTAAATTCTTCCAGCTGCAATGGATGATAATTGGATTGGAAACCTTCTTAGTATCTTGCAAATCACTGACAAATCCTATTTTCCTCAAGTCCTCCATAGTATATCATGGCAACACAATTTTTTCTCCTCTTCCTGCACTGCTCAGACCTGAAAGTACAGTTCAAAGGGTGAGTAGACAGAAAATGTAGCCAGATAATACAGAAAGCATCCACCGGAATTATGGGTAATATCCTTCATCCTGCCCATCTTCAGAGCTAAGCTTCCTTCTAAAAAATATATCTCTAGGCTTGGTTTTGACATCACCAGTCCTGCTTTCACTGTGCCAATGGTCTCTTCCTCATGAATAATATCACCAAATGTAACAAATTATTTTATTAATCCAACACTTGGGTACCATGGGTGGCTTCTCAAGTTATTCTGTAATCAAGAAAGTGAAAATACCTTTCAGGTATTTGGGTTAGCATCCCACGATACCATAGAGAAGCAGGGCTAATGCTATCCTGCCCTTCTCCTTCATACGAGGTCCTCTATGCACAGGTACACCAAGATTTCAAGAGAGTCACTTCACAACAAAATCAAGAGCTCAAAGTTCAGGCAACAAACTCATGGCATTATTGCTAGAAATAAGCTTGATCCTGTTAGATGAACAATATCCTCTCTAGGTTTAAATGTTTATTGAGGTGTACCAATTCTTTCATGTCAAGAAATTCTTTTGATTCACTGATATAATACAATTCTAAAGAGTACAGTTGTGACCTAACATGAAAGCCTCTCCAAAAGTGCTTGACTTGTACACAGATTCATTGCTACATTATGTTTGGGGCAATTATGTATTTCAAGAAATAAGTAAAATAGAGAAATAGATCAGAAATAGAAAAGTCTACTGGCTATTAAAGATGATTTGCTTTATTTTCCTAATTTAAGGCACAGTACCCAAGCAAAGCGAGCCCCTTGGGGATCTCAGACTCACTTGCCAGCCCCTTGTGGACCCAGATGAGGTGCCCCGGAAGCATGGAAGGGTGATGAGGACACAGGAATGGAGGTTTCTGACAATGTATTTGGAAGGGGATGACTGACAATTTTTAATTTCCAGTATTGCTACAGACTTAGGTTCTTACATTGGTTGGGCCAGAAATATGACTGGATATTAAATAAAGTACTCAATTTACTTACTTAACTCACCCAAATTTCATTGAATAATGTAGTATTGCTGTTTTTTTCAGACTAAATTTAACACAAATCCTCAATGTGGAACCTAAAGTTTCTATCTTAAAAGCCCTAATAATTAACTGAGCTTAGGAAAAACAGCAATTAAATTTCTCAATTTTTGCTGTAAGCAGGAGCAAATGAAATAACTGACTCTAATTTACCCTGTTATTTCTTATGGTATGAGTTTAAAAATATATCTATTTTATTTGAATGTTGCAGAACAACCTTCTCTAACTCTTACAAGAGTTGTCAAAATCAGATGTTACCATCCCTTCTTCCCCGGTAAAAGAATTTCTCTAAAATATACTATCAGGCAGATATTTTCCTTCTTCTCCCCATGCTATTCTGTCTAATTCTTACTTCCATTAAGACAACACTGCCTCAAGCATTATGTCCATTTCCAAAGACTCCCTTATTTCTAAAAAGCTACTTCTTTTAAATTCTGAAAGACTAAAAAGCAGCACTGAAAAACACCTTTTATAGTCACTCTTATAGTCATTTTACTAGACTGAATATTTCACCCATGGAAGGAAATAAAAAGGGTAAATTTTATTTTAAACCTAGGTTCTAGAGATGACGTCTCAGTTATTCACTAAAATATGCATTAAAAGCTGATTCCATACTCTAACAGTAACTTCTGGCCCCAAAAATGGACAACAAAATTATCTTTTAATAAAAATGTGTGCTCTATAAACTACATGATACAAATTTCCTTAAACCAAATCCAATCCATTCTCTATACTAAAGATGACAAAAATTATCCCACTAGCTGAATTTCATTGCCAAGCTGTCAACTTGAATTTCTTCTGTTTAAAAATAGCTGTTCATTACATTCAGTAATGGGCTGTCAAAGCACTACAGCGCTGAACCTGTATCATACACAGAAGCAATTGGGCAATGTGCATTATTATGTTTAGATTACTTGCATTCTTTACAAGACCCCTGGGCTAATTTTAAATGAGATGGTTCACTTGAACTGCATCAAAATCTATTTTATTTTATCTTAAAGCTAATACATTTTTTCCATTTATAACTCACTAGTGCAAGTATTAATAGCAGGTAAGACAAAAAACTCATTGACTATATAGTGAGTATAAGTAAACATGCACATATGTATGTTTACGGGTTTGTATGTGGTTATGCTCCCTATAGTCATATTTATTTTAATAATAGATGATTGAATTACAACACAGGGCACACCAAATTAGATAATATTGCCAATATGTGAACAAGCATTGTCGTCTCTATGAATACATGATAGGTTGTTAACTGGAAGCATTACTCCTGTAGCATATAGTCTTTGATATTTTAGCATAGTGAATCAATTACACATCTTTTTAACTAGCTAATGTATAATAATTCACCATATAATTTAGCATAGGATATTGTGAACAACTATAAAAAAGCACATAAAATCCGCAGCTGAGCCATTCTCCCACAGCATGATATCATAACTCGAAAGACATGTAATAATGGCTACAGGATCCCAAAGAGATGGTAATTAAACTAATCACAGATGACTAGTAAATATATCTAATGAATGCAAGGACCAAGTTAATGATTTTTTTATTTTCACAAGTCTTTATTTTCATTAATAAAAAGAAGCTACTGGTAGAGTCATGTGAGAACAGATCACAATACTCATAACATTAAAAACAAATTTTACTTTAAAAAAATCATCTCTAGAATCCTACCTTGGAATATGAAAGGCATGATGACTTACAAACTCAGAGACTCCATTGTTAGTGGAGGTAAAATAAACTCCAGTATTTCTCTAAGATTAAAGCTCTGTAAGCCAAGTTTGCCAAAAAAAGATTTCAGAGCAGGAGCAATAGTAATGTGTGTGTGTTTTTTAAGTGTGCTAAAATAACGAGGGGTGGTTGGGCATACACACATTATATTTCAACGTTGCTTCTATGAGTCACTAATACATCAGGCACATGTGTGGCAAATAGCTGAATAAAAACAATAAGAAAAACACCCAAAAGACGCAGCTATTGTATTTGTTTACTTTAAGGACAAAATATTCTCTCTAAAATCTGAGAAAATCAGCACTGTGCCTAGTTAGAAGCTTAGTAAGCATGATTTATTGATGCTTTTCACACTCCAAGATACACTGGAAATAACCGAGAAGAAAATTTACTCTATTTTAAACTAACTCAGGTCCTCATACACATTTACATTTTATTCCTAAAACTCTCCAAACACTTCATTTCATCATGGCTCCTTTAACAACATGGAAAATGATTCCAGCTAAAAATCTACTTTTGATGCAATTGCCCTGGTTCAGTTAAAAATGCCCAAATTGGCTCTTTCAACCACCAACCAAATATGAATGGGGTACAGTGAACAGATTTACAATTAAGAATCAGTTTTGTGTTTCGCTAACTGGTTAAATATGTGATATTACTGATATATGAAGTGTATTGTATCTGTATTGCTTTGCTCAAATAAGAGAAAAAATATTTATTATATTTTTTTCAAAAAATGGAATAAGTTATTTTGGCTATTTGGCTAAGACATTCAATCAAAATAGCAAGCTTCTTTCCAAAATTTTATTACAAAAAATTTTGAATAGCTAGCAAATGTGAAAGAATTTTACAGAGAAGACCCATACACCCACCACCTAGATGCTATCATTAACATTTTACCATGTTTATATTATTACATATCTATCCATCTGAAATAGAAAATTTTAATAAAAGATAAACATATTTCATAAGAATAAAGAGTAGAAAAAGAGGATAATGCTTTACTGCATAATGAACCAATGAGGATAACAGTTACTGCTTTTCATAGCAGCCAGATTCTTATAAATGAACATCTCCATTTTTAGAAATTATATCGCTTTGTCTTAACATAGACAAATGAATCTAAATTCTATATTAGATTCTGACATTATTATATCTTAATATGAAAGGCAAAATATGACAGTAACATCGGAACATATTTCATCACTTGCAAAGAACATGGACCTCCAAGAAACAAAAATCTTTTTAGTTTGTTTTTGATTTACAAAACAAGAATTAGAGTAATGGTTTTTCTGATCATTAATGTATTGGAAACAAACTGTTCTCATTCAATATTGTGTCTAGTATAATATGTGTACGTTATGCAAAACAACTATTCTACTTCAAATCTCTACTTCGACAAAAGAATAACACCCATGATACTCTCTCTAGGAACTAAATGTGTTTCTTCTGCTACAATAAAATTATCTTTTTCATTAACACACATAAGATTCCAGCAGATTTAGGGAGTTTACATGTCTTCTGCTTTTCACTTATTTTATTCATATAGGAAGTAAGTTTTGAAATTTGAGTCACAAACAAGAATACCAGCCTAGCCTGTAACTTTCATTTTCTCAGATGAACACTTGCAAAGAATGTTCGGTACCGCTTCCTCAAATCCTTTGATTGGGCACTTCCTGCACAACTTCAACAGGTCAGAGAGCACAGGGATTGGAAAACAATAAGTAAAGCACATTTTTAATGCTCAAATAATCTTTTATAAATTAAAGACTTAAGTGGAAGAAAAATCCCTAAATCTCAAAGCCCACTATTATTTAAATAATTTTTTAATAAGTATTACTAGAGCTAGAACATTGGGATTTTGTTTTATTGAAGTACTTTTCATACCCAAATTATTCTGGGCTCCACACAGAAATAGTGAATTGCACTTTTTATTCCACTTTTTAAAAAAATGATTTTAAAAAATGTATGCTAATTAAAAGTGGTAACTTTTTCAATATTTATCCTCCAAAGTTGAAAACAACTTTAATTTGAATATTTGGTTTCAAAACTATACGCGAACATGCATGGGTAAAAGTGTATTTAAAAATATGTAAGTGTATACAAGATATTCTTAATCACCAGAAACTATGTTTAAGCAAGTTTGGAATGCTTTATACCGCCTTTTAACGTTATTTGTTGATGAACCAACAATGTTTGGCATAATTAACGCTAAGATCTTCAAAACTCAATGACTGAAAATAATTGCTTCTCTTTTCTTTCCTGAGTACTCTGAAGCCCAACCTAAAGATTTAGAGCTGACTGGACAAATATAAAGGATGTCAAAAACAGTGACCGCTGACATGCCATTCAAGGCACATGGAAGAGAGTTCAGGCTTGAATGCCTCTAAACTGTTCATTGGTAAGATCAGCTATCAGTGAGACACAGTGTAAGTCAGCATTATTCACTGAGCCTGCTATGACCTTAAAATCATTGCTCCTGGGGCATGTTCATCCACCAATTAGTTTATACGCTCACTGGAAATCCACTGCTCAGTAAATGCACTGGTCTCTCATTCCACAGTGTTGATGAAGTGTGTGTGATGGCTTCTCTTCACAACTTGACCCCAAAAGCTGACCCATCTCAAGCTGAAGCATTCAAGTCACTTGAGCACCCCTTAGTTATCACGGATTTTGATACTTTACTTAAAAACTACCATAGTTTAACTGATTTGAGAAACACAAATGTTACGGTGACTATGACATGACATGTAAAACAAAAGAAAAATCAGAACTGAATTTTCCCGTTTTATTCACAGAAGTGTTATGTCAGATATTTGTTAATACTGTCAAAAAAAGAAATTTCTTTGCTGTTTTTAAACAATTATAATTAGCACAAATCTGTCAATCCTATCTTTTCTAAAATTTTGAAAAATTTCTCCTTTTGGGCAGGGTAAAGTCCAGTGAATAAAAAGAAGCATATTTGAAAAATAATTTAAGATGATATGACAGGACAAAAGGTTGGATCTAGAAATGAGAAAAAAGAAAAAGAAAAAAATCTCCAAGCTTTCTAAATATCATGGTATAAAAACTGAGGGTAGAGCAGAAACTGGATATTTGAGAAGGGAACCAGGGGTGGGTCATGCAAGTAAAAATGTCCTGAACCTAACTGTAAACACCCAAACAAAAGATCAGGGCTGGAGGTATATCATCACAGAGACTGTAGGTTGAAATAACACGTATGGGTTTATTTTCAAAGAACTGGAGGATACAGCTCAGGGACAAAACTGTGCTGGTTCTTCCTCTTCAGGTTCCACAGGAGGAGGAAACATTCCGCTATTACTTCCACAAAGGAAGAAGGAAACTAAGGGGTCAGCCTTGAACTAATTTCCAAACTGCTTCTCGGAAAATGATCCAATTGAGGTGTTTGGGCTTTGTTAATAGCTTTATTAAGATACAATTTACATGCCATAAGAGTTCACCCATTTAAAGTATACAACTCAATGGTTTTTCATATATTTAGAGTTGTACAACCGTTGCCACAATCAATTTTAGAACATTTTCGTCACCCCCAAAAGAAACTCTGTATCACTTAGTACTCACTTCCTAGTCCCCTAATAGAGGCAAAAGCTAATCTACTGTCTGTCTCTACCGATTTCTCTTTTCTACTTTCTACTCTCTGTTTCTATAGATTTACCTGTTCTGGACAGTTCATATACATGGTATCATAAAATGTGGGCTTTTGTGACTAGCTTCTTACACTTAGCATAATGATGTTGAGGTTCATCCAAGTTGTAGCATGCATCAATAATTCATTCCTTTTTATTGCTGAAAAATATTCCATTGAATAAATATACATTTTGTTTATCCACTTATGACTGGGTTTTATAGCAACATAAAATAATGCCTGAGAACAATAGTTTATAACATACGCTTATAGGTAATCATTAGTGAAAAACCCCCTTACAGATGTGAATTACATGTAACATTAGTTATATGTGTGTGCTCAGTTGGTTGGACTTGATTGACTTACCAAATTAGTAACAGTGATTTATGAGATACAATACATAAAACTGCTGAACTCTAATAACACCAAGAATTACTAGTTCTGAAAAGTTAGTGAAACTATTCACAGAGCAATACTTAATTAGTTAAAGTAAATATATGTATGCCCCATGACCCAGCAATCCTACTCCTAGGTATGTAGCTCAAACAAATTCTCACACATCATCATTTATTGTGGTAGAGAACTGAAGGCAATCCAGGGAGGTGGATAGGCAAATGCAGTGGATGCTTATCCTGAAATACTATGTATTCACCAGATGCAACCATGTGAATGAACATACAACAATGTGGATAAATCTTGTAATATATGCAGCAATGTGGATAAATCTTGTAATATAATGTTGAATGAAAAAAAAAATCAAGAAACAGAATATAGTCTCTAGCATAATACTTGTTATATATATTCACTATACATACCCTAAACAACACTACACATTTTATAATACATTGAAACAAATAAGCATGTATAGAAAAAGAAAGTGGGGGCTGGCCCAGTGGCACAGTGGTTAAGTTCACACATTCCACTTCGGCAGCCCTGGATTCACCAGTTCGGATCCCAGGTGCGGACATGGCACCACCTGGCAAGCCATGCTGTGGCAGGCATCCCACACACAAAGCAGAGGAAGATGGGCACGGGTGTTAGCTCAGGGCCAGTCTTCCTCAGCAAAAAGAGGAGGAGTGGCAGCAGATGTTAGCTCACAGCTAATCTTTCTCAAAAAAAAAAAAGAAAGAAAGTGGCCATGCAAGGACCAATAATGATAGTGTGCCACAAACTGAAAAGTATAAGTTACTCAACACTCTGTATCTAAAGTCACAGTAGATTTGCCAGGGGGGTGGGGAGGTATTATTTTTTCAAAATATTTGTTGCCCCTACCTGGAGAAGGATTATACTTTTCCACCCTATTAACAACAGGCTTGGCCATGTAAACTGCTCTGGCCAATAAGATGTGAAACAAAAGTGTCTGAGACCCAGTACTAGTTTACTCTCTCTTTTCCATCTCCTACAATTATTCCAGAATTTGTTTCAACATCCTGGGTCTCTGATTGGAGCTAACATGGAACTGAGCCACAATAAATCCAAGGTAAATAAGGAACACCAAAGAAACTTTGGTGCTGTTAAGTCACTGAAATTAGGGGGTGGGTTGTTATTGCAGCAAAACCTATCTCATAATGACTGATATATTCAGATACATCTACATGATAATTAAATAACTTCTAAGTTTATTTATCTAAAACTACTATACAGCACTAATGTCATGAACATGGGGAGATAGAAAATTCAGCCCTGGGGCCGGCCCTGTGGTGCAGCGGTTAAGCGCACACGTTCCACTTCAGTGGCCCAGGGTTTGCCGGTTCAGAACCTGGGTGTGGACATGGCACCACTTGGCATGCCATGCTGTGGTAGGCATCCCACATAAAAAGTAGAGGCAGATGGGCATGGATGTTAGTTTAGGGCCAGTCTTCCTCAGCGAAAAGAGGAGGACAGGCAGCAGTTAGCTCAGGGCTAATCTTCCTCAAAAAAAAAAAAAAAAGAAAATTCAGCCCTTACCTTTAGAGGTGTTATAAAAGAAATACATAAAACAAGTAGAATCAATTACTCTAGTGGAAAGCATATTCGATGATGAGTTATAACATGAGAGATTTAATCCTATTCTTCCTACTTAATGAGCAAATGCCCAAAGCCAAATCTCTTAACCACTCTGAATCTCAGTTTCCTTATCTGAAAATTAAAGGAGGGTACACCCTAAGCTCTAGGTTTTTTCCAATTCTGAGGTTCCATGTTTCTATAACAAAGTAATATTTAGATGGGTCATACATCCACTAAGTAACAATAGAACTTTAAACAAAAATAAATTAAAATTATTTATTCTTGTCTTAAATGGTTCAATGTACCAAAATTTTGTTCACTTGTCGGGACTATGAGTTACATCAAGTATAGCCTGCCTTCATAAATGCTAAAGTGGAAAAGGAATAAGCAAAAGCCCATATGTGGGAATTATCAATATGTATGACAATGAAGGTAAAGAGACAGGTGTGGCCATAATTCCTTGTGATTATAATGAGGAATAACTGAAGATAAACTTTAGGGCAAAGATTGTGACTGATGAAAGGCCTCAATCTGGACCAAGACGTGTGGATTTGATACCACAAGCCCATGGCAAGAAAAAGCGTATACAAGTGGTAAAAGACAGAGGTGAAAGGAGGCCACGGGGTCTGAACTTAGGTTGTTGAAGTGAGTGAGACTATAATGGAAAGAACAAACAAATCCAGGGGGCTCCGAGAATGAAAATCAAGACCACTAAGCTGGACACATAATTGACATTCAATAAATATCTGTTGACTGGACACAGATCCTGCAATCTGCAATCTTTCAACTAAGAAATTTTATTTTCCCCAAATATTCTCAAACCAAACACAAAGACCAACTTATTACTGAATCATATTACCAAGGTCTTCTCTCTTCCAGTAAATATCACCTCCCATGAGATTAAGACCCCAAATAAGCTGTTTCAGGCTTTTTCTACCACCAGGCAAAGACCAGGATGTGCTGAGGGACAAGCTCCTTAATATCAGTTAAGGCCTCATGTGCCTCATCATGTCCCCTTGCCGATGTCCCACACCATTCCCTAATCCTAGCCCGTAACTATACTGCTAATTACACATCATGCTTAGCAGCCTCTTGACACTTTTATATGTTTAGCTATTTGTGTATTAGGGAGAAATACTGCTTAAAAGAAATCTATGCATATTAAGCTATTATTCATAGTTCAGTAAATGAATTCTCGTCTCAAAGCTACATATAATAATGGACATTCTGTTATCACTTCTTTCTTTAGTCTCTTTATCATCACCCAGGTGTCTCTTGCTTTGGTGTCAGTCATGTTTCAATCAGTCTCCTCTTCATACGATGATGTGTTCTTCCCTGCCTCTAGACATCATTGATTTCTCTCATTCCTAACATATGTAGCCTTTCTTTGGAAGATTTTACATTTGTTGATGATCAATTTAGCACTTAATTTTGTAGTATCCTATACTATTTCTTGTTTGTTTTAGGTCAAATAGTGAGAGTACGTAATGGTTATTAGGTCAGATGGAGGACAAGGATGTCTTTCTCAGAGAGATTACAAAAGTTCTACAAAAGAATGCAAGTTATAGGAGTGAGAGAAGATTCAAAGTATCCTAACATTTCAAAAAGTAGAGAAATCAGGGAATGGGGACTATTAATATGGACGTAATTCTAATCAACATCTTGAAGTAGCATTTGGCCTATAATACTGCTCTATACATTTTACCTTTACCTTTACCTTTCTGGGGCAGAAATCATTATTATAAGTATAATTATTATTATTATTATTATTATTGTTATTAGGTTAAAAGATCCTCCAAGTCCAACCTTAAGAGATGACTGCAGGCCCATCTGACATCTTGACTGCAATCTCATGAGAGACCCCGAGCCAAAATCACACAGTTTAGCCCTCTTGAGTTACTGATTCCAAAAATTGTGTAAAATAAATATTTACTGTTGTTTTAAGCCACTAAGTTTTGGGATAATTGCTATGCAGCATCAGCTACCTAACACACTCCACCCAGCAACTTCCCTTACATCTCATTGGCTATAATGTGTCACAAGCTACAAGGGAATCTAGACAGTATTTTCACTGGGCACATTCTTGCCCTAAACAAAACCTGTTATCTAGGAAGGAGGAGGAGGAAATGGACATCAGGGACACTACACACTTTCTACTTCAATTCAGTCTTCTTCAGGAAAAAAAATGGTCTTCAGAAAGGAAGTGACAGATAAACACCATAAAGAAGAAAATGCAGCCTACAGTAAGTTAGGAAATAATAGAAGATCTAATAGCTACTTTAAGAGAGTTTGAATCTCCAGACAGGGCAATCTACGTTCCACCATGCTAACTAAATTTAAAACTTATGTCTGTAATCCTCTGTCAGTAATCACACTGAGGATTCATGACAAATGGGAGGGAAAAAAAAGAACCAGGAATACAGAAATGCTATTTTGACTTTTTGGAAAAGATAAATAAGTGTACATAAAAAACCTGAACAGCAGTTTAACATCTATGATAAAATTCTGTAACAGATTATTAACTAGGTGATTTATACATATTCAGAAAATAATTCAGCATTCAAGAGACAACAGATATGTGCTAAGAACAAGTGTGGGAAGTGTCAGAAGTCTCTTTCTTGCCTCTAACCTTGCCCTTGACTTCTCAATATTTTTAGCAGTGACTTAAGACATAAATGGGATGCCTATCAAATGCTCATGTGACACATCTGGGGATGATACATATAATAACAGAATCAAAATTTTAAATGATCTTGACAGCTTACAATACTGTCATTCATACATCCAACAATTCTAAGAAGTTATTTCATGGATTTAATTTTTGTCTCCTCAAAAAAGATACTAAATTCATCAGAGCAGGATTGAATCACACACTTTTTCAAAACCTCCTATGGTAACCAGCAGTGTTGGGAACATAGACGATATTTCATTAATATTTAGGGAGCTGATTGAACTGTATCAAGTATAAACATAGAAAACTTTAGAATAAATCTGTCACCTATACAACATAGTATCCTCTCATTTTTCCCCCAGGTCATATGATTTATCTCCTTCAAAAACCTCTTCAAAATCCAATTTCTCCAGCATACCGTTCCTGAGCTGCCTTTAGTCCTTTAAAGAAAGACTGCAATGGATAAAAATTTACAACATACTTAAAAGCCTTTGCACTTTTTTCTTCATGTATTTTTGTTTCACTATTACGCCCAATCTGTGCCATTAGACTTTAAGCTCCTGAGGCAGCTTCAGTAGTGTTTTAAAGCTTTTCCCACACACATGAAGCAAGAATAGACGCACACCCCCTTTGCAGAGCTGTACAACATAACATTTTCTTGTTACAATTCAATATCATTGCAGCAAGATAAGCACACCCCATAGTCTAATTTAACAGACATGAAGAAGTCAAGCTCTATTGTTCAATGTCACAGCCAGCCAGCCCTGCATGATCAACCTTTATTCTTTTCTGGCTTCATTATGAGGATGATGCCTTTCAACTGTGGTGACTAAACCTGTTAAACTACAAAGCAAGAAATTTATAGAACCTTTATAAGAGTAATACTGAACAGCTTAAATGTAAAACCTACAATTAAATTCCAAAACTAAGCACTTCACCCCCAAGAAAATGCTAAGTAGCTCTTCAGCAACATTCCTGATTTACATACCCCAAAGATGACAGGACTTATATACATACATGCTGCAGTGATATTAATAGGAATTTTTCCAAGTAATGTTCAATATAAAAAATGGTAATATTAACCCATGTGTTACAAAACTAATAAATTGTCCCTTAGCATACCAGGAACAGGAACTATGCTTTTTCATTTTCAAAAAGCCTCCTTTTGTCAGATGAAAAGCCCCAAGAGTAAAATATTTCAGTATAGTTCAGTGATAACAATGGATATGCCATTAGATTACCATGCAAGTGAATAAAGCACCAAATGATAGCGAACATTTTTTCACACTTTAGATTTTGATGTGAAATGAGTCTAATTATTTATTCATAGACTTTCCCTCTAAGGAGTTCAAGGCACTATATTTTTAATCTTTAAACACATATTTCCTAAGCTCTAAAATCTACCAGGTAGGACACGAGAACATGTGGCAGGGAAGAAGATAAAGAAAAGCAGCACAAAAGAAAAGGCGGTTGGAAGAACTTAAGCAGGTTTCAGGCAGGAGGTGGTACAGTTTATTCCTTCACTTATTCTTTCAGTCATTCAAACATTTACTGAGCACCTTAAGTCGAGGTCTGTGTTAGTCATTAAGGATATAAAACAACACCTGCTCCAGAAGCTCACTACACAGAGGGATGACAGACACAGAGTGATAATTACAGTATGTGCCAAATGCTAGAATAGAGGGATAAACTAAGTTCTGTGGGAGCATAAGGGAAGGAACCACGGGCCTGAAGGAATTTGGAAAAGCTTTAACAAGAAGGCAGCATTTCAGTTGTATCTAAAAGACGAGTAAAAGTGTGTCAGAGAAGTGAGAGGAGAATCTTCAAGGCAGAGGTAACATCATATTGAAATGCAAGTTGTCATCAAAAAGTTTGACCTGTTTACAGGGTGTTGAGAAATACAATCTGGTTTACAGGCAAGAAGTGGCACTTAGTACTTAGAAATCACAGGTTTCAAGTTTGTTCCGTGAATAGACTCCAAGGGCCCCATAATCATAAAAACCTTGGCACTAGATTAATCAAAGAAAAATGAACAGATACAAAGCATATATACTATATATATAAACCATATATATACTACGTAACTATAGTTTTATTATATATATTTATGAATCTGTGTATATATATTATAGACAGTCATGCATTGCATAATGACGTTTGGTCAGTGACAGACTGCATATACGATAGTGGTCTCATAGCATTAGTACCATAAAGCCTAGGCTATGCCATCTAGGTTTGTGTAAGTCTGTGATGTTCTCACAATGACAAAATTACCTAACGACATATTTTTCAGAATGTATCCCTGTCATTATGCAGCATATGACTGTATTTATTTTTTATATATGTATATATGTTATATATAGATATGCTACATATATATTTGTTTTATATATATGGACACAAGGGAGTTTCATATATAAATATAAAACAAATATATATGTAACAAATATATATATTTATGTACACACACACAGCTCTGTGGGAAATTATAACCAATGCTATTAAACCTCTGATCTGCCCTCTGCTAAGGCCAATGATGCTTTTGCAAGGCAATTTTAAGGGCTGGGTCGCACACACCTTCTCCCTTCTTCACCTTATCTACACAGTTCCTTCTTCTCTTAGATTGAAGTCGCTCAAGTGAAGATGAATATTCAGGTCAGACTCTGCTGATGCTCTTTATCCCCTCTACCAGCACATCCATTCAGCAGCAAGAGTGCCACCTGCTTCTCAAGGGCCAACTTGAAGGCCAGCCCAATATCTTTTCTCTAAAGTGCTAAGGGGCAGCCTCTTTTACTCCCCATCAATCCTGCATATAGTTGCACACTGCAGGTGCTGAAAGAAAAAGAAAAAAGAAAAAAACATAGCTTAAGTCTTAGAAGTCCAGATAAAGAGGGTATTTTCTTTGCCTTTATATCATTTCAAGTATAACAGCTCCCACATCAAAATGCACAGAAAACTCTGGCTCAGTGTAGAATAGATATAAAAAGGCAAGAATGATTTGTAGCTGTAAGTTCCCAAATCACCTTCTACAATAAAACTGGTTGATATAAGGAGGATATATACCTACAGAGTTATAAGGCAGAAGACCTACCACTTCCTAAATTTGAATTATTGCTATATCAATTCACCAAATTTAAAAGGTATACAAAGGAATTATATTACTTACTCCATGTTGAGTTAAAGAAAACAATAAGAGGAAAAAAGAAAAAAAAGAGCAAGAGATGGCTAACCATACAACTTGCTTTATGTGTGTGTGTGTGTGTGTGTGTGTGTGTGTGTGTGTGAGGAAGATCCACCCTGAGCTAACATCTATTGCCAATCTTCCTCTTTTTGTTTGAGGAAGATTGCCCCTGAGCTAACATCTGTGCCAATCTTCCTCTACTTTTTTTTTTTTTTAAAGATTTTATTTTTCCTTTTTCTCCCCAAAGCCCCCCAGTACATAGTTGTGTATTTTTAGTTGTGGGTCCTTCTGGTTGTGGCATGTGGGATGCTGCCTCAGCATGGCTTGATGAGCAATGCCATGTCCGCGCCCAGGATCCGAACCGGTGAAACCCTGGGCTGCCAAAGCAGAGTGTGCGAACTTAACCACTTGGCCATGGGGCCAGCCCCTCCTCCACTTTTTGTATGTGGGATGCCACCACAGCATTGCTCAATGAGCAGTGTGTAGGTCCGTGCCCGGGATCTGAATCCATGAACCCTGGGCTGCCAATGCAGAGTATGCGAACTTAACCGCTACGCCACCAGGCCAGCCCCTCAACTTGCTTTTTTTATACAGTTAACCATCTATATTTAATGAATATACAAGACCAGGACATATACCATAGGAGAAAGCAAAGACAGAATCTAAGTTCTCAAGACCTCTCTACGTGCAAGCTTGATGACACAGGCTGAGGATTAAGACCTCAGAGTCATCATTCTGATTTAGCCTGGATCTTATCACTCTGAACACTGACTTGGGTAAATTATTAGTCATAATTTAAAGGCCGAAGAACTTTCTAACCCTGAAAACTCATAATATAGGGAAAGAATAACTTTATTTTCCAGCAAGTCAAATCAAAAGTAATAAACTTCAAGTATCCAGAAACCTCAGACTGAAAAAGAGACTTGAATATAAACATGTATTGAGATACAAGAGAAGTGTTCTGATATTTAGCAGGAAGCAAATAACTGGGGAAACAATGCTAAGGAAGTAGAACCAAAGGAATATATCAAAGAGGAGAACGTGAACTGGTAGATGAACCCCTGAGGTGCTGGCCAGGTCAGCACAAAGTACAATGCTAACATTCATCTCATGACAAGGAATTCAAATTGGAGAAAGTGGTGAACCCAATGTAAAACAAGCCATTTTGAGAAAAGAGCAAGTATAGGTTAAAAGATGAATGGATAATTCTGACTACTCCAAGTAAAAGAAGAATTCTGTGAAAAATAAAGATATTCAAAATGGACAATGAGAAAAAAATAAGGACGAGAACAAAGGTTCTCTTTGTTAGGATCAGTACCAACAGTATAGAATTGTAGGGGCATGGGATTCTTCTGTAGAAAATGAATGTCCTGGAAGCAGTGCTGTGTTAATCTTTCTGATAGAAATGCTCTATATCTTCCTTGTCCTAAATGGTAGCACAAGCCACACATGTCTACTGAGCCCTTGAAATGTGGCTGGAGGACTGACGAACTGAATTTTTAATTTAATTTTATTTATTTAAATTTTATTTTAATTAATTTAGACAAATTTTAAAAAATCCATGAGGTTAGCGGCTATCATATCATACAATGCACCTTAAGACTTAAAGAGTTTGTGTGTCTTTTATAGATATAACAGTGGAAAGAGCATGTACTTTGAAATCAGAACTGGGTTTCAATTCTCAGCATTGACATTAACTAGCATTTACTAGTATGGTACCTTAGGGCAATCTGAATGCCAGGGTCTTCATTCAAAATATGAGAATAATACTGTATTTTCTATTACTGCTTCCAAGACCCTCTCTTTCTATGACTTCCCTGAGGTACTGAGGTAACTTAGAGAAGGATAGCCCAGCCTGGCTTTAAGAATCTTTGGAAACCTCAAGGAAATCATGGGTGGCATTCGAATCATGGGACCAGAGGACACACCACCCCACGCCTAGCTCAAATGAGTACATTTTGATAAGACCTACATAAGTCAAAAATCCTTTTGCATTCCCTCTCACTTCACCTCCAACCATTCCCCTATTCTTACTCTGACACGCAGTATAAGAAATCCTATACCATGACATGGAAGCATTATCAGAAAAAATAGGAAGCTTGTGCCTGCCAGTGAGACTTTTGCTTCCACTTAGAAAACGTATATCTTCGGGGGTTTCATTCAGTAACTTTGTTGTTCGCTTCTTACACTTCCTGACTTGGAGCATTTAGGGGCCTAGAAAAGTTTTCAGATGGATCTAGGTACTCCCAGTATATTGGCATCTCTTGAATCCAGCACCAGCAGAGGGGGAAGCAAACCACTAAAACCTTCCCTATATCAGCAATAAGTCTGTTTTGCTTTCTTATCATTTGTGTGTTCACTGGAGTAGCACTTCTAATTTCCTTCAAGAACCTTTCCTTTGCATTCATAACTTGCTAACTGTTTGGCACAAGAGGCCTAGCTTTCGGCCTATCTTAGCCTTCAACATGCCTTCCTCACTAAGCTTGACCATTTCTAGCTTTTGATTTAAAGTGAAAAAGACATGCAACTCTTCCTTTCTCTTGAACACTTAGCGGCCGCTGTAGGGTTATCAACTGGCCTAATTTCAATATTGTCGTGTCTCAGGGAATAGGAAGGCCCAAGGAGCGGGAGAGACAGAGGGACGGCCAGTCAGAAGAGCAGTCGTCAGAACACACACCTTTATCAATTAAGTTTGTCTTTATGGGGTGGCTTGTGGTGCTCCAAAACAATTACAACAGTAACATCAAAGATCACTGATCCCAGATCACCATAACAAGTATAATAATCATGAAAGTATTTGAAATATTGCAAGAATTACCAAAATGTGACACAGAGCCATGACACGAGCAAATGCTATTGGAAAAATAGCACCAATAGACTTGCTCAATGCAGGGTTGCCATAAACCTTCAACTTGTAAAAAACTCAATTTCTGCAGAGAGCAATAAAAGGAGGTATGCCTGTACTGGGTACACACTGCTGTGATTTGCACATTTCTGACCACATTGTCAAATCCCAGAGAAACGACATACAATCAGAGATAAATGAGCTTTAAAAATTCCAGATGTTTGGGCCCGTGGCTGAGTGGTTATGTTTCCCCACTCCGCTGCAGGCAGCCCAGTGTTTCGTTGGTTCGAATCCTGGGCGCCCACATGGTACTGCTCATCAGACCACACTGAGGCAGTGTCCCACATACCACAACTAGAATGACCCACAACGAAGAATAAACAACTATGTACCAGGGGGCTTTGGGGAGAAAAAAGAAAAAAATAAAATCTTTAAAAAAAAAATTCCAGAGGTTTGCTTCAGTAAGCACTACAAAATATCACCATCAGCCTGCCATATCCACTTAGCATGATTTTGGATTGACAAATAAAAATGGCAAGCAATAGCATATATTGGAGAATATGAGGAAGCCATTTGGTATAAACCTAATTCGGCCTGAACTTGTCTTTCCAAAAGGGCCTGACAGAGGCCGTTGAGCATGCATTGTATATCTGCTTTAGATATTCCCTATGGCAAGAGCAAAGGCTCTTGAGATAAAGGTGAAACTTCCCTCCCCCCTCCCAACGTTGGCGTCTCCTTAAGGATTAAGCATCTTTCCTTAGGCTAGAAACTGATTGCTGCGCTCACCTGTGACCACCCAGCTCGAGACAATAGACTTGCCTCCTGCTACGCCCTCCGAGAGAGCAGACCCACTACCTGCTGTGTCCAAGTGCTGTGCTGACACGGGAATCTTGTGACTATTGTGGGAGGGACATTTCAATCATATGTGAAAGGTCCTGTTTGGGGGTATATAACCACTCTGTATACCTCACTTCTTTGGTGCCCTTTCTTCCTTTGGGAAGAAAGGCCCTGGGCCATGGTCCTCAGATTTCAGCTCAGAATAAACTCACCCAAATTTTCATTTATAGATTGGTTATGGATTATTTTCGTCGACAGGATTTTGGGTTTTTTGTTTTTGTTTTTTTTAAGATTTTATTTTTTTCCTTTTTCTCCCCAAAGCCCCCCACTACATAGTTGTATATTCTTCGTTGTGGGTCCTTCTAGTTGTGGCATGTGGGAGGCTGCCTCAGCGTGGTTTGATGAGCAGTGCCATGTCTGTGTCCAGGATTCGAACCAACGAAACACTGGGCCGCCTGCAGCGGAGCGCACAGACTTAACCACTCAGCCACGGGGCCAGCCCCAGGATTTTGTTTTAAAATAACTCAAAAACATATATTTATATATGTACCTGCACACATGCACATACTTATATACATATGAATTAAAGAGAAAGTAGAACTTTAATCTCAGGTAACATTATTATCAAGCCATCAAGAATTTGAAACTTCACCACATAAAAAATATTTAATAACATAATGATATTTAAAACACTAAACTAACAAGGTCTGACAAGTCTGTCCCTTGCATTTTAGAAACACTGGCTCATAAAAGCTTTGCATCTAAAAATGCCCCAAAGAATTAAAATATTTTTTCCTAGAATCTACGCTGTATAGATTGACTGGGTGAATGAGTAGTACAATACAAAACTGGAAACAAGTGACAGCTAATGATCTGGGTAGAAAAGCAGAGTCTTAGAGACAATCCCATTATAGTACACGAAGACCTTTTGCTGACATCCCGTCTTTAACTAAATGCCTACTAATTACTATATATTTCTTTCAATTCTCTCCTTTTCAGCTCCATCTCTATGTCCCATTGCCTCTTTCTAACAAAGTGCCAAGATGTCATCCTTAACTTCTCCCTCTTCCTTTTCTCCCCACATTCAGTTTACTCCTTCACTAAATTCTGTCAATTTTACTTTCTTAATCTCTGGAATCCACCCACTTCTCTCTCCCCATTGCCACATCCCTGCCCTCCTCATTGTTCTCCCTGCTTGCTCTCCTCCATTCCATTCTTCAAATGAAAATGTTTCTAAAGCACAGATTTGATCATGTCCCCTTCATTAGCTCCCTACTGCTTTCGGGATCAAGTTCACTCTCTTTGGCATAGGGTACAAAAGGCCTTTCACAGTCAGGGCCTTCTCACCTCTCCAGTATCACCCTGTTTCCTCCCCAGAAGGCTCTCACTCAAGCCTCACTAAAAGGCGAAGAGTGGCAACTCACTAAGCCCTCCTTCTTCACTGCTGAGCCTTGGCTTATGCTGCTGCCTGTGACTGGGGCGCACCTTCCTGCATACCTCCAGGTAACAGTATAGACTTCCCAGCGGTTGAAAAGCCTTCTCTGACTTCCTCCAGGCCACACTCATCTGATTCTCCTAATACACTAAACTTGACTCTTGTCTTTCTCTAAGTCTCCATTTCTCTCATTAGACGGTAAGTTACTCATAGGCAGGGCAGTGTCTTATTTGACACACACAGTTTTTAGCACACAATATGCACCCAGCAAAAATTTGCTGTATTAATTTATCCTTCACTTAGCTTAATATTACTAAAATTTTCTAAAATACTAGTTTTCACATGAACAAACAAAAAGCATCACATATGAACTAAAGGCAGTCACATCATAAGACATAATCAATAATTCTAATCAGTTGAGAAGCTACTTTAAACTTAGGAACTTTTATTTTATTTTGCTTTGTTTGTTCCTAAGATTGCTCACGGAACTGCCTGGACATAGTCTCAGGTTTGTACAGTCTCCGTTTGTAGCTACCATGTCCTCTTTTCAGTTCTATTCTGTTTAAATGAAGACTGTTACACTGAAGGTTAAAACATCTTTTAAAGCATAAAGAAATTATTTTTTCATTTAAGAGCACGGGTTTGGCGTCATATTGCCTATGTTCAAATTCTGCCTCTGTAACTTAATAGCTGTGTTATGCTGAATAAGTTACTCAACTTCTCTAAATCTGTTTCCTCTTGAAGTGGTTGTGAACACTAAATGAGACAACGAACATAAAGCATTTTGGATAGAACCTGGTACATAATAAGTGCTCAGTAAGTGTCATTTGAAAACTGCCTGCATATCAGACTTTGTTAGTGACTGAACAACACGTCAAACCACTCCATATCGCCGCTACTGCAGGACTGCGTGTTTGGTCCACTGGATGTTACTTTTAAGACAAGGAAGGGCAAGTAAGACAAAAAGCCACCCTCACTTCTTAAATAATGACTCAAAATGCTTGCTCTATAATTTGATATTACAAATAACAACTTTCACTTTTTTTTTTTTTTGGTCTTTTGTAAAGTCCTTTATGAGGATGTGTGGGACTGGTTTTGTCCTTGCAGCCCTCTGAGGGCTGGGGAAAAAGCTTCGAGAAGGGTACCCTCCAAGAAGAAAGGCCTGGAGGCCCACTTGGGTTCTTGCACTTAGCAGCACACTTGCCCCCTAGGCATACATGATCTAGTCTGCTAAAAGATACAAATCTCTCTTTACCTTCTCAGTCTGACCAAAAAAATACGGAATTTTTCAAAAGGAACATTACTGATGGTTTAAAGAAAAACAGAGAAATTAGAAAAACATGGACACAAGGAATTGAATAAAAACAAGTTTCCAGCCATAGGTTTCACAGCCGCGGCCTCCCACCATTCCCCATGCCCCTTCAGGAAGATAACTGCCCCCTGCAGTGACCCTGCTTAGAGCCCCTTTAGGAAATCTAGGTCAACATTAACCTATAAACAAAAATCTTAGATACCTGGTACCTACAGTTACAAGATGCTTTTTTCTTAAGAAGAGTAAAGAACCATTTTCTCAGCTATTCTTTAAAATGTAAAAAGTAAAATGTATACTGTGACAAAAGGGAACCAGTAGTCTGCAATAGCAAAAATAGAGGAACAGAATAGTAAGCACTCAAATATCAAGGAGGTAAGACTTTTTAAAATAAAATTAAACACTCAAGGATGAAATTAAAATAGTATGTTATAAATTCTATAACTGTCAAAATCTACTTGTAATATAACCTTTCATTTTTTGTTATAAAATGAATAGTTTCAAAAAGTTGAATCTTCCAGATATCTAAAATATCACTATAAATACTAAAACTTTATTTTGATTTCCTTGATGAAAATCTAAGATGTCATCCTTTCATGCCTTCTTAAATAGGGTACAGAGAACATAATTGGTCTATTTCCCTGATGTTTAAAAGTCATTGTTTTAAATTATTTTATTGTTGACTATAATTACATAGTCCTGAGAAAATACACAGAGCTCATCGACACCACCCTAAAGCAGAGATTGGCAAACTAAGGATTTTTGGTCAAATCCAGCTCTCAGCCTGTATTTATATGGCCCTCAAGCTAGGAATGGTTTTTGCATTTTTGAAGGTTTGTAAAAAAATTAAAAACAGGTATATGTGATAAAGACCATATATGCGTGGTCTTTAACACCTAAAATATTTAGTATCTGACCCTTTACAGAAAAAGTTTGCCAACCGCTGTCCAAAGTGATCCCAGCCCAGTGGCCTTGTAAATCACTGTGTCTTCTTTCGTTCTCTCCCCTATTTGAGGAGGCAGAGGCTCTGGAGTGAGAACTCTATCTAGTCCTAGATTAACCACATGCTACCTGTAGTGCCTTTGGGCACTAACGCAACCTCTATGAGTCTTTGTTTAATCATCTGTAAAATGGGAATAAACATAACAACTTCATAAGATTTCTAGCAAAATGAATGAGGTACTATGGTAGACATTCAATAAATGAAAGCCATTATTATAATCTTTCTTCATTAGACAAAAACTACCTCCAAACGGAGGATATACAACTTTGTAAATGGAACTAAGAAGGCAGAATTCAATAAACTTTGCTTTAAATTTTCTTCAAAAGGTCCTTCTGCTATATAAATTAAAACATCATGAACTTTCTTTAACCTTAATGTTAAACATTCTCAGTTCTTAAGTAGTAAATTTGACTAAAAGCTAACAACATACCAAATAATAGCCATGACAGTCAAGCAACTTCTGAATTCAGAAACATAGTGATTAAGTCACTAGTGGAAAGCCAGAATCTATTTTTGATTCACTTGGATCACCTTTATTTCATTATACATTTTATAACATCAAAGCAAAACATGGCATAATTTCAGGCACTGAATCATCATCAAACTGAGTTGCAATTAAGGATAAGAACATCATTAAGTTTTAGGTAATGCTTGCAATTCTAAGTAAGCAGTGCCTTTCTATTCTTCTGGAAAATGTCATTCAGGAGGTTTCAACAATTCTCCTAAACCTAGACTGTAAGTGCCATGCTTGAATTTTTTTTGGATGCATGCCCAACAATAAATGATCCACAATGATCTGAGGACAGCACTCTCATCCAAGAACTTAATCAGATTAATGATGTATTTGTTTTATAAAAATGAAGTACATTAAGCCTGAGAATACCTAATTTACATACTAAATGGTTGCTAGGGACCAAAAATACTAGTGATTTTTACAAAACAGAGGTTACAAAATTGTCTATTGTCTTGAAATCTGTTAGTAAATAGCAGTGAAATGCAAAATAATAAACAAACGTTAATTAGTATTATTTATATATGTAAATTCATGGGATGGCGCACAGTTGTTCGAAAGAACCTAGCGATGCTCATATTCCAAAACACACACGCCCCAGAGACAACATGATGCCGTTATATGAAGTTGGAAATAACAACAAACTAACTTAGGTTTTCTAATCGATTTGACCTCAAATTGTGTTACATTCTACTCTAATTTTTTCATTTAGGTGCCTAGTTTAATATATGCAAACATAAACAGTAAATTAGCAGTCTAGGTTTCTGCCATTTTTGTTGGAAACCCATTAGCAACCTTTATCTAAAAAGGGGAGGAGAGCTTTCACACAATAGCTGAATTTCATCAAATCCTTAAAGGAGGAAAATTAACAGCATCTCTAGATGTCCTCTGATGAATTCTCTCTCTCTCTCTCTCTCTCTCTCTCACACACACACACACATACACACACACACACCCCTACTTCATTCATTCAATAAACTTGGGTTTATTGAGTTTGGGGAAGCAAAATGAGTAAGACAAAGTCACTGCCCTGTCTGCTGAGGAGACTGGCAGGTAAGCAGATAATTGTAATATAATAGAACAAGTGTTACAGTTAAGGTAGAAACAAAGAGTTCTGGGCACAAACAGAAGCCAGACACCAACTCTGCTAGGGGACATGGGATAAGCCCCACAGAGGAAGCAACAGTTCACAGTTCATGTCACCTGAGAAGAACAGAATGACATGTGCAGGGAATAGCGTGAGTAGAGAATGGGAGAGAGGTGGTGAAATCTATAAGCTTGTGGATATCTATATATTCCTCTAGTTAAAAAAAAGATTCACATTTCATTTAAGTCAAGTAAGACTTACAAGAATTGAGGTTACTTTGAATTAGGTGAAGTATTTTTATACAGAAGCCTAATTTTAATAATTTGCATTTGTATCCAGATAAGGAAAGACAGGTTTAAAAAAACTGAATTGAAAAAAAACCTGAATGAAAACTTTATTAAACATGGAGCTTTAAATTTAAAAAATAAGTTGAATTCAGTTTCAAATATCAATTTTTATAGGCCCAGAAATATACATGATAGAAAAGTAAAAATTTTAAATACCTCTGACAAGCCTAGAATGAATATAGATACACCACATAGAAGAATTAAACCATGATTTTTTTTTTTTGCTTTAAAATTTTGGGAAATGTTAAGATAAGAGTGACAGAAGAAACAACAATGTGAGGGAATTAAAGTGTAACTAAAAGTTTTATAGAAACAAGAGCTAGACAAACAGAGATTAAAATTATCATACATAATTATATCACCTTCAAAATAACAGCATTTACTGAACATGTATCTGAGTACATGCAATGCTATGGAAAGTGCTTGCCTTTTGTTCAATGTTTGAAATGTTGGCCCGTCAGTTTGTAGCCATCGTACTTAGTTGAGAGCCTGCTGCCCAGCTGCCATGGCCAAAAACTTTGTTCAAAGAAAAGGGAGTTTCTCCATGGCAGCTTTGTGAGCTGGGCTTCGGATTAGAATCCATTTCCATGAAAGATTTTTCTGGTCCCAACCCAAGTGGACGCATTATCCATTGACCCCTCAATATCCTTACACATGCCCACTTCTTACTGTCCTGGATAAATCACTCATTCAACGTAGTGGATTCATGGATATATGTTCTGTTCATCTTTACCTAAGTTATAAATATTATTTTGTGCCTATTCACCATCTTAAGTAAAATCAATATATTTAAATAAGTTTACAGAAAGAAAAGGAAGCAGGGCACCATTCTAAAGGACCTTACAGCACATTTCACAAAAAAGAGAAAAATAATCCAAGGAAACACAAGAGCTGTTGAAAATTTAAACAAAGGAAACATTGTAAGCTGAGTTATATACACAGTAATATAGAGTTGCCTGTGTATCATAATCTTTGTTATAAGTAATTCATGTCAATTTGTCATAATTGCAATTACAGAGAAAGAGAGTAAATATATATATAACCTTAGGATCTGGCCAAGTCCTGGGCACTTAATGTTTCCTGATAATAATTCTGGTAGAGAGCAAAAAATATCAAACATGTCAAAGGTGAAACTTGAGTGGAGCATGGAAGCTGATGATTCAGGGCAACCAGGCAAGATTTAGTCAGTTGATGAGAGAAACGTAGATCAGATTGCCACCGAGAGCACTATTTTAGAAGGAAAACAAACCTCTGTCAAATGTCCTAAGATGTGTTAATATCGAAAGACAAAAATTTGTTACTTTTAGAAGCAAGAAATTCCTACAGAAGGGTAAATCTATTGCTGAGCCATCTGTTATTTGCAATATGCATAATAAATTCAACAGACGGGTGCACCCCCTGTGCTTCCTATAAACAGATGGTTTTTTAAAAGTCTAAAATATCCTATCAATGGAGAGTGCAACCAACACCAAAAGACAAAAAAAAATCCCTCACAACCACGCAGCCCACAATTGAATACTTGGTTTCTTTTCATTCAGCATACACATAATAAAGATGGCACTGCAAACCCTAGACTGCCATCCTTCTGTTACCATGAGAGCAACATCTTTTCTTTGTGAAACACGTGTGGAGACAAAGGAAGACTATTCAGTTGAACTGGTTAAATATCTTTTGTACCTGGAAGGTTGATGATATATCTAGTTGGCAGGCAGAAGCAGCATGGCCAACAAATAGCTCACCTACTTCATTTATTTACAAAACACACACACACACAGCGCACAGACACCACCACACAAATGAACACATTCAGTACATAAAAGGACATGGCAGAGTCCTATTATAGCAAGATATCTGATTCTAAGATGTTTCCCTTAAATTTATGAGAAAATAATACTTTTGAATGAAATATTGATACCTGAAAAAAAAAATCTACTCAAAAGCATTTACTTACATAACTACATTTCAGCATGCTTTCAAAAGTTAATCAAATAATACATTTATGCCATAATCAAGTCATTCATGTGACAGTCATATGCAGGGTGGTTATTTTTGGTGAACAGGTTGGGGTCAGCAAATAGAAATTATTTTATACAGAAAAAGGCAAAAATGAAACAAAATTTTTTTTTCTATCTAGGCTGAATATAAAGCATTGTGAATTAGAATGTCAGACACTTCCATTTTTCTCATAAGAAACATTCTGGCTATGAAATATTTTTTAGTATATAAGTTGATGAAAGTGTAAGAAGATCACTAAACATTTCTCATATCATTGACAACTTTGATTTGAAAAAAATTCATTTAAAATTTATAAACTCAGTGAAATAATAAAAGTTCCATATTTACTACTAATTATTTTAATTAGTAATAAGTCATTTAATTAGAAATAAGTCATTTCTATTATATCAGTCACAAACTGATAGGTCCAGATCTTGACCTACCTGAATCAATTACTTGCTTGGAATCAATTAATATAGACATTCATATATAAGATATGCCCTGGAAAAGGACACATAGATGTCAATATATTTCAAGTCCACTGTATTTAAATATTCTCAACTACTTTAAATTGAACTAAAATTTTTTAAGAGATATAAACCAATATATAGACCAGCTCTAACATATAACTACAGAAGAAAATGAGCAGGGTGCCAGAGTCTTCCCTGCTAACTAGACCACAACATTAGTGAGATAGCACACAAGTAAATACCTTTCTGAAGTTGAACGATTACATCATGTTTCAACGTAGCTGACGTTTACTGAACATTTACCATGTGCCAGGTATTAAGCACTTTTACTTTTCACGATTTAACTCATTTAACTCTCACAATAGCCCCAGAAATCCACAGTAACATCTTAGTAAAAGAGTAAAATACTACTTTGAAAGCACAGGATTTGATTTTTTTTAAAAAATCTACATGAAAAAGGCAGCCCAAACATAGCCTCTATCAGCCACCAGAAGCCTAATTTAGGAAATCATGTGAGTCTATTACAGAGGGAGTGCTAACTTAAAATTTAAGGCAAATTTGCTATAATAGTCTAAATGAAGACTTAATCTGACCTCTATCTAAAGTATCAAACAAAGTTTCAGAGAGCCATAAAATAATACACATCAATTAATCATCATCATCTGCTGAGTCAAACATTGGAAAATAATGTCAAGAAGTTACCCTGTAATTACTTTGTGGCTCCTTGAAAACCCATTTGACATAATCACTCTCTGACAGCTGCGAGAGGGAAAATGTTCTATTTCTTCTCCCACCAGTACCCTCTTCTGAGAGCCAGGGGCATCGCTTCTCAGCACTTCCTGATCTGCCAAATGTTTACAAGGGAAGTGTGTGGGGTGCCTCCGTAATCAGTGCTCCCAAGGCCAGTCAGGGGTTGAGAGTCTCCAATCAAAGCTGTGGATTCAGAAGAGTCGCAGTCAGGGGACGGGCAATGGGCTTATTATTCCCAATGCACTGGGAGGAAAATTAGTCAAGTACAAGAGAAGAGTATCGGGTTTTATCTAAAAGACCACTGGAACATTTCCCTCCCTTCTGTCTATGACATTACATTTCCATTTACAAAAGAAACTCTCAGTACCCACCAAATTATAATACATTAAACATTCTTATTTGCCAGTAGGTGGGTCAATATTATTTTAAACTGTGACTCCTTGGTGTAAACTAGGCAAGAAGTTAAATCATCCTGAAGCCAGCTAACAAAGCCTGTACTTTCCATCCAAGGTTTTTGGACCAGGGACTACTATTGGGTTTTCTGCCTAAAGCTGAGCTGATGGAGGCTAACTAAAACTTGTTTTGAAAGTGAAGCACAGCCTCTTTGATGGCTCATTTCCAAGATGTGAATATGGTACTCTATTTCTTCTCTGAACACTTTACCTTTGAGCTGACATCTGAGGCCAGTTCTCCACCTCCTAAGGGGAGTGTTTTCTAGTTTTCTATTATAATTACCACTTGTCAATATATTTCTATTTCTATTATAATTACCAATTACCATCAGGGGCATCCACCAGAAGAAAGGTCTAACTTTCCGATAGCACAACGTGATAAGTTTAAAACCCTAGTACCCCAGCAATAGAATATAAGAGAAGCCTAGAAAAAAATTCTTGCAAAACAATCCTAACATGAGAAATTGAAGCTTTATATGGCACTGAGAATACCTGTGTTCTTATCACGGATTTTTCATTTTTTCCATCAGAAGAGATATGAGTTAGGCCTGTGACACAGCAAGATTAGAAAGCCTATTGCATTAATGAAAATGTTATTGGTGCAATATCTTATACCTCAAAAAGGGAAAAATAAAGGCTAGGAAAAGAAGAAAGGAACTAACCAGGCAACACTACAATAAATACCAGTTTCTGGCAGGTCATTTTATCCAACTGACAAGGACAAAAAGGAGAAAACTCATTTATACAGTTTGGTACTTAAAATTAAATTAGAAAGTGCCAATGGCATTTTTTAATTTGCCTAAGTTTCTGAGCTCTTCCTCAGAAGTTAATATAAAGATAATTTATCCCACTTCTCAAATTAAAATGAAAACTTGAAAGGGAAAAAAATATCACTTTACAAAAAAATGTTATTTACAGTATCTTCAGGTTAAAAACAAAACATGCAGAAGAAAAAAATCTTTTATCAGAAAGGAAGAGGTTCTACACAGAAGTTGAAATGTAATCATGTACATCTGAAATTTATATATTAAAATCAATGTTACCTCAATAGAAAAAAAGGGATAGGTTAATTGTGGTGACCTAATTTAAGTCAATACCATTCTTGCTTTTGTCCCCAACAATACCACTTGCATATTTATGAGTTAAAGAATTCTGCATGATTAAAAAACGAATTTACAGACTATTTCATAGCTGGCATTTTAAAATAACTTTTTAATAATAATGTGCTACAACAATGATAATCTTACTTATTAAAGCCTTATTCATTTACAGTGTTGATATCTCTTTTAGTACTCCTGCAAATCTTTTCTAATTTAACGTTACAACTTCGTATCTTTTCCTAATCTCATGTAATTTACCCTACTTAATTCCTTACTCCTGGATATGCTACATTTGCCACCCAATGAGTTTATTTCACTGGTCATTTACTTTTAACAGTAAAACCAAACTATCTGAAGGGAATAATCTCCCTGCAAATCCAACATGGGAAAAAAAGAGTCTTATTTATCCAGCATTTTGTGCCATGAATTGAAGCTTTATTGCAAAGAGTAAGCAATAAACAAAACCACCTCAGGGGCCTGGGAGGAGCAATGTAACCAATTACATTTAATTAAATCAAAGGATGGGAGCCCCAGGGTTGAATGAGCTGAAGAACAAATTTGCATTAACACCTAGCAGCCAAACAAGTAGCTCTGGGTCTAGTCTGCAAGTACAATTGTTGCCATCTATTCTCTGCACTGAAGGGGGGCCATTAGCTAAATTCTTAGGCATTGTTTGTCCACTGATGAGAGGCTGCCTTCTCAACATTTCACTTCATCACACATGAAAATTGCCTACTAAAATAAACAGCTTCCTCTGAAAGCCCAGAAACAAACATTATTACCTGACTCCAGTTTGCAATTTGGTGAAAACTCTTCAGGGCTGCTAACCCAGGAAAAAAAGAAAATGAAAGGTGTGATTCCAGGCCCTCACTTTACATTTGATGGAGATCATATGTTTGAGCAGATTCTTTAGCAACGTCAGAGACTACAAGGCAGGCTGTTTCTTAGGCTTCACCACGAGCGCCTTTGTTCTAGAAGGAATACTCTGACTTGATCCTATAGCATGAGAATCTCAAACATTCAGTTAAAAGCCCACTCTATTATTCAAGTCACAATTTCCAAAACAATACTTTCACTTTATGGAGAGCTTCTCCCTTGGTGACTTACTATTTTTATTATTTAGGGAATTTTGTCTTAATATATTTACACACACACACACACATCATACATGATACCTACACAAACTCTATTTAACCCTATTTAGTGAAAGCCTACCTAAATTATGGTAACTTTACTCTGGTGGGTTTTATTCTCTTGTCTTGCACATTTCTCTTTTAGTCTTGTTAAAATACTACACTCTCCAAAAAAAAAAAAAAAAAAATACCCATACCTTGGAAGGGTAGCCCAGAAAGTCATTAGTAGCTCTGCTATGGTAGAAGATGAGGAAGTAAGTACCATAAAATGGAGACCAAGAAAGAGATAAGGTACAGGGCTGGCTAAGGCTATTTCAGACTGGAGAACTAATCAAAACTATAGTTGGAATATGATACTGTAACTATGTGCCCATCTAGAGCCAGTTTGAACAGACCCCATCTCTTATCAACAGAATGATTAGGAAATTGTGTTTCAGAAAATTTGCAAAGTCACATAGCCAGAGCATGCACAAAAGAAGAAATCTTGACCTGAAACGACCACAGAACCAAAGAGTCTCCTGCCCATAGAACCAAAGAGTCTCCTGCCCATGGAAACAAAGAACCATAACATGACTGGAACTTAAAAGTCAGACTCTTATCAGAAGCCAGGAGTCCATCATTCAGGAAGATCCAGAGCTAAAATTCCTTCCCCACCTTACCATAAATGTTTAGAACCTCATCATACATGTTTAGAACCTTACCATAAACATATAGAACCTTACCACAAATGCTTGAAGCCCACCAATCAAAATCTGTCCCACTAGCATTTCTACATGCCAGCCTATTCTCCCTAACCTCTTAAATTTCACCCCAAATGCTTAATTGGGGAGACAGATCTGAGGCTCATGCACCTTGTCTCCCTGCAGATGGATCTTGCAAAATAAAGTTGATTTCTCTTCCTCAAAGCTGATGCCATAATTAATTGGTTTGTTTATGCACATCAGGTAGCAGAACCCCATTTTTGTGCAGTAACACTTTGTATCTAGAAATATTAGTCTGAATTAACAATATATGATAATTCTCCATCTATAAGATATTGAAAAGTTTTTGTTATTTTCGTTTTTCTAAATAAAACCATCTGAGTTACCAAGCTAACACATTCCACATTGCTCCAAATTCAGCTGCATAGCTTGTAGACTGGGGGTGCCAGTTTGAGTCTAAGGGATTCAGACATTTTTGGGCTGGGCAGGTGAACCCATCTGATAAGATCTGTTTTGGTGGAGGGCCCAAAGGGTCTATGACCTAGGGTCTTTGACTTGAAACTTCAGTTCAAGATGCCAGGAACAAAGATTCTCACAACCTATATTTCAAATCCCTTTCTTAGACTCAAGGCATTCTTGAAGCCCCCAACAGATGGATAAAAAACAGGAAAAGGGAAAATAATCTCCTGTTCCACCAGCACCCAGGTTCAGACAGTCACTCCAGGAGGCAGAGCAACCTGCACAGGAACAAATGCCTGCTGCCCCGGCCTTGAGATCCTTGAAAGTCTGTCACAGTGTTACAAACTCACACAATCATGACAAACTTGCATCTGGAGTAGTGTCCCTCAAATTCTGCCTCCCTCACACAAGCCATTAAATCCTTTTTAAGGAAAAAAAAAAAAACCCTAATACAAACAAGTAACAAAATAGTAACAAGAGTAAGATTTCATGGAACCAACACGGCTTTAACAGACGGAATATGCACAAGACCGGCTCTGCCATTTTGTGAGCTAACAGAGTTTTTCCTCCTGGGGGAAGTGGAGGGAATTATCTCTTATCTAATCACAAGGGCAGGAGGCTGTCACCTGACCCTCTAAAACCTCATCTCCATGATAGCTGAGGATCCTCTTGGGAAAGAACTCAAGCTCTATCGGCTGTTTACACGTCTAGTTCATTAGTGAGATGAAGCCAACAAAGTCTATGTGGCAGGGTTGAGGTGGGGGAATTGCTGAGGAAACCTGTAAACGTATAAACCAAAAGGAGTGTGAAGAGGAAACTAGGCACAGTGATGTGACCCTGAAGAGCTGTTGAACAGGAAGAGTGACTCTAGTTGTCAAGTACCCTACATAAGACTCATGAAAAAAAAACTGAAAGAACAGTTTCACTGAAGATTCTGTGTAAGAGAGATAAGCAAGTATTGTTTTGGAACCCCTCTAACAAAGAGAAATACAAAAGGGAGAAATGCATGCTTCCCTGCTTCACCACCAATCACTCCATATTATATACTACCATGGGACAGTATCCAGTATACTGCCTGGAAGGGGCGGGGCAAGAGACTATAGCACTTAGAAGAGCAATAGATATGCCCATCTAATTCCTGACAGGCATGGGAACACCAGGAAGAGGCCTTGTGTGTGAGCATTTGTGATAATCTTGGGGAACTCTCAGAAATATGTCAGGGGCACATTACCTGAGGTCTTGCAATAGCACTACCTGTAAGAGCCAGTGGAATTTGAGTTATTATAGTTAATGTGACTCTAAACTGGTATGAAGCCTGAGAAATTGGGTACACACACTCTCACGCACTCAACAATTCTGGAAAAATCTTGGACTGTGTTTAGTAAAAAATTAGCTACATCTACAGATTCTTTCACAATTTTATCAAAAAGGAAAATACATGGTCTGGTTTTGGTCATATATTTGTTAAAATATGAATCTAGTATATTTTGTGGCAGTTATTTATTGGCATCTTGGGCTCCATGTTAATTTACATTTGAAGACTAACAGTTAATATTTTGTAGGCAACATTTATGCCAAAGTGTTATTCGTTTGTTTTCTAGTCACCTATGGCTGGAATGCAGCATCAACCAAAACTCTCTTAGGTATCTCATTCTGGTGTGCTTGGTGGTAATCTGACTACCCTAAATCATAGGTACTCTTCAGTCTTACCAGACAAACTGATTTTGTGAATGTATTTGATTATAATCTGTACTAATATAAATTCTCAGCATTTTTCTCCACACCGAATATTTTCCCAGATATTCTTAATCACTAGGCATTTCGATTTTCTGAATTGCTAGGAAATCATTCTGAATGGTAGAACTGCAAATTTCTATTTGTATTGAAATTCAAATATTTATTTTACTTACAGTCAAGCAACGCCTCCACTAAGTACATTTTCCTTTACCAAGCATGTTGAGTTGCCTTTGCCTTTACCTAATTCTATTTTATACAAGAACAATTTTCAAAAAATTTTAAACGATGTTTTAGAATTGCCATAATTCCAACTATTCTTGTAAAGCAAATCATTTGGTAAAATGATTCTCATGTGTTTTTTTGAAGTCATGGACAAAGCTGTTAAGTTTCTGCTTAATAAATTCAATTCTAGATAGAACAAGAGAGAAAATTAAATCAGTCTCCCTGAAATAGTCTCCATTTTATACATATGACTTTTGATTTTCCAGTTCTTTTGCCCTTTGAAAAATGTAACATCATTTACTCATTGTATGTTACAAAAAAAGAATTAATAATTGAAGGGTCAATCTTATAAATCTGAAAATTTTCTTGTAGATATAAATGTAAAAATGAATCATAGCCTTTTCTGTAATCAAAATAGCTCATATCAAATGTCATTGTTTTTGATTGCTCTATTAACTATCAAAGAGTCTATAATAACCTCATCTTTACATCTCTATGTTAACTTGCAACTGCTGTTCTCTTCTTTTAGTCATGATATTCTCACAATGTAAGTAAGTCTTATCCATCAAAATGGGTGTTATAACAATGGTTAATAGGTACTAGACAGGCAGATCATTAGTCTCAGCTAGATTTGAAACAGTGCTGTCTTTTGGTAAGATGAAGTTGTATTCACTTAAAAACCTGGCCATTATCTATAATTAAGTAGCTTTCTTTTATTTTTAATTATTCTTTATTTTTATAACTAATATGAATGAAGTCATTATAAAAAATACAAGTATCATTTTCTTTATCATTTTATCACTTTATCATTTTCTTGAAGTTGACTCCCCTTTAATGAGACCAAGTAAAGAGACCTGCATAATGCTGGTGACATATCCTAGCATTATTATTATGACTGTTACCTTATAAAAGAGACTGAAGAAGAGAGAGCAAATGAAAACAGTTAAAAAGGAGGACAAACCAAAGTCAAAAATTGTAATAAAAGAGTAACTTTAAAATTTATGAGAATGGAGGACAGATTCTTCAAGCAAATTACTTTCTGATGGTCATTTGTAAAAAGATTTCTTTTTCTAGAAGGCAGCTAAAATTCAAAATAAAAATACCATTTAAGTTATGGTAGACAAAGGCCCAAAAGAAGTGAATGAGGCAGGTTTTTGTCTAAGTATTATATAGCACAGAGGCAAATTTAATAGAAGACATATATATATATATATATACACACACACATATATATAAAGGATAGCTAATAATTTTCTTGAATTCATTAAAAACTTGAACTACTAGTATCCTTATCTTTATAATGCTGTAACATTTTGTTAGAAATATTGTTCAGGGGCCGGCCTGGTGGCACAGCGGTTAAGTTCGCACGTTCACTTCTCGGCGGCCCAGGGTTCACTGGTCCGGATCCCCGGTGCAGACATGGCACCTCTTGGCAAAAGTCATGCTGTGGTAGGTATCCCACATATAAAGGAGAGGAAGATGGGCATGGATGTTAGCTCAGGGCCAGTCTTCCTCAGCAAAAAGAGGAGGATTGGCAGTAGTTAGCTCAGAGCTAATCTTTCTCAAAAAAAATAAAAGAAATATTGTTCAGAATTTCTCTTGAAATGTGTGCTGAATTTTTCACATTAGATGCAATTAAATATTTACCTCTTTAAGGCAAGGGCTATAATATGCAATGCAGGCTTTAAATTAGCAACTCTCTAAGGAGAGGATGGGATGGTAGTAGGGAGCAGAGTCTAAATCGAAGTCTCTAAAGGAGTCTGTGCAGTCTGAAAACAAAGCAATAACTTTGACCCTTAACTTTGAGTCATGATCTTGAAGATGTTCTAATATCAAAGTAGGGTATGAGATTTTACTATTATTTATCAAAGAGGTACTTTTTTTTAAATTAAAGAATTTGTTTAATGTTCTATATCACGTATTTTAAAAACCAAATCCCTAAAGGTTTAGTTTCGTCCCCATTCCACTCTCAGCCTTCTGAGTGGAGGTAGCTGACTCCCACGACAAACTGCAAAGCTCAGAGTTGCAGCAGCAGTCAACAGCAGAACTTAGAACACTGAAAGCACATGTTTATCTCTTCTTCTAGAGCCTCCACTAAAACGGTAATAGAGGAGTTAAAAAGTACAAACCCACCACAGCAAAGAGAAAGAAGGAAGTTACATGAAAGGGAAAAAGACTGTCCCTATCATGTCCCTATGGAAGATAGAAAGCAGATGGAGAGCGACAATTAGTGAAGCAAAGCAGTGGAACCTGAAAATGGAGAAGGGAAGCAATGTACCATCAGAATCCTAGAGAGTTTCCAGGCTTGGAAGCACCAGATATACGGGAAAAGGTCTAAGATCAGAGCTAAAACTAGAGGGACTAACTGAAAGTCTGATTAGTACAGGGTAGTTGATCCCCTAGCAGCCCTGTGTCTACCCAACAGAAAAAGAAACTGAACAGCCCACAGAGGAAAGGCTGCCACTCAGACATTAGGAGTTCTCCATCTGATCATTCTAAGGCAAATCCCTACCCACATTTGCACAGAGAGCTCAACTGGTTTCTGTTGTCTCATTCTTTCATATGACTAACAACTAAGGCTCAACAAACAGCTGGGAAAAGCTGAAATATAAAAGAGAAAGACCAAGGGAAACAAACAAAAGTGAGCTAGGAGAAAACAGAAGTAATTTGAGAAATAGATTTTAAAAAAACATTCTGAAAGCCTCAGAGAGATTTGAGAAGATACTGCACATATAAAATAAGAACTGAATGCACGAAAAGGAAAAAGAATTACAAAACAAGAAAGAGTTCTTCAAAATTAATAATTTCCTAGAAAAAGTGGATGACAGAGAAGAAGTTCTGACAAATAGTAAAAAAAAGTAAAGGCAGAGAAATGACTGCGTATATGTATTAGGTAATACTAGGTGATATCACCATCAGGCACAAATACAATGGCTCAAATACAATGGATGTTCATTTCTATTCCTGGTTAATAGGCTGCTTTCTTTCAAGCAATGATTTATGGGCCCCGAATCCTTCTATTTTATGGTTCTACCAGTCCTTGTTATTTTCTGCATCTTCCTGGTACAAGGGGAAAAAGAGATAGCACACGTCACTTCTACTCACATTCTATTGGCTAGAACTTAGTCACATGGTTGCATCTAACTGCAAGGGAAGTTGGAAATGATAGTCCAGCTGTGGTCCCAGGAAGAAGAAAGCAAGTATTTTGGTGTACAACCTCTGCCACAATATGCATAGACTCCTCTAGAAAGATTACAGAGGGAAAAAAAAAGCTGGTATAGGGTTACCTCAGGGAACTAGGGTATATGGGATCAAGGGTGAGAATTTACTTTTCACTGCAAACCTTTTTATACTATTTTACTTTTTTTAATAGTAATTATATAGAAGACAGAAAAATAAACAAAGGATCAATCTAGTTCATCTAACACTGATTAATAGGAATTCCAAAATACAGAACAGAGAAAATGAAAATAAGGAAATGACCAAGGGAATAATACAAAAGATTTTCTCAGACTGAAGGATATGGGTCTTCAGATTGAAAGAGCCTATATATGCACAGAAGAATCAATTTAAAAGAAGATACATATCTAGGTTTTTCATTGAGAAATTTCAGAAGACCAAGGACAAAAAGAAATCCTAAAAGCCTCTTACAAAACGAATGACAGACTTTTCATTAGCCACACTGGATGCTAGAAGGCAACATTCAAGCCCTTTAACTTCTAAAGGGTAATTATTTTCTAACTAGAATTTATACCGAAACAAATAAACATTAAAGTGTGAAGGTAGAGTACTTCTTCAGATATACAAGGACCCAGAACATTTCCCTGTCTTTCTTAGAAAGTTACTTGAAGATGTGTTTCCACAAAACAAGCAAATACACCAAGAAGGAAGACATAGACCTAAAAAAATAAGAGATTCAGCTCAGGAGAATAGTAAAAGGAAGTTCTAGCTGCTAGGCACGCTGTGGGCTTAAAGGGAAAACTCAGTCAAGACTAAAGCAGGAAGACAATAATGAAAAAAAAAATTTTTTAAGCTATAATGATGGAGGACTTGAAAAAAATTAAGAAATGTAAACAGTATAGAAGCAGTAGAAAAGCTGTACAAGAAAGGACATATAATTATAGAAGGGAGATTGTACAAGCGGATGGGAAAAGAAAGCTGTATAAGAGAGAAAATATAATTAAAGAACTTGCTTCTGTAGTGAATATTATTTACATAGTTAAAATAACATACATGCTGATTATTCATAAAACCAAAAATAGTGAGAGATATATATCTCAGAAATGTTGCAGAGTGGTCAATAAGCTGTCTAAAACTGATAAATCATGAAAGATTAGAATAAGCATATTTTTAAAGAAATGTAGAAATAACTACCAGAAAAAATACTTGAAAAGTTAAAAGTGTCAGCCTCTGAGAAGCAGGACAAGGGTAGGATAGGGCAGAAAAAGGGACTGTTGATTTTCATTACAAGCCCTTCAAAATAGCATCAAATATATCAAATATAGCATCAAATAGAATATAAAATATTTGATTCTAATCATATGTATATGTTACTTTGATTTTAAAAACTAAGCCTTTACTATTATCCTAAACATAGTGTTAGGTGCAGAAAATAATTTTTAAATAAAATAAATTTACAAAATAAGTAAAATTTAAATAGAAAACTGTTTCTTGTTCTCCAGGAGTTCACAGTCCATGGGGAAGATAGATTATGTAAAAAAATCACAATAAAAAATTATAACTAAGCTCATAGAATATTTACCAGATGGCATCTCCGCAGCCCTGGAAAACAGAGGAAGAGAAGAGGTGGGGAACTGATGTGTGAAATGCTATTTGAGCTAAGAGCCTTGAAGGATCACTGAGTCTGAACCTGAGCATATGATTACTTGTCCTCACATCTAGGTTCACTCCTGGGATAATTCCATTAAAACAAGGATGACCAGTAGAAAAAATACTATTCTTCTTAAAGAATCCATTAAAAAATTATTTATGGTACTTTTATTACTACGGCTGGTTGAGGATATAGAGGAAAGATAAGAAGGAAAGAAAAGCTGAGACTGAAGGTGTAATGGACATTTGGTACATCGCACCACATTGATTCTGAAAAAGGAGCTCACTTTATAGTGAAGTAAAGCTGTAGGCTGACAACCCAGGAAACTCACTGCTCCAATGTCTCCTTTCATCAAAAAGCAGCTCGCCTCTTAGAAAGGTCAAGACTAATGCTGCAAGTTGATCTGGACAGAGGTTCCTGGCCCAGCCTGCCTTGTTTCCTGTTCATTTCCCAAGCCCCATTTTCCAGTCTTCCCACAGATTCTAAGAACTGCCCAACAAACAATAAATTTTATTTCTACTCAAGTTATTCAGCATCAGTTTCTATTATTATACAACCAAAAACTAGATACAGAATGCAAATGATGAAAAGCCAGAGAAATGAAAGGATTCTAAAGTCTTTAAAACATTCTTACCCATTGTTGTTCTAAAAACTATAACTGAATCATGTGCTTTAAGTTTTCTCTGCTTTTGATTTAGGAAGAAAAAGAGAATGCTTTCAAAACAAAGAAAATGTATTTCACCTGAGTAATTAAGAAGTCTATAAGCCTGTTATGAATATTAAACTAGAAAACTTTAATTATAAAAAGATAATTTTTCATTCATCTCTAACATCCTGGATCTGTGTTGCAATTGTTTTCATTTTGTATTGTTATTGTGAGTGGAAACGTCATCTTTTAATTTTTTTAGTGACACATTACTGAGAAAATTTGAAGATATGTTTATTTATTAAAGGATAATTGTATTTATACATTTCTGGAAAGACATTCTTAGCTGAGAGAGCATCTTCATTTTTTAACTTCAATTTTCACAGTTTTCTATCTTTGAAAGAAAAGTCCATGGATGTTTTTATCAAACATGTAAAGGTATTCACATGCAAAAGAATGAAACTAGACCCCTATCTCACACCACTCACAAAAATTAACTTGAAATGGATTAAAGACTTAAACATAAGACCTGAAGCCATAAAACTCCTAGTATAAAACAGAGAAAAACCTTCTTGACATGGGTCTTAGCAATGATTTTTTTGGATATGACACCCAAAGCACAAGCAACAAAGTAAAAAATAAGCATGTGAGTCTATATCAAACTAAAAAGCTTTGACACAGCAAAGGAATCAACAAAAAAAAGGCAACCTATGGAGTGGGAGAAAATATTTGCAAACCACACATCTGACAAGGAGTTAATATTCAAAATACATAAAGAACTCATATAACTCAATAGCAAAAATACAAATAATCCCACTAAAAATGGGCAAAGAATCTCACACCATACACAAAAATAAACTCAAAATGCATCAAAGACTTGAAGATACAACCTGAAACTATAAACCTCCTGGAAGGTAATATTGGCAGTACACTCTCTGACATCGAACTAAAAAGGATCTTTTCAAATACCATGTCCTCTCAGAGAAGGGAAACAAAAGAAAAAATAAACAAGTGGGAATTCATCAGACTAAAGAGCTTCTGCAACGCAAAAGAAACTAGGATCAAAACAAAGAGACAACCCACCAACTGGGAGAAAATATTTGCAAATCATATATCTGACAAGGGATTAATCTCCATAATATATAAGGAACTCACACAAATGAGCAATAAAAAAGTAAACAAGCGGATCAAAAAGTGGGAAGAAGAGATGAACAGACATTTTTCCAAAGAAGATACACAGATGGCCAATACACATGAAAAGATGTTCAACATCACTAATCATCAGGGAAATGCAAATCAAAACTACACTAAGATACCACCTTATGCCTGTTAAAATGGCTATAATCACTAAGACTGAAAATAACAATTGTTGGAGAGGGTGTGGAGAGAAGGAAACCCTCACACAATGCTGGTGGGAATGCAAACTGATGCAACCACTATGGAAAACAGTATGGAGATTCTTCAAAAAAGTAAAAATAGACCTACCATATGACCCAGCTATCCCACTACTGGGTATCTACCCAAACAATTTGAAATAACAATCCAAAGTAACATATGCACCCTTATGTTCATTGCAGCACTATTCACAATAGCCAAGACATGGAAGCAACCCAAGTGCCCATCAACCGATGAACAGATAAAGAAGATGTGGCATATATATATATACAATGGAATACTACTCAGCCAGAAAAATAGACAAATTCATCCCATTTGCAATAACATGGAAGAACCTAGAGGGAATTATGCTAAGCAAAATAAGCCAGACTGAGAAAGACAAACACCATATGATTTCACTCATATGTGGAATATAAACAAGTACTGGGACAGAGAAAACAGTTCAGTGGTTACCAGGGAAAGTGGGGGGTGAAGGGGAGCACTTATGTGGTGACAGTCAAGAAATAATGTACAACTGAAATCTCACATTGATGTAAACTATTATGAACTCAATTTAAAAAAAATGGGCAAAGGACCTGAATAGACATTTTTCCAAAGAAAATACTCAAATGGAGAACAGGTACATCGAAAGGTGCTCAACATCACTCATCACTAGGAAAATGCAAATCAAAAACACAATAAGATACCACCTCATACGTGTTATGATGGCTCTACTAGGATTCCATGAGTTTCTTAATACTTTAATAAATTCCTTTTCAGTTAAACCAACTAGCAGGGATTCTTTTGTTTACAACTAAGAACCCTGACTCAGATAAAAGGACTCTCTTTCCTGGCTCCTGGTCAACCTCCACACGGCAAACACACATTAGTAGCAACCTTTCTGCACTTGGCTAGGTAACTACTGTGCAAGATATGGTGAAACAGAAACACTCAGTATACATTCTAACTTCCTTCTAGGCTGACTTTCTATACTACAGAAGCAGGAAAACTACTTTCCCAGATTCCGTTGCAGCTAAGGTTCTGGATGTAAAATAGGTTATATCACTTAGATGCACTTATATGAGATTTGAAATGTGGACATAAGACAATGCTTTGGCTAGCTGTTGCTATTGGAAAGCACAGTGATAGACATATTGGGTTTTTCTGCAAAAGCATTCCAGTGTCCAGCCATTAGCTTCATGGGTGAAAAGAGGAAGGTACAGTGGCAGCTCTCTGATCCCTAGATCTCAGCTGAGTATTCTTCAGCTCAGCAGTTCCAGTGGTGATCTCCTGATTCCCCGTCTTGCAGATGGTAAAGGGTGCCATAAGTCAAGGAATGTGGGCAGACTCTAGAAGCTGGTAATGGCAAGGAAATGGGTTTGGCTCTAGGCCTCCAGAAAGGATGGCAGTCTGCATACATCTTGATTTTAGCCCCGTGTGACCTGTGTCAGACTTCTGACCTACTGAACTGTAAGATAATAATAATAAAAAATTTATGCTGTTTTAAGATACTAAGTTTATGATAATTTGTTAGGACTGCAAGAGAAAATTAAGACAAATATATCCCTTGAAGCACTGTTTAAAATGTCAAAAAGTCAAGGAAAATCTAACTGTCCATCAGTGGGGAGTCTAATAAACTAAGGAACAGTTCACAACACAGAACTATGCAGCCATTGAAAAGATAAACTAGAAATTTCATGGGTTGATACGGTAAGATGTTTAATATTTACTATTAGAGAAAGAAGAAAAAAGTGAGTACAGAATAATATATACACAGCATGATTCAATATGCTTTTAAAATTATGTTTATGTATGCATTAAAAAGTCTAGAAGGAAATTAACATTAACAAATGTAATCTCTCCGGGATAGAATTTCAAGGGGACTTTCACATTTTTATACTACTGGAGTTTTTTTCAATGAGAATGTATTAATGAAGAAGCAATAAATATATTTCCATTTTTAAACAGGTAAGTAAATGCAATCGATTTTATCCATGTATTAACATTTCTATAATCTTTCTGGAATTTAAATATAAATCATTGAACATACCATTTCTAAATCTTACCCAAATATGGTAATATCTTAACTCTGATGGAAGTGATTCAATATTCTCTTTGAATATATTGGGCCACTCGAATTATGTTACTTAAATACAGTTTTGTTCAGATGATTTCTTACTAAAGCAAAAAATGCAGTACTAATGCGTTCACACTAAGTTGATAGAGAGAATCTCAAAAACGTTATGCTAAGTGAAAGAAGCAAGAGAAAAAATTTTTGATAGAGAGCTACAGTAATAAAATAATCAGTTAAAACTGAACATTTGTAAACAGTTGATTTACATTTCAGAGTACATGCTAAATTCAAAATGAGTCCAGACAATGTTGTACTTGGTCAAATGCTTTAGCCAATGGGCTCTCGAGGCCAATTAGTACAAAATAAAAATTTAAACATTGAAGGGGCAATCCTCAAATCTTTATATTCACTCAGATTTTAGAAACAGATATCAAAGATAAGTACTTAGGGCTGTTATGTGAAATCATGCTCATATTTATATTGACACATTCACTTAAGAGTAAAGATCCATTTAAACATTAGAGTTAAAAATGAATGATGAAAGGAGGGAGGAGCTAACAGTTATCATTACCAGACACTATGCTAATAATTTTAAGAAATTATCTATTTTTGTCATTATACTTTGATATATAACCACTGGATTTTTCATTAACATTATATTCAGATATGTGCACATAATTTGCTATTATTGAAGATATTGGTATGTTCAAGGAAGTGACTTGTTAGAACTTACATCATGTTATTTTATAACTATACACTTTTATTTATTTTGAGGGGGGAATCAAGCCAACATTTTATATAGTAATATAGTAGAAAAGAACACAAATACAATCAAGATCTTATATTACATATGTAAAAGCAACAATTTACTTAACTGTAATAATTCTAGCTGCTATGCCAGGTTTACTGATTACAAAAGTCACAAAAGTAGTCAATAACCTCATTTTAAATTTGTTAGCTGGTATTACATTCAACATACACAAATTAAAAGAATAATGTATCTATTGAAAAGCATATATCATAAAACATTAGTAAATTTACCCTCTTAAAAATTATCTTCATCTTTTAAATTAACTACAAAATAAAAATTGGAAAAATTTGTTTGATTTGGCCAAATTATTTGGATCTCATAGGTAGAGAGCTTTTTCTAATAATTTACCTTACTTGTATTTAAAATATATTTCCTAATTAGAATAAACTGATTTCTAGCAACAAACATCTGGAAATTGAAATGTAAAAAAAATATGTGATTAAAAAATGCATTATTTAGGAATAAATTTAACAAAATATGTACAAGACGTGCAAAGTGAAAACTACAAGACTTTGCTGAGAGAAATTAAGGAATACATGTAATTTATATTATAAATTATGAGTAATTTAAATTAATATTATAATTATAAATTATTATTAATTATAAATTAACACTAATATTATATTATATTATAAATACTATAAACCAATTACATAAATAGAGAGCCATATCATATTCATGGATTGTATGAGGTAATATTGCTAAGATGTCAATTATCCCCAAATTCATGTATAGATTCAGTGTTATATCATTCAAAATTCCAGTAGACTTCTTAGTAGAAATTGATAACCCGGTTCTAAAATTTATATGGAAATGCAAGAACCCAGAAGAACCAAAACAATTTTGAAAAATAAAAACAAAGTTGGAGGACTTACCCCATTTCCAGACTCATGATGAAACCACAATAATCACAACAATGTGGCATTGGCATGAAAGATAGATCAATGAAACAGAATAAAGAGTCTAGAAATAGACCTATACATACATGGTCAATTGATTTTCAAAGAGGATGCAACAGTAAATTGGTGGAGAAAGGATAGTCTTTGCAATAAATGGTGCTGGAACAACTGAAAATCCATGTGCAACAACAGAAAGGAACTTTGACCTCTACCTTAGGTCATATGTAAATATTAACTTATAACGGACCATAGACCAAAATATAAGAGCCAAAACCATAAAACATCTAGAAGAAAACATAGGAGAAAATTATCATAACCTTAGAATAGGCAAAGATTTCTTAGGACACAAAGTATAAATCACAGAAAAATCAGTTAATAAATTGGACTTTATCAAAATTAAAAACTTCTGCTCTTTGAAAAATACCACTAAGAAAATGAAAAGGCTAACCACCAGGTGGGAGAAAATGCTCTCAATACCTAACCGACAGAGGACTTGTATTTAGAACTTATAATGAACTCCTACATCTCATTAATAAGACAGACAACCCAATTTTAAAATGGGCAAGATTTTCACATACACATCACAAATGATGCCAATAAGCATATGAAAAGATGTTCAAGATCACAATCATCAGGTACATGCATAAAATCACAATGAGATACACAATGAGAAAGAGATCCAGTAGAATGGCTAAAAGATTGACAATACCTAGCACTGACAAGGATATGATGCAACTAGAACTCTTATACATTGCTGGAGGCAACGTAAAATTGTAAGCACAATCACTTTGAAAAACAGTTTAGTACTATCTCTCAAAGTTAAACATATACTTATACAACTCAGCAATTCCACTACTACGTATTTACCCAGAGAAATGGAAGCATATGTCCACACAAAAAAAACTTGTACATAAATTTTCACAACAGTATTTTCAAAATAGCCAAAACTGGGAACAACTCAAATATCAATCAACAGACGAATGGATAAACAACTTGTGGGTATATTCAAACAATAGTACTCAGCAATAAAAAAGAAATGAACAACACATACACACACAATGTGCATGAATCTCGAAAACGTTATGCTAAGTGAAAGAAGCTAGAGAAAAAAGTAGAGTACCTATAAGATTGCATTTATATGAATCACTAGACAAGTCTAATCTAATCTATAGTGACAGGAAATAGATCAGTGGTTGCCTAGGAGGAGAACTGAGGATCGAGTGGAAAAGGACACAAAGGAAATCTTTCAGCTGATAGAAATGTTCTATATCTAGATTGTGATAGCAGTTACATGAGTATATAAAATTTTCAAAATTCATCAACATGTACATCAAAATTGGTACATTTTATTTATGTAAATTATATCTCAATAAAGTTGCTCTTTAAAAAAGTTAATTGAAAAAAGCAAAATAAGTTACATATTACTTTTTGAAAATTTTCAATGATCTATAATTTAATTGTTCTAAGATACTAAATTGCCTCTTTCTCCACAGGGCCACTGAAAAGATAATCATTTTTAATTATGAAGATATGCATATGTTAATTTTTTCTTTGAATAATAAATGCCCTAGACTCAACTATACTTTCATAAATTGATATTATTTGGTAAAGCATTTAGTTAACTGAAACAATTATTCAATATCTTGAAAGGATTTCGAACAATATTCACATTTAGATTGACATGAGAAGAATCAAACCTACAACCATTTACTAAACTATTATGTGCAGCTTAGCCAACATTAGTAGCAATTTCCCTTTAAAAACAATATTTGAATTTAAAACATAACACAGTATTATGAATCACAGCATGATTCACTGTGTAGGGGTTAGAAATGAAGTACTGAATATACATATAAGGAGATGCAAAATACTTTGAAAAGGAATACTATGATTTCTAGCACACTTCCCACCCAGGGATTTCAATTTCGATTCTACAGCAGCCACTTGAAGAAATGTGGAATCATTGTTTTCACAAAATTGAAGACTTTAAACGTATAATTCCTTCTCTAAACTGTGATTTCATTATAAATTTCACACACGTATATATATACACACACAATTTGCTCTCTCTGTTTACATTAGAAATCGTACAAGTAATGCAAAGTGACCAATTTAAAGGCCAAAGAAAAAGACTCAAAGAAAGTATAACCATTAATTTATCCATGTGATTCTTTAATTTGTATCACTATCACCATAGTCTGGAGATAGTGGAAATAACTAATTAATATAGGAATGGCAAGATTGATTTCTAACTATACACTGTTACAGCTGTTTCATTCAATTGGTTGGAACATAATGCTCATGACAATCAGTTCCATTTCCTTGTGGTTACTTTTAAATGCTGTCTTCTCTCAACTACATGCCTTTACCCTCAAAGAGTCCTGGCAGAAGAATGTTCATGTAAGTCTTGATTGGCTATGCATCCAAAGCCAAGTTTACTTAATAATGTTAATGATGCTTTGGGCAGCAAATCACCAATAAAAGAGAGGTTAAAGGAGTCAGTTGAAACTGAAGAGGTTAGGATGCCATTGGAAAAAATATTTTAAAGACTACCTTGAATGATGATAATTTAAAAAGACAATAGCAACTGGCAGAAAGCATTAAAAAATAACTTAATGAATGGAATTTAGAAAAAAAGAACGTGGGACAGAACTTGGGGAAAGGTTGTTCCAGTGATGGATACAATATATAAAAGAAAGGTTGTCATATTACATTGAGGCTATATTCATTCACATACTCAACATGCTAATTAAGAAAATACAAAAAGTTTTTCTGTTACCCAGGATTTATTTTTTAAAAACTTAGCCCTTATTCAAAATCATGAGGCACACACAGACTATTAAGGATCTTAAAAATCTCATCAGAGGAAGCTGGCCCCGTGGCCGAGTGGTTAAGTTCGCGTGCTCCACTGCAGGCGGCCCAGTGTTTCGTTGGTTTGAATCCTGGGCGCGGACATGGCACTGCTCATCAAACCACGCTGAGGCAGCATCCCACATGCCACAACTAAAAAAGGACCCACAACGAAGAATACACAACTATGTATTGGGGGCTTTGGGGAGAAAAAGGAAAAAAATAAAATCTTTAAAAAAAAAAATCTCATCAGAGAATTTATAGATTTTATATTCCAAATCCACTCACTTTATAGATGAGGAACCTAAAATCTAGGGAGATGAAATTATATGTTCAAGGTCAAATCATCTAAAAAATGCAATAATGTCTAAAATAATATGAATCTAAAATGTATACTTCCTTGGATTCTAAGTATTCAGAAACTTTGAAAACCAAATGTAGTTTTTCTGTAAGATAGTGTTTTTTTTTGTGTGTGTGTGTGTGAGGAAGATTGGCCCTGAGCTAACATCTGTGCCAATCTTCCTCTATCTTATGTGGGATGCCACCACAGCATGGCTTGACGAGCAGTGCTAGGTCCATGCCTGGGATCCGAACCTGTGAACCCCTGGACCACCGAAGTGGAGCATGTGAACTTAACCACTACACCACCAGGCCAGCCCAATAGTATCTTTTTTTCACCTTTGTATCCACAGAGCCAAGCCTAGTACTTGGTATACATGTAATGGACTCTGTAAGCCAGAATATTAAATTAATCATGAATATATCTAGCCTAACTAATCTAGATGTCCAAGAGTATTACATACAAAGTTACTGTCTACAGAGACTACAAATTATGTTTGCTCAAACAAAGGAAATATCTTATTAAACAAAACAATCCTATTTCCTACTTTTAGAAGCTCTGACAAGTAGGAACTAATGACAGTAAAGACCACTTCTGAGAACTCAATACTGAGAACTCAATATTCAAAAGATTAAGTTTCCTTTGTTAAGGTGAAAATCTCAGCCAAAAATTCCTTAATACTTTAAAACTATCCATTTCTTTTTAAAGTTAATATTATACATAATATATTTCACAAAAAAACTAGCTGCTTCATTTATGGAGGTGAGTTAAAACTCATTAATCCTTAAACATGGCTCTTGTTTTTAGCCTCTTAAAACTCTCTTTTAATCTGTGAGTATAGTGCTACCCCATTGGTATCAGGCAATTACTCTTTGCCTCAGCAATTCTCCTCTTGTTAATGAAGTTATTTCTCCATATTACTACACTAGTCTTTTAGCATATTAAAGAATAGGCAACTGAAACACTGCTTCAAATAAACTAGAGTATGTTCCAATCAGATGAAATGACAGTCATGAAAGACTACCTTGAGCTCTGAATAGCCTGGGAACTTCTACTTCAGGGTTGATTGCAGCTCTCAATTTTAAGAGGATCCTCCACATTTTACACTGGCTTCAAAGTATCTTTATATATCAAGTAAATAGGTTTGTGAAACACACTGATATCTAACCGGTATCCACTTGTTTATGGAACTGAAAACATTTTCATTTACAGATTATACTAAGCTAAATACTTAAGTTTGTCAGTTTACACATATTATTGCTAGATTACTGGTTTCTTACATTCCGCTTCTTTGATAGCACATGATGAGAAACTGCTGAAACATGTTCCCTAAGTTTCAAACTTTTCTACAAAAATTGGTATTAAAAAAAACTACATTAAAAAAAGTAGTAAAAAAGTACATAATTTTCAGCTCTTCTCTGTGCTTCCATAGCAGTTCTCTCATATGTCTATTACATCATAACACTATATCATAATTTTTTATAATTTATGTTATTTATAATATGTTATTTATAACATTATAATTTATAAAATGTTTTATATTACCATTTTAAATCATAACGTATAATCTTACACTTTTACAACAATATGAATAAGTCTTCTATTGTGCTTTTAAATATTCAGCCATCCAAATCTGCCATTCTAATAGTTGTGTACCTTGTCATAAAATGGTTTTAAGATGTGCTTTGGGACCAAAAAAAAACAGTAAAGACTTGACAAAATTCCAAATTGCTTATCTGTGATAACACATTAAACATCTACGTTTAAAATCAAACCAAGGTTCAAGGGAAATTTCAAGAGGAGATAAAAACAGGCCAATACCTAATTTGTAAATCATCCAACCCCACATGATATCAAAGTTGAAATGTCCCTAAGCCACAAGAACATAAGAAATGTCACACTAGGTATCACCAACAGATCATGGTTGCCTCTAGGGGGTCAAATGCAAACTATTAAGAGAATACATACCTATAATGATGCAAGATACATAATAAAGCCCTGAGTAGATAGTTTGTTGAATTGTAGCTAGCTGTTCTTATCTAGCAACAAAAATTATCTCCTGAAATCAACATCTAAAAACAGAAATATAGGACCCTTTGATTGGAGGTTTCTGAATACTACTCTTCCTTATTAGATCTCTGAGCATTGGGAAGCAGAGATGTAATGCAGAGCAAACTGGGAAACAATGGAGCAATGTCTTTAAAGCACTGAAAGAAAAAAAAAAGCAACTTAGAATTCTATACTCAGTGAAAATGTCTTTTAAAATGAAGGCAAGAGATGGAATAAAAGGAACTGAATTTACACTCCCTCCTTAAACAACTAGGAAATCCTTAAACAACTAGGAAACCACATAACAAAATATGAGGCAACATTTTTCAGACATTGGACAACAGGGCAGCACAGGACTGTGATTCCCTAAGAGAAAAGAAACAAACAAAGCAACCCAAGTAGAATAAACCTAAAGGAAACCACACTAAAGAAAATCTTATTCAAACTGCTGAAAGACAGCGATAAAGAGAAAATCTTAAAAGCAGTCAAGGGGGAAAAATAGCTGGAGTGGCTGTACTAATTTCAGACAAAGCAGACTTTACAACATGGAATTTGGAGTTATAAACATTCCCACAAAGAAAACTCCAGGCTTCAAGGGTGAATTCCACCAAACATTCAAGGAAAAAATAGTACTGATTCAACACAAACTCTAGGAAACAATTTCCAAATCATAAGGCCAGGTTTACCCTGATGCTAAAACCAAGTAAAAAGGCATTACACAAAAAGAAAACTACAGACCATTATCCCTCACGAACATAGACATAAAACTCCTTAACAAATATTAGCAAATCAAATACAGAAATATATAATAAGGATAACCAAGTGAAGTTTATCTCAGAAATGCAAGTGGCTTGGCCAAGACCTCTCTCTACCAAGAAATGGCAGAACATGGCTCATAGTCAGAAGTCGTAGTTTCAGTCCTGCTTTTGCCTCCTTTCTGTTGTTTCCAGTGTACCAGTCGCTGTCCTAGGTACTTTACCCTTGAAGTTAATATCACACAATTTTGCACTTAAATTTAAGTATAGTGTCACGTCATTCTCTTATTTCAAGTTCCCTTAAAGATTATTCCTTTGAAGATTATTCACTACATCATCCTTCAAAGCCTTTGCTGAATCCACCTCCCACTTCCAAAGGGTGTCCACCTTCCCCTACCCTCTGATAACATTCAAAATGTATCTCTTTTATCACATTCTTTACAATACACTGTTATCTCTGGTTTTCTCACTTATGTGCCCTTTTGGATCAGAGTCCCTTAAGGTCAAGAGCTTAAACATCTTTGTATCCACACACTGCACATCATAAATGCTATTATATAAATCAATGTATTACATTGTATAAACAACGTATTAATTATATACACAGTTGGAGCAGAGGATATGTCTTAAAATCATTTTTTTCTGCATAATACACAGCCAGGCTAACTAACTGATTCATTAAGAAAGGATTTATTGTACATCTAGTATATCCTTAGTATTGAATTGCTAGAAAAACTAAAAACTTACTGATTCATTAAGAAAGGATTTCTTGTACATCTAGTATATCCTTAGTATTGAATTGCTAGAAAAAAGGAGATGGTAGATAAAGCACAAAATGTAATGCAGCAGTAAGGAAAGTGGCCTCTATCTCAGTTAGTTACTTCACAAAGAAATTCATCAAACACAACTGAAAATTCAATTTTTCTATCCCTATCTTTCTAAAACAATGTTTTTATATAGGCATCACATTCTATGCTGTTCCCCTCATGTGAATGTCTGAAATCTCTTACTGGGCAACCTCACAAGTTCTAAACATAGATATAACTAATGATTGTTCAGGAGAAGGCACATTAAAATGTTAATAAGATGAAAAAGCATATTTTTCAAGTGGTCAAGTTTTCAGTTTTGTTTTTTTTAAAGATTGGCACTTGAGCTAACATCTGTTGCCAATCTTCTTTTTCTTCTTCTTGTTTTTCTCCCTAAAGCCCTCCACCACATAGTTGTATGTTCTAGTTTTAGGTCCTTCTGGTTGTGCTATGTGGGACGCTGCCTCAGCATGGCTTGATGAGTGGTGCTAGGTCCACGCCTAAGATCCAAACCGGCGAAGCCCTGGGCTGCTAAAGCAGAGCATGGGAACTTAACCACAGGGCTGGCCCCCAAGTTTTCACAGTTTTAAGTTTTCAATTTTTATAGTATTCCCTTGATCTTGCACGTATAACTCCACCTTAAAGATGCAATATACCTATCTAAAAAGCAACAAAATTACATGTTCTTGGTCAGTTAATATGGCAATAATTTTGCAGCTTCTCTGCCATTTCTTTTAGTCTCAATTCACAGTGGTCTATGGTTGTCACAATGTCAAAACTAATTTTGAGTGACACTAAAGAATTAACTCACAGGAAAAAGATATATATGTATTTCTGAAGACCATAAGGCATGGGAATCAGAATTACTCAACATTATCTATTCCCATCCTTTAGTTCTGTGTTGAACAATGTTTAGCCTCTACTTCTTAAAAGGATTTGATTATTTACAGCCTTAAAGTGAGGCCAGCTGGCATAGAAAGCAGAATGAGCTGGGTCCCATCAACTTATTGGGTCCTAATTCAGTGGTTGGGCAAAACATGCACCAAAGAAACTGTATTCAGTCAAAGTCCTTAAGCACATCCAAGCAATCCCCATGAGCTATTTTAGGTTATATCACACAAATGTTATTTCTCTCTTCCCTCTTTTTATCCTTCCCCTTCTCTCTCCCCTTCCACTCCCACAACCCCAACTCATACCACTTTATCTCTTCTCAGTAGATACTAACTTCTACAACATTTAGAAAGTGCCCTCTGGCCCATCTTAATGTATCCAGATTGGTTACATGACTGACTGGCTAACACAGGCAGCCAGATTTCACAGGTGCAGTCACTGATTCAACAAATAGTTACTGCACAGCCAGTAGGTATCAGGCACTGTTTTAGACACTGTTTTAGACCTTGGATGCAGCACAGAGAAGGGCTCTGCTCTCATGAGCTTCCTTTCAGTAGAGTGGCCCAGGTAATAAAGAAAGAAATAAGAAGGCAATCGCACGTAACACTGAATGCTGTGAATAAAATAAACAACATAAAGTGATAGAGATTTGGAAGAGGTAAGTACTTTAGATAGAGCAGTTAGGAATAACCTAACAAGGTGACAAGTGAGCCCTAAATGATGAAATAAAGCCACCCATGTGAATAACTGAGAAAAGACACAGGGAACAGAAACAAACATTTTCAAGGAAATGTGTAGTACGTTTGAGGAAATGAAGACACTCTTCTATACGACCACAGTTCAATTATCAAAATCAGCAAACAGATACATTACCACCATCTAACCTACAAACCCCATTCAAACTTCTACAATCATCCCTATAATGTCCCTTATAGGTCCAGGATCCAATCCATGATCACATGGTATATTTAGTTATCGTGTCTCTTTGTCTCCTTCAATCTGGAACAGTTCTTCCGTCTTCCCCTGTCTTTCATGATCAACATTTTTGAAGAGTGTAATCCAATTACTTTGTAGAATGTCCCTTGATTTGGGTTTGTATGATATTCCTCATGACTTGCGATTTTCAGCAGGAATACCACAGAGGCAATGCTGGGCTCTTTCCGTGGGTCATATTAGGAGACACACAATGTTGATTTGTCCCATTAGTGGTGATGTTAATTTTTATTACCTGGTTAAGGTGGTAACTGCTGGGTTTTCCCACTACAAAGTTAATTATAAGCATGTGCATTTATTAGTAAATAAGTAGTTAGTATTTTGTGGAGAGATATTTTGAGATTAAGTTAATATCCTATTCCTCATCAAATGTTTACTTGTTTTAGCATCCATTGATAATTCATGCATTAATCAGTTATTACTATGATATGATTACCAAGAGGTAATTTTCTAATTCCATCACTCTCTATAGATCAGTGATTCTCAAATGAGAATATGGGGATGAAATTTTGCCTCCCAGGGGACATTTGGCAATGTCTGAGACATTTTTGTCTTTCACAACTGGAGGCTGGGTGGGGAAGGATGCTACTATCTAGCAGGTAGAGGCCAGGGATGATGCTAAACATCCTACAATGCACAGGACAGCTCCCCATTCACTCCCCCCCAAAGAATTATCTTGCCCAAAATGTCATTAGTGCCAAGGTTCTAGATTTATATAGTGCCTGTTCTAGATTTACTAAATGACATTCTGATATAGGTAACATTTTCTGTTCTCCCTCATTTATATATTTATTAATATTAGTATGGATTCATAGTGTTCTATTTCACCCAAAGGGTTACAATCTGTTTCTATCACTTATACTGATGCTCAGATTTTCTCAGACTTGGTCAACAGTAACTCCTTCAAACCAGCTCCTGCATCCTTTGGGCATGTGTCAGTCAGTCTTTGAGTGCTACCTTATTTTATGTCATAAAATTCTCAGCCCTAGAGTCAGCCATTTCTTCAAAGAGTCCTGGTTCTTTTTGGAGCAGAATGATATTTAGAAATCAAGATCTGAGTGGTAGGTGTGCTGCTATCAGGCCCAGACACAGCTAGGAAACACATACACGCACACACACAGACACACACCTCTATCTATCTGGCAAAGCAACAGGTTCATACTGATACCTCCAATTCCAATTCAACACCACAGGGTTTGTTTTAGCCTTTCCCCTTTCCATATTTATAATTCTATTTGTTAACATTGGGAAACTTAGCTCCTATTATCCTCAATGTATTTACTTATTTGCTCAATCCCTCTACCCCTTGATATGTAACCAAATTCTCAGCCGCAAAGCAGAAAATTCAACCCTAGATGTACCCTCCCACTACCCGCCTCCTCCCAGTCTCTGCCCATATTCGAGCCTAAACCTTGACTCCAACAAAGGGGAAAGGAGAAGAGGGAAGGAAAAAAGGATAGTTAGAAAGTTTGGCCCTGGACATGCCATTTACACGGCCACTCCTACTACCAGTTGAAAATGTGGCCCCACAGGAGGAAAAGGAGAAAAATGAGCCAGATTCTAAGTGCAACGTATTTTATATAAGTGCAAGTATTCCCTATATCTGGTATATAGGGAAGAATTTTATGCTTCTCAAAATGAAAAACATTCTCAGTGTTTATTATAAATAATTTTTATATATGTATAAATATATAATTTTTATAATATATAATATAAATGATTTATAATTCATAATAATAATGGTGTTAAGCCACTTAGAAGAGTCTGTTGTAAAACACAGATAATTAACTCAAAAAATATGGTCAAAATTAGTATGAGGTTTCTAAAGGAAATGTGAGAAACTTCTGGAAGAATTTGTTCCATAGATTTAAAAAGATCATAATGTAAAATGAGTATGTTCCAGTTAAGTAGACAGAAACTATAAAGAACAACATAGATATAAAAATATAATTTAACATGAAAAAGTATTTATACTAAATCTCCCTGGAAATTTGCCATTAAAACAAGAAACAAAAAAGATAAACCAGGGGCCAGCCTGGTGGCATAGTGGTTAAGGTCACACACTCTGCTTCAGCAGCCTGGAGTCCACAGGTTCAGATCCCAGGCACGGACCTAGCACTGCCCCTCAAGCCATGCTGTGGTGGCCTCCCACATAAGATAGAGGAAGATTGGCACAGATGCTAGTTCAGCAACAATCTTCCTCAAGCAAAAAGAGGAAGATTGGCAGCAGATGTTAGTTCAGCAACAATCTTCACACACACGCAAAAAAAGGTGATAAAATCTGAAAAGAAAGATAAACCAAAAACTATGTTAAACACACACACACACACAGACATTGATGTGACATTAAAGAGAAATTCACTGGTGACAATTCGAAAATAATATATGTAGGTTGAAACTATCCATAAGTATTTAAATAGTTATACCTCATAACAAATTAAACTAATTATAACTTCAACCTCACCATTTACTAGAGCACAATTTAAACAGTAGATGCTACATAAGTTTCTGTTTTAAAAAAATGATATCTTTTTTAAAGATAACTAAGTTTAATCCTTAAATGGCAAGATGACAACAGTGTTTGGCTAGTAACTTTCAGTGCAACGCTAATTAAAGGCAGGGAATATAATTAGAAGCATTCTAAAACATAAAGTGAAATACCCAATTGTTAAGTGAAACTTAAATTCTATTACCCGTTTAGTATCCTTCCAATACATTTCTCTTTGCCTAAGTTAGCCAGAATGAGCTTCTGTTGCTTGAACTCAAAGAGCCCTGACTGATATAACTAGGTACCCTAGTTCTAAGTTAAACGTGACCGCTTGAAAATAGGATATATTTATTTATTAAATAGATTGGTTCAATAACCATAACAAAAAAGCGTGAATTTTAGGCACAAATTTTTATGGGCTACTGAATTCATATAGAGAAGACCAAAGTTTTCTTTCTAACTGTCACCAGATAATTTATGCTGGAAGTTTAGGAATAGAGTCAGAGTTAAATATATATTTCAGAGACATGAGTATTCATTTATTTTTCTTTCTGAAGGCAAACTATGATCTAATTCATTATTTGGTTTCCTATGCCCATCACTTTCCACTTCTCTTTAAAATTATTAAAGTGAGTTTTTATTATCATGGATGAATTGACACTCACTTTTAAAATATTTTATTTTAAAAATCTTACTACATTTTCCCCCAAAAGTAACACACACGTGAAAGAAATCCAACAATACAAAGATGAATAGAGAAAAAGCTAATTTTTCCTCCATCCCATCCCCTCAGGTTCCACTTTCCTGAAATTACCAGTACTGGCATTTGGTATACATGCTTTCACAGCTCTTGGCGTATTCACACAATTTCATTTCATAAAATGAAATCACGTTATACACATTACTCAACTCACTTAACAATGCATCTTGGACACCCCTCCAGAATACAGCATATAGCTCAGTTCATTCTTTTTAATTGCTGCATAATAATCCATTGTATAGATACACCATGAATCATCCAACAATTTTGTTAATGATAGGAATAGACTCATCACCATTTCCAGGGTATTTTTTTTTTCCAATCCAAATAATGCTGTAATTAACATCCCTGTACAGGTGTCCTTCTATATTGGAGGACAGATATCAAAAAGTGGAATTGCTGGATTAAAAGGAATAAAAAATGATACTTCAAATTTTTTAAACCTTGTATATGTAAAAGTCTTAATACGCACAAAAATAAAGAGAATGGAAAATAATGAACTCCCATTTAGCCATCATTCAATTCTTAACAATTGCCAAATTTTAATGTTCCCTTTTTCCTCTTGTCTATGAAATTTAAACAAGTCCTATTTTAATAGTTTTGTCTCCACGAATCGCTCTAAAGGTTTATCAAAATCCTTTTTTGGAACACTAGTTATATAGTAACCCCCAGCTTTTGTATTCTCTTTAATATTGCACATAACTTAAAAAAAAAAGTCACCCATAACATTCACTTCCTCCCTATACTAAGCTCTTTGCAATGGAGAAACAGCAGAATCAAAGCATCTAAGACAGCAGAAAAAGAGACTAGGAAAGATCATCCTAAAAGCAGAAAAAGACCTTGAAAAGGAACAATATCAGGCAGGCATAGAGGTATATTAAGTGACAGAGGCAACAAAGAAAAAGAAAGGAGTAACATTAAGTAGATTTTTAAAAGCTAGCATTAGCTGGTAGGAAAAGTACTTAAGGGATTGCTGGTGGTCTGAGTGGGAAATTTAAGCAAAGAAATATCAATTCACGAGGAATAGGACATGCTATTTGAATGTATTTTGGAACTAGCTGCTTAAAATATATGGCACTGATCAGAAAGCTAGGTGAATAGCCACTTAGTGCTCTCCCAGCAAAAGATATTTGGAGGGAAAAACATCACCAATGTGTAAGAAAATAAGATTTATTTCTTTTTAAATAAAAATAACATCCCTACTAAAGAAGAACAATATAGAATACATGTATATGTATACATATATGCAAAAGAAACATTAGACATAACCATGTTCCTCAGGACAAAAAGCATGTAATGAAATTTTAAATGCACTAGAGACATGCGCTATTTAAAAAAATTCTAAAGTAAATTATTTTGTACAATGAACATTTTATAAAATAACCATGTCCTAAATTATTTATTTAAAGTATAGTTTCCTTTTTCAAATATTAAGTTCAGTAATCCACAAAGCACTTATTGATTATTCACTATATACCAGGCACAGTACATACACAGACAGACAAAACATCATTCCTGCCTCTAGGAGATTACAGTCTAGGGAGTAATTTAGACACAATTATAATACAATGTGATATGTTTTAATGGTGTATTTAAAAAAAAAGTCTACAGGTAAACATAAGAACGAGCACTGAACTATAGCTTAGGAGAGTCAGGAAAGGATTTATAGAGGAGATGATGTGAGTTGAATCTTGAAGGCTGAGGAGGAATTTAGTAATAAGGGGAGAGAATTTCTAAAACTTGTGCAAAGCCTTGGTGGTTCATCTCAATATATTTAAACCAGAAATATTATTTCTAGTGTGGATTTGACAAGAACAATATGTAGTCTACCTAAATGAAGTTTTAAAAATTTTATTGTTCTTTTTGACTTGTTATAGCATTTATGTGAGATTGATGTATGTATTGTATTGATACGTGTATGTGTTAAAGATGTTAGAGTGAATCTAGACATCAGCTTCCGCTCCCTTCCTGAAACTTCGCCTAAAATAAAGTAGATTTGAAAATAAAACAAGGGTTCATAAAGGCACAAGAAAGTAACAGAGAAAAGCTGAACCCTAAATCAGCAGTGGGGGAAGCCATTTACTTCTCTGTGAATGGAGGTGAGAATGGGCTAAATACAGGAGGATTTGTTGAAAATCTATTTACAAAGCAGTTAGACTTTGAAATTTTATCTTTCACTCCAAACAACTGGCAACTAACCCTTCTCCACTCTGTCAGATATCTTCCAATCTAGTTTCCAAAGAGCATAAAGCTGAGGATCTCTGGACTGTAGGGCATTCGTGCAGTTGAGGGAGGGTAGTGGTGGGGTAAAGTAAAATATTTTTTAAAAGGGAGACTGAGTAACTGAATGTTGAGACTATTCTTCCTACCCAATTCCCAAAATGCTAGTAGCTAAGGTATTACACACTTCCCAAGGCAGCAGACTCAAGAGTTTTCTCAGGGAAACAGACCAGCTCAAGAGAAACACCTAAACATACAGACATCCAGGATTCCCCAAGAAACAGCCCAGCCAGATCATCCCACAGTGAAATCCACAATCAACAAGCTAGGATATTATTGTAGCATCCAATCAGTTGTGTAGTACAAAACTTTTAGAGATCACCAGATGTTTGATGAAGGCTCTATTTTAAAAGACAGAGGCCAAAGAAAACAAACAGAAAAAGTAACTTAAGGAAACAGAGACAATAAAGAGAAAGGGAGAGAAAAAAACTTTCAGTAATATATTCAGAAAAACTGAGCAAAGCAATCAAGAAATATGAAAAGAATGCAATGCAGAGGACTAAGAAAAGAAAACAAAGAGCTTTTAGACATTAAAAGCATAAAAATAGAAATGAAAAATTCAACAGAAAGGTTGAAAGATAAAGTTATAGATATATGCCTAAGAGTAAAGAAAAAGACAAAAACATGCAAAAGACAAGATGAAAAGATAATCAGAGAACCTGTCTAGGATATCTAATATTCAAAAAATGGAAGGTCCAGAAAGAGACACCAAACAAACCAAAAGGGAAGAAATCACTAAAGAAATAATTCAAGAAAATTTCCCATAACTGAAAAATATGACTTTCTAAATAGAAAGTGCCTACCAAATGTCCAACATAATGTGAAAATAGAGCTACATGAAGATATTACATCACAAAATTTTAGAACACAGAACAAGAGAAGATTCTGTCAAATTCCAGACAGAACTAAAAGGTTTCATAATAAAGATAAAGAATTAGAATAGCATTGTACTGCTCAAATACTAGAAGCTACAACACACTGCTGTAAAATTTTCAAATTCTATCACTTTTACATCCAACCAAGGTGTCACGAGCTCTCAAAAAATTACATCCTGTTACTTTCTCAGGAAGCTACTGGAGTTTATAATCCTCCAAAATGGTAGAATAAACAAAGAGGAAGCCATGGGATTTGAGAAATGAGATCCAACAAAAAAAAGGAGTCAAAAAGAATCCCCAGGACGACAGTGAAGGGAGACTTCAAGACGAAAGGTTTGTAGAAGGCCTAGAGATCAGACTGGAACAGGCAGAAGGCATCAGAAAAGACTTCATGAACATGAAGGTGATGCTCTACATACAGACAATTTTAACTGAAAATATGGTAAGCCTTAAAAATATACAAATAAAATCATGTCCTGAGACAGTATGTTCATACCATTAAATTTATAAACAATGTAGTTAGAGTAACTCAAGCCATTTTCTTGCCAATATTCTAAAAATTATTACCAGGGTGAATTCTTCATTGATGAAGCAATGTAGCTATTTTAAATTACTTTTAAAAGATATTTGCTGGTGAGATTTAAGACAGAGTTCACAGAGATCATCCAAGTACCTGGATGCATCAGACACTGAAGTATTTATCCAGATTTTAATAGTTTAATCCAGAGTTTAATAGTTTCTTCAATATGTGTAGAAAGAATGTTTTATTCCTTCCTAGTAGCTCAAAGTTGAAAAATCATCTGAGAATTGAAAATGCAGGACAGCACATAATAGGCACTTAATAAACATTTGTTGAGATTGCTCTTTCTTTTCCAATCTATAAATAAACAAGAAGAGGCAAATGCAAATAAAGTTTACTATACATTTTATATATGCACACATGTACATAGACAGCCACAGACACACAAATACACTCACAAATATTTAAAATTTATCCTGTAGCTCTACATTAGTTTTCAATTTCATTTTTTAATATATTTCACAATTTTAACTCAAACGATTGTTTCAAAAATATGTTTGCTTAAAGGTACTGGCTGTTGAACAACATAAATATTTGTTAACAGTTGTTGCCATTCTCAGTACGGGAAAAAATAGCTCCCAATGATTAATGATTAACCTGTTGAATTAAAAGAGGCTTATCTCCAAAAGAATTTACAAGTATTTTATTTAATTAGCTTTGATTAAAAAAATAACTAATTAAAATGGACTCTTCTTAAGTAGATAATACAAAGACAAACATGTCTTAAATGCCTCCAAATATAGTACATGTATATCAGAGGTTGCAAATTTAAACATCCATGGGTAGAGTGGTGAGGGAGCAAAATGGAGAATCTGCTCAGTTCCAGATAATGTTACCACGTGAGCTCAGACTCAGACTGCTAACTCATTATTTTTCTCTAAGAGAAAACGAAAATATAGGTTTTTATGTGAATTTTTCTATTTTCAAATCTTGGCAGTAATTCAATTTTTTTCCCAATTATTGCATTAGCTAATCAAAACATGGATGTGTTCTAAATTCAGTTTCTATTAATCTATGGGGCCTGTGGTATATGTCCTCTAAAATCGAAACCTAATTTACCTCTCTGTTATGCAGAACAGTGTATCAAATACAGCTATGCTTGCGTAGAATGAATGAATTTCTTTGAAATAAAAACTAAAGATTTTAATGAATCAATACATACTTATTGAATATCACTTAAGCCAGACCTTGTACAAGGTACTATGTTGGAGTAAAGAAGTAAGACTGCATATAAATAATTAACGGAAGCTTCCAATCTTTCTCTCTTTCCCTGTCTTCTAAAAATAGGCATATAATTTATCATCCAAACAAGGACACTTTTGCAAGTGAAAGGAGGCACCATTAACAATTATGCTAATAAAAGGTGTAAACTGGGACCACACCAGACAGTTTGTCAGTCACCCTAACTAAAAAATACTGGTCTGCTTCAGTCTCTTCCCCTCTCTCCAGTCTGCCTACACAGGCTCATACCCTCTAAGGAGGATCCTGCCTTGACAGGCTAGTTCCACAGTACTGTGATGGAGATTAGAAGGAAAAGGAGAAACAGGAAGACAACGGTTGTCTTATGATAGATACAAGAGGTACAATTGTTTTCTGAAATTTTTTGTTTAATTGTTTTGTATTTAAGAGGAGCTGAAGGAGCAGCAATGTGGGATGGCAGTGGATAGGAGAGGGAAAAAAAGGAAAGAAAAATTGCTAAAAACTGTATGTTGCTTTCACATCATTTAATCAAGAGAGGTAAAACACACAAGTTCTTTGAAAATACTTTTCTTGCATGGACTTTAGATTAACACCCTCTGAGACTGAACCAGAGAGGCTATGGTGCCTGCAATCTGGGGGTTAAATTCTATTTTGGGAGAAAAAGATTAACAAATAGTTAACAAAATATGATACAAAATTGAGTGCTAAATTGTGTGATACAATTTATTGTATCACTTCTCATTGTATATAATGGCAGTCCAACCAATGCCCACTAAATCCTGATTAAGTTGTCAGATATTAAAATAAAACTGAAGTCCAGGATTAATCAAAATGTTATTTGTCTTTCAGTGACTATCACACAATTAAAACTGATACTTTAAGTTGTAAGTCTAGGTTCCACCACCTCTTTCAGTCAGAAACTACAAGAGACCCCTGGGAAATGGCAAAGACACAGAAGCCTGACCTCCAACAACCGGGATGGGCCAAGGTTTCAAAGAAACCATGAATTTACCACCAGGAGCAAAGACTCTATACTAGAACAAATTATGATTATGAACATGATTATGAATATGAACAGATTATGAGCATATGGAGCATCTACAATATATATAATAATCCACATTTTCCAACTCCTACACAGACAGAATGATCTGAAAGCTTTTCTCACTCCTTCCATGAACTATCCCACATCCCCAGGATATAACACACACAGTCAGAGTCGGGGCTAGTAGGAAAGAACGAAGGGAGAGAGAGGAGAAGATAAAGAGGGGAGATACACATACACAAACGCTAAATTCATTAAATCATCAAATATTTTGTTCAAGGCAAGCATTCATAGAGTGGTATGGCACCCACAGACCACACTAATGTCCAGATATCCACAGTTTTCTGGGAAAGGCTGTCCCCAATCCAAACAACTTGGCTAAAGACAAGAAAATCCTTTTAGTCAAGCTTTTTTTGTGACTAATGTAAGCAATTTTTAAATATCACTTTAGCCCATACACTTGAGAAATACATTGAGCACCTTAAAGAAAGGGCTATGTAAAAACACAAATCATTATTACTAGTATTGCATTATTGAGCAAAAAGCAGCCCTTTCCAAAAAGAAAAAAAAAACCCACTCAAATAAAACCTACATTTGGTTTTAGATTATTAAAAGAAAATGCATTCTTTTGCCCCTATCCTCACTCCCCAAATCCCCAATCCATTAGATTGTCAACTACCCTTCAGAATCCCTAGAGAGCCCATTTTCAAGTGACCTTTAATCAGTCTCCTCTGAGACGCAATCCACTGGACAGAATTCTTCTCCATTTGCCAAAGTTATTTTCTAGCACTCCAAGTTACCACTTTTAGCTTCAGTTCCCACCGTGAACTTTTAAAATTCATTTCTCGTCATTTTGGGGAAATGCTAACTTCAAGAAATATAGTAGCATAGCTATAAATTCTTGTGCAACCACTTACTAAATATTAATTTTTAAGCAAGCTACCTTTACCTGAGAATCAGTTTCCTCACCCCTTGCAAAGTTGTCAAGAAGATTACATGGGAATAATATTCACAAAGTTTCTGATAAATGCTGTAGGGGATGCAAAAGAAATGGTAGCTATTTGAAAGACGATAGAGAAAGAAGTATTACTCAGTATTTGCTCAGAGAAAAAACAAAAGACTTGCTTGATATATCTTCTACTAAAACTCAGAAGCACCTAAATTAGGAACATGACTTCAAATATTTAAAGGAGGGAAAAACTAGCAGGTTTAGGACAAAGACGTGAAATATCTTCCAGTATTATTGTACTGATTAAGCATTAATATGTTATGAATCTAGAAAGGATAATAGAGTTTATTTCAGTCTTTTCTCATAATAGCAGTACCTTCTATTATCAAAGAGAACCATTCCAACTCATTAATTTTTAATTTAAAATAATTTTTAAATTGAATTAAAAGAGACGTCTTCTAAATGTTCCTTTCGTGGTAAACAGTAATAACAAATGTACAGGACTCTATTTATGGCTTAGGGGCAGCTTACCCAATATTGTATCAAAAGGAAAAACTGCCCTAACAACTATGAAACTAGGAAGTCAGACAGATGGAGACGCAAGGCTAGGAAAACTACCATCTAGGGACCCAACCTACCCTCCAGGAGTCTTTCTAACAAAGACTTCATACACATTGTGATCCTCAAGAGGGGCTAAGAGCCAAATCCACTGCTGCATACCACCAGCTCCCCACTAGCACTGGGGCCTCCTCTACTCTCAGGGCAGGTGACCATTACCATGCATACCAACCATATATTACACTGAACCTTAAAATTTATTTTTTAACAGAACTTACAAATCATCTATTTCCAAGCTCAATATTCTGTCACTGACTGAATTTCTAACCTCTTTGTACTCCCCTGACCTAAAATGGAGCTAGAATGATTTGATCTCTGATTTCTTATCTCATAAATGTATTGGGAGAATCACACATTAACATGTAATGTTAATGCCGTGAGCTCCTTAGAGAAAAGTGCTATTGAAAAACAATTTTTTTTTCCACTGGTAAAATGAATTTCTCCCTTTTTTCCACAGTGCTCTCCTAACCAATGTGAGATTTTATCACAGCTTTCAGTCAAAAAAATTAATACTCAATATGGAAGTTAAAGAGTACCTACTTTTTTCAAAATGAAAATAACATTGCCTTTTCGCTATAAAAGTAATACATGCCATAAAAAATTCAAACAATACTGAAAGTATAAAGAAGAAAGTGATAATTATTCATAACCCCAATACCTCAACGAAACATTATGAACATTAAGATACGGTTCTATGCATATATATACCTATACACATACTTAATGGGCATATGTATTTTACAGAAATAAGATCATATTCCCTGCCATAATTTTTTTAACCTAATATGTTTTAGAGATCTTGAACACCTACATAATATTGCATTTCATGAAATATCCATGATTAACTGGTCGCCCAAAATTAAAGATTTACATTTTTTCCAGTTATTTATTGTACCACAATGAATCCCTTCGCATTCTAGCTCTATATACTGGTTTCATTATTTTTTAGAAAAGGAATTAGTCAAATGATACACTTAAAATTATGAAAGATATCACCAGATTGCCCCTGGAAAAGTAGAATCAATTTACCCTCCCACCAACAGCAGATGAGAATGCCCATCTCATTCTTTTGTGAAATAATTGTTCCTAATTTTTGACGTTTTGTCTTTTTCTTAAAGATTTGCAGTCTGTGTTTGCTCTTGCTTTGTGGGAGCTCTTTACACAATAAAAAGAATACATCTCTGTCTGCATATATGTCATAAGCAATAATTACCAGTTTGTCATTTATCTTTCAACTTTTTTTGACGCTTTTTGAATAAAGTGACCTTAAATCTTTATTTAATCAATCTATCCATCTTTCAAATCACGGGGTATGGTTTGGGTCACATTTAGAAGGGCCTCCCTTATTTCAATATCATAAAATTATTCATCTGAATTATCAAGGAGTTTGGATTTTAAATATTTAACCCATCTTAAATTTATTTAGGTATACAGTATAAAGGAGAAATTCAGCTTTGTTATTTTTTCCTAAATTCCTATTTAATGGTCTCAGTAATATTTATTTAAGAATCCATCCATTCCTCTATTGAAATTCCATCTTCATCAATGATAAATCACAAATGTTTATGCCTTTCTGAACCCTCTATTCTAAAACACTGATTTATATGCATATTTCTGCACTATCACATTGTTTTGTGTTGCTTTGCACTGTTTTCAAATTATAACAAATACATAACAAAATAATGTAAAATATTAAAACAGGATGGCACACACCAAAAATATTTCCTATCTTGTGTTATTTTCCAATCCCAAAGATATTGAAAAGGTTCAAGAATAAATGAGGCAGATGATATTAATACTAACAAAAACTAATACAAATATTATTTACAGTTTACATAGTGTTTCCCCATTATCTAATACTACGTTTACCACACTACAGGGTAGTTATTGTTTCTTATTCAATTCTAATAAGGAGTTAAGATTCATTCAAAGACTTGTTTACAATCACACAGCTAGTAAGTGGCAGAGTTAAAACCTGAACTTTGTATTTCATGATCCTTCCATGACCCCACTAAGTAAAAAATAGAGCAATTACCCATAAAAGCCAAAATTTCTCATTTTTTAATCAAACTACCTTGCCGAGTATATATGTGTGTGTGTATGTACATAAACACACATTTATGTACATAGACACATATATACATTATATACCTATACATACACACACTCATATATACCTTTATTTAAATGAGGAAAAAAATTTTAAGGCTAATCTGACATTCCTGAAGCTTTGATAATTCCAACAGCATTATGGACTCTAACTATGTAGCAGAATAACAATGAAACAGAAAAACTAAAAATTTGGACTATATTTTCTAAGATACAGTTACCTTTGGTTTCCCAAATAGAAGTAGAAAGTAAAAATATTTTATATTTTAATAAGAATGTTTCCTTATTTAATAATTGATTATTAACTTGAAAGAGATCAGTTTTGTATACATCACAAAACAGATCCCACTATCAGACCACTAGGAAGGATCCAGAAGCAGGAGACTGTAGCTGTGTGTATTAAAAGTCCAAGTCGAGCCTAAGATTCATGGGGGGAGAAAAACTACCATCATCACATGTAAGAGTATAGAAGGCAGAGGGGTCTACAAATTTCTCCAGGAAACCATGAGATACCAACTACCACAGGGTCCTGTCACGTAGCCCAGCCAGGAGAAAAAAAAATTTTCAAAGAATGGCAGCAGAGGTCTCACCAATACATTCTCCAAATTTAAGCTGCAATGTTAGCCAGGAATCCTGATTCACACTAGGTTACTGCAATGATATATAATAACTATTGACTTCCTATCTTTTAAAGGCTTATACACATTATATTGTATATATTGCATACAACAAACTGCATGAGAAGTATTAACTCGTCTGCTCATGCTGTCAAACGAAGGATGATGTGCTAAAAAAGTGCAAATGAAGCTACAATAAGCCCAAGCGCTGATGAGATTTTACAAATACCACACAGTTATATCACATACTATGACAGCCAAATTTGGATCAGGTAAGCCCTGAAGAGAATCTTTGAAAAAATTCATTTCAGTAGAGGAAAGAGATGACAGTGGAGAGAGAGAAAATGGTTTTGGAAGAGACACAGCATGATGAGGCTTCTTTGATTAGAGGTCAGGGACTGGCTGGAAAGGAGACTCTGCCCACAGAGAAATCAGAAGCAAGAGATCTGCTGCGGTGCTTGCAGAGTGCTCTCTTGTTACCCAAGGAATCTGAGTGATGTTACATGAAACACAGAAGCCGCCAGCACCTCATTTGAGGTGAAGGATGTCATCCTATACTTCTCCCCAGGTAGCTTGACGGTATCTCTTTCCAGGCATGATGAATCGATAGCAGACACAACCTCTCCATAGAGCAGCTTTTATTTTTTAAAAGGAAGTACGTTCTCAAGTAACAGAACCCAGAGAATGAAATATGCACACCTTTCCCTAGTTAGAGGTAAGCACAAAGGAAGCCTGACTTTCAAAATAATTTGTTTTCCACAATAGCAAAAATAAATACACAGAGAGAAGATTAGGATCATATTTTATATAGCAATGAATCATTAAGTAGAAATATCTTGTGAGATTCATTTTAATTTCTACAATATTCAAAGGAATTCAAACAGTGAAAAGATACCTCAAAAACATAAAACACTTTGCAGGTCATACATTTAAAAACACACAACACTTCTAAATAATAAAGGTAAATATAGAGAATATTTTCTTTTCTAATATATGAGGAAGTAAGACACTATCTAGAGGTTTGATTTATTTTCCAAAACTCAAGATTTTTCCATATATTTTTTGTTAGAGCATGAACAAATTCAGGAAGTAAGACTGATCTCATCTTTGAAAATTTACAAATGAATAAAATCACTACTTGATTTTTTAAATTAATTTAAAATTTAGATTAATGGCTCTACTAAACCATGAATATATTATACATATCAGGTTTTTGTAACTATAAAATATTTTATTTTTTCTATCAGGAAATTATATTCATCTAGAAATTAATTCCTGAGATAAATGGATAACTCTATCTATGGGTTCCCTCATAGTATTAGAAATTTTCCCCTCATTCTAGATATCCTTCGTGTACTATTAGTGTGCTACCGCAGTGATGATTTAGGAAATGATATTCTTGTATAAAACTTTCCCTTTCTATCAAGATTACCAAGACCAAAAGTATTCTTTTATTTAAAGCTAGAAGTTTAAAAATTAAACTGATACTTAAAACAAAAAACAAAATGAACTAAAAAAGGCAGGAAAATCTATTTTTTGTATTCATGAATTGCTGAACATACTAAATATGTAAGAAATAAATCAAATGGAAATGTTTAAACATAGATCTTTATATGTTTACACGATGAAAACTTACAGTTATTATTCAAGTTATTTATTCCAATTATATTGGGCTGTGAGACAGACTTGTGATTGTGGCGCCCTCTGCTGGGTTTTCCAGCCACAAACTCAACCTAATACCACAGCATAAAATCAAATATTTGAGGCATCAAGTGAAAAAGTCAAATCCTTGATCACTTTAAGCCTTGGCAAAGGTTATATGAAAGTTATAATCAATATTTGCTTTACTGGAACAGGACTTTACCAATTTATCATTAGGTAAAATATAGATACAGATTTTTCTTTTAAAAAGAGTATAACATTAAAGTTACACCAAACAACATGTTTTAATAGGTTTTATTTTTGACATCACTTCTATCGCTTTGCAATATATTCAGGTTTTTAAGACCATATGCATGACATGACATTTTAATAAATTACTATTTTGATAATTTGACCTATTTTTCCTTCCCTGTTAGTTCAATCAAAATAGTTTATTTTAACATATTGGAATGACCCTTAATATTATCTTCATTATTAGGAAAAAACTGAAAGAAGTTTTAGAGGTACTCATCACCAGTAATAATTAACAAATAGTATCCATTTATTGAATGTCAACTATGAGGAATGTAGAATGTTACGCACTTTCTGTACATTATATCCAGTTGTAAGAGATGAAAAAAATTGAGGCTCATGGAGATTATATGAATTGCTCAAGACGAATTTCAGAGCAAAGATTCAAATGTAGGTGGGTCTCATTCCAAAGACTCAAACCTTTCTACCAAAGGATAGACAGCAGTGAAAAAATACCTTTAACATGCAATTTCTCCATTTGTCAATGCAGTAACAACTAGGGGGTAGGGAAGAACAACTTGATGGGAAAAAAATCTTAGAGAAGTATAAGACAGTTATTCATGTATAAAATAATAGCTTGGACCTTTAGGAAAATATTTTTATTTTACATAATGCTGCCAGCTAGTGGCCCTATTTCATACTGAGCCACTGGGAACAATATTTGATTTTTACATTTCTGAATCAAAAATTTCACATATAACATTCTAGGATCATAGTCCTAACTTACGTATGCATTAGACTGACAATGATATTTAACATTATTCCAGAACTAAAGGAGAATGTCTCCTCAACCACCATTAGCATCCCTTGCCTAGTCTTGGCAAGGGATTTTTATTTTTTATTTTATTGGGGTTCCCAATAAAAATATGAGATATGCCTAAGTGGGAGAGAATTCAGCAAGTGCCAACATGTAGAAACTAAAAGGTACACCTGTCACTATCCATGAAAAGGAAACTCACATTATTTTAAATACTTTGAAATAAGTTTAGGATATTTATAGATTCCTCAGTGACAAAATACATAGATATTTTTCTCTACGATCAAGAGCTTGCCATAATGTGGGCATTAAAAAAAATTATTGCCTGAAGTTTACCAGACATTATTCTATGCAGATCTAAAATGAGAAAGCATTTGATAAAGTAGTATTATCAGCAAGGTATGTTATTTAAGTTCAGACAATAAGTAGTTACAGTTCTGAAATTTGCTTTGAGAAAAAAAGTATTTGAATACAATTTTTACATTTAAAATGATCATATTTCACTGATAATTCATTACCTTAAGAGAAATATTCTATACAACACAGATGAAAGAGTATACAGCTCCTATATGGGTATTGTTTAATGCAGTGATGCAAAGACATTCTTGGCTGATTTCATCATATGACATTAGTTTATAATTATTTAAATGTTATTCTCAGTGGAGCAATCTATCACAACTTAGAGGCTTAGATGAAAAGATAAGATATTCTATAATATTATAATATTGCATAAAACAAAAACATTCTGGTATTAAAGTATATTAGCAGCAAAGAAAACATATTCTGGGTTTATGCTATAGTGAAAGAGAGAAGCAGAAGGAAATGGAAAAGAAAGCACCCAAAACACAGCAAACAAGGAAGAGACAGCACTTCTGTTGGGTTAACTGAGGTCAAAATGGAAACAAAAAACAAAAGGGACAGTACTGGAGAGTCCACTGTTCCTTCTGACCTACATTCTGTCACTCACACTCATTCACACACACAACTGCAACTTGTAAAAACTCCCTTATCCCATTAGTAGGTGCATCTTTTTTTTAAATTTTATTTTGCTGAGGAAGATTCATCTGAGCTAACATCTGTGCCAATCTTCCTCTATTTTGTATATGGGTCGCTGGCACAGCATGGCCACTGATGATGGTGTAGGTTCATATCCAGGAACCAAACCCAGGCCACCGAAGCAGAACAAGCCACACTGAACCACTAGACCACAGGGCCGGCCCCTAGGTATGTCTTACATGAGGCTTATTTTGCAGCTATAAACAACAGATGTTTCTATTACACACACACACACACACACATTAGTCAGTATAATAAACATTAGTGAGAAAAAACGCCAATAATAAATTCACTTTTTAAAACACTAAAAATATTTCTATACAGCTAGCATACAACTTACAAACGTTTCCTGTATTGTCAAAGCTGGTAAGAACATCTTCAACATTCAAAGATCCATTATTATGCCTAGAAAGGAATAAAGCATTTTATTTAATGATTCTGAAATATTAACATTTATTAATTTTTTAAAACGCTGAGACTGTGCATTGTTACACATTCAAAACTAATAAACCCTTCTATGTTATATTTTTTAAATATTTTCTGCCCACTAGAGGGAGAAGGAAAAGAAATAACAGAATATGGTCCTCAGAATAGTTAATGTATGACATTTCTTGACGATTAATCCACATTTTACAGTATTAATGAATAGTTTTCTTGTTGTTGTTGTTTTAGTTACATAAAAGTGAGGTAAATTATTAATCTTTTTAAAGACAAGAAAAAAAAGAAACCAAACCTTACACTTTGAGAATCTCAAAAGAAAAATAAACAAGGAACCTCCAGAACCACACTCAATGATACAAAAATTTCCTCAATAACACCCCAACAAATTCAAAACTTCAGTTACAAGGAACTAACCAATCTTCAGGTCTGCACATTCCCTCTATAGGGAGTTCTAAATTTCAGAGGGCAAGTTTTTTGTATCTTTTTCCCACTAATCTTAATTCCACGCCCTTTAATTCTAACTTCTCTTCACTTAACAGTCTTTTAAATATTTAATTTGATGACCAATATTTTAACATTTATAAAAGATACTAGGCTTCATATACAAATGGACCCAACTGTCAATAGGTCATAGGATTTGGGTTACTTTTCCAGAGGTGATAAAAAATAGGCATTACTGCATCTACAATCTTCTACACTCTCCCCTATATCACATATAGCTGTAGTTCTCTAGGATGTTATAATAGTTTAAAATAACCATTAATAATTCACAATAAAATCTACTTCATCAACACTACTTTAACTTTGTCATTAAAACTTATCATAAATGATAGTGTTAGGGACTAAACTCCGTCTCCCTCAAATTTCATATGTTGATGCCCTAACCCCCAGCACCTCAGAATGTGACTGTATTTGGAGATAGGGCCTTTAAAGAGGTAATTAAGTAAAAATGAGGTCATTTGGGTGGTCCTAATCCAATATGACTGGTATCATTATAAGAAAAGAAGATTAGGACACACAGAGATAACAGGGCATGTGCACAGAGGAACAACCATGTGAAGAGGCAGCAAGAGGGCAGCTACCTGCAAGTCAAGGAGAAGGGCCTCAGAAAAAACCAAACTGCAACACCTTGATCTCAGACTTCTAGACCCAAAACTATGAGAAAATAAATTTGTGGTTTAAGCCATCCAGTCGGTGGTATTGCTTTGAGAGCCCTAGCAAATTAATACATAGAGTAAGAGAATACACATAAACTATATGACCCTTTTTAGCAGAACTTTTTATTTCTATCATAGAGACACAGTTCTTTGATAGAGTGACTAAGATTGCAAAAAGTTATTTGCAATCATCACTGGTCAAATAAGCACTGGGCTCAACAGTGTCTTACTCTAAGGAAACCAAGTTACCAACCACAAATCAAACTTTCATCATAACATAATGATTCTGTATCTTCTCTGTGCATACAAGATTCTAGGTGTAGATGAAGTTATTTACTCTAACATGGAAAACCACAGTATATGTGTGAGACGAGAGGAAAAGGAACAAAGTATTTAACATCTAAATTATAAGATGAACCTATTATAATGATCAGCAATACTGCGAAGAACTCCAAAAACTTTTTCCTAAAGATAAAATGAATATATGGTTCCTTCAAGAAAAAACTGCTCATCATCCTATCTATACAGAGATAGCCACAGCTAGTATTTTGGTACATAGCCTTCAAGTTTTATTCCATGCTCATATAGCTTTCATTACATAACTGAGAGTACATTGTCCATACTGTTTTGCAATTTGTGTTTTTCATTTAACTGTAACATACTGTAAACAGTTTCCCACATCAGTAAGTATTCTCCTGCAACAGGATTTTAATGGCTGCCAAGTAGTTCAATGAATGATTGTTTTCACAATCATTTATTGAACCAACACTTTACATTGGATTTTTAGACTGTGCCCAGTTTTGCGCTATTATGCATACTGTTGCAGTGAACATCCTTGTAGAAACATCACTGAGCCCACTTCTGATTATTTTCCTAGGATAAATTCCTAAAGGTGGAATTGCCTTTAGGGTCTAGTTTTAATAGACATTCTCTCACGTTCTCTCTCTCTCCCTCTCTTCTCTCTCACAAACACACACAAACACACTCTCTCTCTCAATTCAGAATGAAATAAACATTTGAAATGAAATCTGAGACAAGAGTAAAAAAAGGTGCAGATATTTTACAAAAAGTTAATTGTTTCTAAAAAACAAAAACTGGGACAATTGAAGCAAAATGCATGTTTAAAAGTTTAAAGCACTATTCAAAATTAAAAGTGCGATTTTTTTCAGACTTATCACTGAAGCAGAACTTGCCTCTCCTTGAAAGTATTATTTCTTGAAGCCAAGAAACAACGTGAACCCTATGATATTCTTTAATAGGGTAGGGAGTAGGGAGACAGTAAAACTAATCCTATACCTCTACATAACTTACAACAATGAAAATCAATTATCTATGAAGCCTAGAAACCCTAAAAGATGGCATCTCATGAAAGAATAATATCAATAATCATTGTCTTCAATAGTATAAGAACTGGTGTTGATTATAGGAAAACTGCCACGAAAGCAGTGTGGTAAAGATTCAGTTTGATTATTTCAAGTTCCCTTTCATTTGTCCCAAATTCAAGGACTGCTCTTTGTTCACTGAGTCATCTACTTTAGTCAAGTGTCAACTCTACAAGATCTTGTTTACCCTCAATGTTTCAACTGTTTACCAAGGTCCTGCCTGAGGAATGTGGTTAGATAGTAATACCTACAAGGAAGGGGCTTTATCAAACTTCAGTCTTAGCATTATACTGGTAATTAATGTTATATAACAATGACAACTTTTTGCCAACATATCCAGGACATAAAAAGTTCACTCCATCTTCTTCCTAAACTCCAAAGCTTTACATTGTTTCCCAAGCCTTTAATTACCAATAGCCATCTTAAGTGTTCTCACCACAAAAAAATAAATGGTAACTATGTGACCTGATACAGGTGTTAGCTAATGCTATGGTGATGATCATATAGTGATAATGCAATATAGGTGTATCAAATCAAAACATTGTACACCTTAAATTTACATGTTATGTCAATTATATCTCAACAAAGCTGAGGAAAAAAATTACCGATAGCCAGTTTCTTCTTCCTAAAGCTAACCAATTTTTTTCACAGCACCTAAAGCTATCCTAGAACTGAAGACCTTTGAGTTTCTCCTAAGAATCGCCTATGGAGTAAAGACCAAGGAGCAAGTCACTGGGGCAGATAATTACTTGAAGAGCAAAAAAAAACAAATCTACTAGAGGAAAAGTTTGAAGCCTAAAGGTATCAAGAGATTGAAACTACAGGATAAAAGTAAGCCAGGGCATAATATGACACCAAAAGCACAAACAACAAAAGAAAAAATAGGTAAGTTGAACTTTATCAAAATTAAAAACTATTGTTCATCAAAGGATACCATCAAGAAAGTGAAAAGACAACCCAGAGGATCGGAGAAAATGTTTGCAAGTTACATATTTGATATGGGTCTAGTATCCAGAATATATAAAAAAACTTTCACAATTCAACAAAAAAAAAAGACAAAGAACCCAATTAAAAATGGGCAGAGGACATGAATAGACATGTCTCCAAAGAAGATACAAAAATGGCCAATGAGCACATGAAAACACGGACAACATAATTAGTCATTAGGAGACTGCAAAGTAAAACCACAGTGAGATATCACTTCATACCCACTAGAATGGCTATAATAAAAAATAACAATCAAAGAAAAATAACAAGTACTGGCAAGCACGGGGACAAACTGGAACCCTCACACATTCCTGGTAGGTAAAACAGTACAGCAATTGTGGAAAACAACTTGGCCATTCTTCAAAAAGTTAGAGTTACCACATGGCCCAGCAATTTCACCTCTAGAAACATACCTAAGAGAATTTAAAACTTATATATTCACACAAAAACATGTACATGAATGTTCATAATAGCATTATTCATAACAGCCAAAAAGTAGAAACAACCCAAATGTCCATCAACTGATAAATGGATAAACAAAATGTGGTATTATCCATACAATGAAATATTATTCAACCATAAAAAAGGAATGAAGTACTGATAAATACTATAACGTGGGTGTATCAAAAACATTATGCTAAATGAAAGAAGCAAGACATAAGGCCACATATTGTATGATTCTATTTATATAAAATATCCAGAATAGGCAAATCCATACAGACAGAAAGTAGACTAGTCATTGCCAGGGGCTGAGGGGAGGAGGAAGATGAGGAATTACTACTAATGGGTATGGGGTTTCTTTTTGGGGTGATGAAGAATTTCTAGAATTAGACAGTGGTGATGGTCACACAACATTGCGAATATACTAAAAACTACTGAACTGTATAATCCAAAATGGTTAAAATGGTGAATTTTAGATTATGTGAATTTTATCCTGATTAAAAAGAAAATTGGTCCCAACAAAACAGAAAAAGTAAGCCAGAGAGTGAAATGGGCCCTAAAAGGCTGCAGAAGAACAAAGAGGAGAGGTTTTCAGACGGAAAAGGTCTAAAAAGGTCTAAAAAACATGATTCTAGATGCAACTTGCTTTGGAGCTCTTTCAAAAGTAAACAGAGAAAGAGATTTTTTTCATTCTTCTATCTACTAGTTATAGAAAACTAGTAGATGATCTCTACATGTAATTTATAAAAATCTGAAAAAATGTCAAGGGAACATTCAATTTACTGAAACTTTGAATATATGTACTTGTAAGCAAGCTACATAAATGATCGTGATTGCAGTTCAAAACAAACAAGAAAACTAAGTTATGTTTAGCCCATATCTATGATTTAAGGTCCATGAAAACAAGACTCAGTGGATTATTCTTTTAATTTTCTGCATACACTGGATCATATTTTAAGGTTCTATAAAGTTCCTTCAAAAATACAAAATAAGGGGCCAGCCCTGTGGTTGAGTGGTTAAAGTTCTGCGCACTCTGCTTCGGCAGCCAGGGTTTGCGGTTTTGGATCCCAGGCATGGACCTACTCCACTCATCAGCCATACTGTGGAGGCATCCCACATACAAAATAGAGGAAGACTGGCACAGATGTTAGCGTGGGGCTAATCTTCCTCAAGCGAAAAAAAGAAAAAGAGGAAGATTGGCAATGGATGTTGGCTCAGGGTGACTCTTCCTCACCAAAAAAAACACACAAAATAAAATGCAGGAGAACAAAAGCTGTTTCAATATTCACCTCTGCTGTTAATATCACTACTAACATTAAAACTATACTTTTACGTCTAATTTCATAAGCATATCATTCCCATCACCAGCTTCCATTTAGTGAGCACTCACAGAGTACATACTAAATTCAGTGGAGAGAGAGTTTATTTTTTTCCTTTCCCTAGAGAAGCAATATATTATCTCACTACAATGCATTTGTTGTACTAGAAAGATGCAACTCAGTCAAAGACAAAATCATTCTTGACTTCTTGCCCATTCTAAGCTCCCCAGGACAAGTTGAAAGCCAAGAGTGCTAGGCTTCCAATTCAGTAATAACCAAGCAACAGTAGTCTTATTCAAAGAAAGGAGGACAATTCAGGCCTCTCAGCTTTTTCCACACCTAAGACATGTATACATTCATAAATAAATAACTCAGGCACTCCGATCATTCCAAATATAATGGAAGTATTTTAAAGCTTCCAGAATACGTAAATTCCTACTGCACTCAAATTAAGTTGAAATATGGAGGGTGAGGAACAATTTCTAGTAGCTATATGGTAAACTCTATACAATAACAAACTGCAGCTTACAAGACAGGGAGAGGGAATTTTTACTGAAAGATTTTTAGTATAAACATCTCCTGGTATATACTAGTCTTCTACACATGCATGTATCTAACAGCAAGAGCCTCGTCTATAAAGCACCAGAAAGACAAGAAGACTTTACCAAAGAATAAAGTTAAGAGTCATACCCTGGATTTTAATTTCCTAACTCTCAATACTCACTTTGGAATAAAGTGTCAACCATCCTCAGACATACAGAAAAGACAACAGATCTTGGGGATTTCATAACCTAAGTTTTACATTGTCCAGATTTTTGTTTCTGATGAAAAGTCACCAAGGAAAATTCTTTATTCCTTCATTTTAAATATCATCATATAAAGCTGACAGAAAATAATGGTCAAAGTTTCAATTTAGGCCACTGCTTATATACCTTTTAATAATATAAACAAGATACAACTACATACTGTGAATTCACAAATATCTAGTTATTTATCCTCTTAGGGTATTCATTTCAAGACTAATAAAACTTCAAAGGAACAGAAATCAATATGTAGGGAAATTTTAAGAAGGAGAAAACTAGTAACAAATATTGATAAGTATTAATCACCATATATGCATCATCTCTGTTGAATTGTGGTAGGTGATCTTAGCAATAAGAACTGAGAAAGTGAAAAGGGGGTTATATGTATGATTTGTAAAGAATAAAACATCCCAAATGCTCAGTTCTTTATTAAAATCCAGAAGGAGATCCACCATATAATATGCATTGATCATTATTCCTCCCCCTGGGCATTGTGAAGGCCTTCTCAGCAGCCTCTGATGATTCTGCCTTGCATTTTCTCCCCTCGTATATTTTCTAGTGCCTTTGCCTCCATCTGGAATGATTTCTCCCAGAACTTTCACATATCTCCAGATCCAGTTAAATTCCTGCTCAAGGCCTTCCCATCTCTAAGCTCCTAACACATGTGAAGTCTTCCTCTCATTAGGAAATTAGTTATGCACTGCCTGGTGAGAGTTAGCAGAAGGAATAACTTTCCTTCTTATTTAGTTATTTTTTTTTTATTTAACTTTTCACATATTTAAGCTCCTTGGGGATAGTGCAGCTTATATTTCTGTTATCTACACAGAAGGTGCTATTAAATATTTACTGATTTGAATTTACTTAAAACTATTCATCACTTTTTAAAAATAATTCCATAGTGTTGATTTAACAAAGAAAAAATATAGAGAAAGATGATGGTACTCCATTCCAAAACTACTTTCTAAACCACTACTTTGGGCTATTGCAACTAATTTTTTAAAACTTTTGAATGCTCACAATTCAAATACTGAAGAAAATAGATAAAGGTAGCTAAAGAAGTGTCATGGAAACAGATTGAGAAAAGAGTTGATCTGAGATGGCAAAGGAACAAGAATGCAGATCCATGTTGGGCGCATAACAGAAAACAAGGAAAAGTGGTGACCATAAAAATCAACGTGAATAAAACTGGCAATGGAACGGAATGAACTATTCTTAGCAGAAATCCTCCCCTACCTAAGCAATTTCAGTAGTTTCAGCAATTTCCTAAACGATAACAGGATTATGGAGTGAGAAACAGAATGCTCAGAATAATCAATGAGGAAATTAGTTTATCTAGGCCTCAATCCCTTGATGGTAAAATGAATAAATGGATACATGATTGCCTCACGAGAGGCAGAATGTGCAGAAGTTAAAAGTGCAGGCTGTAACTCTCATTATATAAGATGTTACCAATGGAGATCGCTGGGTGAAGGGTACATGAAACTCCTTGTACTATTTTTGAAACTTCCTGGGAGTCTGTAATTATTTCAAAACCAAAGTTTTTAGAAGTACAGGCCATGGAACCAGATCACCGGGATTTGAATAGAGGCACAATCAATTATTGGCTGAGTGACCGCAATCAAGTTATTAACCTCTGTGGGCTTCACTTTCCTCATCTGTAAAATGAGGTTAGTAACTATTTACCTCATAAGGTGTTGTGTGGATTAAATAAGCGAATACAGGTAAACCACTCACAACAGTGCTTGTCACATATCAGGCACTCAACAGTCAGCCAAGTTAGAATTTTTTTAAATTTATTCTAAGATCACGTTCAGCTCCAGAACTCTGTATGTTTAAGCCATTATTATTTTTGTATTACTAATGTGGAGAGATATTAACTGGTTTGAAAAAAGAGAAAAAATCTTGGCAGCCATCATGGCCAAAATTTTAGCTCGGTCACCTGTGTTCTCTCCATAAATTAGGATTCAATGTCATATTTATATAGACATACTTCTTTTTACTGTCAAAAATGGATACATCACAAAGAATCATGCTGTTAAGAGAGGAGTCTCAGTTCACATTCTAGCCCGATTTCCTGCTACATCAGGGTCAGCTCCATCAGGTGGAGAGCCATGCCTTATTTTGAAAGCTCTCAAGAACAGGTTTCACATTCTCTCCAGCTACCCCTTCCCACGGCCTTGAAGATGTCAGGAAATTATTCTCAGTACGGTTTACGCTTATTGCTTCTTGTTACCAGTGGACATAGCAGATAAGTTTTAGAACTTTATACCTGAAGACCCTGCCTGGATCACTCTGTTTCTCCTTCTCTTTAATTTCCTTATAGATACCATCTTCCAATTGTTTCATCACCTTCGTTCCTACTTCACAGAGTTATTGTAAGGATTACATGAATTAGAGTATTTCAAAGCACCTAGCTCTGTATCTTGCACATAGCAGGCATTTAGTGCATTTTTCTTTCCTTCTTAACCAAGCACTAAACTAATTATCTCCATCAGAATGTAAAGCAGTTGAGGTATTGTAATTAGAATCTCATAATGAATGTAGAGGCAAGCTCACAAATCCCTAAGTTTTTATCTTCCATGTGGACTTTTCAGTAAAGCAAAATTATGAAACCAGATCCTAACTGTTCTTCCCTGTCCAGCCCAGTCAATTTCTATCCAAATCCCAAATTTTTAGCTATTATAGTGTTTTTTAAAGCTTAGATATTTTAACTAAAATAGTTCAAGACACATACAGACATCCTTTGTAAAAACTTTTTCTTAATTATTCCTAGCCTTACCTAATCTTTTTGAGTCACATTTCCACCTAAAAGGTTTTTTCGCTCCTCTTAGAGTTACTGTAAATGTGCTCCTCCCTACCTTTCAAAATGTGAAATCTTGTCAAAAAGGCAGACTTTATAAAATCAAACACCTACAGAAATATTGCAACATGCTAGACTATGACTGTGAGAGAAAATTAATTTGGTAAAAATGGTATCTTGTTACTTCAGTTTGCAACTCTCATCTCTTTTCTAATAATTTTTAAAGCCAGAACAGTCTGTATCCTTCTCACAATACCAGTGTTTTCAGCTGAATTTTCTCCTTCTAATCTTAAGGTTCTACTCTGAAAGTGACAAAACATGAATGAGAAAAATACCAAAGCTTGACTTTTTTCAGATAATTACTACAGGAAGTTTGGAAAAATTCTGTTTTCACTTTCAGCCTTCTTTGCCCCAAAAAGAACTTGGCTTTTTGTCATAATCAAACACTATGAAAGAATGGTTAAATGAACCCTTTGATTTGCAACACTCTTTATCCTCAAATGCCACTACATTCCTGAGAATTTTTTTCTTTAGTCTGAGAATACAGCAAGAACTAGTTAAAGCAGGAGGATTTCATAACACAAAGTTGCAAAACGTAAATTCTGATAAAGACTGCCTGCACACTCAACAGAATAAACAATAAGATTCTTATTACATTGTTTTCCTTCTACAAGAGAAAAATACCTTAAAAACAATCTTAACTAGAGTGATGATTACCTTAAGGAAACACTGTATTCAGGATAGAAGACACTTGTGTATTGGACCCATGCACCAACTCCCTCTTCAGTTTCCCTTTTTTTGGCTTCGGTTACTGAAAACAGATTAAATGATTCAAATCTTCTTATAGACACATGTCGTAGACAATCATCCAGATGTTTTTGTTTCAGAACCTTTGAAATAAAACCAAATATTGTGGTCATATTATATAAATATAAGTTAAGTGTTCAACGTTTAAGTGGTAAGGGGACTTTCATTTCTGATAATGGCAGATTAGATCATTCAGACAAACCTCCTACTGAAGACAACTAGAAAAGAAGGATAGAGGACTGATAGCAACAACACGGCCAAATGAACTGTCCCATTTATCTCTCCCCCTTTGAACTACAACTAAATGGACATTCATTGACTAATGGAGAATACCCACACAGCACCACAGGATACCTGAGAGACCCAGGGAGCTAAACATCTGAAGGTGGATGGACTGGCTCCCCAGGAAGTGGTGGAGACAGGTGAGCACTCCCCTATCCCTCCCCAGCAGCCCTGTGCACATGCCCAAATGCCTTCCTAGCCAGCACAAGCACCTGTAGTACTGCTGTGGCCCTGAAAGTGGGAATGCACATCAGTGCAACTGTGGGAAGTGGCGGTGGCAGCCCTTGGCTTACGCAAATGCTTTCCCAGCTAGTGGGAGAGCCCACCCTGCTGCTGCGGTCCCAACAAGTGGCCCATGATCAAACCCTGAAAAGAAGCACCCCCACCAAGCACAGCGGCTGGTGCAACCCTAAAAGGTGGTGTCAGATGTACACACACACATGCAAATGCTTTCCCAGCCAGTGCAAGTGCCCAAACACCACTGCAGACCCACAAGGAGGAAGGTGCCTTGGCATGGCAGCAGCCCTGAGCTCCTGAGTAACTGCTTTCCTGGCTGGGGGCAGCACCCACCATACCCAAACAACTTCCAGCAGATGGGATGGGGTCAGAAACACTGCTCCTGCTTTCCCCTAGAGTAGCAGGCAGGGGGACAGCCCGGTAGCACAGTGGTTAAGTTTGCACGTTCCGCTTCAGAGGCCAGGGGTTCGCAGGTTCAGATCCCAGGTGTGGACATGGCACTGCTTGGCAAGCCATGCTGTGGTAGGCATCCCATATATAAAGTAGAAGAAGATGGACACAGATGTTAGCTCAGGGCCAGTCTTCCTCAGCAAAAAGAGGAGGATGGCAGCAGTCAGCTCAGGGCTAATCTTCCTCCAAAAAAAAAAAAAAGAGGGGCCAGCCCCGTGACCAAGTGGTTAAGTTCACACGCTCCACTTCGGTGGCCCAGGGTTTTGCCAGTTCAAATCCTTGGTGCAGACATGGCACTGCTCATCAAGCCATGCTGAGGCGACATCCCACATGCCACAACTAGCAGGACCCACAACTAAAAATACACAAGTATGTACCAGTGGGCTTTGGGAGAAAAAGGAAAAAAATCAAATAAAATCTTAAAAAAAAAAAAAAAAAAGAGTAGCAGGCAGAATCTCTGACCTGATACTACCACAAATGCACCAGCAAAATATTAGTTCATCAAACACCATGAGAAACTACAGCAACAATTCAGAGCAGAAGGAGAATGACAAATCTCCAGAAAAGAACCTTGAAGCCACAGAAATTTACAATCTAAATGACAGAGAATTCAAAATAGCTGTCATAAAGAAACTCAACAAGTTACAAGAAAACTCAGACAGACAGTTCAGTGAGCTCAGGAATAAAATTAATGAACAGAAGGTGTACTTCACCAAAGAGATTGAAACTATAAAAAAATAACCAAGCAGAAATTCTAGATGGAGAACATAATTAATGTGATAAAAAATAATCTGGAATCCTTTAAAGATAGAGCTGATGTTATGGAGGGGAAACTTAGTAACTTAGAGGATAGAAATATAGAAATGCTTCAGGTGGAGGAGAAGAGAGAACTAAGATTTTTTAAAAATGAAGGAATTCTTCGAGAAACATCCAACTCCAATTAGAAAACGCAACATAAGGATTATAGGTATTCCAGAGGGAGAAGGGAGAGAGAAAGGAGAGCTTGTTCAAAGAAATAATAGCTGAGAACTTCCCAAACCTGGAGAAGGAACCAGACTTACATATACATGAAGCCAATAGAACTCCTAATTACATCAATGCTAAAAGACCTTCTCCAAGGAATGTAACAGTAAAACTGGCAAAAGTGACAAAGAAAAATGACAAAGAAAAAATATTGAGGGTAGCAAGGTGAAGAAAATAACCTACAAAAGAATCCCTATCAGGCTTTCAGCAGATTTCTCAGCAGAAATCTCACAGGCTAGGAGAGAGTGGAATGATATATTCAGAATACTGAAAGACAAAAAGTTTCAGCCAAGAATACTCTATCCAGTGAAACTATCCTTCAGATATGATAGAGAAATAAAAGCTTCCCCGAATAAATGAAAGCTGAGGGAGTTCATCACCCACCAGACCTTCCCTACAAGAAATTATTAAGGATGCCCTAATTACTTCAACTTAGTCACAAACTCACAACACAAGATAGAATAATTTGTGACAACAATAACTCAGAAGGGGAAAAAGAAAGGGATGGAATCTGCTCAGGCTAATGGAGATAAGAGACTATCAGAAAACAGATAATCTCATCTATGAGATCTTTTATACAAACCTCATGGTAACCACTCAACAAAACATCAGAGCAGAGCTGCAATTCATAAAAAAAGAGAAAACTCCACAGAAAACCACTAGAATGAAATGGCAGTCAGAAATACAAAGGAAGGGAAACAATGGAAATATAGAACAACTGGAAAACAAGAGATTAAATGGCAATAATAAGACCTCACATATCAATAATCATTCTAAATGTAAATCGATTGAATTCTCCAAAGACACAGAGTAGCTGAATGGATTAGAAAATAAGACCCAACATTATGCTGCCTCCAGGAAACACAACCCAGCCCTAAAGACAAACATAGGCTCAGAGTGAAGGGATGGAATACTCTAAGCAAATGGCAAACAAAAGAAGGCAGGTGTTGCCATACTTATATTAGACAAAGCAGACTTCAAAATAAAAAAGACAATGAGAGACAAAGAGGGGCAGTATATAATAATAAAAGGGACTTTGCAGCAATAGGACATAATACTGATAAATACATATATGCACCTAACACAGGAGCACCAAAGTATACATAAAGCAACTATTAATGGACCTAAAGGGAGAAATTAACAACAACATAATAATAGTAGGGGACCTCGACACCCAACTTAGATCAATGGATAAATCATCGAGACAGAAAGTCAACAAGAAAATAGCGGATTTAAATGAAACACTAGATCAGATGGACTTAATAGATATAGAGAGAGCATTCCATCCAAAAACAGCAGAAAACACACCCTTCTCAAGTGCACATGGAACATTCTCAAAGATAGACCATATATTGGGAAATAAGGGAAGCCTCAATAAATTTAAGAAGATTGAAATCATATCATGCATCTTTTCTGACCATAATGCTATGAAACTATAAATCAACTACAAGAAAAAAGCTGGGAATGTCACAAATTTGTGGAGACTAAATAAAATGCTACTGAACAACCATTAGATCAATGAAGAAATCAACGGAGAAATTTAAAAATATAGGGAGACAAATGAAAATGAAATACAACATACCAATTCTTGTGGGATGCAGCAAAAGTGGTTATAAGAGGGAAATTCATAGTGACACAGGCCCACCTCAACAAGCAAGATAAATATCAAATAAGTATCCTAAACTACACTTAAGAGGGGCTGGCATGGTGGCGTAGTGGTTAAGTTTACGTGCCCTGCTTTGGCAGCCTGGGGTTCACAGGTTCAGATCCTGGGCACAGACCTAGCACTGCTCATCAAGCCACATTGTGATGGCATCCCACATAAAATAGAGGAAGACTGGCACAGATGTTGAGTTCAGCGACAATCTTCCTCGAGCAAAAAGAGGAACATTGGCAATAGATGTTAGCTCAGGGACAATCTTCCTTACAAAAACTATACCTAACAGAACTAGAAAAAGAAGAACAAATGAAGTCCAACGTCAAGAAAGGAGAGAAATAATAAAAATTAGAGCAAAAATAAATGAAATAGAGACTAAAAAAATAGTAGACAGGATCAATGAAACTAAGAGCTGGTTCTTTGAGAAGATAAACAAAATTGACAAACCCTCAGCCAGATTCACCAAGAAAAAAAGAGAGAAGGCTCAAATTAATAAAATTACAGATGAAAGAGGAGAAATTACAATGGATACCACAGAAATACAAAGGATTATAGGAGAATACTATGAAAAACTACATGCCAAAAAAATTGGATAACCTAGAAGAAATGGATAAATTCTTAGATGCATACAACCTTCCAAAACTAAATCAAGAAGAAATGCGGACTCTGAATAGACCAATCACAAGTAAAGAATCAAAAGAGTAATCAAAAACCTCCCAAAAAACAAACGTCGAGGACCAGATGGCCTCTGTAGAGAATTCTACCAAATATTCAAAGAAGATTTACACCTATCCTTCTCAAATTATTCCAAAAAATTCAAAAAGACAGAACACTTCCTAACTCATTCTATGAGGCCAACATTACCCTGATACCAAAACCAGGCAAGGACAACACAAAGAAGGAAAATTATAGGCCAATATTGCTGATGAACATAGATGAAAAACTCCTCAACAAAATATTGGCAAACCAAATACAGCAATACATTAAAAGAATCATATACCATAATCAAGTGGGATCTATACCAGGGACACAGGAATGGTTCAACATCCACAAACCAGTCAATGTGATACACTACATTAACAAAATGAGGAATAAAAATCACATGATCATCTCAATAGGTGCAGAGAAAGCATCTGAAGATCCAACATTGATTTATGATAAAAACTCTCAATAAAATGGCTATAGAAGGAAAATACCTCAACATAATAACAAAATATGACAAATCCACAGCCAACATCATACTTAACAGTGAAAAACCAAAAGCCATCCATCGGAGAACAGAAACAAGACAAGGGTGTCCACTCTCATCACTCCTATTCAACACAGTACTGGAGGTTTTGACCAGAGCAATTAGGCAAGAAAAAGAAATAAAAGGAATCCAAATTGGAAAGCAAGAGGTAAAACTCTCACTGTTTGCAGATGATATGATTCTATGTATAGAAAACCTGAAGAATCCACCAGAAAACTATTAGAAATAATCAACACCTATAGCAAAGTTGCAGGGTACAAAATTAAATTACAAAAATTAGTTGCATTTCTATACACTAATAATAAACTAGCAAAAAGAGAAGTCAAGAATACAAACTCATTTACAATCACAATGAAAACAATAAAATATCTAGGGATAAATTTAACCAAAGAGGTGAAAGACCTATACACTGAAAACTATAAGACACTATTGAAAGAAATCGAAGAAGATATAAAGGAATGGAAAGACACTTCATGCACATGGATTGGAAGAATAAACATAGTTAAAATGTCCATATTACAGAAAGCAATCTCCAGATTCAATGCAATCCCAATCAGAACCCCAATGACATTCTTCACAGGAATAGAACAAAGAATCCTAAAATTTATATGGAACAACAAAAGACTTCTAATAGCAAAAGCAATCCTGAGAAAAAAGAACAAAGCTGGAGGCTTCACAATCCCAGACTTCAAAATATACTACAAAGCTAAAGTAATCAAAACAGCATGGAACTGGCACAAAAACAGACACATAGATCAATGAAACAGAATTGAAAGCCAAGAAATAAAACCACATGTCTGTGGTCAGTTAATTTTCAACAAAGGAACCAAGAATATCCAATGGAGAAAGGAAAGTGTCTTCAATAAATGGTGCTGGGAACATGTTGGTGTTGCATGTGGACAGCCACGTGCAAAAGAATGAAAGTAGACCATTATCTTGTGCCATACACAAAAATTAACTCAAAAGGGATTAAAAACTTGAATGTAAGACCTGAAATCATAAAACTCCCAGAAGAAAATATAGGCAGTACACTCTTTGACATTAGTCTTAGCAGCATCTCTTCAAATACGACGTCTACTCAGGCAAGGGAAACAAAAGAAAAAATTAATAAATGGGACTACATTAGACTAAAAAGCTCTGCAAGGCAAAGGAAACCACGAACAAAACAAAAAGACAATCCATTAACTGGGAGAAAACATTTGCAAATCATATATCCAACAAGGTGTTAATTGCCAAAATATATAAAGAACTCATACAACTCAACAACACAAAAACAACCCAGTCAAAAAAATGGGCAGAGGATATGAACAGACATTTCTCCAAAGAAGATATAGAGATGGCCAACAGACACATAAAAAGATGTTCAACATCACTAATCATTAGGAAAATGCAAATCAAAACTACATTGAGATACCACCTTACATCTGTCAGAAAGGCTATAATTACCAAGACAAAAAATAACAAATGTTGGAGAGGATGTGGAGAAAAGGGAACCTGCATACACTACTGGTGGGAATGCAAACAGGTGCAGCCACTATAGAAAACAGTATGGAGATTTCTCAAAAAATTAAAAATAGTAATACCGTATGATCCAGCTATCCCACCACTGGGTATTTATCCAAAGAACTTGAATCAACAATCCAAAGAGATTTATGCACCCCTATGTTCATCACAGCATTATTCACAATAGCCAAGATGTGGAAGCAGCCAAAGTGTCCTGCTACGGATAAACGGATAAAGAGGATGTGGTGTATATATATACAATAGAATACCCATTAAAAAAGACAAAATCGTACCATTTGCAACAACATAGATGGACCTTGTGGATATGATGCTAAGTGAAATAAGCCAAACAGAGAAAGACAAATACTGCATGATTTCACTCATATGTGGAAGATAAACACACACATGGATAATGAGAACAGGTTAGTGGTTACCAGAGGGAAAGGGGCTGAGGATGGGTGAAAGGAGTAAAGGGGCACATATGTATGGTGACACATAAAAATTAGACTACTGGTGGTGAGCACAACGCAATCTATACAGAAAGTGATAAATAATAATGTCTAGCTGAAATTACACAATGTTATAAACCTTTATGATTTTAATAAAATAATTGAAAAAAATGGATAAAATATTTTAAAACATTACTTGAAGACATTAGAGAGCAAAGAAGATACTGAAGATTTACCAGTCTAATATCTTTTTTTTTTTTTTTTTTGGTGAGGAAGATTGACCCGGAGCTATCATCTATTGACAATCTTCCTCTATTTTGTACGTGGAACACCGCCAGAGCACGGCTTGATGAGTGGTGTGTAGGTCCATGCTCGGTCCGGGCTGCAAACCCCAGGCTACCAAAGCGGAGCGTGTGAACTTAACCTCTACGCCACTGGGCCAGCCGCACCAGTTTAATATCTGTCACTTCAGCGGCCCAGGGTTCACTGGTTCAGATCCCAGGTGCAGACATGGCACGTCTTGGCAAGCCATGCTGTGGCGGCATCCCACGTATAAAATAGAGGAATATGGGCACGGATGTCAGCTCAGGGCCAGTCTTCCTCAGCAAAAAGAGGAGGATTGGCAGCAGATGTTAGCTCAGGGGTGATCTTCCTTAAAAAAAAAAGAAAAGAATTTAAAAAAAAAAAAGGAAGTATAAATCTAGAGAGGTGAGCCTGGCTTTTGTAACGACTTTTCTTGTGGGACATTTGTCAATTCCAAAAGAACGAGGTAGGAAAATGTCATACGTTTAACAGCTTGTGAAGTTTGGAGGTAAAAGTTGAATTTCAAAGCTCACTACCCAGGCAGGGGCAGGTATGTTATTCTGAGCCTGTGTGTGTATGTGTGTGTGTGTATTTTAAGAAAAATCAAATGAGAAATTCTGTTGGCAAAAACTGGGTTTTTAAGTAGGAGGTAAAGGAGATACGGCTGTAAGATTAATGAGATTACGCAAAAAAACCCGTAGCTCTAAATCAGAATAAAGTATAATATAAACTAATGATGTATTTCACTTTTTAAAACTATAAATATATTTCCTACATCTGACCACTGAAAAAGTTTAGAAACAATGACCAAACTAATAGCAACGAGCATATGTAATGCCCACACTGCTATCTCTTAATACCATTTTCTATTAAAACAAATGTAAAGCCCATTGGACAAAAGGCAGGAATTGCACAAGATAAGCCTGGAACATCCTGCACATAAAAAAAAAACAGGAAAACCATACAAAATTAAGGGTTATATCAAAAGGACTCAGGAGTCGATTTGAATAGGGTCCATTGGCTAAAAATGGGACAGTATTAGCATTAACAAAGGTACTAAATGTAATAGAATTAAAACACATTAGTTCATAACGGTACTGTTTTTAATGCCTCATTGACGGTCATTGAAGGAGGCTAGAGACCCAACTTATTATTCTGAAAAGTAGTAAATAAAGAGAAAGAATTAAGTATTTATCGGTCTACCCTATATGAACTGTAACTGAGAGAATCCAAATAGAAGATGAGGGAAAATTCCTTTTTATAGCAATATCCCAAGTAATAAATGAAAAAGGAATGACAGAATTAGAATATCACATTTTTCAATCCTCTCATGAATTTATGAATTAGGTAATCATGAAGAACCAAAATGACCAGACATCACTGGGATTACTGATGAAAGTACACATACCACCATCACCTCGACCAACTAAACGACAAAACAAAAACCATCAAAACTGAATCTGATCGAGCATCTATATCTTATAGGAAATAGAAAATACAGGAGCAGAGGAACACATTAAACAACATCATCAAGTATAATTAGAAAAATTCAAATTATGGTAAATTCTACAAGACAAAAAAACCAGTTTCTTCAATAAACGGATGGCAAAGGTTGAAAAAGACAGGCAGAGGGAACACGTAGATTAAAAAAGATTTATGAAATATATCAACCAATAACAATGTTTGGACCTTATGTGGATTCTGTTTCAAAATAACCAAATTGTAAAGAAAAATTATGAGACAATGGGGAAAATTTGGAAACTGACCAGATAGTTCAGGACATCGAGGAATTATTCTGGGTGTGATATGGTGTTGTAACTGTTTTTTTAATACCATCTTGTATAGGTACATACTGAAATATTTATAGGAAAAAATGATATATCTGATTTGCTTCACAGTAATCTGAGGGGGGCAGAATGAGAGACTTGAGATGAAACAAAGTTGGTGAGGAGCTAAAACTTGTGGGGTTTTTATAAAAGATTTTATTTTTCCTTTTCCTCCCCAAAGCCCCCCAGTACACAGTTGTATATTTTTAGTTGTGGTCCTTCCAGTTGCGGCATGTAGGAGGCTGCCCCAACATGGCTTGACAAATGGTGCCATGTGTGCACCCAGGCTTTGAACTGGCGAAACCCTGGGCCGCCACAGCAGAGCGCGCTATCTTAACCACTCGGCCACGGGGCCAGCCCCTAAAAATTGTTGAAGCTTAGATACCTGAGTGATTATTAGCATATTCTCTCTAGTTATGTATATTTTTGACATTTCCCATAACAGAAAGTTTTTTAAGATATAAAGCACCCTATAGTCATAAACAAATGAAAAATAACTAAAAAGATATGTAAAACACCAAACATTTTTAGAAATTAAGCAATATACTTCTATGTAACCTATGAACCAAAAAAAGAAAACAATGGAAATCAGAAAGTATTTTGAACTGAATAATAAAAATACATTTCAAAACATATGAAATGCAGATAAATCCAAGCTTAGAGGGAAATTTATGGAAAGGTTAAAAATCAGTAAGCTAAGCATCCACTGCAAAAATGAGAAAAAGAAGCAAATTAAGTTCTCGAAAGAGTAGAAGTTAGTAAAGTAGAAAATAAACATAGCAGGGAAGATTAACACCAGCAAAAGTTGGTTCTCTGAAGATATTAATAAAACTGATAAATCTTTGATGAGACTAATAAGGAAAAAAAGAGAGAAGGTATAAATATCAATGCGACATAGGAAGATCACTATACATCCTACAGGCATTAAAAAATAGCAAAGGAATATTATTAAAACTAACTTTGAAAATTTAGATTAAGTGGACAAATTCCTAGAAAAATACAACCACCAAAATAGAAACAAGAGGAAAGAGAAAGTCTGAATAGTCTTAAACTATTTTAAAAATGGAATGCATAGGGGCCAGCCCCGTGGCCGAGCGGTTAAGTTCGCGCGCTCCGCTGCAGGCGGCCCAGTGTTTCGTTGGTTCGAATCCTGGGCGCGGACATGGCACTGCTCATCAGACCACGCTGAGGCGGCGTCCCACATGCCACAACTAGAAGGACCCACAACGAAATATACAACTATGTACTGGGGAGCTTTGGGGAGAAAAAGGAGAAAAATAAAATCTTAAAAAAAAAAAAAATGGAATGCATAAATAAAAATGTTACCACAAAGAAAACTCCAGGCCCATATGGCTCGCCAGCAAATTACACCAAATGTCTAAGTAAGAATTAATCTTACCACACTCTTCATTAAATCCCCAAATAACCCTATGGGGTAGATACCCACCATGTGAGAGAGGAAACTGAGGCAAAGGGATGTTAATTTGCCCAAGATCAGAGAGTTAGTAAGAGGCAAATTCAGGGTTCAAATCCAGGCAGTCTGACTACAGAGCCTGAACTCTTAACACCTCTGCTTGTAGAGAATATGGTAGGCTAGAATCAAACATTCATTCCAACTTCCTTCTAAGATACCTTCTTATATTACAAAGCTGGAAAGCTGGAAACTATGTTTCTCAGAATCCCTAGCAGCCACAGCTTCAGATGTGATTTTGGTTTAGCTAATCAAATTCACTAACACGAGATTTGAAAGAAAGTAAGATGGTAGTAATTACATTTCTGCAACTTTTGCTGGTGAGAATAGTTGTATAGACATTTGGTTCTTCTGCAGCAGCTTTAGCAGAGGCCCCAGTGTTCATTCTCTAATTTAATGGAGACTGAGAGACAGCACAAGTGGCATACCTTTGCTGGTAGACTTCTAGCAGGCCAGGTGTGCTTCTGGAGTCTAGAGTTCTGGCAGCAGCTTCCTGATGACCAGAGATTACAGATAAAGTGGTGTGATCCTGGAGACAGCCCCAGGTTGTTCATTTTGGTAGAGGTGGCATTTCTCTTGGCAGGTCAGCTTTGTACTGTTCTGGAACTGTGGGTTGTTCTGGGACTCATTCTTGGCCTGCTCCTCCAGTCCTTCCAAAGATTCTGTAAGCGCTCAATTCACTATATTAAAGCCCTTTCTGCTTAAAATAACTAGAGCTATTTCTCTTATCTGAAAAGGAACCCTGACTCCAATGCCAAAATTCTTACATACAGAAGGGCAAACTGAGATCAGACCCAAACAAGAAAACACATCAGTATGAATATATCTTGAGGGAAAAATACCTGGTTAAAATTTATATACTATGTAGAAGGTTTAGAAAGTTGATTTTTTTTTTTTTGGAGGATCAGAAAAGGTTGCCTCTCTTTTATTTGCAGGTTTCATTAAAAAAAGAATGAATTGTTTTAAAAACCTTTACCAAAAACAGGGTCTTATTACCACCTGTCAATCATGGTCATCAGGAAGAAAAACCAATCACTCAACAGAGCTTACTCTTCAGAAAAATACAAAGTAATTAATATTTTTAAAAATTAAAAATGTAGATATTATACACTGTCTTGGATCTTGTCCAAACACTTTTCTATACAAATTAAATTACTCTGATGTCAAGGTAATGCACCGTAAATCACTAAGGTAAAAATTAATTTAAGTCACCAGGTAAAATACTGGAAGGGGCTTTTACTGTTTAATAAATTCCATGATCTGCAATATGACAATAAGGGGATATTCAATGAAAGTAACAGGTAACATATTTAGAATAAATAAAGGAAACATTTCTTTATGTAATCTGTATTCAGTAAATGTAATTACAATAGAGATCAAGTCAAGTTATTTTTAACATTTCTTTTTAAAGATTCAGTTCTTCTAAGGTGGACAGATGACCTAGTTTAGCCAAAGTGCCCCATTCTCCTGGACACAGCAATTGGTCCAACCTTGGCTATTAGAGTCATTTAGAAGAAATTCCTTGGGTGTTGGGGAAAAGGGCCATTTCTTCTGGACCACTAGCTGGGTGGATGATGAAAGCCTATAGTTGCCAATAGCCATCTTTGTCGTCAAGTGATGAGACCCAACAAAGAGAATATTATCCACATCCTCTATTGAAACTGATCCACAGACTTCCAGATCTCATTTGATTAAAGTGAGCACTAGACCCAAAAGTTAGCAGTTTATCATGTGACCTGGTATCAAATGATGAACTACGGCAACCAGGTTTTCTTTCAAAAATATTAATTATAAAACACAGAAAATATTGAACAGTTAAAGTGAAGGGCCATGAGATAGCATTAGAGCCCTATGGAGTGATGGAAAGACAGAATTGTGAGGGAGAAGACAAGCAAACATAAGCAGATGTCATGAAGATGTCCCACAAGAGAGAAAGAGAGTTGTATATCTCTAGCACTGTTTAGATTCCCACAGTTTCCCTGTTCTGGATGCATACAAGATGTAAATGGTCCATTCATTTGAAACATACTTACTAAAAGCTTGCAAATGTTTAAAATATGTCACAGATTAGATTATTATAGAAAAATATTCACTCCCTCCCTTGGCCTCTCCAAGGAAAGAGTATACTTCTCTGCCCCTTGAGTTTAGGCTTGGTCAAGTATCTTACTTTGGCCAACAGGATGTTATCAGGGGCTTAAAACGTGTTTCAGTGGTTGGGCTTGCCCTCTTATATCTCTGTCATCACCTGGAGAACAGGTCAGCCAACTGGTCCAAGGGTTAGAAGCATACAGACCAAGCATGCAGCAGAGAGCCACTCAGCTGATCACAGCCTGTGTCAGGCAACTCCCAGGTGGCCCATAGATGCATAAACAGAATAAATGGTCACTACTGTATGCCACTGTGATGTTGCAGTTGTTTGCTACTCAGCAATAGCTAACTGATACAATACACTAAGGACTAGGTGCTATGAACAACTTAAAGACGGTCTTTACTCTCAGGCTTTCCAAACCACTTACTATCTACTAAAAACCAACTACCCAGGCCCTGTGTGAGGTGCAGAGGATGGAGATTAATAAAATAGCTTCTTTTCCCAGGGGAAACTCCTATTCTAGTGAGAAAGATGGACTCTGATCAAACGATCATAAAATAATGCGAATATGGGGTTCACCAGTACAGCGAGCTGAGGGTCTAACTCAGTCCAGAGGAGTTAGGAGAAGCTTCACAGAAGAGATTGAAATAGACGTCTGAAGGATGAACAGTCATTCATCAAGTAGAGAAGAAGATAAAAAGACTCTAAGCAGAGAGCACGTGTGTACTAAAACACTAAATGTCAAAGCTTGTGGGGAGTCCAAATGGTAGCCATAGCTGAAACTTGTCCTTCTTCTCATGTAGACAGAAACTCAAAACGAACATCAGTGCTAGTCAACTAGACTTTTAACTATACTAAGAATCACTGAAGTCATCACAATAAGACTTAATTGGTTAATTTAAGGCCCTAATTTACTACTTTGAAAATTCAATTTTAACTGACGTTTACTTCACTACAGAAAGTTCTTATGATAATGATCTATGAGGACACATTTTTATTATCCTGTAATACCATTTGTAACATTACTAGCAAAGCCAGATCCTTAATGCTTGGGAAGGATTTTCAATGCATCGGAAAAGAAACGATCTTTGAGTTATGTCATGACAACACTGGAAGGTCGCTATATGAAATGATAACTTGAGACAACTGCAAAGTAAGCCCCCAAATACTAAAGGCACAATCTCAAGTAAAGTAGCAACCGCTGGGAAACCCTTCTCGCAATACAACAGTCAGAAATGGAAAGTGTGCTCTTGAGTGAAGTTTTCAGTGGGAAACCTCAGGCAGAGGCCTAACACTGGTGTGTAAAACAATAAACAGATTTCACTTCAAACGGTTTGGAAAGAGGGTCAGCAATGTCAAATCTGAAATCTGTCAAAAACGCACGCGAATGAAGTTATCAGCAACAGTAGCAACTCTGAAGTACCAGAAGATAACCGCCACTAAGCAAACCAACAAGCTCGGACTAGCCCACCTTGGACACCGAGAATCTCGCTGATCACTTCAAACCACAAGATGAACATGTAACTTTCACATCCCAGCGAAAGCCAGAGAGGCAGCTCTAGCTACTCGCTTCACTCTCCGCTCCACGGAAGAAACCGCGGCAACGCACGCAACGTCACAGTCCCCACACAGACAACCACGCTGCTCGCCAAGAGAGGGGACACACTCGGGGCTACAATCAGGCTGGGAGTTAAGAAGCAAGGAGACACCTGGGGAAGGAAGTCAAAGAAGCAGGAAAGGAGAGCAGGATGAGGTGGGGAGCGGCGGTCCCACCAATCCGACTGGCGAGCCAGGAGAAAAGTCCCCCAGATGTAGACAAACGTCCAGAAAGGGATCTTCTACTTCGATCTGAGTTTCCCAGGAACTCAGCCCTGGCTGTCCCCTCCCTGCCTAACCCGGGGTGGGACGCTTAGGTGAAGCAAGGGTGCGCTTCTCAGGTGGCTCCCGGCATAACTGAGAGGGAACTCCGAGAGCCGCCAAGGGGAGAGAGGCAGCCGGTCGCTCGCGCGGACCACGCGAGGGGTGTGGCCAGAGGCAAAGGTGAGGCGCGGGGTCTCTCCCTTACCTGCCGCAGGAGCTTCCACCGGGCGGCTCCCAAGGACGCCGAGACTGCGGGCCCCCGAGCCGCGCTGCCGCTGGCCCGGTCCTCGCCCGCGGCGCGCTCGGCCTCGCCGGCCCCAGCGTCCGCGACTCGAGACTCCATGCGCCGCCGCCACAGCTCTCCCCTGCCAGGACCTGCCCACTTCTTCCCTGTCAGGACCTGTGACGCCCGGACTCCCTGCTACAGCCCTAGCATGCGCGCCCTCCCCGAATTCCGCATTTCCGGTATCCGCGTCTCCTTGGCAACCAGGGCAGCGCTGCGTGCGTCATTGCACCATTTTTGCTGGTAGCCATCTTTAGTGAGGGCAGGCCAGAGAAAGAGAAGGCTGTGACAGAGTTAGTGGGACACTGTCCCTCTTTGTTCTCTTGTCTCCTGCTTCATCTCGAGTTCAGAGGACTAGTAAAGAACCTAAAAGAGTTATATTTTTGCAGGTTAAAGAACCCAGGAGGAGAAAATTTCATTCTTGACCTCAATAAAGATGGCGAAATCTGCTTAGCGCTCGTGCTAGATTGGGGTTACGTAGGCCGGCGTGCTGCAAACCAGCTCCGGGCGGCTCTGGGTAGGTTGTTTTGTGAGCTGCAGAACGCACGCTTTTGCTGGAAGGGACTGAGGCGACACCAGCGCTGCTTCGTGAGAGCCTTGGGTTCTCTCTCCTGCCTTCACTCGTTTCGGTGTCCACGGTCGGACTGACTTGTCTTTCAGTTTGCGTACGTATGGGGGGCATATGCTGGGGTATCTTCCCTTCTCCCTACCTCCCCCACCCAGCCACCCCAGTTCCTTGGTTGTCGCCTTTTGACGGATGTTCCTTCGCTGCATGGCACATGGTACCATTCCCTCCCGCGCTAAGATCGCCTCATCGCTGAGATGGAGAGTTACATAGGGCAAACGAATAGGTTATGCCGGGAACACCCATTCGTCTAGCCCACCCCCATTCGTAGCCCTGCATACAGTCTACTCCCTGCGGATGAAAGATGGATGGATTGAGGCTGCCGGCCTGGATACAGTGATTCAGGGCCTTTGTTTGTTTTGCTAGTGTCGGCTGCTGGTCCGCCATCCGCACTTGCCGGTTATTTTGCTGCGACATAGAAAGAGGTGAAGGGGGGCGGGGGCGTCGGAGCTCTGGTACATCTGACGCAGCATTGTACCTTTGACACCGAGGGGCATTTTATGAAAGACTTCCATGATAGCATTCAACAGTGAGCAGCCTACCTAGCTTTTTACTCTTAATAATAGCAGCCACGATTTGTTCAGTGGTTACCACGTGCCAGGCACTGTTTTAAGATCTTCACATACATTGTCTCATTTTATTCTTACAACAACGACTCCATAGGGTAAATGGAGTCACTATCTCAGTTTTGCAGATGAAGAAACTGAGGCATGGGTAGTAAGTGCAGGAGTGAAGACCTGAACCCACGGCTCTGACTCTTAACTACTTACTAGCCTTACTTATCTTCAGAGGTTAGTAAGAACCAACTTCCCAACAGAAACCAGAGATAGCCTCACATTTTATTTGTGCATGTTGAAGTGGTTTTTTTTTCCAACTAAAGAGCTAAATACCCTTTTAACGTTAAAATCCAGTCGTTGTGATGTCCAAGATTTGGAGCCAAACCAGATTGGTCTTTTTCCTCTACTACTGACTGACCGAGTGACCTGGGGCAGTTGCTTAAGCCCCCAGAGCCCCAGTTTGGTCACCTTTAAAACGAACATCCTATAGCTACTGTATCAGATTCTTATAAAGGTTAAATCAGACAAGGTATATAAAAGCTTCTGGCACGTAGCAAACACTCAACAAATATTAATCCTCCCTCCTCCACCGTTATTAAGTAATGAGGCTTTCCAGCTTATCCTTCATATACATATCAAAGATATGTTCTGAATTTTTTAAGATCAAATGCCTTTTAAAGCCCTCAGAGTTCCTGAGATGCCCCCATTAAGTCCAGGTACTTATTTGCAAATTTTTATTTTGTTTTTTTGTTTTCTGTTTTGTGTTGTTTTTTAGTTTGTCCATATGTGTACCAGAATCAGTGCTGCATAGTTTGAGCCTGATAGGACTGACTTTACAAATGAGACATTTAAGTCACATCTACCAAGAAGTATGATTTGAATGAAACCTTATCTTATACAAGTTTTCAGATATTTTTAACCTGAGTTATCAACTGTCTGCAGTTGTTCATAACCTGAGGGGTGCATGACCCTGAAGGGGAGGGATGAGAACTGCGGATCTTAGATGCTCTGAGAACCCGCTACTGTATACTGTATACCTGTGAAATCAGTCATATGCTGGCAGCCCCACAGGGAGCATAAACCAGGGACTTTGATATCATGCAGCAGAAGAGCAAATTATTTCTCCAAGCTTTGAAGTATAGTGTTCCTCACCTTGGGAAATGCATGCAGAAACAGCATTTGAATCACTATAACTTCGCTGATCATTATTACAATAGAATAAAATTGAAAAAATATCACCTAACCAAGTGTCTGCAGAATAAACCCAAGATATCAGAGTTAGCAAGAATCATCCCAAGTCGGAGCTTCTCATGTAAGGTATGGACTGTTTCAGTTAACCTATTTGTAGGTCATTAAGATTAATTTCAGTTTAAAACTAAAGAATGGATAGATATCAGTTACTAATTTTCTCAGTAATTCTAGTTTGATTTTTACTATGTGAGTATAAAAGAATATATATATGTATCTTTATAGAGCTCTAATGTAGTATGTAAAAATGTAGATTTATGGGAAATGATTCACCTTAGGAATTCATCACTGGGCGTACCAGTGCAAGTCAAAGTATAATTCAGCTTTCTAAAATTCCTGGAATATCATAATAGCTCTTAATAAAATCTAATAATATGCTGATTGTTTTATGAATCCCAAAGTAGTAAACTTTAGTAAAGGCCACGTAATTATGTGTCGCTTCTGTGTAAAAAAAATGAAAAAAAGACTTGCATTTTTGACCACTTGGGTCCTTCAGGAAGATGTTTTCAGACTGTTGTACTTTGGCTAGACACCAAGCTGTGGGCATGACCTCAACCTTGAGAACCTGTTTGACTTTATATGTAGAGTGAGCACACATCCCTGTTTGCATGGGACAGTCCCGGTCTACACCTGTTGTCCCTGTGTAATTATTAATAGTGTCCCCTTTCCTCTCAGAAGTGTCCTGGTTAGGATGGTAAATTATATGCTCATCCTACCTATTTGGGATTAAGCCATCTATTTATGCTGCTACCCCTTTGACGTTCCTTCCCTACCTTATACTTGTTATGTTCCTTAGGTTCCTTAAATTACATTTAGGGGTGAGATTGTTGCAATATTTTAACATATTTTATTATTTTAATATATTAATTTCTAGTTTGGTTTTGGTATATACTGATTTTTCTTTTTAAGTCTGTTTTGGCTTCCTAATTTTTTTGTGCAGTAAAATATGTATAACATAAAATTTTCCATTTTAACCATTTTTAAGTGTATAATTCAGTGGCATTAATTACATTCACAATGTTGTACAGACATGATCATTGTCTATTTCCAAAACCCTGTCATCACCCAAAAAAATGTACCCATTAAACAATAACTCCCTGCTCCTACATTTCCTGAGCCCCTGGTGACCTTTAACATACTTTCTCTCTCTATGAATTTGCCTATTCTGGATAATTCATATACATGAAATCATATAATATTTGTCATTTATGTTTGGCTTATTTCACTTAGCATGATGTTTTCAGGGTTTATCAATATTGTAGCATATATCAGAACTCCATTCCTTTTTATGGCTGAATAATATTCCATTATCTGTATATACCACATTTTGTTTAACCATTCATCTAGTGATAGACACTTGAACAGCTGCTTCTTTTTTTTTTTTTTTTTTTTTTTGAGGCCAATTAGCCCTGAGCTAGCATCTGCCGCCAATCCTCCTCTTTTTGCTCAGAAAGACTGGCCCTGAGGTAACATCCATGCCCATCTTCCCCTGCTTTGTATGTGGGATGCCTACCACAGCATGGCTTGCCAAGCAGTGCCATGTCCACACCCAGGATCCAAACTGGTGAACCTCGGGCCGCCGAGAATGTGCACACTTAACCGCTGCGCCACTGGGCTGGTCCCCAGCTTCTTCTATTTTTAAAAATGGTGTTTGTAATCTTATTTTACTCAGTTCTTCTGGCCTTTAAATTTTTGCTCTTTTCTTAGCTCATACTTATTTGTTGTGGATTTCTTTTCTTTTCTTTTTCGGCTTTTAACTTTTTATCTGTTAGCCTCTAGACTTTTACTTTTTACATTTTAGTCGTTCAAATTATTTTTCTTTTTATAACATCTTAGCTTAGTTTAGCACTTTGGTTCTTTACTCACTCAGAAATTCTTTACACCTTCCTTTTATTTTGTTTTTACCGTGTATGTATGCGTGTGTGCACATGCACAGCTTTGTCCTCCTTTAGAAAGATAAACTTTTAAATTTTACCTGCTGGACACATTTTAGACCTTTAGATCATTTTATTTTGCATTGTGTTTAGAACATTTTGTCATCTTGTACTTTTATCTTAAGTCTTAGTTTATAAATAGTAGGCAAGAATTACCGTCAGAGTAACAGCTGTGAGATTAGTTCATCCCCTCTACAGGAGGTTGACTATTTTTCTCCTCCATTTGTCCCTGAAGCAACTTTTTAATTCTCTTTCCTAGATTCCTGTCACCTACAAACTTTAACCTGACTCAGTGGCTCCAAGAAAAGCAGCTCTTTCAGTAATTCTTTTATCTGATAAAGTGGTCCTGCTTTCACATGTCATATAGCAACCATTCCTTCTGTGAGAAATTATATGATCTAAAAGCTGTGGTCTCTGTCCTTTATGATCACTGGGACCTGTGGAAGCTGTGAAGAGACCTATAGAAAAGCATCTACTCAGTTCCAACTTTGTTTACTCTTATGGGTACAATAAAGTAGAAAAAGTAATTAGTGCATGTAGGTAAATTAAAATATATTTGCTTAAAGTAAAGACCTATTTATATAAGTTAACTCAAAAACGAGAGAGAGCAGCGTATGCTATAGAAATGCTGGAAGCCAAGAGATCTGGCCATGACTGGTGTGACTGAATTAGTGAGGACTCTAATCTTCCTGACTGGGGGGAAGAAAAGGGAATTTCAACCTGATGTACTCTAAAAATCCTCCGAGGGCTAAAATTTCATGAGTCTATACCTGTACCTTGTTACCTCAGCACCAAATAATCACCTTTACATTTGGGACTCTAGTATCAACTTCTGCAGTCTGGCTGTATATCAGAAATCTTGGGGAGCTTTTTAGAAATGCAGGTGGCTGGATCTCACCCCACAACTGCTGGATCAGAATCTCTGTGGATGAATTCTAAGGATCTGTTTTTGTTGGTTTTTTTTCCTGTAGTTGCTCAGGTAATTCTGGAATTCTCAGCCTGCCACTGGCAGTGGACCTGCTTTTAGGAACTAGAGACACTTAGTGATCAAACGTTGCTGACCTAAACTTAGTTGAATTCATTCATTTCTGAAGTTCTTATTGACAAGTACCTTAGCTTTCCATTTTACATTAGCCAGATGGCAAGATGAACTTTTTCCACTACACTCATGCCCCAGCTAGTGAGATTCAAAGACCAGCGTCAAACCAGATATCACATTTCTGTGTCTTCCACGTCGTCCTGCTCTGCCTACAAAAATAATTCCTAAACTGTTTGATCCTAATAATTTGAATGAGAGAGAAAAAGAAAACCAAGTAGGGGCTGGCCCTGTGGCCAAATGGTTGAGTTCACAAACTCCGTTTCAGCGGCCCAGAGTTTCACCAGTTCAGATCCTGGGCGCAGAAATAGCGCTGCTCATCAAGCCATGTTGAGGAGGCATCCCTCATGGCAGAACCAGGACTTACAACTATGTACTGGGGGCCTTTGGGGAGAAGAAGAAGGAAAAAATAGATTGGCAACAGATGTTAGCTCAGGTGCCAATCTTAAAAAAAAAAAAAAGAAAACCAAGTAAGTAAAGAGAAAGGATTAAATTCTTTGATTAAACATTTCTTCATTGACTATTTCTACCATACAGATAGCAGTTCCTGTAGTAGTCTCTAAGGTAGGTAGATTAGCCGATAAATATCTCCTTGACTGGCACTACTGATCTGTGACTTATAGGAATCATTGGTTCTAACTAAAAGATTGAAAACATCATCAGATAGGACAAGGAAAGGAGAAGGAAAGGAAAAAGGGGAATGTCTAAAGGAAAACTCAAGAAAGACAGAAAGGAAATTAAAAATTGTAGTCTCACAATTTTTTTTTATAATAGTTCCCAGAGTGGGATACCTTATAGGCACAACTTCGTTATTGATGATTTTTCCACATTCCATTTATTCCTTAACCTTCTCGAGTGTGGCTCCCACTCCTCCATTAGAACCTCTGTCAGTATCACCAAAGTTGTAGCATTATTTCAACCCAGAAGGCACTTCCCTTTCCTCCTCTTAGAGGCAGTATCAGCAGATTTGACATGCTTGACCATTCCCTCCTAGAAACACTCTCTGTAGGCCGCTTGACTCCACGTTTTCCTCCTACCTTACAAACCTGTCCTTCTCGGTCTCCTTTTCTAATTCTTCTTCCATATGTCGTCTAAATTTGGGAGTTTTTCAGGGCTTAGTCCTGGCTGTTTTTTCTCTCTTTAATTTCTTTGTAAGTAATTTTATCCATTCTCATGGGTTTAAGTACCATAGCATTTATTGTCTTCATCCCAGACTCTCCTCTGAGCTGCACAGTATTAATTTCCAGTTGGACATCTCACTGACTTCTCAAACTATCCACAGTTGAACTTCAACTCCCCCAACCCTGACTCAGCTCTTCTTTATCTCATTGTTCTATACTTGGTTGTTCAAGCTAGAACACGGGAAAACATTTTTTATTCCTTGTGTTCCTTTACCCTGCCATCATCTCCATTAATGGTGTATCCCAAGTAGCTTCATGGTTTTTACCATATCTCCATAACATGTAGGCTATTATTTACTTAATTTTTTGTGTTTAAACTTGTCTCATCCCAAGGAATAATAAATTTAGTAACTCAGCATTCTGATGTGCCAGTTATATTCTTTCTAATAAAACGTTCCTATATTCCAAATCATGCATACCATCATGTCTGACATGCTTTCAGAAATACTGCATTAACCTCCAAAGTAAGTGTTGAATCTGTCTGTATTTCTCCATCTCTACCATCGTCATCTTTCACCTGGACTACTGGTAAAGCCACCTAACCAGGTTCCTTGCCTGCCCTCTTCTTCCCTTTTAACACATTTTCCATATATCTTAAAGTATAAGTTAAATCATGTCACTCCCCAGCTCAGCACCCTCCCAGAATTTCTTGATAGGTAAACATAAAATCCAGTTTACCTGGTCATGTCCCCCAAGGCCCTGCAGCATCTAGCCCTTATCTCATTTTATGCCACTTTGCCCCTCATTCACTTTAGTCAAGCCACAATAGAATTTCCCCGGATGGAAGAGCACAACTCTTTCCCATCCATCTTAGGGCCTTTACATGCTTCTCCCTAATCCCATTCACACCTACATGTCTAGTTCCTTCTCCTATTTTAGGTCTTGATTAAATGTTACCTCCTGAGAAAGGCCATTTCTGACCATGGTAACCAAAGTAACTGTTCCTCACTTTGGTTTTTTCACCTTAGCTTTGTTTCCTTCCTGCCACTTTACCACAATTTTTGTTTCATTTGTCAGTTTCCTTTTTTGTTTTGTCTTCCCAACTAAAATGTAAACTTCATGAGGGCAGCATCCATGTCTGTCTTGTTCAACATTGCTTCCTTATTGTCTGAGACAGTGCGTGACATAGTAATAAATAATTGTTGAGTGAATGACTGACTTCATAAATAGGACCTACATCTATTTTATAGAGTGCCTTTCTGTGGATTGCAATATAGTTCTTTTTTTTTTTAGAATTATAAGAATGTTTATTTTTTCCTTATATTTTCCTGTAATTTGTACGTAAAAGAAAAAAAATTTATTTTAAGGTACCAGCTCAAAAGTGTTTAGTGAAGCAAACAAATAATTCCACCAGCAGAAAGCTGATAGCCCAGGTCAGACAAACACAAGAAAGACAAAGACGACTCTAAGGCTTTTGTACTTGAGCAGCTGGAAGGACAGAGTTGTCATTTATGAAGACAGGAAAGATTGCCTGCAGAACAGGCGATTTTTCAAGGGAGAGGATACATGGGGGGATTAGAAGTTCAGTTCTGGACATTTTTTGACCTACCCGTTAGACATCTAAGTAGAAATATTGAGTAGTCAGTTGGATATGCAAGTTCACATTGTTCAGGGGAAAAGTTTGAGCTAGAGATATAAATTTGGGAGTCCTCAGCAAATAAATGACATTTAAGGTCATGAGGCTGGATGAGATCACAAAGGAAATTAGTGCAGACGGCAGATAAAGAAGTGGTCCAGGGCATGCGATGTTAAGAAGCCAGGGAGTTGAGTAGGAACCAGCTGAAGAGACTGAGAAGAGCCAGTGAAATAGGAAAACAACGTGATTGAGGTATCCTGGAAACCAAGTGAAGAAAAGTGTTTTTAGGAGCAGGAAGTGATAAACTGTGTCATGGTGCTAATAGGTCAAGTAGTATGGATACCTAGAATTAACATTTCTACCATGCAATGTGGTGGCCATCAGTGACCTTGACAAGAGTAGTTAGTAGGATGAGAAGGGCAAAAATCTTACTGGACTCAAGAGAAGGGGGAGGAGAGGAATTAGAGGCAGAGAACATAGGAAACAATTACTGTCCTTCATTTAACAATCACTTTTGGATAACAAAATAAACAGCACATAAAACTAGATATTTTAAATGAATATCATTAAGATTCTTGAAAAGTGTTTCACAGATGCTAAATAAGATGTGTACTAATACAAATACATTCAGGCATGTTAATTAGGGATTTAGTATGGTCCTATGTAAAATAACAGGCATTCATCAAGTCAAGAAAGTTTCTCTCTATTCCGTATTTAAGATTTTATCATTTTTTTAAAAAACTTGTTGATTATTTTCTGGGTTTTTCTGCGTTAATTGAAATGACCCTACTATGTATCTCCTTTACTTGTGTTAGATTACACTGATAGATTTTTTCTGATGTTGAACCATCCTTTCATTCTTAAGGTAAATCCTACATGGTCACATGGGGTTTTATTATTACTATTATTGTTTTTGTTTTGTGCTTTTTAAAAATACATGGTTTATCATATTTTACTTTAGGTTTTTTAAATTCACATTTTACAGTAAGATTGATTTTTAATTGTCTTACATCGTCATTGTCCAGTTTTTGTGTCAAGGTTATATTAGCCTGATAAAATAAGTTGAGTAGTTTTAAACAGTGGGCATTTTTTTCTTAAGTTGGCATATGAAAAGATTATCTGTTCCTTGAAGATTCAAGAAAACTACCTTTTAAAGTATCTGGGTTTGGTGTCTCTTTTAAGAAGGAGGCACTTAATTACTAATTCAGTTTCTTTGATAGTTGTTGGTTTATTCGGCTCTTCTACTTTTTGTCAGTTTTTGAACCTAAATTCATTTAGTTTCTTGAAAATAATCCATTTTTATCTATGTTTTCAAACGTATTGGCATAAAGAACTTTATTGTGATTTTTAAAAATCTCTATCTGTAATTGTGCCACCTTTTTCATTGCTAATATTCTTTGTCCTTTTTTTTCTGCTTTTTCTCCCCAAATCCCCCCAGTACATAGTTATATATCTTAGTTGTGGGTCCTTCCAGTTGTGGCACGTGGGGCGCTGCCCCAGCATGGCCCAATGAGCGGTGCCATGTCCACGCCCAGGATGCAAACCGGCGAAACCCTGGGCCGCTGAAGCAGAGTGTGCGAACTTAACCACTCGGCCATAGGGCCCTCTTCATGTCTTTTTGTAATCAGTTTTGCCCTTCATGTCTTTTTTAAGAACCAGCTTTTTATTTTGTTGATCATCTCTTTAGTTTCTTTATCAATCTCATTGAAACAAATTAATTTTATTTCCCTTCTACTTCCTTTAAGTTTACTCTTCTCTTTTTCTGTCTTAAATTGAACTGCTTCATATTGCATTGTATCAGGAGACAACATTATGTTAGCTTGTCCCACTGTTAGTGATGCTAAGCTTGATAATTTTGGTTAAGGTGATAATTGCCAGTTCTCTCCATTGTAAAACAGGCATTATTTCCTTTGCAATTACTAAGTAATCTGTAAGATAATACTTTGGTACTGTACAAGTATTGTATGACCCAACATCATTTCGCCTAATGGGTTTAACAACCGTTGATGATCTTTACCCTAATCAGTTGTTTCACTGAGAGTTGCTAACAATTTTCTAATTCTATTCTTTCTACATTTATTAACTAGTATTAATCTATAAAGAAGTTTCCTTTTTTCTTGTAGTCTCTTTTTATTTTTTTATTTTAGTTTCTTTTTGCTTGTTTTCAAATTATTATGAATTTTTGTTTTTTAATTGTATTATAGTCACTTACATCATTATTCTTTTTGATGCTCAAATTGTCCCAAATGAGGCTAGTAGGAACTCCTTCAAGCTGGCCCTGGTGTCCTTTTGACAAGTCTCCATTAGTCTTTGAGCATTTGTTTGCTGTCCGGCACAAGGTATCCTTTTTGCACTCCCTACCCTAGACTTGGAATTAGCCATTTATTAGTGCCACCATCTTGACTAAAAGCTGTCCACTGTCTTTCTACTGTGCCATTTTTCTGTCTTTAGAGTGCAGCTTTTTTTTTTTTTTAAGTTTTTATTTTTCCTTTTTCTCCCAAAGCCCTCCGGTACATAGTTGTGTATTTTTAGTTGTGGGTCCTTCTAGTTGTGGCATGTGGGATGCCACCTCAGCATGGCTTGATGAGCAGTGCCATGTCCGCGCCCAGGATCCGAACTGACAAAACCCTGGGCCGCCAAAGCAGAGTGCATGAACTTAACCACTCAGCCACAGGGCCGGCCCCTAGAGTTCAACATTTTTGCTATGATAACGTTAACATATTCTGTTCTCCTGTTTTCTAAGTTTTCATTGTTAAAATGATTTTGTGGTGGGCCACCTGGAAGGGGGAAGGAGTGCTTCTTTTTTCCACTAGTGGAGTGATACTGTATGTGTAACCTTCTTAAAATTTGAAGTTAAAGCTATCCTCACCTCCGCTCCATTAGGTAGTATATGTCCTTGAAATTAGTGGACTATTGGTTTAATAGTCTTAATACATAGGATACTTGGCTAGAATGGATGGGTTAGCTGCACACCCTAATGATAATGCTGGTATTGAAATGACAGCTTAAGACACCCATTGGGTACTGTTGGGACAGTACTAAAACGCAAACTACTTGGAGTACTTTATGCATATTACATAAAATCTCAATTTCCCTGGGAGTAATTCCTTTTGAGGAGTTACTTACAAAGCTCTTGAATTCTCTTTCATTTTATTAAGGCAGTTAGAACTCCTGTTGCTTTCAGGGTTACTTTGGTTCAAATAAGCTCAGTTTATTTGGATGTTTGACACAGAAAAAAGTTAATATGTAACGTAAAATAAATTTAACTAAGAAGACAGGTATTGGGCCCATAGCCTTTAGCCCTGCCTTGGCTATGAGTGTCAATAAGAATGGGTATTTGGTACACCTGAAATTTATATAATGTTATAAACCGATGTTATTGCAGTAAAAAGCAAAATAAGAAGAAGGGGTATTTAAAAGTAGCAGGGCCCAGCCTCCCAACCTAGAACATCCTAGAACCTGCAAGGTAGTAGAAATACATACTCTTCGTAGCTATCCTGACTCTACTTCAGAAGTTCTAATGGGAATTACAGAATAGATAAGCATATATCTGGAAATGAAAAGGCAGTTTGTATGGCTAAGTATAGTTTCAGGATAGATTCCTAGTGATCTTCTGATTAGTGTTTTGGGTTATAGTAGGAAATTATTGATACAGATATTTTACCTTACCACCCTAAAGATCAACTCTAAATTTTGTAGAAATGCTAAAAAATAAGTGAAAAAAAATGAGCCTCCAGTATTTAGATTTCAAATAATTACTCAAGCATATTAATTATATGATTGAAGTAGAGATTGAATGATGTAGACCACCATAATGAGCATTGTTGCTCATTTAAATCTAATCCAAATCATAAAGCTTCTCAAAAAGTCTAAAGGAAAACTTTGTGGAAATGATTGTTTTTCTATTTAATTTGTTTTGATGATTTTTCTATTTTATTCTTGTGTTTAATTTTAGATTGTAAACTGTTTGTGATATAAACTATATTTATAGCTTACATTCTCTGCAGTGTTGGTAAAGTATCATGGACACACTTGTGCAATAAATATTTACCAGCTGTTGGAGATCCTTACCAAAGGGCTTAGTGCCCCTCTGGCACAAATCACTGTACAGTTGTCATCTTTGGCAGAAAGCTCATGTTGAAAATCTTGGCTAGAATTCTTTTGCTTAAACAAGGCAAAACTGTGGAGTGTTGAATTATTGAACCCCTTTTTTATTTGACAATTGAGGTTTGCCTTATCCAAATTCTAATCATTCATAGGGAATTTACGTGCTCACCAGAGGTCAACTAAAGCTCTCAGTTTATTAGATACTCCTAATAAGACACTGAGTGCTTATTTAGCTTTCATCTCTGTCTGTACTCATGTTCTTTAATTTTCCATTATTCTTCCTTGTTCTCCCTTTTATAAGCTGAATATATTATTTTTTCCTTAAACTCACAGAGAATCTTGGTTTTGTAAAGCATTAATCCACCTTTTGATCTGATAAACAGTTCTCTTTGAGAGATTCCTTATCCCCACAAGAGAAGATGATTATGGCTAATGAAGATATAAAATAGGACAAATTTCTTATCGTAACTCTTTCTGTGAATAAAATAATAGTGAACATTTATTAAGAAAATATCTTCCTCTCTCTTTGACATTTCCCTCCGTTTAGGAAGTGTTTTAGTACTTTATAAAACTCAGAAGACTTTTTGTTGTACCTCACGCCCCTGACTATTTAATACATAAATGTTGTTAGGATTTCCTTTACTGCTTGATTTTGTATAAACCTTTCCCATAGCATTTCTGAACCTTCTCCAGCACTTCTTAGTACTTACGCATCTTAAGGACTTATCCATTTAAATTAATGGTATAGCCATCAAGTGTTCACTGTGTTTTCTTTGTTTACATTTTTAAATGAAAAAGAAATCATTTATTGAGCTAAAGAAACATTTAAGGTCTGTGAAGTGCATATTATTTCATAGGTGTAGACCTAACATTGTAGTACTTGCATGAAAAGGAAATAAGAATTATCCTTAAAAAGCTAAGGGTTTTTTCCTAGTTTGAAATATTATGATCATACTAATAAAACTTTTTCCAGGATTTTCTGCCTATTAAACAAGAAAACGAAAAATCCCTTTCAGAAAACATGGATGCATTTGAAAAAGTAAGAGCAAAATTAGAAACACAGCCGCAAGAAGAATATGAAATCATCAATGCAGAGGTGGGATATCTTTTGTCTTTTTTTTTAAAAATCTGATATTACCAGTCAGGATACAAATGAAATACCTTGTGATTTATAGACCTAATCCCATATCAAAATTAGACTGCTTTTGGCTGTAAAATATGCTGAAAAATTTAAAGAACAAAGAATAAGCAGAGTGTAATCCTTAAAATAAATTATAAAGATCAAAACCAAAATGAATTTCCAAGCATATTATGTTAATTATGATTTTTAGAAACAACCAATTCTGTTTTAAAATTTCTCAAATAATTCTAAGGAGAAGTTCAAATGAAACTAAGTCAGATTTCTTCATTATTTGAAAAGTATTTGATTGTGTACACTGTTTTTGATAAAAGGAAATTCACTTTAAGTAATGTAATACCATGAAAGCCAAGTATTTGTTTGACCATTTTAGGGTTACCAGAGTCATAAATATTCAATTGAAACAGGCTGAACATGCATGTTGAAAATTTTTCAGTAAGATTAGAAAACGCAACCACAGCTTATAAATGAAAATCACGTACATAGTAGAATCGAAATAGCAGTAGATTAAGAATCAGAAATTCCTGATTCAAATTACGCCACTAACTACCAGGTAATGAATGTGGCTTGAGCTACCTGAAATCATATCAATCAATCAGTTACGTTTAATGTGTAGGTATTAGACAAGAGCACTATTCATACATTGGTAATATTCATTCTCTCAATCTCAAATTGTCTGTATTTGTCACCCCACAGAAGATAAGATGCTTTGTGCGAAATCAAATTGAGACCATGAACAGTTGGTGGTGACAGCCTATTTTAGAGGAAAGGATCTCAGAAAGTTATTGACTGGGTTTTCAGACGAGTCTGAACCACAGTTCCCTCAGCTGCATCATTTTGGGTTATCTTAAAGATGCCTCTGCAGTGGAGAAGTTGAATCCCACTGTGAATGTCAGATGTTCCCAAAGTATAGCTTAGGTGGTTTGTACAGTCATGAGGACTAACAGATTTCGCTATGCCTTCTCTTTATTGATCCCTATGTGTATGTATTAGAAACTCCTCCAGTGATAGAGAAAACCATATCTTAACCACTATGTTATAAAAAGTGATCCATTTTATATTTTTTGTGTGTTGATTTATAGACTTCGGCAGGTCTACTTTTTATAAAAGATCTCATTTCTTCTTGAATAATCAAACCATTAAACAATTAAATTGTGTTTGTTATTTTTTATTATTAAATGAACCATTTGTTTCTTTTTGTTGTCAGATTAAACACGGTGGTTTTGTTTATTATCAAGAAGGTTGCTGCTTGGTTCGTTCCAAAGATGAAGAAGGTACGCCACAGCTTTTCCTTTTAATGTCCAGTCATGTGTAGCTTAACAATGGAGTGTATCCTGAGAAATACATGCTTAGGTGATTTCGTCATCGTGTGAGCATCATAGAGTGTACTCACACACCCCCAGGCTTTCTGGTACTGCTCTTATGGGACCACTGTTATATATGCAGTCCTTTGTTGACCAGAACATCATTTAGCAACATATGACTGTACTCTGATTCTTCACATTTCGTATTTTTCATGGAAAATTTGATATTAATCTCTCAGAAGTGTAGAAAATACTGTGTGTAGATTATTTCTGAGTTGTCTCTCTTTTTTTAAATGACTAGTTTTTAATATCTGGGTTTGCTTAAGATTTAGTTAACTACACCCAAAAGCGTTGGCAGGGAGGAGAATGGAGGTAGGAACCAACATTTTTTGAACATCTACTATATCCCAGGTACTGTACTAGGCACTTTATAAAGATTATTCAATGTCATTTACATTCTCTTACTTTCTAGGTTCTATGTGGTCTGTAAATACTCAACTGTAACTGTATTGAATAACATCACATAGGTTGATACATAGAAAAATATTGATTAGGATAGGATAATATTAAATAACTAATGCCAATTTCTATGCAAATCAAGCTGCCATTGATGCTGAAGGAAGCCAGAATAGAGAGGGGGAATGCTAATTTAAAACATTGAAAAAAACAGTTTAAGAAATTTTTAAGTACATCTTGTGGATTATCTCTTTCATCCTTTTCTTTATGCAGCAGACAGTGATAATTATGAAGTTTTATTCAATTTAGAGGAACTTAAATTAGACCAGCCCTTCATTGATTGTATCAGAGTTGCTCCTGATGAAAAATACGTAGCTGCCAAGATAAGAACTGAAGATTCTGAAGCATCTACCTGTATAATTGTGAAGCTCAGTGATCAGCCTGCAATGGAAGCGTCTTTCCCAAATGTATCCAGTTTTGGTAAGCCACCAACTAGAACAGTCTTCTCTGTTGAAAAGGCAACAGTAAGAGAATTTTCCACACTTGTGAAACATTTTCACGTGCACATGTGAGTGTATGAGAGGGGGAGTGCCTGACCCATTTACCCTGTGCTCTCCACACCTTCCTGTGTGCATCCTGTCCAGGAGACCTTCCCTTCTTTAGTGACATCCAAAATCACGTTCATGTTTGTTAAATTATTATAATAAGAATCCAAGTTGTACAGTGTATTTTGATATATCAGTAATTCTTTGCTAATTTATTACTTAGAATACATTTTTGCATATAAGCTGTATCTTAGTATTTTATTCAACTTTAAGCTTGGGTATCACTTTTTTTTTTAATATTTTTTAATTTTTTCCTTCTTCTCAAATCCCCCCAGTACATAGTTGTATATATTTTTTAGTTGTGGGTCCCTCTGGTTGTGCTATGTGGGACGCTGCCTCAGCATGGCCTAATGAGTGGTGCCATGTCCGTGCCCAGGATCCGAACCGGCAAAACCCTGGGTTGCTGACGCGGAGTGCATAAACTTAACCAGTCAGCCACAGGGCTGGCCCCTGGGTATCATTTTTTAATTTCACATTATCTTGTCATGCTTTTACAGCAAATTGCCCAAAGTCACTACCAGAGAACTTCAGAACATGTTGAACTAACTGATTCATCAATAGAAGTTGTGCTATTTTTACTAATAGAACCAACTTTAAATTTTATCATTTATCATTGATACATATGTTCATACTTTATCCTCCTTTTTCATTTTCTGCCGTAAATTTCCCCATTGTTTAAATGCTTTTGCAGTGAATTGAAATTATACCCTATTTAATTGATTCTAAACATAACGTTTTGTGTTCATTTTAACCTCTCTAAAATCAGGATGCATATTATACAGTGATGTCTTACAGTCACTGTCAGCCAGGTGGCAGTCATGATGTAATTGTGTGAAAACTTGCGTTGACAGCTTCTGGTAAGATTAAGAAAACACCAGCATTAAAAGTATATTTGGTAGTTTGAGATACCCTGTGGCTTAAAAGTAGACAGAAAACATTTAGGTATAAGAGAAAGTAATCCAGTTTCCTCAGACTTAAAGTCAGAGGCTGTAGATTTAAGCATAATTCATCTGAAAGCAAATGTGTCTACGAAAGTCTTTCCTAAATATTGAACATTCAGCTCTTGTTTAGAAACTTGAGTACCCTGAGACTGATAACTTCTTGAAAACTTAGAATTGATGTAGTAGTATTTTATTCTCTGGAAGGTTCTTTGGCTTACATATAATGCAGATTAGATACAGTTGAACCTGTGCTGGATTTAGATTTCCAGGATAAACTTGTACATCTCTTCTCTTTGGCATTCAGAATTAGAGTGCACTGTGCCTTTTTTTTTTCTTTTTGAGTGAGGAAGATTGGCCCTGAGCTAACATCTGTTGCCAATCTTCCTCTTTTTGCTTGAGGAAGATTGTCACTGAGCTAACATCTGTGCCAGTCTTCCTCTGTTTTATATGTGGGACACTGCCACAGCATGGCTTGATGAGTGTTGTGTAGGTCTGCATCTTGGATCCGAAACAACAAACCCCAGTGTGCAAACGTAACCACTGTGCCACCAGGCCACCACCCTCCCCTTTTTTTGTTAACAGTAAGTAGGTGGCTAGGTATAATTCTTTAATTATTTTCTTTCAGAATGGGTAAAAGATGAAGAAGATGAAGATGTTTTATTCTACACCTTCCAGAGGAACCTTCGCTGTCATGATGTATATCGAGCCACTTTTGGTGATAACAAACGTAATGAACGTTTTTACACAGAAAAAGACCCAAGGTACTAGAATAATGCAATTAAATCTTTTCCTCCAGGGTATTTCTCCAGTTTCCTAGAGTGCTGCTCTTGGCTCGCTTAAAACATTGATTTTGGCTGGAACCAGAATATAATAAGGCTAAGTTGAGCATAATCATTCTTTTATAAGTTGTTTAGATTCAAAACTGGAGTCTGGTTACCTTCAAACTCTAGAGTGAACATAAATAGATTATTAGACTGCAAATGCTGTTACTAACATTCTGTCTGGACTGTGGCACATGAGAGGAGTTGTTAATTAAACATTTACTAGGGGTGTCATACAGCAGTTATAAATCTCTTGTAAGTCATAACTAGAATACCATGGTGTCAGTTACACAGAATTCACTACTCATTTCATGTAGATTATCTGAATTTTAAGTTGCTTTGCTTTGAGCCATGATGTCCATTGGTCTTTAAATTTTACTTTCTCTAGTACTTTGATAATTCCTCCTTAAAGACAATTTTCTTCATTGCCTTGTAATCTCTAGGACTCATGCCTCATACTACCATTAACCAAGCTTGGGAGGAAATAATATTAAATTTACCTGACAGAATCCCGTAACTCTAACCCAGATAGACTTTTCCAAATGACTTAGGAGAAACAAATTTTTCCTTAACACCAGTGTCCTGTTACCTCCTACATCATTTAGCAGTATAGTTTGGACAATATCTGAACAGATGTTGCAAGAAAAACAAAAAGGGGATTTTACACCACATCTATGACAATGAAGTTGATACCCAAACGAGAAAATTAATCCTTGATTTCATAAAATCTCAGAGCTGACAAGGACCTTAAGGAAAATCTTGTACAACCCCTAGTTTATATTAAGAATTTGAGGTCTGGAGAAATTACATTATTCCAGCCCATAGAACTAGCGCTTTTGGTCCAGTAGTGCTGTCATTGTTTTGGATTTTTTTCTGATGATGATTGTTTTAATGAGAAATTACTAGAACTGTTCATATGATTCCACTGTTTTGTGGTCATTTGTCAAGGATCTCTTTTGGAGATGATAGTTTAAGCTAGTAATTCATTACATTATATTGATGACTTTGGATTGTGAACCATTTTCCATCTTGTGAATAAAGCTCAAAATTGGCCCAGTGAATTATACTCTTGAATAAGATACTTGTTTGCCATATGTTGTTACTGTCCTAAGTTCTAAGATTAAGTGAGTGATCACATATACGTTTCAAATTCTTGGAAAGTATTTGGCTTCTAGTATGTTTTTTTCTGCCCTATAAGGAACTAACCATAATTAAATATGCTTAAGTCTAATTTGGTATTCAGATCCCTGATCCACAGCACAAACTGGTTTGTGGATTCTGAATACGTTATAAACAGACCCAAATCCAAAGGGAAGGACCAAAAGGGAAAAGCAGAATTCTTTTTTTTGAGGAAGATTAGCTGTGAGCTAACGTCTGCTGCCAGTCCTCTTTTTTGCTGAGGAAGACTGGCCCTGAGCTAACATCTATGCCCATCTTCCTCCACTTTATATGTGGGACGCCTACCACAGCATGGCTTGCCAAGTGGTGCCATGTCCGTACCTGGGATCCGAACCAGCAAATGCCAGGCCGCCTAAGCAGAACGTATGAACTTAACCACTGCACCACCAGGCCAGCCCCGAAAAGCAGAATTCTAAAAGGGGAAATGGATTAAAGGTTTTCATAATGCTTCCAAGACACTGAGGTGCTTTTTACTGTGTTTGGTTTGATCCCCAGGTTTCAGTTTTCTGTTCTCACAAGTAAAGTTCACCAAAATGACTTTATGACTTGCATCTTTTTCTAATTCCTTGAGTGGTAAAGTTAGGTTGTTCATTTGAGATCTTTCTTTTTCTTAAGTAGGTGTTTATTGCTATAAACTTCTGTCTTCAAGCTGCTTATGCTGCATCCCATAAGTTTTGATTTGTTGTTTTTTCATTTTCATTTATTTCAAGATATTTTTTCATTTCCTTTCTGATTTCTTCTTTGACCTATTGGTTAAGAGTATATTGTTTAATTTCCATATATTTATGAATTTTCCTGTTTTCCTCCTGTTAAGATTTGTTTTGTGACCTAACATGTGATCTGTCCTGGAGTGTATTTCATATGCATTTGAAAAGAATGTATATTCTGCTGCTGATGGATGGACTGTTCTGTATGTCTGTTAGATCCATTTGTTCTAAAGTATAGTCCAATCCAATGTTTCCTCATTGATTTTCTGCCTGAATGATCTATCCATTGTTAAAAGTGGGGTATTGAAGTCCCCTACTGTTATTGTATTGTTGTCTATTTTTCCCTTCAGATCTGTTACTGTTTGCTTAATATATGTGAGTATTCTGATGTTGAGTGTATTTATGATTATTATATCCTCTTGATGAATTGACCCCTTTATCATTATATAGTGGCCTTCTTTATCTCTTGTTACAGCTTTTAAGTTAAGGTATGTTTTGTCTGGTGTAAGTATGGCTACCTTTGCTCTCTTGTGGTTTCCACTTGTGTGGAAAACTTTCCATCACTTCACTTTGAACCTGTGTGTCCTTGAAGCTGAAGTGAATCTCTTATAGGCAGCATATAGTTGGGTCTTTTTTTTTCAATCCATTCAGCCACTCTATGCCTTTTGATTGCAGAATTTAATCCATTTACATTTAGAGTAATTATTGATGGGTAAGGACTTACTAATGCTATCTTAATAATGTTTTCTGACTTTTGTAGTTGCCATGTTCCTTTCCTCCCTTCTTACTGTCTTCCTTTGTGAAATGGTGATTTTTTTATAGTAGTGTGGTTTGATTGTCTTCTCTTTATATTTTGTGTATCTACTGTAGGTTTTCGCTTTGTGGTTACCATGACTTGTCTTCTCTTTCTAAGAAAGCTGTTACTAGAGAGCCACTTGTGTTCTTTCTTCCCTGTAACCATGTATCTGCCAAATAATTGACCAAGTAATTTATCTTCTGATTACCTGTGTCATCATCAGACAAAAATAAATAGATAAAAATAGGAAAGAAAATGTTGAAAATAGAGAGCAAAGTAGGATAGGGGACTTGCCCTGTAACCATATATGAAGCTACAACAGTTAAAATAATACAAATGAACAGACAAATAATAGAGACCAGAAGAGCAAACTCTAAAACAGACCCTAGTATGTATAAAAACTTAGGATAAAAGAGGCATCACAAACTAATGAAAAGTGAATGGGTATTATTTTAAAATGCTGTGGGAAATATTAACCTTTTGGACAAAACTAGTTTTCAACACTTCATACATCACATATACTCCTAAAAGATTTAAATAATCTATTCATAAAAATAAAACCATTCAAGGATAAAGAAGATGTGGTATTTATACACGATGGAGTACTGCTCAGCCATAAGAAATGATGAAATCCGGCCATTTGTGCCAACATGGATGGACCTTGAGGGTATTATGCTGAGTGAAATAAGTCAGAGGGAGAAAGTCAAATACCATATGATCTCACTCATAAGTAGAAGATAAAAACGACAGGAAAAAAAAAAACTCATAGCATTGGAGATTGGACTGGTGGTTACCATTGGGGAAGGGGGGAGGTGGGAGGGCAAAAGGGGTGATTAGGGTCACATGTGAGGGGATGCACTATAATTAGTGTTCAGGTGGTAAACATGATGTAATGTATCCAGAATTCGAAATATGATGTACATCTGAAAAAAATAAAAAATAAAACCATTCAAAAAAAACTAGATGAAAATATAAATATTTCATTCAACTTGGTTGAAATATTTCCAAAGCATAAAATCAGTAGAAGAAATTACAAAGGGTGGTGTTATTGATTAACTAAAATATTAAACTCTTAAATAAGAAACCAATTGTAAACAATTAAAATCCAGATGACAAAAGGTAGGAAAGTATTTACAACAAAAGGACAAGTTTATATCTTTAATTTATAAAGAGATGTTTATTTATAGACCAGTAATTTAAACTGTATCACCATGATTAAAATGGACATAAACATATCACAGAAGAAATAACATTGACAAACATGGTGATGTAAATCAGTACAGAAGGAATTTTACCAAACTGTTAGACATGCTTGTCTCTGAGTAGTGGGATTTAGGATTATTATCTTTCTTTATATTTTTCAGTATGTTATTTTTATAATAAGGCAATATGTAAACATAACATTTAAAGCCATTCAGTGTGTCGGTGTAAGTCAGTATAATGCTGTGGGGATATTATTTGGTTATATTTATCACAAGTCATAAAAATACTCTTAATCATTAAAATAGTATTTTCTTTCCTAAGAATGTATCCTAAGGTGATAATTATAAAGGTCGAGGAGGGGGAAACTGTCTTCACGAATATGTTCCCTTTCATATTTTTTTTTTACAATGAAACATTGAAATCAGTTTTTAAGAATGGTGATAATTCCACCTAATAGAATATTAGGTAGCCGTTAAAAATAATGATCATGGGCCCAGCCCCGTGGCCAAGTCGTTAAGTTCATGCGCTCTACTTCAGGGGCCAGGGGTTTTCCCAGTTTGGATCCTGGGCATGGACATGGCACCACTCATCAGGCCATGCTGAGACAGTGTCCCACATAGTGCAACCAAAAGAACCTACAACCAGAATATACAACCGTGCACTGGGGGGCTTTGGGGAAAAGAAGGAGAAAAAAAAAAAAGAAGATTGGCACTGTTGCCAATCTTTAAAATAATAATAATAATGATGATCATAAGGACTGTAACTAATGGAGGAGATATTGATATTATGTGAAATAAAAAATGTAGAATCCAAAATTGCATCTGTATTTAGAAGTTAATTTTTAAAACATTTTAGGTTAGTGAGATTGTAAGGGGTTTTTTTCCTGACTATTTTTCTGTTTTTTGTAAAAACTAGGAGAGAGGGAGAAAAGGAAATCCAATGTGCGTACGGAGGAAAAACAAAGTAAACTCTGTGTCCCTTTTCTTTCCTACAGTTACATATCTCCTCTAGGAAGTTTATTTTCTCTTCATAGCAAAAAGGCCTGTAATCTATTAACATGATTAAGTGAGAGTTAGATGATGTCTGTAGTTTACCTTGAAATTCATTCAAAAAAAGATGCATAGATAATGTGATAAAGCAAATAGAACAAAATGTTAGCAATGATTGAATCTTCATGGTGGGTACATGAGTACCTACTCACCTTACATTTCTTTCAACTTTTCTGTGTGTTTGAAAACACACATGTTCATGATAAAATGTTAGAGAAAAAATTATTTTGAATGCCTTTGGAGGAGAAATGAGAAAAATAATAGCCAGTTTTTTAGTTTACAAGCAGTATTCACTAAGGAGTTGTTTTTATTTTCTATCTCCATTACAAATTAGCATATATGCTGACCACCTGTGAGATATTGTCATTAACAAAGTAACATGCATTTGAAATTTATTGGATTTTCATGTCCCCTGTCCCCCCAACCCCTTTCTCTCTGTCTCTCTCTCTGTAGCTATTTTGTTTTCCTTTATCTGACAAAGGACAGTCGTTTCCTCACCATAAATATTATGAACAAGACCACTTCTGAAGTGTGGTTGATAGATGGCCTAAGCCCTTGGGACCCACCAGTACTTATCCAGAAGCGAATACATGGGGTCCTTTACTACGTTGAACACAGAGATGATGAATTATACATTCTCACTAATGTTGGCGAGCCTACAGAATTCAAGGTAATCCTATATTCTCCTTGTCCCATTTGGGCTGTTAAGAAGTATCACACTTCCATCGACAACGTTTCTTGCTCTGAGTTAATTGTTTTTTAGCCTTTTGGTAAAGTATAGAAATTGATGCTACCTTCCTATGTGTAATCCATCCCTTTTCTCTTCCTCTTGAGCCAATATGTCTATATATGTTAATTGTGCCTAAAAAGGTTAGTAAACATATTCTATCCTGATTATATTAGTTGTCAAAGCCAAATTTAATGGCTTAAAAGAACAAACTTTTATAAACTCGTGATTCTATGAGTTAGCAATTTGGATTGCTCTCAGCTAGGCAGTTCTGCTAATCTCAGCTCACTGAACTTCCACAGTCAGCTGCCTCTGAATGCCCTCACACAAATGTTGGCTGTCAGCTAAGCACTGGGCCACACTGTCTCACCACTCAGCAGGCTAGCCTGGGCTCTTTCATATGGTGATGGTCATACTTCAGCCCTGATGCAGAGTTAGCTCCTTCAGCTCTTTATAAAACAGTGACGGGGGCTGGCCCCGTGACCGAGTGGTTAAGTTAGCACGCTCTGCTGCGGCGGCCCAGGGTTTCGATGGTTCGGATCCTGGGCGTGGACATGGCACTGCTCGTCAGGCCACGTTGAGGCAGCGTCCCACATGCCACAACTAGAAAGACCTGCAACTAAGATATACAACTTTGTACCAGGGGGGATTTGGGGAGATAAAGCAGAAAAAAAAAAAAAAAGAGTGGCAACAGTTGTTAGCTCAGGTGCCAGTCTTTAAAAAAAAAAAAGAACACTGACGACTACTATGGTCTAGTTTTCAGTGATTTTATCTCCCGATGCTGTAGTCATCATGTTCTGTTACCTAGATCTTTTCTAACTTTATTCCACACAGCTAATGAGAACAGCAGCTGATACCCCTGCTATTATGAATTGGGATTTATTTTTCACAATGAAGAGAAATACCAAAGTCGTAGACTTGGACATGTTTAAGGATCACTGCGTTCTATTCCTGAAGCACAGCAATCTGCTTTATGTTAACGTGATTGGTCTGGCTGATGATTCAGTTCGGTCTCTAAAGGTATGTTTAACTTCCGAAAGACAATACTGTTAATCAAAATACATGCCATTTAGCTTAACAGAACATTAAGTTTTGAATAATGGCAGTGTACTTTTTCTTAAAAAGAATTTAAATGGAATTTAGCATAGTGGGTCTTTATCAGGTTTAGGAGGTTTACTTGAGAATTTCTTAAAGGACCTTGCTTTTAATGCAGTTTTACTTAAAATACTGTCATATAGCATGAACTTCAGAAGTAAAGTGCTATTATATTTATCTTTCTACATATCTCTCTATATTACATATCTCTCCGACTTCAGATAGAGTAATAACGCAGGCCAACTTGGCAGCTAGTGCCTAACTGCTACCTACTGCTCCCGTCCCACACCCCCAGTGAGGTTAGGAGTCATGCCCACTGTGTTTCTGGCACTGCATGCTGCTGTCTGCATCATCTCTCTGCCAGTTTTCTCACCCACAGGGGATCAGGAGCAGGGTGAACTTCGATTTCTTTCAATAAGGGGGTGGCATGGTCTTCATTGCAACATAGCTGTGATGGTGGCACGTCTGCTTGGCATGCTCACTCACTGACATTGCCTGTCGCTGCCAGGAAAGATAATCTGCCTCCACAAGTGGACTTGCTAAAATTAGTGAAAGGCAGTCTTACTGCCCAGTTTTAAAGCAGTATTAACATGTGAATTAAAATAACAGGCACTGGGGGCCAGCTCCATGGCCGAATGGTTAAGTTTGCGCACTCTGCTTTGGCAGCCAACAGTTTTGCCAGTTCGGATCCTAGACACAGACCTAGTACTGTTGATCAAGCCATGCTAAGGCGGTGTCCCACATAGGAGAACTAGAAGGACCTACGACTAAAATATACAACTATGTACTGGGGGGCTTTGGGGGAGAAGGAAAAAAAAAGATTGGCAACAGATGTTAGCTCAGGGCCAATCTTTAAAAACAAAATAACAAGCACTGGAGGAAAGAGGATAGGTCTCCATTTTGCTTGGTATGGCAAGTGTAGTGGAGCCAGTTGACCAGCAAGCGTAGACTACCTAGACCTCCCTAACTGCAATATTGTCACAATTTCTATTAAAATGCAATGCCAGTAAATTGACTGGATATTTGTTGAACCTCTTTGTGCAAAGTCCTGTATTGGGCAGTCTGGAGTAGAAAGATAGCAGGACAAAATATCTGACCTTAAGGATACAGTTGATCAGTGAGATTAGACTAGTACACAAAGATTAAGTATAAGGTGGGTTTAAATAAGTGGTATCAAAAACAGAAAATGTACTGTGGGGCCCAAAGGAGAGGAAGAGAGCCCAGGAAAGCTTTTGTAGGGGAAGTAGAGTTTGAGATAAACTAAAGAGGATAGGTAGGATTTTGATGGGCAGGGAGGGAATGGTATTCCAGGATGAGAAATTCCATCAAATGAAGCTCTAAGCTGATAAGTTGGGAAAATGTTCAGGAAACTGCTAATAATTCCATTTTATTGAAGCAGAATAAGATTTCTTGGGGGTGAAGCTAAGATTTGACATTCTTTGACAGTCAAGGTGATGAATTCATGCCTAAATTATGAAGAGGGGAACGTTCGAAGTTTTGGGACAGGGGAATCATCTGAGGAGTTGAGCTATGTGCTTGATGAGGTTATCTGGCAGACGTTTTAGGGTACACTGAACGAGAGATAAGAAGCAGGAAGATTAGTTTTGAGATTGTGATAGTGGTATAAATAAGAAATAACGAGGGCCTAAACCAACCAAAATTTTCCAGCTACTTCGTAAAATAAAATTATCAAATGTAACGTCTGGTGTCTTAGAAGACTCTATAGATGTCCTAAAACAAAAATGGTGATTTTATTCTAGCGGTGTTCTTATCGCCTTCACCTACTGGATTCAGAGTGTGTCTTTTCACTTGCTAATTGATGCCGAATTCAGACATCTTCATTTGGGGAACTGGCAGAGCATCGATTCTTATTGCAGTCTATGTGAATAGGGATGGGAGAAAATACATAATTTCCAGCAGTGCATTTATTACAACAAAATTCTGTCAAGAGAATTAGGAATGTCATGATTTGACCCTTCCCAACCTGTAGTAGTTATTATGCCTTATATAATGTTCTGAGTCATCCTCACGTGGAATCAAATACTATATTATGTATCAGTTGCTACTTACAGAGAATTTTATAGATCAGAGCCTTTTCATGAACTGGATAACAGTGATTAATATGCACAGACAGTGCCATAGTCAGAGAACAAATCTTTAAGCTAAACTGTGAGTGGATTATAAAGTATTTCTATATGTAACATCTCTGCCCAGTGAGTGGACAATTGACTAAAAGATATTTTAAATCTCAGCCTCAGAGGGCCGGCCCCATGGCCGAGAGGTTAATTTCACACACTCCACTTCAGCAGCCCAGGTTTTCACTTGTTTGAATCCTGGGCGCAGACATGGCACTGCTCATCAGGCCACACTGAGGCGGTGTCCCACATGCTACAACTAGAAGGACCTACAGCTAAAATATGTAACTATGTACCAGGGGGCTCTGGGAGAAAAAGGAAAAATAAAATCTAAAAAAAAAAAACAAGACAACTCGGCCTCAGTGATAGAAATGTAAAACCTTTAATACACTTGCCTTCTCTTCTTGGTCATCATATCATCAGTATTTCCTGGTAATTTCTTTTCTTCACAAAAAGAAGTTACAATATTTTAATTGTTATTTAATTTAAGCAAATTGGGAAATTTTTTGCTTTGTGCTAACAGCAATACATTTGGAGGAGTCTGCATACTTGGGCTGATTTTCTTTCAGCATGTATGTCTTAATAAATTTTTTAATGAAATGACTGTAGTTTACTGGTAGATTGCTAAAGCTGAACCTGTTTCTGCAAAGTATCTAAGGAATATCTGCCTATCACCTGGCCAACTTATAGTTATCCTCAGGTGCTATCCATTAATCTACACAGATGATACTGCATGCATATCTTAAGAGGAAATGTGGCATAAGATATGCTTGAGATAGTTAATACAAATTTCTGCATCAGCTGGACAAACTTTAAAAAGTGCATAGACTTGTAACAGTTTTTATTATGATTAAAACTTGAACCTTGGTTTCTTTAGTTTAAGAAATATACCCCAAAGACTTTGATTTACTGGAACCACTTGGTCTAAAACTAAGACAGTATACTACGTGGGTCACATGGAAACTGTTTTAAAGTCTCACCAAAGGGCAGGAAAAGCTTGTGCCTCTGTGGGCTGAGGACCCTTGTGCCCTCAGTCTGAGGCCTAAGTAAAGGTTAGTAGCAATGCTTCCTCATTTCTTTTCCCCAAGGTTTCAATTTGCTGACTTCAGTTATGCTATCCGATAGCCCAACTTTCATGATTACACTTTTCTTTCCAGATAGGGCTTGTATTTAAATAAACAAACTATCCTTGAAAATAATCCTCAGTCCGAGGAGAATAAATTAGGAACTCTTTCAGAGAGACATTGCAAATGTATGTCCTTATTAGTGTTTCAGGAAAATAGATTCTTTGGGTTAATTATAAGAAATTTGCTCTATAAATATAAGCTCTTTGGCCGTAGTTTCTCCAGGTTAAATGGTGCACTCTTTATGCACATCCCCCACCTACCTTTTCTGAATAGTGCCCACCAGTGACATAGCTGTGCCAAAACCTCTGATTTTCTAAGGAATTTGCTATGTCTACAATTACTCAGGAAAAGAAAGCCAATTTTCTTTTAATGTTCTGACTCTCAGTACCATTTCTAACACACCGTCAGCCTGCTTACCAGAGTTCTTTAAAAGGTGTAAGAGGGATGTTAGTGGAAGGCTTGAAGCTGGACCCTGCTGCTCGGAGAGAATAAATTTTGATTCCTTTTCCTTTTTCTTAAAGTTAAGAATCTTAATCATAATAGCCGTGAGTCTCTCAGAGTGGATGTGCCAGGAAAGGTTTTGTTCTGCACAATGGTTAGCCTGGGAGCTAAAGTTAGAAACAAATTGTAAATGCTTTAGTGCTGCTGAGCCAGTTTGTAGCCCTGGAATAATAACTGTCATCACTGGGGCTGTCCAGGCAGCAGAGTAAGGGCTGATGGGTAAATTATTAAAAACACATATGCGCGATTTCATGTTCTATGAGAACAGAGATCTTGGCAATGTTGCTGGGTTCTGGAATTACTATTTGGTTTGTTCTTATTCTTAATCATTTTGCTATTTCGTTGCCCAAGTTTAGACCCCACAATAAACTTTTTTGTTAAAGGAAATTTTGTGTAAATCCAGAATTCTGATAAACCGTTTGCCTCTCTAACTTTTCCTTATTTTGTTGGTCATTAGTGTAGAGTTTTATTTGTTTTTTACTTGAAATATATTTTGTTGTGCTGAAGTAATCCTTAAATGAGGCATTATATGATAATGGATAGAAGTACACTTGGTGTCCACATCATCTTTTTTGGAGCAGACCCAGAAATTTAGTTAATGATACTTAGTGTCTAGATAAAGAGTAAAACTGTTATTTCTTTAGCTCCCTCCTTGGGCCTGTGGATTCATAATGGATACAAATTCGGACCCAAAGAACTGCCCCTTTCAGCTTTGCTCTCCAATACGTCCCCCAAAATATTACACATATAAGTTTGCAGAAGGCAAACTGTTTGAAGAAACTGGGCATGAAGACCCCATCACAAAGACTAGTCGTGTTTTACGTCTAGAAGCCAAAAGCAAGGTAAGTCTCTGTAATCTCTATCAGCCCCCATTTACTGAAAGCGTACTATTTGTCAAGTATTGTCCTTAGATATTTAGTTTAATGTGGATAAAAAAATTTATAACTAGCACATCAAGCCCTTGACTTTGCATGTTGTTTATATTTGAATTTTAAAAGGTGATTTTAAGAAAAAATAGTCAAAGTTGATATGCAGTTAAGGCAAAAATTGCGCGGGTGGTAAGCAATTGACTAGAGTGAACTAGATTAATATAGCCCCTGCCCTCATGGAGCTTCAATCCAGCGGGGAAGATGACTGATGTTGAAGAAATAATTACTGATGTACTGATGGCTGCAAAGGAAGACATGCTGAGTCCAGTGGAAACGGGGCAAAGAGACCTCACTGGTCTGGAGAGGTCTGCAAAGGCTTCTCTGAGGAAGTAATGTCTCAGGAGAGAACTCTAGGATGATTACGAGTAAAGCTAGAAAGGGGACAGGAGGATCTCATTTTGTGCTAAGGACCTGAACTGAGGGAGAAATGGTACATTTAGGAAGTATAAAGGAGGACAATATGGCCAAAGTATAGAGTAAAAGAAGGAAGATTAGCTGGATGGGGAAGTAAGAAATAGGAAAGAAGAGTTGTGCAACTGAGGAACAAATTAATATATAAACTGTGGCCTTATTTAAGGAATTTTCAGACCTTACCATGTAATACATCAGATAATTTCACATGTGCTGACAAAGAATGAATTGAGACACAAGCCTTTTTTCCTTATGAATTTTTTCTTTAATTCACTGCTTTTCTTTTGATATCTTTATTTAAGCAAATATTTTAATATTAACAAAAGCAATACATGCTTGTTATAACAAATGCAAAAATACAGACTGTGTAAAGTTAAAGGACTACTTTTCAGTCCCATTTTCTGTACCTCTTAGAAATAATCATTCTTAACCATTTAGTGTATCACCCTCCAGATTTTTGGTTTTTGTCAACAAAATACATATATTTAGGCTTTGTTTTGTTTTACAGACATAGGATTTATACCAGTCTATCAAAATGTTATAATTATTATACCCCAAACAGAAAGAACCATGAAGCTGAGTTCTTGGAGAGCCAAGAGATTCTTTACGCGTTAGGGAAGAGGAGAAGCAGCTGCTAACTGGAAGCTGCTGTAACTTTACAGGCATATTTGAACTGCTGGTGAACTCTGGGATCCAGCCCATCGTACAACTTGCTGCCATCCTTACCTCTTCGTTTTCATAAGTTTTCAACCAGCAAATTTTTTTCTGCTTGTTAAATTGAAGTTAGGGAGGAGGTAGGGAAAGAAAAAGACTGCGATTATTTTATAGAAATTAACCTACATCATTTTATAAGAATGAATATTACTGAGAAATGAAAATTCAGTTACACTGTCATAAGTTGATTATGAAAAAGAATAATGAGAGGAAGAGTTTTTCCTTATTTGATAACACTCAGAACCCCAAAGTGAAGTTTTCAAAATGAGAATGAAAAAAATAGGGAGAGTGGGGCCTGGCCTTGTTGCCAAGTGGTTAAAGTTCTGTGCTCCACTTCGGTGGCCCAGGTTCGCAGGTTCGGATCCCTGGTGCGGCCCTATTTCACTCATCAGCCATGCCGTGGAGGCATCCCACATACAAAGTAGAGGAAGATTGGCACAGATGTTAGCTCAGCCGTGCCATGGAGGCATCCCACATATAAAGTAGAGGAAGATTGGCACAGATGTTAGCTCAGGGCTAAGTTTCCTCAAGCAAAAGAAAAAGAGGATTGGCAACAGATGTCAGCTCAGGGCGAATCTTCCTTACAAAAAAAAAAAGCAGGGAGAGTGGCTTGGTTGTATTATTTTCCTTAAGTAAACTAGTACTATCTCGTTAGTGTCTGTATGCAGGGTGAGAATCAACTTTTCTACCCTTTTTCTATGAAAGGAAGACCAGAAATAGTTCAGATTATCTTCAATTTGTCTTTCCAGAGAGTGCCTAGATTCAGTCAATTGGGATCGATGAGTGTGAGCTGCGTTGAGGAATATTTACCTGCCATAAAAGTAATTTAAGTGTTAAGATTTATAAAAAAATGAAGTTAAATAGGCCTTTGAAGAGGATGTGGGTGGTGTCAGTAAAGTCAGTAGGAAATTTCAGGTCCTAATGGTTGAGAATTCTGACCATAGAGGACATTAAATTGAGCTATTAAAACTTCTTCAGTTAGCATATTTGTAAATATTCAAAGATGAGAAACGCCAGTATGTAGGCCTACGTATAGGAAGAATGCTATGCTAGTATATCTAACTTTGATAGGTATTTTGGCTTGTCCTGAAAGGAAAAAATTACAGTAATACTGGGTAGTGAAGAACTCTTTAAAATCACTTTACTGTCAGGAAAAGCTGCATTAAATAAACTGTTTTCAAGCCAGAGTCTTGCTGTTCTTTTCTAGTTAATTTAAGTCAACAGAATAGCTGAAAATAAGGACCATAATGGATTTTTAGAGACCGTAACTCTTTTGTCTTAATTGAGTGGAGTTTATGCTCAACATCAATAAGCAGTGCATAAAATTGGGGATAAAACTGTTTGAAAAGACTCTTCTTTACATGCACAGTAAATCTTCATTTCCAGGATGGAAAATTAGTGCCAATGACTGTTTTCCACAAAACGGATTCTGAGGACTTGCAAAAGAAACCTCTCCTGGTACATGTATATGGAGCTTATGGAATGGACTTGAAAATGAATTTCAGGCCTGAAAGGCGAGTGTTGGTGGATGATGGATGGATATTAGCATATTGCCATGTTCGGTGAGTCAGCACATTTTACCTGGCCTGTGAGTGCTAGAGCATTGTGACAGATACCCAGAATAACAATTATGAGGGAGCAAAAGTTTATTTTCTCATTTGTATTGTTGAATATATGTTTTCCTAAACCTATACTGGTAGAACTTGATTCGGTAATAGATTAGTTGATCCAAAACGCAAAGGAGTAGATTTTTAGGATTTTGTACCAGATTTTTAGGATTTTTAGAATAGATGTACCAGTCTCCATATTTAGTAACATTATAACTTCCATTTAATTCTGAGTTTATATTTTTCTAAAATAGGCTTTTAAGCTGGACTTTTTTCCACTCTGACTTCCATTTTATTTTAGTTGTTTTCAAGAAACAAATATTTTATATTTCTGCTTAAAATCCTTCACCACCTCCCAATCTCCACAGTAAAATTCAGATTCTTCAGTAAGTGTTTAACATCCTAGTGGTCTGGCTTATTCTGTAGTGGCATCTGTCCTCACTCCCCAGACACGGGCTGCGCTCCAGCCGTGCACCGCCTCCATGTCCAGCCTTGCTACATCCTTGCAGATGACAAGCTCCTTCCCCTCTGTGCTCTTGCAGATGCTATGTCTTTCAAGACTCGGCTTAAGTATCATTTCCTTCTTCAGCATTTGTGTTCCTGACTCCTGTATAGACCCCTGACCTGACAGGTGGATGTTCTTTCCTCTGCTTCTGTGATACCTTAAGTACACTTGTGTTACAGCAGTAACCACATTGCTTGGTAACTGTTTCCATTCCCCACAAAATTATCCCCTTATCCAGATTTTTGCTTGTTTATATTTTTAAGGCCTGCATTTAGCACAATGCCTAATATTGTAAGCAGGCACTCAAAACGTATTTGTTGAATCAATTTTTGATTATCTCTATCAGGGACTGGCAAACTTTTTTCTGAGAAACTAAATGGTAAACATTTTAGGCTTTGTAGGCCACATATGGTCTCTGTTGCATAACCCTTCTTAGCTCAAGGGCCATGCAAAAACAGGCCTCTGGGTAGATCTGGCCTACAGGCTGTAGTTTACTGACCCTGACCTATATCATTAATATTTTTTCCCCACTAACACTGTTTTGCCCTTTAATTTCAGGGGTGGTGGTGAGTTAGGCCTCCAGTGGCACGCTGATGGCCGTCTAACTAAAAAACTCAATGGCCTTGCTGACTTAGAGGCTTGCATTAAGACGCTTCATGGCCAAGGCTTTTCTCAGCCAAGTCTAACAACCCTGACTGCTTTCAGCGCTGGAGGGGTGCTTGTGGGAGCATTGTGTAATTCTAGTCCGGAGCTCCTGAGAGCCGTGACTTTGGAGGTGAGTACACTCTATCTCTGTTGTTTACACAATGGGGAGGTGTGAAGCCATAGACTGCTCTAAGAAAAAAAGTTCTGTTACAGTTTTACCATAGCACAGGAGTGTAACAAAGCTTTTAAATTTTAAACACAGAATTGTAGCTCTGGGAGAACTTCTGAAGTTCTTTTAATCCAACTACTTACCCTTTACTTACTCTTCTCTGACAGCATTCTTTATTAATTTTGAAGGATTTCCACTGAAGGATATTAACGGCTATTCCCATTGATCATTTTCTGTTTATAAGAACGTTTAGAGTTGGTGGAAAAGAGACAAAGCATATATGACTCTCCAGTTCCAGGAAGGCAGGCAGAGCACATAGTGGCTCTAGAAGGCCCAAAATCCAAGGACTCCACCGCCCGTCATCACGTCAGTCCTGGATTTAGGGGTATCACTTTTTAGATACTCCATTCTTAATAGCCTTTAGGGGTATTTTTTCTGTACTTTAATTAAAATATCTTACTCTCTTCTGAAAAGGTTGTATATTCTTTTCCTTGTGTCCCAAATTATGCAGTTACATAATAGCACCTCGTTTCACCTCCATGATTCTCCTGCTTCCTGGTTACATACACTAGAAAATAATGATTTGGATGGAGAGAGTAAATTGTTTTCAGGTTTTTTTATTTTGGGGGTAGTACACACTCTGGGCTTGTATTAAAAGTAAATAGGTGTTATATAATCCTGATCTGTAAATCTATATTTTTAATAGGAATACTAAATATGGAGGGGAAAAAACCTATGAACAAAGATGATAATGGCAGGATTATTTACAGTACAAACAAAATGCAACTAACCTTTGATTTTTAGAAATTATGTTGACTTATAGAAAGGAAATAATCAGAAATATATGTGTAAGGATATTTATCCGTGTGCCTATAATAGTGAAGAATTGGAGTCAACCTAAATATCCAACAATAGAGGATTCATAGATGAGTCAAAATTCTTAATTAGAAGCACCAAAAACCAACTCTGACTAATTTCAGCAGCAAAGGGATTTATTAAAGGGTATTAGGTAAGGGTGGGCATAGAACCAGAAATATATCCCAAATATACCATAAAACTGGCCCAGTGAAGCTATCACTGCTGGTCACAAGTCACCTCACATTGCTAGTCCTGCTTCTAGAAACTTGATATAGCTGCGTCACTTTCACTAGAACAAATTTTCTGTGCTTCCTGCTTCTTCGAGTCACTAACTTTCCATTCAGTTTGGAGCACATTATGTCTGAGTGGTGGACCTGGTCTAGTGGCTCCTCTCACGCGGTAGGAAAAGCTGGGAAAGGAACTCTCTGGCCTTCAGTACGTCTACAGTGAGAGACAGGCTCGCTCTCGTAAGGTTAGGGTTACTCTAAATACAGAAAAGGAGTTCAGATGCTAGGCAGCCAAAGATAATTACATTTGCCCACTATACTTGGTTAATGTTAATACAAGAAAAGGCTGAAAAGCATGTTAACAAAAGACTATGAGGCTAAGTGAAAAAAGCAGCTGCCATTTTATTAAATGTTATAACACTGGTTGTAAGCCAATGAGTGATTTTCTCTTCTTTCAACTTGGGTGTTTTCCAGATTTTCTTCTATTAGCATTTATTACCTTTTTCTTAATATAAAATGTCGAACTGGTGAAGAAGAGTTTGTTCACGTGTTGTTGGGGTTTTAGTTTTAATTTTTAACCATTTTTAAGTGTACAGTTCAGTCGTGTTAAGTATATTCACATTGTTATGCAATCAACTTCCAGAACTTTTTTCATCTTGGAAAACTGAAACTCTATACCCATTAAATAGCAACTCCCTAATTTGCCCTTCCCCCAGCCTCTGGGAACCACCATCCTACTTTTTTGTGTGTGTGTGAGGAAGATTGGCCCTGAGCTAAGCTCTGTTGCCAGTCTTCCTCTTTTTGCTTGGGGAAAATTTTCCCTGAGCTAACATCTGCACCAGTCTTCTTCTACTTTGTATGTGGACGCTGCCACAGCATGGCCTGATGAGCAGTGTGTGGGTCTGTGCCCAGGATGCCAACCCACAAATCCCAGGCTGCTGAAGCGGACTGCACAAACTTAACCACTACGCCACCGGGCTGGCCCCCCATTCTACCTTCTGTCTGTATGAATTTGACTACTCTTAAGCTACCTCCTATAGATGGAATCGTACAATATTTGTCTTTTGTAACTGGTTTATTTCACTTACATAATGTCCTCAAGGTCCATTGTGTTGAAGCATGTGTCAGAATTTCCTTCTTTTTAAGGCTGAATAATATTCCCTAGTCTCATTGTATGTGTATTTTGCTTACCCATTCATCCATCAATGGACACTTGGGTTTGCTAAAACATTACTGTCCCTATCAAAATATTAAACCTCAGGTAGTGAAAGACAGTGACTAGCTCTTGTGACTAGTACTGCTGTGAACCTGCGTGTACTCTTTGAGACCCTGCTTTCAGTTCTTTTAGGTGTATACCTAGGAATAGAATTGCTTTATTATATGGTAATTCTAAATTTAATTTTTTGAGAAAACAATATACTGTCTGCACTATTTTACATTCTTACAAACAGTACACAAGGGTTCCAATTTTTCCACATCCTTGCTGACACTTGTTTTGTTATTTTTGGGGGGTTTTTTTATTGTAGCTACCCTAATGGATGTGAGGTAGTAGCATTTACTACTTTTATATAATATATATACATATATATATATAAATAGAATGCACCAACTAAAAACAAAAATTGTGAAATCAGAAGATAAACACTTTCTTTTTATATAATTGTCATTTAAGGAGCCTGAATACACTAAAAGCCAATAAATCACAGGCCCTTGTTAAGGACTAAGTAATTAGTCTGGATTCTGGGAATCTACATGGTTTCTTGAACTTGGTTCTCTCATGTCAGCATGTATATTTATAAAGTATAATAATTCTCTGAAATTCATTTTACCAAGTTGTTAATCAAAGTTTAAGTTTCTTTGGCTTTATTTTTTAGGCACCTTTCTTGGATGTTCTCAACACCATGATGGACACTACACTTCCTCTGACATTAGAAGAATTAGAAGAATGGGGGAATCCTTCATCTGATGAAAAACACAAGAACTACATAAAACGTTACTGTCCCTATCAAAATATTAAACCTCAGGTAGTGAAAGACAGTTCTGATATGCCATCCTCAAGTGATAAGGAGGGGAAGGGGAATCAGAAGGTTCCTCACGCAAGCTGAGGCAGGAATTTAGTAGGGCTTTCGATTGTTTCTACTTAGAATACCCAAACACCTTTCGGCACCATCTCTGCTCATACTTCATGTTTGTTTCAATTTAATAACTGAGGAGAAAAGATTAGATGAAGTCATGGTCTCTCTACTCAAATATGATACTCTAGATCTCTCAAGAATATCAAATGAAAAATCATCTAACACTTAGGGAAAAAAATTTGAAGGTAATTATTTTTCATAATCTATATGATGGATAGGAGTAATATAAATTCTTTGTACATCTGTTTACTTTCAGCATTATCCTTCAATTCACATCACAGCGTATGAAAATGACGAACGTGTACCTCTGAAAGGAATTGTAAACTATACTGAGAAACTCAAGGAAGCCACTATGGAGCATGCTAAGGACCCCAGTGAAGGTAGGAGAGCTCCTGGAAGCAGGGAACATAGCTAAATGGACTGTTAATACCATGCCGAGTAATGTGTTTTATGCTACAGACCAAATCATCTGCCCGTGATTTTGGACAAATAATTGTTTCTCCTATGTTGACTACCCAGTTGAAACATAAGATAACTATAAGTTCCTCTCTTCTTTTTCAAAGGACAGTATTAAAATAGGTAGGCAAGACATAAAGAAAATAGTCAATTTAAATATCAAATATAATTTGGAGATACAATATCATATAATCATTCATTCATTTAACTACATTAATTGAGCCATTATTCTTGGGAACCTCTAAAACAGATTCTGAAGTTTTTGCTCTGAAGTATCAGTGCCCAAATTCAATTTGCTTTAATTTTCTCTAGATCTTTAAATTTCGTTAGACAAGAACTCTTACCTTTTTTCCTTGCCAAGATGTGCCGAAACGTTCCGGGCTCAGGCTGGGAGGCACCACATAGAAGTTTCCAGACAGTTCCCGTGTATTTAGCTCCATGTCTCTCTCTCACCCATTGCTATAGTTGGTGTTTCCGGGTCACAAGACTCAGATTCCGCAGGGCCAGTTGGCCTCCTCCTGGGTTGCAGCCTTCTCCATAGGGCCCTACAGTTGTCTCTTCCATCCATCTTTCTCAGCCACTAGGCTTCCTCCTGCTTTTTTTGTTTCAGAAATTTGTCTTCTACTGCTTGCCCCTTCCCATCTCTTTCTTGGTGGTGGTGGTGGTTTATGTCTTTTTCCTTCACTATTATTTTGGGAGAAATGGGTCTCAATTGGCCAAAAACTTTCTAATTGTTTCATACGTTAATTCTTTCAGGCTATCAGACCCCCAACATTATTTTAGATATTCAGCCTGGAGGCAATCACGTGATCGAGGATTCTCACAAGAAGGTATGTTATCAAGCCCTCTCTGTTGACAGATCCCTAAGTATCTAAGATCCCTGTCCTAAGTAGCTAAGTGTGGTACTCAGCACTTCAGTGGTTGCAGCAGGGTTTATGACAGCTGCTTCACAACTGTCAGGTCTGTGGCCGAGACCCAAGAGCAGAAGGAGAAACAGTGAGTCAATCAAGAGAAAGGGCTCTCTCTTGTACTTGATGAGAGAGCTTTGTTAAAGAAAGCAATTGGATCTGAATTGTTGGGAGCCGCCTTCTTGTGTCCAAATAAAGGTACCCCTGCCATAAATTACTGACTTCAGGGTTAGGTGAAATGGATGGACAAAGGGAGATGTGAACATTGGAGTTTTAGCACAAAGGCCTGTCTAATTTTTAAAATGTGTTTCTTTTAGATTACAGCCCAAATTAAATTCCTGTACGAGGAACTTGGACTTGACAGCACCAGTGTTTTCGAGAATCTTAAGAAATATCTAAAATTCTGAAATGCTGCATTCAATGGGAATTGGAAACACACTGAAATAGTTCAGTCTTATTTCTGATTGGGTTAGCAAAAGTGAGATTTTTTTTTTTTAGGTTAGTAAATAATTTTTAAAAATTTGCTTCTCCACATTTTGTTTAGTGTACATCTCACTTGCTTATACTGTTCTCTCCATTGATGCCCCTTAGCCTAGGAAAGTAGTTTTCAAATCATGCTCCTTAGAAGGACGTGGAGTAGAGGGTGAAAGGAGGATTGGTGACAGCAGAACTCTCCCTTCCCCATCAGAACAGCCTTGTTTTTGTGTATTTTACTAAGATGTTCTTTGAACAGTTTACAAGTCAAGGTCCTGCCTCTTTGCTAGTGAATGCTGTTGACACTTGGGCAGCAAGTCACCCTCCAATTTCTATGCCTGCATTTTATGGAAAAAGAATATTCTTCACATTCAAATTCATTAAATCATTCTAATAATCTGGAGTCCCAAGGTGTTCTGATCACTCTTATTGAGGCTATCTCAATAATATTACAAGTTTTGTGCACGCGATCATTTTCTTTTAAACATTTTATTATTCTTTAGAAACATTTGAGAACCTTTCCTAAAGCAGTTACATTCAAACTACAGAAATAACTAAGAATTAATGACTGTACATGAAGTTATTGCAAATGCTTATGAGAGAACAGAATGCTAGTGTCTTCATCTGTTTCATAGAAGCGCCCTAACACAAGCTGTACAGTATGTTAAACACACTGGAATAGCATGCCCGATTGGAAATAAAACATCTGTCTCTGAAAGCAGTTTGGTGATGAAGAAGATTCTTCGTGTTGTATTCAAGGATGTGTCCTTCTCCCTTGTCCAGTACAATGGCAGACGTGTCAACTTCACTGCGTTTGTAGGCAGAATTGGTACTTAACCTTATCCTCACTCTTGTGGGAATATCTGAAATCATTTCCTTTAGATTTAGCAGTGATGATTCTCCAAAATTCAGAACCACGAGAAAGACTGTGTCAATGCCATCCAGCTCTCTTGTGTACATGACAGAGTGGCTGTCATTCCTCAGATGACAAAACCAGCCCCTGCTAAGGAGCAGCTCATTGGCATGAAGCAAACTTAATTCTTGATATAACTTCAATGCTGATGTGGGCTGAGTCTTTTGGACCTGTTTTTTAAAAAAGAGTATTAACATAAATGTTTGATTCTAACAGTTTTTAATATTTTTAGTATTAAATAAGGAATTATTTCCCAAAAACGCTTGCTTCAATTTTTCCCCTTGAAATAACTTCCAAATTGTAAGTATAAGTAAGTAGATAAAAATAGATTATGTAACTACCGATGGAAATTGCAAGTGCAGGCTTTCGCCTTGTCTGGAAGTCATTGCAGTACGCACAGTGCTCTACCACATCTTGGCAGAGCTGATATAGACCACATTTGTTTTAGGAATCCCAGAACAAATGTCCTTGTCTAAGTTAGTGGATATTTAACTTGCCTAAATAATGTTACTTTATGCTATATTGTAACTGGCAGAAAAGCAGCCACCGGAGCCATGGACTCTGGGAACTTTTGGTGAATTGGGGCTTCTCTGTTCTCTTTTGTAGAATAATGTGTAGGTTGCTGTAACTTCACTAGACATATATTTCTTGCATAGCCAATGATGAACAGAAAGTTGCAAAAAAGGATGTAAAGCAAAACACTGCCTAAAGTAAAAGTTAGAAATTGGACTTTTTTTTTTTACCCATAAAGGTAATATATGTCCATTAAAGATTTGGGTTTATTTTACAGCCATGCAAAACAATGTAACTTAATATTGTACTTTTCTTGCTTTTTTTCCTTTAACATTTCAAGCATCTAACCTCCATAAATGTCATTTTAATGAATATTGAAGTATTATTTAAAGAATAATACTCTGTTAAATGGTTATACCATACTTAACCATTCCCTTTCATTTCAACATTCGAGTTTCTAATATTTTCTTATATTATTAATGCTCCCACCCTTACTTGGATTATTTATTTAGGATATAAATAGCAGAAAAACAATTACTATATCAAAGAGTATGGACACTTGATACATAATGCCAAATTATTCTTCATAAGAGCTGTTGCCAAATCAGTGATAATATTCATTTCACTGTACTCTTGCCAGCCATCACTCCAGTGATGGTTGTGGTGGTGGTTGTCGTCATTTGGGGGCAGGTGCCTAATGTGCGGTCTTTAATGAATATCTAATGAATGTTTGAAAAAAATGATTATTCTCTGTTTATCAGGTACAAAGGTATTTATGGTACATGTATATGGTATGTGTATATGACTTGTCAAATTACTATTAACATTTTCTGTAGCCTTAGATAATGCATGAAAAAGCATAGTTCAGTGCCACTCACATAAGAAGTGCCCAATAAGTGTTAACTATTATTTTTGTCTACTTGGTTTTACCACCTTCTAAAAGTATGTTGAAGTGTCTCTCTGTCATTGTGGATTTGTCAGTTTCTCTCTGCATTTCTCAGAGTACTTGTTTTATATATTTTGAAGCTATTGTTAGATGATAGATTCATGATTTGTAGTGGAATGTTCTTTTATCAATTTTTGAAAATTGCCCTTGTCTCATAATGCTTTTCATATTGAATTCTATTTTGTCTGCTATTAAATATTTCCATACCTGCTTTGCGTAAGTTTATTTTCTTAATGGGAAATGCATGCACACCATATAAAACTCACTTATAAGAACATATACAATTAAAATGTTTTCTTCAACACCATCCCCTAGCTTCCCAGTGCCTCTGTGATAACACTTTTACTTTTTATGTACTCTTTCATTTTTATGCATCATATGAAATTATACATTCTGTGCCTATGCCAACATATGTAGACATACTTTTTTTTCTTTACACAAATTGTGCCATGTTATTACCATTTTGTACCCTGTTTTTTATTTATTACATTTTAGACCTGGTCTCATGTCAATGCACATAGAACTCCTTTTTTTTTTAAAAGCTGCATACAAGTTCATTGTATAGATTAACCATAATTGATTCAGTTGGGTTTTCTATTGATAAAATATTTAAATCACTTCCAGAATCTTCTGCTATTGAACACAGTGCTGCAGAGTAGAGATCCTTGAATATTTATCATTTTCCACATGTGCAAGTATTCCTACATAGATACCTGGGAATTAAATTACTAGGTAAAAGGTTTATGCATTTTTTGTTTTGATAGCTATAGCCAGGTGGCAAACTTTATTTTTATTAGTATTTGGCTGTGATATCTTTATTTTATTTCTTTGTGTCCTTTTGTTTTAGCTATGTCTTCGATGTCAGAGTTTGTCTAGTTATCTAATCTTTTTTATCTTTTAACAGGTGAATTTAACCCATTTATATTTGTGATTACCATATGTTTAGACATAACCCTATAGACTTATTTTATCTTTTATTTATAGTTGTACTATTGTTTTCTGCTTTTTAGCTTTTTATTGGGTCAGTTGGTTTTTTAATGTAATTTTTTCCTTCTGATGTTCTTTGAAAATTATATATTTATATCTGTTCTTCTAATGGTTACCCTTAAAATTGTAATGACCATTTTAAAATATATTTTTCTCAACATATGGTGCAATGCTGTCCAATATGGTAGCCACTAGCTGCTGAGCACTTGAAATGTTGCTGGTGTGAGACAGGAACTGAATTTTTAATTCTATTTAATTTTAATAGTCACATTGGTTAATGGCTACTGGGCAGCTCATATCTAGAGGGAGTTAACTCTGTTTCCATCCCCTATAAGGATAAGTGCTTTAGCCTGCTGGCTCACACTCGCTCGCTCTCTCACACGCACACTCTCTCTGCCACAACTTCCCATATAGAAATAAGTGACTAAAATTTTTGTTCCAGAAACCTTATTTTACATTATGTATCAAAAATTATTTAAGTTTTGTGGTTCCTTTCGAAACTTCCTGTGTTTTATGTATCATGTCTTCCTTTTAGATTCGTTTTTGGTTTTGGTAGAGTTCCCAATTATTTTTTCAGAAACTGGCTATACATGGTAAAATTTGGACCCTTGCTTTTCTCTCTCTCTTTTGCTCTTATTCTTGAATTCTAGTTTGAATGGATGTAGGATTCTAGGTTTAAAATCTAAGTTTTCATCACAGCTTTGAAGATAAAGTTCTAATGTGTTCTAGTATCCAGTTGAGAAGTCTGATGCCAGTCTAATTCTCAGGCCTTTTCTCAGGTAATCTCTTTTTGAGTTTGGTTTCTTTCTGCGTATTTTTAGGGTTTTCTCTTTGTTTTTGCCATTCTAGAATAAGATGAAGTCTTCTGTTATCTCTGGGTTATTTTTTTCTTTATTTCTTTGATTACATGTTTCCCTACAGTCTCTGTTCTCTTGTAGAATCCCTTTCTGTTGTATGTTGGAATTTCTAGATTTATCCTTCACATATCAAAGATTTTCTCTTTATGCTGTAACTTCTTTGCCTTTTACAGTGCATTCTGGAACAAACCCCTCAGTCAGTTTTCCAGCACACTAATTAGAATTTCTGTCTATTTCATTGTTTATTTTGACAATATTTTACATTCCTAAGATATCTAATCACTTCTTTAAAAGAGAGTCAAGGGGCCAGCCCAGTGGTGCAGTGGTTAAGTTCACACGTTCTGCTTCGGCGGCCCAGGGTTCGCCAGTTCAGGTCCCAGGTGCGGACGTATGCACTGCTTGGCAAGCCATGCTGTGGTAGGCGGCCCACATATAAAGTGGAGGAAGACGGGCACAGATGTTAGCTCAGGGCCAGGCTTCCTCAGCAAAAAGGAGGATCGACAGCAGATGTTAGCACAGGGGTAATCTTCCTCAAAAAATAAATAAAAAGCACTGGAAGTGGTGAAAATGCAGTTAAATATAAAAGATATTTTAAGAATAGAACAATAGTCTATAGGGCATTTGTTTATACGAACAGTGAAGTCTTAATGTTTGTTGTTTTCTCTGCTTTCTACAATGTTCTGTTAGGAATGGTGTCTCTCTCTGACGGTCTTAATTTTTCTCAAATGTAGTGTGATTCTTGGCGCATTTTAGTGATCCTGGTGATACTGTTGCATTTTGAGTTGTTGCATTTTTTTCCTTGTTTGCCTGTCTTCAGTCACCGGCCTTTACTAATTGTGAGAAACTGAGTTGGAGGTAGGTCTGGGTGTAAGGGTTCTTTTCCTGTTTAATGGTGATAAGCTACCTAGGGTCCTACCTTCTGGCCTCATTTCTGAGAGCATTCTAAAATGCTCTCTAAAATGACATCACTAAAATTAGGTGTTCTTTTCCCTCTTTTCTTTGTTCTGCTGTGCTTGTAGAAGTTTGACACTGTTTCAGGCTTTGCTCTACTCATTCCGAGATGAATATGATCAGATGAATATGATCACCAAACCGGCATTGGGTTCCCTCCTCAGGGCAGTGGGCTAGGACCAGCCCTGCCGCACCCCGCCTGCACCTCCTAGAGCTGTTTTCACCTCTGTATTTTAGACTTAGGTTTCTATGCTTTTCTCTGTAATCTTAATTTTACTTTCCATCTTTTAGAAATTACTTAAATTCTCACCTGTTTCTAGGGCTATTGTGGTCGTATTAAAATGGTATTGCCTGAGACTTTTGATTATGATTTTAGCATGCCTCCAAACATTATTCATGACATTTTTTTTTTAAGATTGGAACCTGAGCTAACATCTGTTGCCAATCTTTTTTTTTTCTTTTTTCCTTCCTCTTCTCCCCACAGCCCCCCAGTACATAGTTGTATATTCTAGCTGTGAGTGCCTCTGGCTGTGCCATGTGGGACGCCGCCTCAGCATGGCCTGATGAGCGGTGCCATGTCCACACCCAGGATCTGAACTCGGGAAACCCTGGGCTCCTGAAGTGGAGCATGCAAATTTAACCACTCGGCCATGGGGCCAGCCCCATTATTCACGATCATTTTAAAGACTTGGCTAATCTAATAGAAAAAATTTTTTTCATTGTTTTAATTTGTATTTACATTTTTCTGTCTTTGCTGGTATACATCTTAAGGTAGGCTTTCTTACATACTGGATTCACATTGGCCCATGGGAACATTTTGGACATTTGGACATAATGAAATCAATAGATGAACTTAATCCAAAATACAAATGTAAAAATACATATTTTGTGTTTTCAAGGACCTACGAATATATAAAACAAAGCTTATACTATCCCAGAATCCTCTGTAGTGCTTGGAGTGGGGAGTTGTGGGAACAGGAGGGTTTGCATGGAGTTTTATATCAGAATAATTTGGGGAGTGTTTTCAAAATACTTAGTAGATTGAAGTGAAAGGGTGCTATAGAATTTTTAAGTATCTGCATATGATGCCAATAATTTCTCTTCCTCTAAAGTGTTTTCCAGTGAAATTTTCACTAGTACATGACAGTGGAATCTCCTTTTACTCATCTAAAGTCATTTCATAATTTCCTGGTCTAAGGAAATGTACTTAGCACTTCGCTGGAATTTATACATTCCTGTTTAGGAAATCTGCTGAACTTGGCAAACTTGATCACCATGAGAACAGAAACTAGTATAGGCAAGAGCGGAAGAGTGTGCTTTTCCAGAACAGCTGCTTTTAGAGAATATTCATGTCTTCAGTTTCTTTAGGTAAACAGCCCTGCTCGCAATTTCGCGTTACCCTAGACAGACTGACTGACCTACCTTCCTTCCATCCTTCCTTTTGAGGCAGGGAAAGGAGTAGGGATGGCTGGGCGTGCTGAAAGACCTCTGTAATTTCCCTAATGGCTCAAAGCCCTTAGTTAAAGTCATCCCAATGAAGAGTATATTCTGTATGATACTTCAGATGGTACACTTCTGTACCAGTTTGTATTTTCATAAAAACGTGACTTACAAACTCCTTAAAAATTAAAACTACAAGAGACGTCTATGTGATTGATTTAAAGAGCGTTAATTAAGGTTTTAGACACACTCAGGGTACTGTATGTTAGCACAGAAACTCATTTCTTATTTCCAGATCAGCATAAAATTTTCATTGATACTTACGTCAACATTCACAGTGTGGTAATCTGAACTGGTAGGTAACCAGGTATGATTGCCTTCAGAAAAACCAGCATTCGAGCTATTGTCCCACTGCATTGGTGACTTTGAGAAAAGGGTATCCTATGGCAAAAGACCAGAAAGAGAAAACAGTGGTCCAGTTATTAAAAGATATGCAATTCGGCCATGATTTACTTCATAATTATTTAATTCCCTATATTTCTTAGTTAATACTTGTATTCATTAGCATTCATAACAAGAAGGCCTTATCATTCAATACAAAAATGAGTTTTACACTTTTTTTTGAGGAAGATTAGCCCTGAGCTAACATCTGCCAATCCTCCTCTTTTTGCTGAGGAAGACTGGCCCTGAGCTGACATCGTGCCCGTCTTCCTCTGCTTTATATGTGGGATGCCTACCACAGCATGGCTTGCCAAGTGGTGCCATGTCCACACCTGAGATCCAAACCGGCAAACCCCAGGCTGCCAAAGCGGAACGTGTACACTTAACCACTGCGCCCCCAAACTTGCCCCCAGTTTTACACTTTTAATTGGAAAATAAGTTGATGTTTTGAGTTTGAATGACTGTACTAACGGAACTTTGCTACATGCTTGGAATCTGCTGCTTTTCCCTAAAAATGGGTAATGTAGGATTTCAAAATGTGCTGTTACCAACTCATTCTACTGTGATACAGCAATGGTAAATTCAAGTACGTGGCCATGTATAAGTGAGCCTACGTTCTCTCTACTTTTATCCAGCCTGGTATTGCACATGAGTGCAGACACAAATTTAGGAGCTAAAATAGAAAAAGTTTCACTTTGACCAAATAGTAGGGAAATTGGATCTCATACAATTGAAAGCTAACCATACAAATTACAGGTTCAAGATCACTCATCTGCCCAGGAACACAATTGTGAGATCTGTAGCCTCCAACAAAATGAAAACCACTCAAATATGAGGCTGTGCACCACACTGGTTACCACAGAAGGAGGACTTTGCGCTGTGGTCCAATGGGATCTGGCAGTACAGACAAGCACTATGATAAATGTTCCTAACGCCATGTTTCAGATAGAGGACAATGAGTAATACTCCACACTCAAAACACTAGTTCTCAAATTTTAGTGTGCCTAAGAATCATCTGGAAAGCATCTTTAAAATGCAGATTCCTAGGCTCTGCACAAGAAATTAAGTTGTGTGGCTCAGGAAGCAGTTGGGGTTTTTTTGCTGAGGAAGATTTGCCCTGAGCTAACTTCCTTTGCCAATCCGCCTCTTTTTGCTTGAGGAGGATTCGTCCTGAGCTAACCCATTACAAATCTTCCTCTATTTTGTATGTGGGCTGCTGCCACAGCATGGCCACTGACCAGCAGTGTAGGTGTGCACCAGGGAACTGAACCCAGGCCACTGAAGCAGAGCGTGCCGAACTTAACCACTAGACCAGGGGCCTGGCCCAGGAAGCAGGATTTTTAACAAGCTCTCTGACCAAGAAAGCTGAGAATTCTCATTGCCCAACAGTAAGAAAGGAAAGCAAAGTCGTCATGAGTTTCAGCAGAATAGAAATGGTAAATTCTCTGATTTGGCAAAAAATGACTATTTGGTGTGGTGTGTGGTTAAATTATAAGAACTTACAACATTATAGCTTTCGTTGAGATTTGTGGCTAAAATATTTCCCATTCCTATTTCTTCCCCATAGTAAGTTATGGGAGTTCCAGGGAGTGTGAAAACAAGCATGTTCATGACGTTGACATACTCTTTCCCCAGACGAGAAATCAGCCGGGCATTGTCTGGTCCACTGATCTGAAAGACAGATATTTTTAAGAACGGAGCTCTATACACAGTTTCTGGAAGAGTTACCCTATTTCACAAAAAGCTTGCCAGGCAGAAAACCAAGGTTAGCCATCGGTGCCTTGGTATGACCAAGCCGGGACTTGAATCCTAATCCTGCTACTTGCTGTGTGACTGACCAGCCTACGTGTTAGCCATTCATCTGATCAACAAAATGGTGATAATTTACTTCACAATGATATTGCAAATAAGATAAAATCTATGAGGGTGCATATTAATATTTTCACACATTTGGATAAGAGAATTTTGATGGGAAAGAAAACAAAAATGTTGCCCCCAGAGAGAGCAGGATAAGGAGAGAACAGGTGGAGGGGACAGGGTGGGAGAAAGACTTCTGATGTGTCCCTTTTAGTGTGTGTATGTGACTTTTGAACTATTCAAAACAAAATTTAAAGGTAAGTCAACTTTTATAAAGAAATTTATGTAGTCCAAGAGGAAATTCTGTAGTGTTTTCTATTTTTAAATATATTTCTATGTTAAATGCTCTAATTACATACTATAACATCTAGTCCTTATTTAAGAATTTATTTAAATCACCCAACAACTCTCATATATCATAGCTCATAGCTCAATATCATGCATATGCTGAGCATGGCAATTTACTGTTTAAAAAGTACTTTCAGGCCAGCCCGGTGGCACAGGGGTTAAGTGCACACATTCCGCTTCGGCGGCACGGGGTTCACTGGTTTGGATCCCGGGTGCAGACATGGCACCACTTGGCAAGCCATGCTGTGGTAGGCGTCCTACATATAAAGTAGAGGAAGATGGGCACGAATGTTAGCTCAAGGCCAGTCTTCCTCAGCAAAAAGAGGAGGATTGGCAGCAGATATTAGCTCAGGGCTGATCTTCCTCAAAAAAAAGTACTTTCACACCTATGTTATATCTTATTCCCCACTCCACTACAGTGCTGTTGGGTGTTATCTCCATTTTACAAATGATGAAACAAGCTCTGAGAAACTGTATCATTTATTTCAACTCAAGGTTTGAGGCAGAACCAGCCTTTGAACTTGAGTCTGAATATAGGAACTTGGTTGTTACAATTCAGGAAAAGGGAGGTTGCTTTTATTTATTTATTTATTTATTTATTTTGAGAGGTACTAAAGTACATCTGTAAAGTATTTTTCTATTTTTATGACCAGAAAATTGGATCAAATTTTGCTTCTATTTATTCTTCTCATTATCTTGAGGGCATCTGACAAGAAACTGATTTCTTGAGCCTTCTGGACTATAACACTTTTTTTTTTTAAGATTTTATTTTTCCTTTTTCTCCCAAGGCCCCCCAGTACATAGTTGTGTATTTTTAGTTGTGGGTCCTTCTAGTTGTGGCATGTGGGACCCCGCCTCAGCATGGCTTGATGAGTGGTACCATGTCCACGCCCAGGATCCAAACTGGCAAAACCCGGGCCGCCAAAGCAGAGCACACAAACTTAACTACTCAACCACAGGGCCAGCCCCAGGACACTTTCTTTTTTCAGAACTGAAATCAAGAAATATTTCCATAGGTAGTTCACAGCAGTGGACAGAGATCAGGGCCTCTCACAGGCTGAGAGGTGCCAATCGCCTGTGGTACCTGAGACTCAGTATATGAAAGAACAAGTGCTGAAACTACATTATAAAATTTGTGATACAGGAGCACTTCTGGAATGGGGCACCAGGGCCTCCAAAAATCACCACAAAAGCAAGGAGAAAACTAGCAAAAACTGTAAAAATCCATTTTTTCAGAACTCTGGAAATTAACTAAAGGCTTGGAACAATCCAAGGAGTATTTATTCAAGGAAAAAAAAAAAAACTGGAGGGGCCAGCCTGGTGGCGTAGTGATTAAGTTCACACACTCCACTTCAGTGGCCTGGGGTTCGTGAGTTCAGGTCCCAGGTGCAGACCTACACACCGCTCATCAAGCCATGCTGTGGCGGTGTCCCACAAAATAGAGGAAGATTGGCACAGATGTTAGCTTAGGGACAATCTTCCTCACCAAAAGAAAAGAAAAGAAAAACAACTGGATCTCAGAACAGCAGCCACTGGAGGGGCAGAATAGGCTTAATGTTCACCAAAAGCTTCATCTCTAGAGAACTGTCACTCTCTGACATTTCTAGCAGCTTGCTTTTGGTTGGGTTTTTTAATTTGATCTGACTCAGAGCTGACTTTGTGCAGACAGCCCCTGTCCCCAACGTATTTGCAAAAACAATCAGCAGCAGTTATTTAACAGCTGCCTGAGGGTATTACCAACGGGGGCTAAACAGAGACTGACCCAAAAACTGAAATAGCTGGGGAAGAGATGTCCAAAAGGGGCTTTGAAAGGCTCTGACAGACTGCTGGAACCTAGAAGGCTACACCCATGTTCAGGGCTGTGCAGATGCCCAGGGAAGACCTGAGAAGACTAATCTCTCACCTCTGGCTAACCTTGAGGTTCTGTGCAAACAGAAAGTGAAGACTGAAGCAGAATTGTAAACTGCCTGTGAGAGTGTTGAACTCGTGCCCCAACACACACACGCAGAGCCCCTCAGCAAAGGCTGGGAGACTTACTGGTTCAAGGCGTTTCAAGAGTCTCTTTCTAGTCATTAGCTGACCAATAAGCCAACCACAGACTTGAGTGGCCACACACAACAAAGAGCATAGATTTTGCAGAAAATCACTAAAGAATCAAACAGCAACAACAAACACTGGGAAGGGAAAAATGTGATTTCCAGAATTTCTACACTGTATTATTTTAAATATCCAGCTTTCAACAACAACAAAAAAGAATACAAGATATGCAAAGAAACAGGAAAGTATGTCTATACGCAGGGGAAGAAAAGCAGTCAATAGAAAATGTGGCTGAGGAAACCCAGACATGGAACTTACTGGACAAAGAGTTTACGTCAACTATTAGATCTATGTTCAAAAAACTAAACTATCACTAAAGAATTTAAAGAAAGTATGAGAACAATGTCTCATCAAATAGATACTATCAATAAAAGGAAATAAATAAATACTATCAATAAAGGGACAGTGGCTCACTATAAACAATCACCAAATAAGGGAAAGGTGAAGGTTACTTAGAGACCACATGCCCCTCGATTTAGAAGTGACTGATCACCAAGCCCACCAGAACCAGATGTGCCCAGCTGGGCATGAGGACTTACCATCCAGTTAGGCCATTTTCCTTCTGGCATGTTTTCCATCCAGGATGTGATAATCTCAAACACACTGCTCCCAGAAGGAGTTTCCAGCCTCGTGAGGTAATCGTTGAAGGGAAAATCTGCTTCTTCGATAAAAGGCAACCCGTAGTACATCATGGTCCTGTCAATTCTCTCTCCATTGGCTTCGGTCCCCATGAACCTGTAAGAGTTGGCAGGGTGCAGCCTCTTCAGGACCTGTCAGGAGACTGGGAAAGTGCTTGTATCTGATTGGCTAGATGTGGGGGGTGAATGCACCTATTAGTCGTATCAGGCTGGGCCTCACTCGGAGCATAATCAAGGCAGATGACCGAGAAATGGCATGCTGGGTCACCTAGACACTTCCTCAATGTAATAAACCCGAAGACTAGCCTAATACTAGGCCCTGCCTACGAGTTAAGAAATACATTTGGATCTCAAGCAATATTGTTCTATTCTTTCCAAATCTGATAAAAACTCAGTAACTTCCAGGAAAACTTTCTTTAGCAATTCTCATCACTCAGAATTTACAGTATATGTCTCCATATAAGGTGAGGGAGTTTACCCCCAAAACTTCCCCTTGTATTTGAATCCCTGTAAAGTCTCACGTTATTATTGGGGTACACGCTTAGTTACTGAAAACCAAAAATTCTACAGGGAAGACACATTTGCCTAAATGACCCACCTCACTGCTGGCTTGAGCTGTTGGAGGCATTACATTAACGAATAAGTGCATAGTGTCTGGAACCCAGAGTTTCAGTTCCAGTCCCATCTCTGCCATTACTATCTGTGTGACCATCACCTGCATGCTCAGAGTCTCAGTTTCCCCATCTGTAAAATGGGGATAGTAATTAGAGGACCTACTTTAAGGAGGAGAAATGTCTTTAACGTTTTCTGTTGATTCTATAGTGTGATCTATATAAACGTAGTAGGAGTTACATTTATTGAGGGTTTATTATCTGCCAGGCACTGTGGATCTCACAACAACCATATCGGGGTGTTGCCATCACCTTTTGATTGATGAAAAACTGAGACTTGGGTTAACTAACCAGCCCAAGGTCACACAGCAGTTACACAGGACTCCACGTCAGGCCAATCTGATTCCACAGCTGTGTTCCTAACCATTGGGATCTACTAACAGTTTAGTCGAAACATCTGAATTCATACTGTCCAATGACACTAACAGGTCAAATAATAATGACAAAAACATTAATAGTTAATGCGTAACATGTAGATGATATATTTGTAATTAAATTTTCACAAAATTCCTGTGAAATAAGTACTACGATTAGCATCATTTTACAAAAGAGGAAACTGAAAGTCAGGAAAGTTAAGCAACATGAGAGACTATGCCAGGTCCTGGCATAACTGAGCTATAATAATACATTGTAATTATGCAGGTTTGTTAAATTCTAACTTGAACCTCTTGAGAATGCCTGCTTGTGAGGGGCAAACTGCAGCTCACACGCTGCCCCTGTGAAGGGGAGAGTGTGTCCTGTGCTTACCTGTACCTCCCAGGCTCACTGCTGTATTGGTTCATCGTCTGCCGGAAGCTCCGGACAATGTCATGCATTCCCACCTGCGTGGTGGTGAAATCATGGTACAGTTCCGCATAGTGTGTGACGGTGTCCTTTGAAAACAGGACAGCATGGTTACCATCATTTCACATGTCAAATGCCCATAGCTGGCCTTCTCCAAAGGGCTCGAGCCCAGACACACATGCTGGAAGATAGTCCTAGGACTTCAGCGTTCAAGAGGGTTTGTGGCTGGAGAAGAACGTTCATGACTATTATACTTCATTTGAGGCTTCAATTATTAACTATAAATCTAGTAAACAAATTAGATTTTAATGAACATCTAAACATTGATTACAAATGTATTTAATAAAATCTTCCTCCTGAACATTTAATTGTCCTAAATGCTCCAGACCCTTTTAAGGCAAACAAAAACAAGTTATCTTAATGATAATAGAGTTCATTATTATACCTGTACTTTATCTGCTCACAAAATTATTAATATCATGCATTTAAATTTGTTTGAACTCTTCTCTCCTTTATTCTTACTGTTATACTTTCCTAGGGTTTCAGTAATTTTTCCTGATACTCATTCTGTGCCTTTCTAGGGTTATGGTAATCTTCCAGAATCCAAGGTAAAAGACTGTGTTTAGGGCCCAGCCCAGAGGCCTAGTGGTGAAGTTCCCGCACTCTGTTTTGGCGGCCTGGGGTTTGCCAGTTCGGATCCCAGACAAGGACCTACACTCCACTCATCAAGCCACGCTGTGGCGGCATCCCACATACAACATGGAGGAAGATTCACACAGATGTTAGCTCAGGGACAATCTTCCTCACAACAACAAAAAGATTATATCTAACACAAGCCAAGGTTGTAAGTCCTGGGTTGGGACATGAACAGGTCGGACAATCCAAACCTGAGTTGCAATCCATTCTGTGGACACCTTTTTTTAAGTGAACATCCCCTGCTAGATCAAGTGAAATTTTTTGGAATCTTAGGTTGCTTCGTGAAATTACATGTTTTTTACATTTTTGGGGGATAGCACACAAAACCCCTTGTTCTGATCACTTGTCATGACTGGAAATGTGTGCCTGTCTTATGACATCTCATTATAATTAGCAAGGTTATATTTGCGATTTCTTCTCCAAGGAGGAGTGCTTTTCTTTGGGACAAGTGGCTAATATGTCACCTTTTTTCCCCTCATTTTTTCTTTTTATTGGAAATCATGTGCAAAAAAAAATGCTGTAATCATAACCTTTGGTTTATGATGTGCTCTCATAATTAGCCCTTGATGGCCATCTTCTCTTTAGTTAGTTAACTGATTTGTTTCAATGAAGTTAAGTGCCCATAAATCTGTTACTCAGGACAAAAGCTAGAAGCTTGATAATAAGCTTGATAACCACATGAATTTCATTTTACTTGCTTAACTTTTTGAAGGACATCATGCTATATGTAATAATTTTAGATTTTTTTCACTACACATTACATTGCTAAGATTCACCCATATTACTATGTCACTGTAATTTATTTTGACATTCCATTATGTAAATACACAAATCCATTATTTTGGAATGCATTTTAGGGCTACTGTCTACTTGGCTGTTGAAAATAGAGTGACTATAGGATGGTCAGAGGAATAGAGTGGGACGTGATTACTAGCAGGTGTGACGTGGGGGGAGGTTAAGAACCACTGGTGTGGAACCACAACAAGCCCAGATTCTGTAGCGAGATAGACTTGGTTTGTAATTCCATTTATCACCTCTGTCACCTCAATAAGTTAATTTCTCTAAGATTTGCTAAACGGGGATCATGAAATCTCTCTCATAAGATGTTGAGAGAGTTCAATGGAACATCCTAAGTAAACAGCACACAGCCTACAGTAAACACTCAGCCAACGTTAGTTCCATTCCCTTCTGCCCATTGTCCTTTAATGACTACCAAAGCACCTGGGGAATTTAGGCCTCCTCACTTGAGCTTGAGTGAGATGACAAAATCTGCAGTGAGTAGTTGTGGCCCTTGGTGGAGTCCACACTGTCCATGCCCTCAGGACCTTTGGTACCAAAGGACTCCTCAAGGGACCCCTCGTTCTCCAGGGAGCCAGGGGGAGGAAACATCTGGGCACATGCATTTGAAACTCCTCTGTACTTCCTAAAGAAAATGATTTAAAGCACTTCCTATAGATAGGACAGAACTCAATCTCTGGTAACTGATGTCGCAGGCTAAAAAAGAACACACTCTGATGACATTTTCAGAAAAGGAAGAAAGATATATGTTTAAAATAAAACTTTACCGGCATTTGGGTCTTATTCACTTGGGGCTCATCTCTCAGATGCTTTGCTTCTAGAAGAAATTTAACAGCATCAAAACTAAAGCCATCAACACCCTTGGCGAGCCAGAACTGTATAATTTCCTAAACACAAAGAAGCAGAATGCTTGGTTACATTAACCACACAGTATTACCATGATGTTTAATAAAAGTTTTGTCTGTTAATGACTTTCCATCATAAACCAGCTATCTCCACATACAAACAAGCACAGCACTCATATAGTATATTTTTATCTATTTAGCATAGCAGTGTCTTAGTATAATGAGCTCTCAATAGCTGCATTTATGGACTCCCATAATTCCCTCATATTTGAATTCAGAATGTTACACGTGTAATTGATGTTATGAGCATGTTTCCAAAATTCAAAGAATCCACTCAAGGCCAGCCTTGTGGCCTAGCAGTTAAGTTTAGTGCGCTCCACTTTGGTGGCCTGGGTTGGTTCCTGGGCACAGACCTACAGCACTTGTCGGTGGCCATGCTGTGGTGGCAGCTCACATACAAAATAGAGGAAGGTTGGCACAGATGTTAGCTCACAGCAAATCTTCCTCACCAAAAAAAAAAATAATAATCCACTCAAAATGGAAGAATGAAACCACACTGAAAGATAGGACTCAGGAGAAACTGGGAACATATCTCATCTCCCCCGTGCCCAGTTCCTTAAAGGTCACTCCAAACTGGGAGAAAATAACCAATTAAGCACCCGGTCATGAGGTCCCTTCCACCAGACTAGGAGATTCTTGAGGGAAAGACTACAGCTTTCATTCTGTTTCCTTTGCCTCTGATGCAGCACCTGGTACTTAGTGAACCAGTTGTGGAATGAAGTATCGAGCCAGAATGAGTCAAACATGGTGTGAAACTGTTGGGACACTAAAGAAGTGTGGCATGTTCCCTGGTTGCAAGGCAGCTGCAGCATAGTTGGGGACACACGAGACGTGAGAGGATTACCTAAATAATATGAGGCAGGGCGTGGTTCAACATCACAAGAGGAGAGTCCTCTGTCTACAGGGCTGTTGGAGCTCCAGGAAGATCAAATTTAACACGAGTGGGCACAACCAGGGAAGGAAGAGCTGGAGCTTGAACTCCGTCAGCGGGATTTCATCAGGGAGTGAGATCAGGAAGAACATTCTGGACTGTTTGTGGGACAGCATGAGCCAAGCAAAGAGGCAGAGACTCACTTGGCTGTATTGGGGCAGTCGGGAGGACCAGGGGACCTCGAAAAGCAGAGGGCCTCGGTCGCAGCTCCCCACCCCAGCCCGAGCCATCCCCTCCCACTGCCCTGACAACAAGCTGCCTTTCCGCAAAGGGACAGTGGCTCTCCCAACTTGCCTCTTGGCTCATCTGTTGCTGAATAGAAGGTTTTATAGGAATGTATTTATCACAGTAGAGAAGAACCGCCTGTAATTCAAAGTACTAGACTTAGTAGCCAATTGAGAGGAACAGAGCCAAAGATCCCCAATGTCAACTACCCCAAAAATCACTTGAGTTGAAGTGTTTCTTGTATCTACACGTGAATACAGGGTCTCTAGCTGCAATTCAAGGGTCTCAAAGATTTCCTTATGCTGAAGGCACAGGTTAATACTGCTGAGGTCAATTCCCTTTAAGGTGACTTTTTTTTGAGGAGGAGGATTAGCCCTGAGCTAACATCCGTGCCCATCTTCCTCTATTTTATGTGTGGGATGCCGCCTCAGCATGGCTTGATAAGCAGTGCATAGGTTCATGCGCAGGATCAGAACTGGCGAACCCGGGGCCAGCCAAGCAGAGTGTGTGAACTTAACTGCTGCACCCCCAGGCCGGCCCCTAAGGTGACATTTTTGAATGGCAATGCTTGAGAAAGTTTTTCAAATCTCAGAGCAGGCTCTGCTGCCGACAGTCCTTAGCATGGACACAGTTGACCCAAATAACCTTAAGCTGGCTCTACCCAGTGTAATTTTTCTTTGGGGCACAAAACCAACAAATTTGTTCTTACTAGTATCTTTACTTCTTATCAAATTCCTTCAGTCAATAAGTATTTGAGTTCCAACTACGGGCCAGGCACTTAGCTAAGCCCCGAAACTACAACCATGAGCAAAATACCCCAGTCCCCTGGAATGATTTAGAATCCCAAACTAGACAATCAAAGAATAATGCAGAAATGCTTAAATCACAGCTAGGATAAAGCTTTAAAGAAGAGGAACACGGTAATAAAGAGGATGAAATGGCAGGATTTGCCAGGAGGTCAGCACAGCAGGATGGCAGGAAGTGAGGGCAGTTGGTTAGAGATTGAGCTAGAAAAGTCAACAGATAGAAAGACACCGCGTTTGAAGAACAGGATCTTGGTGGTTCCAAGGGCTGACTTCGCATGAAGCTGACCAAGCTTAAGCTTCAGGATCCTTCACCTGCATGGGCTGTTCCTACCTACTTTCTTTTCTCATTCTGAATAAGCACTCATTTTTCTGTACCTAATTTTACACTCGTTTTATTTGAAGGCCCCAAAATTTTACAAGCTTCACATCCCACACAACCTGGGTCCACCCCCAGGTGGCGCTGTTCTTTACAAAAGAGAACATTGGAAGAGGATCAGGGTAGGGGTGGAGTAAAAATCGCTGTACTCCATCCAAGCAGCCTCTGACAAAAATGTGGAAAAACATTAAACGCCACACTGTTGTAAACATTAAGCTTTTAAGCACTTATTCCCTAGAATGAAGCTCCTCGTTTTCTTCATGGGGTCCTTATTCACTTTGGGGTCCTCAGCATGGCTATTGACCCTACATCAAAGAATGAGAAGCACATACCCCAGCAAAAGTTTATGGCCCTGGGAGGATTTCACTTTAGTGCAATAAGAGATACTATTACTGTTTGACAAGACAAAACAGCAAAAGCTGGATGGTTATTTTTGAGAGTCATTTTAAATGCTGAGGTTTTCACCGAGATAATCCTAAATGTGCCCTTGCAAAACATTTGCTTCGTGCTATTTATTCTCTCAATCAGGTGAGAAAAGAGAGCTCCACATTTTAATTATTAACCCTCTCTACTCCAATTAAGCTCTCCCAGGGTGCTGGGTGCGGAAATGGGCACAGAACCTGGTTCTGCCAGGTCTGGGTGACCCATGGGACTCTGGGGACAGTACACTGTGTCCCCGATTCCCGTCTAACTCCCAGGTTATCACACAGTCCTGGTTTTTCCACCGGGCACCGTTTTCATTCTTTTCTCCTGAAACTCGCTGCTCTGAATAAACAAGGAATCAATTCAACATTACTGATATCCAAATTTACGAAACCTTGAGGCAAAACTTCCCTCTTGAAATGGGTGAAGTTACTGGGCCTCTTTACCTCAAAAGCCAAGTTTGGGAAAGAGAAAAGCTCTGCTATTACATGTGAAGAATTATAAGACATCCTCCTGATAATGACATCAACCCCAGGTTGTCCATCTCAAGAAGGAATGAGAAAGTATAGGATACTTCAGAAGTACAGAGAGAAAACTGTATCCTCTGCTTATAGGCAAATGAAAAAACTGATCCCCACTGCAGTTCAGAAATCTTGGTAACATCCTTTGCTAACTCTTCCAGGAGCAGGGCGTGGAGGGAGGATCATGGGCTTCAGAATCTGGCCTGTCCAGGTACCGGCGCATCTCCCCCACTGTCCAGCTGCATGCGTTAGGGCATCGTCAATGAGTTAGGGTGTCTACATGCCCTCACTAAACCTTGGTTTCCTCATCAATAAAATAATACCCTCCTTGCAGAGTTTCTGTGAGGATTAAGTGAGGTATTGCTGCTAGAGTCAATTGACACTCTGGTCTTTATGTTACCTGCTCTCTCTGCCATGTTTGACACTGTTGACTAACCTTGTCTTCTAGAAATACTCTTATCCCTTAGCTCCAGGATACCCTGCCCCTGCTTTGCCCCTCCTTCTCTGTCTACTCAGCAGTCCTTCAAATGTTAGAGCTCCTCGGGGCTCCATCTTACACCCTCTGTTCATTTCACTTCACAACAGTATTTACTTATTTATCTATCCATTTATTGATTATTTAACAAATACTTATACAATAAGGAACACACTTCCCTAAGTGCTTTACAAAGGGCAAGGCATTTAATCTCCAAACAACCCTACAAGGTATGTACCATTATTGTTCCTATTTTACCAATGAGGAAACTGAGGCACAGGGAGATGAAGTACCTTGACCAAGGTCATACAGTTAGTAAGTGATAGCACCAGAACTGGATCCCTATGGCATCCTTACCCATTTGCTATGCTTTTTTTTTTTTTTTTAATTGGAAGACCTGCCAACCCTTGGCCCTCACTCCCACATGACAACAATCAGCTCGAGCTAAGATGCAATTGGCCCCCTTGCTCATCTCAGCTGCCTAGTTCTCTCACTGATATTACCTGCCTGACCTTTGTAGGCATCGTCCATATGTCAACAAATCCCAGAGTTTATCTCGGGGCCAGACCTTTCCCTGGGCTCCGTGTCCTTATATCCAGCTATCCACTGAACACTTGGGTGTCTCACAGAGAGCTGACTCTACATAACTAAGACATCCCCCTCCCCCTTCTGTGTCTCCCATGTCAGGAAGTGGCACCACCACTCAGTCAGCATGCAGACCCGAAACTTGGGAGTCACACGGCCTCCTCTCTAAGTGCTGATGATTACTCCGCAACCCCACACCACCTCCCTGATCCAAAGTCCCCAGCAGGTCTTTCTGATTACTGTACCACCCTCCTTGCTGGCCCCTGTGCCTCTAAACCTGCCCTAGTCAAACCCCTTCTCCAAAACCACACTGATTTTTCAAAATGCAAATAAAAACTTTTTTCCCTAAGACCCTTTAAATCCAAAGCCTTACCATGGCCTTCAGTGCTGCTCTCCACCTGCCCCTCTCCAGTCTCATCGAGTCATGCTCCTTCTCTGGAACCATGTCCCAGCCATACTGGACAACTGGCACCTCTAAGGTGCCATGATCCATGCTTTCTCTCTGCTTGAACCACTCCCACCCCTGCTGCTTCACCCCACTCACTCTTGCTCATTCATTCTTACCTGGTGGCCTCTGAAACCCTTCCCTGATCTCTCCCACTCTGTGCCCAGGCTGGGTGCCTGCCCCGTGTACTTCTACTTCCCGCTGTTGTGACTACTCAGCACACTCTATTGTAACTGCCTGTCTGTCTGCCTCCTCCTCCAGAATATAAGCCCCAGGAAGGCCACAACACGCGTCTATCTTACCAACCATCATACCCCTGGTGTATGGTCAATACACAATACGTATTGTTAAATGAGTGATGATTTATAATAAAGTGCCTGGCATATAGGAGATGCAATAAATGGTGCAGTTACTATCATCAAGCACAGAGCTGCTTTATAAAGCAGGTGATGACTAAATTTTATTTTGAATTAGCTACTCGTCCCCAGCAACGCTGTGCTTAGGAGGGGTGGAGACAGTTGATATTTATGCTCTAGATTCCATCTTAAGCCAGCATGGCATCTGGGCTCCCCATCCCCAGCTGCCGTGAACACACCAACTCCCCAGGATCCCCTCCTCTAGGGCTCAAAATTCCCACATAGCAGGTCCAGGGTCACACTGAGCACCAGACATGAGGCCAGGCCACCTGGAGTCTCTTCTCTGCTATACAGCTAACCCACTGGGTCATTTCACCTCTCTGGGCCTCAGTTTCCTCATTTGTCAAATAAGGGATTTAGAAGGCAAGTGAAAACCGAAGTGATTGGAAAAGTGCAAAACACTGCACAAACATAAGCCCCCACCTCCAAGGAGGCTTCCTGATCTCTCTAGCTGAAAATATTCAAGCCCTGAGAGGTTCAGGGCAGAGCCAAGTCCCCTGATGGCCAGTGCAAGGGGGAAGACAAAGAGGAGGAGAGAGGAGGGTGCTCTGTGCTGGCTGTCCCCTGCCTGCCAGCCTCCCACTGTGCAGATCAACTGAAATCTGACGGGAGCTAGGAGGAAGGCTCCCTGAGTGCAGGTTGGCATGCAAGCAGGCGTCATCCCAAATGCCTGCCCACCACAAACTCTCTGGGCTGCAGAATATTAACCTGCTTAACTACTGCGGAGATCAGCACTGCTCAGGGAGAAGGGAAGCCCCTCTCATGTGAAAGGTCTCTTTCCAGGAGCAAAAAGCCTTCCCTTACAGATCCATGGCCTTTCTTATTTACTCTTAATAGTAAATCTTCTAAACCAGCCTGGTGAGTAATGTCTAACCTCTCAACTGGAGGCAGTAATGATTCATCCCAAGAGGGATTTCACCCTGTGAGACTAGTAAATAATGCTCCGATTCATGAACTCCACTACTTGGATGTCTGCAAGAGAACAGCTGAGTTAATCAAAAAATAATTAATGTATTGGCTGGCACATTTGGGCAAAATTTGTCACACTTGTCTAAACATCTCCAGACGATCCATCACTGTTGCTGCAAGGAGCCTGGAGAAATCTGCGGCCTGATGAACCAACTGGTTTACACTCACATTTATGAATTTCCCACTGAAAACCTCCTTGAAAAAATTGTGTAGGCAAAGTGAAACACTGAGAGAGAAATTTTTTGCCTCAAAGCAGGTGCAGAGTTGTGGTTAAGAGCGTGGACTCAGGGGCAGGCCAGGTGGCGCAGCGGTTGAGCTCATGTGTTCTGCTTTGGTGGCCTCGGGTTCTCAGGTTTGGATCCTGGGCATGGACCTATGCACCGCTCATCAAGCCATGCTGTGTCGGCATCCTGCATAGAAGAACTAGAAGGACTTAGAACTAGCATATACAACTATGTCCTGGGGCTTTGGGGAGAAGGAAAAAAAAAAGAGGAAGATTGGCAACAAAAGTTAGCTTGGGGCCAATCTTCCTCACCAAAAAGCATACCTAAAAAAAAAAAAGAGTGTGGACTCTGGAGTCCCAATGCCTGGCCTTGAATTCGTCTCTATGACTCCCAAGGTGGGTGACTCCACCTCTCTAAGCCTCGGTTTCCTTCTCTATAGAATGGTCATAACATCTCCTAACTTAGGTTTGCTCTGACCACTCATGAGATGATCTAGGTGAAGCACCTGGCACGAGGTAAGCGCCTAATAAGTGTGTGGGGGAGAGGGAGCTGTGATCTTCCCTGACGGAGGAGAGGAGAGTCCACATTCCAACAGGGAAGTGGAAAACTAATCCCTAGTTAGTCAACTGACCACGTCTACCACCACCGCCACTACCCCCAAAGGAGACGAGGCTGCCCTGACAAGGTACCTACCTCTAGAAGAGATCCCAAAGCAATTCATCTAAATTCTGGAAAACATCAAACATATACAGTAAAAACAGTCTTAAAACTAAGGAGTCTAGCGGAATATATTTAACAAAAGAAGTGCAAGACTTGTATACTGAAAACTACAAAATACTGTCAAAAGAAATGAAAAAAGACTTTAAATAAGTGGAAAGACATTCTGTGTTTATGGATCAGAAGACTGAACATTCTTAAAATGGCAGTATTCCCCCAAACTGATGCACAGATTCAATGCCGTCTCTATCAAAACCCCAGCAGGCTTCTTTGCAGAAACTGACAAGCAGATCCTAAAATTCATATGGAAATGCAAAGGACCCAGGATAGCCAAACAATCTTGAAAAAGAACAAAGTTGTAGAACTCGTTTCCCAATTTTAAAACTTACTACAAAGCTACAGTAATCCAGGCAGTGTGGTACTGGCGTAAGGACAGACATATAGTTCAGTGGAGCTGAACTGAGAGTCCAGAAATAAACCCTGACATTTACGATCAATTGATTTTCAGAAGGGTTCCAAGACAATTCAAAGGCGAAAGACTAATCTTTTTTTAAACACATGTTGCTGGCATAACTGGACAGCCACATGCCAAGGAATGAAGTTGGACCCCTCACACTGTATATAAAAATTAACAAAAAATGGATCAGAGACTTAAATGTAAGAGCTAAAACTATGGAACTCTAAGAAGAAAACTTAGGAGTAAGTCTCCATGACCTTGAGTTAGACAATGGTTCTTAAATATGACACTAAAAGCACAAGCAACAAAATAATTAAAGTAGACAAATTGGACATCACAATAATTAAAAATGCTTGTCCTTCAGGGGGCCGGCCCCATGTCCGAGTAAGTTCGCACACTCTGCTTCGGTGGCCCAGGGTTTCGCTGGTTCGGACCCTGGGTACAGACATGGCACCGCTCATCAGGCCACAGTGAGGCGGCATCCCACATGCCACAACTAGAAGGACCCACAACTAAAATATACAACTATGTACTGGGGAGATTTGGGGAGAAAAAGTAGGAAAAAAAAAAGATTGACAACAGTTGTTAGCTCAGGTGCCAATCTTTAAAAAAAAAAATGCTTGTGCTTCAAAAGGCACCATCAAGAAAGTAAAAAGACAACCCACAGAATGGAAGAAAATTATTGCAAATCATGAATGTAGAATATATAAAGAAATCTTACCAGTCAACAATAAAAAAACAAATACAATTTAAAAATGAGTAAAGGATTTGAATGGATATTTCTCCAATGAAGGTATACAAATAAACTATCAGCACATGGAAAGATGCTCAACATCATTAGCCATCAGGGAAATGGGAATCAAAACCACAGTGAGACACCACCTCATACCCACTGGGATGACTATAGTCAAAACACAGACAATAACAAGTGTCAGTGAGGATGTAGAGAAATCGGAACCCTCGTACATTGCTAGTGGGAAAGTAAAATGATGCAGCTCCTTTGGAAAGCAGTTTGGCAGTTTCTCAAATAATTAAACATAGATTATAAATACAGATATATATCATAGACATATAAATAATATTGTATGATTTCATTTATGTGAAATGTCCAGAGTAGGCACATCCATAGAGCCAGAAAGTAGGTGAGTGGTTGCCAGGGCCCAGGAGGAGAAAGGGAGGGGGCTACCAGGAGTGATGCTAAAGGGTATGGGGTTTCTTTTTGGAGTGATGGAAATATTCTGAAATTAGTGGTGATAGTTGCACAACTCGGTGAATATACTAAAACCACTGAATTATACACTTGAAAGGGGTGAATTTTGTGGTCTATGAATTATATCTCAATAAAGCTCTTATTTAAAAACAAACTATGGGGTGCAGGTGCCCTCAGTGACTCCAACGTGGCCGCCTGCATCCTTGTCATCTGGCTGACATGGTGAGCTGTAGAAGGGAACCCATGCCTCTGTTCTGTTCTGTCCGGTTCTCCTCCCCAACCTCCCTATCTCAGAGCACTACCCTCATAACCGAAATTCCTGCCCACTATCACCAAGGAGCAGCAATAACCAGAACAACAACACAGCTCGTGCTTATTGTGAATTATGCGTTAGGTATTGCTGGAACCTCGGCCACACAGGCCAAGCCCCACCAGCTCTCAGCTGGGTCACCATAGGAAATCTGCAGGGGACACAGAGGGGTCTTCAACGGCTCAGCATGTATCCCTCACAACAGCACTCAAGGCCCGATAGGATCAGCCCCCATCTCACTTTTTGGACCTCAGCTCTCTAACTCTCCCTCATTTCGCTCCAGTGCACTGGTAGGGTTGCCAGATAAAATACAGGACACCCAGTTAAGTTTCAACTTCAGAGAAGCAATGAATAATTTTTTAGTGGAAATATGTCCCAAATATTGCATTACTCATTGTTTGTCTGAAACTAAAATTTAACTAGGTATCCTGTAGTTTTATTTGCTACACCTGGCAGCCCTGCACATTGGCCTCCAGGCCATGCCTGAAACACATGAAGCACACCCCGCCCTCGAGAGCTCTGTGTTTGCCCTTCTCTCAGCCTGAAATTCGCTTCCCCCAGATATTCACATGGCTCCCTTTCAAACTTCAGGTTTTGGTTGAAACAGGGCCTCATCAGAGGAGTGTCTCCAGACCAAGTTCTCCCTGGCACGCCCTCACATTTAGCATTCATCACCACCTGACACGGTATATATTTAGTTCATTGAATGCCTTCCCCTTAGTCGACCCGAAACTCCCTCAGGGCAGCGCTTCTTTTATTCACTGATGCATTCCCACTGCTTAGAACAAGGCCTAGCATGGAGCAGACAGTAAGTTAATGTTTATTGAGTGAATATAGAAGTGTTGAGCATGGGTCATCTCATCTAATGGTCCCAAAAGTCCTATGAGACAAATACTGCCATCAAGCATTCTTCATAGATGAGGGATCTGAGACACAGCAAAGCCAAATAACTCACCCAGAAGCCCACTGCAGCCAATGGCGGGACTGGTTCCGACACAGGAGCCAGCCCCCGGAGCCCATGTTCTGGCCCACCTCACTGTAGCAGCCCATCGTTCCAGCAGAGGGGCAACTGGGAGCTAAGGCAGCGGGAGTCTGTCTCCCTCCCATTTCAATTATTCCGGGTTAGAGGGAGGAAGGAACTATCGACATGTCTCAGTGTCTGTACTTGCATCAGACTCCTTAATCCCAGAATTTCATTACACTACTTGATTTTGCCTGCACAATTATTGTTCAACGTAAAGTGTATCAAATAACCACTTAAGCACCCCTGTAATAGAGAAGTCTATGTGGATGTCTGTACTCACTTTTATTTCTTCTTGAACATCAGAACTGCGGAAATTTAAATCAGGTTGCTCTTTCATAAACTGGTGAAAATAACATTGGTTTCGTACTTCGTCAAAGTGCCAACTGGAGTTTCCGTATACGCTTAACTAGCAAACAGAAAATAGCAAATCAGTTACTTAGCAGTATTCATATGATGGTATTGCCCACAAAGAAATGATAATTGCCATCCCTGGCCCCATGGAGGCTGAAAGCACAAATCTTCAGAATGTTTCTTCTAGAGAGAGCACTAGGTAAAATAATTCCCTACAATGCCACCGGCTAGCCTAATCCCCTAGAGACGTGTTTGTGCAGGAGAAGCTGTTCATAACAACCACAACAGCAAAGCAACGCTCTCAAATGCAGGACAAGGGCAACTTCAGGAGCAGATATTTCTAACATATTTTCTTGAACCTGCTGTCCAGGCTCTGGACCCCTGTTTGTGAAGAAAAGCAAATGATGGTCAACTTGGGAGAGAGACACATTCCATTGGTCTTGGAGTTTGAATCCAGATAGAGTGAATATTTAAACTGTGTCCTCCAAAAAGTATTTGAATCATTCACTTAAAAACTCCACTAGCCTTCAGGAAGAAAAGAAATCTAGCCACTTCAAGTGTTGGTATCCAGCAGCATCCGACACTGGTGCTGACATCCGTGGCTCCACAGCATGACTCTCCTGGTTGACCCTCTCACATCCCTTGCCACTCTTTCTCAGTCTACTCTGAGGTTCCCTAAATGTGACAGTTCCTCAGGGCTCAACTTGGGCCATTTGTCCACCTCCAGCTAAAGAGAACATCTGGACAACACTCAGAAACCGAGGGATTTTATCTAATCTTTTTCTTTTGAGTTGGAAGACCCAGTCACCCTGGGTCCGCATTTCCATGGCAACAACCGGCTGAAGCTAAGTAGTAGCTGCTGCCTTTCGAGGAAACACACCCTCATCAGCTCACCTCATGGCCCACCTGGACACAAACCAGGATACGATATTTACAGCATATATAAACCAAGAAAATACCGGTATCCAGAATACAAAAAGAACTCCACAAATCTACTTCAAAAGGACAAACTATCTGACAAAAAATGGGAGAAAGAAACAAAAAACAGATATTTCACAGAAATGGAAGCTCAAGTGAATAAATGTATGAAAAGATGTTCAACATCATTAGTAATTAGGTACAGATAAAATTAAGACTTCAATGTGATAACAATTTATGTTCACTTGGTAAAAATTACAGTCTGGCAATGCCAGCAATTCATGAAAATGTGAATTTTTTATACTGCTGTTGGGGATATAAATTGATATCCCCACTTTGATAATCAATTTGGCATTATCTTGTAGAGTTGAGCATGTGGTATCCTGCACCCAGCAATTTCACTCCATTTAATTTCACTTTCATTTACTCTTAAGAAGCTCATCACATGCGCCCCAGGAGAAATAGATTAATGAGAACGTTTACAACATCATTAGTAATAGTAAAAAAAACTAGCAAGAACCCAACCACCCATCAGCTGAAGGGTAGATAAGTAAATCATGGAATATTCAAACAATGGAATATTATACAACAGTGAAAATGTATGGGCCACAGTTACCAGAAACTACATGAATGAGTATTAAAACCAATGAGTGAAAAAAAGCTACTTACAGAAGACTACATGTAGCATGCACTTCATGAAGTTCAAAACAGGAGAAACTAAATAAATTTTTTTTTTAAATGTAGCATATGTAGGATAGGCAAAAACAAAAAGCAGGGACAAAGAAAATCCCAAAATTCAAGGTTGTAGTTACCTCTGAGAGGAGGCATAGGGAGGGACAGGGAGGAGCCCCCAGTGGTTTCAGCAGTGCTAGTTATGTTCAAGGTCTTAATTTGGGGATGGGTTCACTGATGTTCACTATATTATTATCTTCCCCAGCTTAGGAATATATTATGTATATATTTAAATAGTTTTATTCAGGTACAACTGAATACAATAAACTACACATATTTAAAGCATACATTGTGATCAGTTTTGACATATGAACCTCTCACCACAATCAAAATCGTGAACAGGTCCATTCTTTGTGATCCCTAATCCCACTCTCCCATTCCTCTCCATCTCTCTCCCATCCCTAAGCAACAACTAGTCTACTTCCTGCCATTATAGGTTAAGCTTGCATTTTCTAGAATTTCATGTATGTGTAATCATGTAGCGTGTTTTTTTGGTCTGGACTCTTTCACTCTTCAGAGTTACTTTGAGATTCATCCATGTTGCTGCGTGATTCAATAGTTCACCCCCTTTGATTGCTGAGTAGCGTTCCATTGTATGGTTAAACCACCAGGTGTTTATACATCTATCATATATTTTTTTAATGTATCAACTATTACATTTTTAAAAAATCACACAACTTTGGCTACAGTGGAGAATTGATGGAAGGATGGAAAAACTGGATGCCAAAAGAGGCAGCTGTTACAGTCCCCTAGGCAAGAGATGATATGGTTTCAACTACGGGTGGCAATTTTTGAAAGCAGACTGTGGAGTTGGACTGACTAGATCCAGTCCTCAGCCCTTTCATTTACTAGCTTTGTGACCTTGGGCAAAGTACATAACATTTCTTTGTCTCAGTCTGCTCATCTGCAAAACAGAAATTAAAACCTAGCTCATAGGGTTGTAGGGTAGATTAAATGAATTAATAAATAAAAAACACTTAGTACAGAGCCTGGCACATGGTAAGTATTTAGGAAATGTTTGCTAATTTCAGTATCATTTTAACAAGTGGGTAGGTTGGGAAAAAGAAAACTTATGGAGGTAAAACTGCCAGGACTTGCTGGTGACCCGTTCACCAGGCTGCATTTTGGGACCATTCGTTGAACCTGGGATACGGGAGGCTGGGAAGAGAAGATCTCACAGATGGCTTTGATACGTGTCAATTTTGAATACCCTTGGGTCATCTAAAAGTTGATGCCCAGGAGCCAGCCTGCTTAAATGTTCATGGAGAAGGTCAAGAAGAGAGAAGGAGAGAGCGGAGTGGGAAGAGATGATCCAGAGTAAAAGGCTCCACAGAAAGCAGGAGAGAAAATGAACCAGAGCAGGCGGAAGGACTGAACTGGGACAGGAGTAGAGTTGCCAGATAAAATACAAGACATCCAGTTAAATCTGAATTTCAGATAAACAATGAATAATTATTTATATGAGTATGGTTCATGTAATATTTTATACTAAGAAATTATGCATTGTTTATCTAAAATTCAGATTTCATCAGGCTTCCTGAATTTTTATCTGTAAATCTGGTAACCCCCAGCCAGGAGGGACATGGTTTCTGCTGTAAAAGAAGTGAACCGGAAGAGGGCGGGAGTGGGGACAGGCAGGTTTGATGGCTTCTATTCTCTCTTTGAAGTAGAGTTTGCTGCTGAGAGTGATAAGACGGGGAGGAGGTAGGTAGGATATTTGAAGAGGAGGAAGGGCGTGTTGATCAAGTGGATTTGGTCAAATTCCCAGGAAGACTCTGGACGGCTCAGTTCAAACGGGGATAATGAGTATGTGATGCCTCCAGAGCCTCAGATGCCAAGGTTCAGGCAGACAAGTAGATGGTAGGGTTCATTTATGGCTAAGGTTTTGTTGGACAAGGGAGTCAAAAAGTCAGAAAGGCAAAGGGGTCTGGAAAGTAGCAACACAGTTACTGAACTAATGGGATCTGGAGTCTAAGTTAGACAGGGCGGGAAGGAGGGCAGGAGAGGTTAACAGAGACTATAGCTTTTAATTTGCTAGAACACATCAGCTCTACGCTGAAATCAGAAATCCAAATGACATTAGGAGGCTTGGGTACCTTATTTCTATTTCTTTGGGAAACTTTTTCCCCTTCCAGTAAACTATACCAATTAATTTTTTCCTTAAAAGGACTTTATAAACAATCAGTTTAATCCCTGGAGATCTGCCCATTTTCACTTTGTAAATCAGGCAAGTTGGCACTTACCCAGTTGTTGGGTGGTTTGGTTATACCATTTTCCTGAGTACAGTCATGCCAGATATAATAATCCGTATATTTCCCTGTCCGGGTCCGACTCAACTGAAACCAAGGATGTTTATCACTCGTGTGGTTTGGTATGAAATCGATTATTAATTTTAAACCTAATAAGTGAAAACATTTCAAATGTTAGGAAAAGATTCTATTAGAAAAATAGATGACAGTTAAGGAAAAAACGCTTTAAGTAAGCATTTGGAGAAATGCTTTCCCCAGCCTCCACCCGCATCCCATTCATCTTCCACTCAATTCACCTTTATCATGTATGGCTGCAAGCAGATTCTCAAAATCTTCCATTGTTCCAAAAATGGGATCGATGTCTCGGAAATCTTCAACACCATGTCGGAAATCTTTAAGGGATGATTTATAAAATGAAGTAATCCAAATAGTTTTTATATTTAAAGTTGCGATGTAGTCCAGTTTATCTTGAATACCTGAAGAAAAAAGTCAAGGCCATGAAAAATAAGTAATTTGGTTTTTAAGTTGAAGGATTAAAAGTAAAAGGAACATGGCTGAGATTGAAATATTTATATTGAGACAGAAATATTTGGAATTTTGTTGAATTTGAGTGAAATTCAAATAGCAAGGTCTAGTTCTATAAACAGTAAGAAATTAGTCTTTTAGCAATAACCTTTGACCTTTAACATAGATGCATAACATTAAAAAATCTGGGGCCGGCCAGGTGGCACAGCGGGTGAGTTCACACACTCAGCTTTGGCGGCCCTGCATTCGCTAGTCTGGATTCTAGGCACGGACCTATGCACCGCTCATCAAGCCATGCTGTGGCAGGCATCCCACATAGAAAATGGAGGAAGGTGGGCACGGATGATAGCTCAGGGCCAGTCTTCCTCAAAAAAAAGAGATCTATCTGTGGCTTGTTCATATTTTCTATTTCAAGCCAAGAAGACAGTATTGTTAATTTATTCTCCACATGGTTTTTGAGCCTAATCTAGGCCAGGTGATGGGCTGAGTGCCAAGGTACAAAGAATAATACATGGCCCCTGATGGGCACACGATCTAAGTTGCACTGTCCAGTGTAACAGCCACTCGCCACATGTGGCTTTGAGCACTTGCAATGTGACTAGTCTAAACCAAGATGTGCCATAAATGTGAAACATTGGACTTTGAAGACTCAGTATGAAAAGAAAGACTGTAAAATATCTTCTTAACATTTTGATATTGATTATATGTTGACATGATATATTGGATATATGGGATTAAACAAAATATATTATTAAAATTAATTTCACGTTTCTTTTTTACTTTTTTTAATGTGGCTCCTACAAAACTTACAATTATATACGTGATTCACATTTTATTTCCTTCGGACAGTGCTGAAGCCAAGAATTTATACAAAACAGAATTCTAGACTTGGCTGAGATACCGGAATGAAACTTTGATCTTGGAATTTTGCAGGATAGTTAGCAGATAGTGTGTTTTTTGCTCCTAGTTCAGAGCCCTAAATGCAGATTCAGAGACTTGAGTCTGGTATTCAACCTCCAGTAACTTTCTGTGGGACCCTATGTGGCTTCCTACAGTCAGAGCTTGTCAGAGGGCACACAGCAGACTGGAGGTCACTGAGACCAAAGCACAGAGCTCTTCCCCTCTATCAGGCTGCTTACTTTTGCTCTCTTTGTACCTCACTTCCCCCATATGGGTGGCTGTGAGACCCCACAGAGTGTCAACTGGCAACAAAAGGATTTTTATTTAAGTCAGAACAACAGTACAATATAGCTTAAGAACAGGCACAAAGGAACAGGATGATAAAAACAAAGGGACTGGACAGTCACAAGTAAACAGGGGATCCCAGATCCACATTCAGAGGACAGAAGGCAGCCACCAAAAACTGAAACCCGGAAGGGATTCTTCAGATATTGACAACAAAATCCCGAGGACCTCAACGACAAATACCTGTCCATTACAGGAAGCAGCCAGTCCCTCCAGGAGAAGTTACTGGAAACGACAAGAGCTAAGTAGAAGCTGCCCCACGTCTAGGGAATTTAGGATTATCTGGAAGGAGATTACAAGGGAGGGCCAGGAAGTGAGGAGTGTACCTTGGAGTTTAGGGATTCTAGCTCTATTCCATCAAAAAATCACTTTCGTGAAGTGCTTACTGCATAAAAGGCAGCAGGTGCTAGGGCCACGTGGCGTGGCAGGGGTGTGGAAGGGAAGTCACCAGACATGTTCCAAGGCAATATCAGAGGGTACCACAAACACGGTGCAAAGCCCCCCAGGAGCTCAGGGAGGGGAGCCGAGCTCTAATAGGGGGTTACACACAGACTAATGCAGGGCACGGGTTAGAGCTGCACCTGGAAAGACAGACAGTATTTCAATTAGTGAAGATGCAGGAAGATTAAAAAAGAGAGAAAATTGATGCGAGTGTGAAAAAGAAAAGCCTTTTATTAGTTATTAAGGAAAGCTGGAGGTTTCAAGAGTTTATGTGTAAGATTTAAAGTTAGATTAAGCTCATTCCCACTTCCCACACTCTATTAAATCATTCTGTTTTATTTTGTCCAAATCAAATATTTTTATCAAAAATAACCTTGCTATTTATTGTTTCTTATTGTTGCCCTTAACCAGAGTGACCTTATCAACCAGCTGCCCAGGACGGTTCTAGTTTGTGCCTGCCGTGAGGCATAATTTTACTTTTTAAAGCATCCCAATTTAAGCAATAAATTATAAGTATGTTTACACATAACTCACTAGGAAATTATTAGCATAACTTCAAAAAGGTAATTCTTTATTATTTTTCTTTACTAATATGAATATTGTTGGGTTTTTTTCTTTTTCTTTTCTTTTTTTTTTTTTTTTTGGTGAGGAAGATTGGCCCTGAGCTAACATCTCCTGCCAATCTTCTATTTTGTATGTGGGATGCCACCACAGCATGGCTTGATGAGCAATGTGTAGGTCCCTGTCAGGGATCCAAACCCACAAATCCTGGGCCACCAAAGCACAGCGCATAAACTTAACCACTACCCCACTGGGCCAGCCCCCTGAATATTGTTTTAAATAATCCTAATTCAAGTAATGACCAATACACACTGCTATGCTTTTTTTTTCCTTTCCTTCATTTTGCAGGATTTAAACTTTAAAGACTCAGCCTACACCTTTTAAAGACATCAGATAATCAACTATATTTAACCCAATAATCAACTATATCAACTATAAAGATAATCAACTAGAAAGTGCACAGACACAGGCAACATTTCAGGAGGAAACCTGCTCATGTAAGAAGTTAGAACTGATGACCCATTAAGCACAGGCATACTTCGTGGGCAATAAATTAAACAACTCTCTGGAGGCTCAAAGGTCTCCAGCAAGTAGCCTTTTGTTCTATGGGAAGAATTACCAGTTCTGTTGAGTGGCTTTTAAAAACACCATAAACAAGGAAAAACTTGGCATGCCAGTCATATTGGAATGTGCTTACTGCACAACTCAGGAATAATTCATTTTTAAGGATTCAGAGAGCCATAAACCAATGTCATCCTGGCCCAGCCCTAGACTCTTCCCAGGCACACACCTTTGAGATCTCCGTTCCCATCCTTGTCACTGTCCTTGAAAGATCTCGGGTAGATCTGGTACATGGGCCCAGCCTGCCACCAGTCAAGGCACTTTGGAGAGATGGCGATGATGGCTATGGTGGCCCCAGTGAGCACAAGCACGGAAGCCACCGTGAGCCAGAAGATGATCTCCCGGGGCACCCGGTAGCGGGCCTGGTGCGAGAACTGGAATAGCACCTCCTTGGGCATCCCTGCATAGGGCCGGATGTCCTTCAGGTCGGGCTCTGTGGGGCCAAGGATGTGCAGGGCAGTGTGCTGTGGGCTGTCGGCTGGGCTGTCTGGATCCGGGTCCCTCTCTAGGATGTCTTCATTTTGGACAAACCCGTTGTTTGTCTGGCCTCCCTTTATACTCATTCCGATGGAGTCTTTCTTGCTTTTGTCCTCAGCCATGTCTCACGGTCTTACCCCTGCAGAGTGCCTTCCTGAAATACAGAGGTGGGAAGGGAGCTGGCTGAAATGCTTGGCTGTGTTAATGAGCTTTACGTGGTTTATAAATAAACCTGGCTGGACAAAGTCCAGCCAAGGAAGAAAGGGTAAAGGTAAAGGGGGTTATAAAAATATTCTGTTTACACCCCTGAGGCTGATATAGCTACAGTCACAGCACTGAGGGGGCTCAGACCTGAACTGGTCAAGGGGCTGAGAGGAGGGGAAATGGGAAGAAGAGGCAGGGTTCCACTGCAACTTAAGATGTTACTTGATTGAATAACCAATGTCCACAGCAGCATTATTCACAATAGTCAAAAGGTGGAAACAAGCCAAGTGCCCATTAACAGATGAATAGACAAAGAAAATGCGACATATGAATACAGTGGCATATTACTCAGCTTTAAAAAGGAAGGAAATTCTGACATGCTACAACATGGATGAACCTTGAAAACATTATGCTAAGTGAAAGAAGCCAGACAGAAAAGGATGGATATTGTATCCACTTACACATGAGGTGCCTAGACAAATCCATAGAGACAGAGAGTAGAAGGGAGCTTACCGGGGTTGGGAGGAGGCGGCTGCTGGGGAGTTATTTAATGAGGACAGAGGTTACATTTGGGATGATGAAAAAGTTCTGGAGGTGGATGGTGTTGATGGTTGCACAAAGATGTAAATGTACTTAATGCCACTGAACTGCACACTCACAAAAGTTAAAGTAGTAAATTTTATGTTATATGTATTTTACCACAATAAAACAATTAGCTTTAAAATTTTTCTTTTAGCAGGGCTGGCCCCGTGGCCGAGTGGTTAAGTTCGCGCGCTATGCTGCAGGCGGCCCAGTGTTTCGTTGGTTCGAATCCTGGGCGCAGACATGGCACTGCTCATCAAGCCGCGCTGAGGCAGCGTCCCACATGCCACAACTAGAAGGACCCACAACGAAAAGGACACACTATGTACCGGGGGGGCTTTGGGGAGAAAAAGGAAAAAATAAAATCTTTAAAAAAAAAAAAATTTTCTTTTAGCTAGGTATGAGAAAAAGAAACAAATACTGAATTTTGCAAGGGAAAACAGGCTTTTCCGTATCTTTTGTTTTGAAGGTCTCTTCTCTTCCTACAAATCCAAGTTACTGAAGCTAATTTTATCTCAGTTCACGCCAACCCTATAAATATCTATTTACATGCTCAATTCGCCTCCAGGTGTCTTCAGTCTTGTTTGATATTTTCAGAGAAGGAAATGCCTGCCCATTCTTGGACGCACTTTCCAAAGATTGGGGTTGAGGAGGAGAAAGGGTTCCACGTCTAGGGAGTTCAAGTGCTTTCCAATAGTAAACAGTTCTTCACACAAGCACTAAAGAGTTGTTCAATCGTTGACAGGTGTAAAATGCAACATTTGCCCCCGTGAGATAACCGCATTAAAGTTAGGTGCGCTTTCCTAGAAGATTCTGTAAGCCTTCAAAGAATGTGATGATTCACTGTTCTCATTTAACCAATGACACTTAAACAGCCCTATGAATCATTTGATCAGATAACAAGAAGTTTTTTTCTTTTAAATGTTATTTGCATTCCTGACATTCCTGTTGTTTTGTAAAGTGACATAGCAGCAGTATATGGTACAGAGAAATGAACTATTTGATTTTGAACAAGGTGCTTTTAAAAATGAGTAAATCCCAATACCCAGCTCATTGAATGCATCCAATAAGTGGCATCTCTCATTATTACTAATTATGCATATTGTGTACTTTTTAAAAATCAAAGGGATTTATCTTTTATATCTTGAAATTGCTTTATCTCAAACACATAAGGATAATTTTCACAACAGGAGCTAATTCTTGAAATTCAGTTACTATTTGGGGAAAAAACAGTGTGCAAAAATACCCACAGTTTTAAGATAATTTTAAGTTATAAGAAATAACTTTTAATTATAAATTCTTAAATTCTAAGTGTACAATCATATAAATGCAGAAAAACTCACATCATATCAATATGCTTTCATGACAGAAATGTTCCATTTCAACTTCTCTACATTTTATTTAAAATAACAACAATGCTACTTTGAAATTCCAGAACATATAAACTAGAATCTTTTAAAAAACAATCTGGAATAATTATTCTGTCTCTGGTGGGAAGTTTTTTTAAACGATAAAAGTAACTACAAAAGAAGATTGCTTGAATTGATTGAAAATTTTTGAATTTATTATATTACAAAACATACTAACTGAAGATCATATGACAAATTGTGAAATATATTGGTAACAAATATGCCAAAGAACTTATGTCTTTAACGTTAAAGGTATGTATATTTTGTTAGACAATATGTATACCTATATGAAATTTCATAATATCAATTTAAAAATATAAATTTCAGTAGAAAACTTGGAAAAAAGAATATAAACAGACATTTCACACAAATCAACTCCCTAATATCAGAGAAATAAACAAGCATTTTCAATCACAATGGCAAAGAACTTCTAAAAGATAATAGTGCCGGCAAGGGTCCAGTGTGAAGTGACATCATAATTCTAGAAAGTAATGTCACAATGTGTATCATGAATTTTAATCCTGCCAGATTTTAAAATAAAAACTCCAGAAAAATAAAGAGTTGATACTAAAGAAGGGATTAAGTCAAAAGATCAACTGAACAGATTGGATTCACCCAAAATAGAGCCCTATACAGAAGGGAATTTAGAATAAGATAAGGCAACATTTCCCATCAGTGAGGAAAGGAAAGATTACTTAGTGAATGATGTTGGACGACTGGATAGCTATTTGGAAAAGAAAATAAAGCTATACAGCTTACCTTATTCCTGACATCAAAATGTTTGTTTGGTTTTTTTTTTAAAAGATTTTATTTTTCCTTTTTCTCCCCAAAGCCCCCCAGTACATAGTTGTACATTTCTTTTAGTTGTGGGTCCTTCTAGTTGTGGTATGTGGGATGTTGCCAGAGCATGGCTTGATGAGCAGTGCCATGTCTGTGCCCAGGATCTGAACTGGCAAAACCCTGGGCCACCGCAGCAGAGCGCACGAACTTAACCCCTCGGCCACGGGGCTGGCCCCCAAGATAAGTTTTATGTGGATCAGATTTAAAAGTAAAAGTAAAACTGTAAAAATGCTAGACAGAAATTTGTGTATTTTAAAAAAATAATCTTGGAGTTAGAAAGCCTTCCTAAACGTAACACAAAATACAAAACCTAGACCCTATAAAGGAAAAAACTGGTAAATTTTATTCCAAAAATTGAAAACAAACAGAACAATCCACAAAGATAAAAGGCAAATGGCAAGCTGGAAGAAAAGATTTTCACAAATATGACAAACTAATTTCCATAATATAGAAATTGATTATACAAATTAACACTGGAAAATAGAAAAATGGACAAAAGATATAAACAATTGACAGAAAAAAAATACAAGTGGTTAATAAACATGAAATGTAAATTTCACTAAAAATTAAAGACATAGAAATAAAAATAAAAAGGATATACTACATTTAAAGTATAATTTTGGCCAAAATGAGAAAGTTTGATAATACCCAGCATCAAAACATCAAAATAGGGAACCAGCACTCTCATACATTTGTGGTGGGAATGTGAACTAGTGCAACCTTTGTGGAGAACAATTTAGGAGTATATGTCAAAATTATAAATTGCATAACCTTCAACTGCTAAAACTTTATCTCAGTGATGTAACCAGTAAGAAATATGCACAAGGATGAACACTGCAACAAAATTGGAAACAATCTAAATATCCATCAATACGGAATTATCTACATAAATTACGACATATTCAGACAATGGAATACCACATAGCTCCTACAAAGAACAAGTTTATTTATCTGTGCTGATAACAAAAAATGCTTAAAATATAGTGTAAAGTGGAAGAACTGTTTTAAAACAGTATGTGCAGTACAATCAGAATGGTGTGGGGGAAAAAAGGTACATGCATGTGTGTGTGCATATTGAATCTTCAGCTAGTGGTTGACTGGAAACTGAGAATAAGAGAAGGATGACAATAATCCTTGGACTTTTACTTTTCACTTGACTCTGACCAACTTAATTGCCCCAGCATATATGACTTTTGTAATAAAGAGAGGGGAGAAAATGTTCATTTCCTTTAACTCAGTAATTCCAGTTCAAAAAAAATCTATCTTAAGGAAATAACTCAAGACAGGGACAAAAATTTATGTATAATAAAGCTTATTAATTACAGTGTTATTCATAATAGCAAACATTGGAAACAACCAAAGTGTTCAATGATACCAGACTAACTAAATAAATTATTGTACATCCATGTGATAGAATATTAGTCATTAAGCATATTTTCAAAGATTTTTAACGACATGGAAGAAATCCCACATTAGCATGTTGAGTGAGAAAATGCAGGATATAAAGAAATTATCCCAATTATGTGAAAAAAAAATTCATACATGTTTGTAAAGTCCTATTAGAAAACATGTTTAGTGTTTATCTCTGGGTTCTAAAATTATGGGTGACATTCATTTTGTACTTTAAACTTTTTCAGATTTTTCTAATTTTTTTGTAACAAATATGTGTTACTCGTCCATTGGAAAAAAATTATTTAGGGAACCCCGAGTTGAGAGTCTACCTAGAACTTCCCGTCAGGTGGTAAAGTTCCGTATAAGGTGACTCCTAGCAATAGCCACCCAAAATTTATAAACATCCCATATCTAAAAGAAAGAGAAAAAAGCAAACTTCGAAAAGCAGAAAGAAAACATGGATTCACTGAAACACTAGAGGGAAGAGGAAGTGGGCAGTAATCTGGAGAAGATACCTACAAAGCTGAGAATTCCAAGCCAGTACAAAGGTATCGGTATTACTTACTTTCCAGGAGATTTAAAACGAAATATTGATTGTAGAAGCCAAACACACTACTGTTTAAACTTGTAAACACGAATACGGAAGAAGAACACTAAGGAAGCTTTAAGAGCTAACTCAGATAATCAGAACCAAGAATCAGAGATAATGAAGATAAACTCGCTCAATAAACTCAAATTCCAAGTGAGTTACACAATCACGATAATAGAGCAAAAAAGAATAAAATATCTAGAAAACAGAATAATGAGGAATACCACAGGAGCCAGAAACATCTTGCAGTTATAGAAAGAAACATATAGAAAGCAGCAATCAATGAAAAAAAAAAATACATATATACAATGACTTTCAAAGCCATCATACCATAAAGACTTCTACTCAGCAGCAAACCCAGCAAAGTGACACATGGCATGTAACCTGTCAGAATTGTGAACATTTACAATAGAAGAAACATTTTCCATATTTTATTGACCTGTTTACAGCCTCTGTGAGCTAAGGGTAGGATCTGCAGCATAGTCACCTTTAAGCTCCCAGCATCTAGCTCGGTGCCTGATACATTATTAAATGAATAAAAGAATAGTCCCTTAAAGATGGATAGACCTAACCCTATGCCAAAGAAGCAGGAGGCAGAGGAAGAGGAAGAGGAAGAGAAAGAGAAAGTGGAAAGTATACTCTGCACAAAAACATAGATTTTTATCACTTAGTCAAATATTCTTACCTTGGTACAGTTCAATGAGTGAAATTTTAAGTCAGAAGAAGTGAGATTCAAGCCGTGCCTCTACCACTTGCTCTCTGCTCGATCTCAGACAAATCTGCCAGCTTCTTTAAGCCTCTGTTCCCTCACTGTAAAATTTAATTTGGTTCCAGGGTTAATGTTATAAATATAGTCTAAAGCAAAATGGTTTTTAAAACAGTTCCAATTAGAGGGAAACAGAAAAATAGATTTGTCCCAGGAAGAGAGAGAAGTTCAATTTATATAACCATTGAAATGCAAGAATATTTAAACACGTTTTTGCCAGCAGTTAAACTATTTTGAAACATTTTGATAACCAAATGTGACAAAACAAATAGCAAAAGAAATGTTAACAGGACATGAAACTGTGACAAATGTCACAATGAAAATTTACTTTCCTTCACATATAAAGAATTAATGCAAACATATAAAATCAATAGCTAAATTACATTCAATAAAAGATTAAAAGAGGGGGCTGGCCCCGTGGCCGAGTGGTTAAGTTCGCGCTCCGCTGCAGGCGGCCCAGAGTTTCGTTGGTTCGAATCCTGGGCGCGGACATGGCACTGCTCATCAAGCCATGCTGAGGCAGCGTCCCACATGCCACAACTAGAAGGACCCACAACAAAGAATATACAACTATGTACCGGGGGGCTTTGGGGAGAAAAAGGAAAAAAATAAAATCTTTAAAAAAAAAAAAGATTAAAAGAGATTGCAAAAGATATATATGAAATTAACATCACATAAAAGTCATTGCAGGAGAGTACCTTCTTGATGAAATTAAAAAACACAAATTAAAACATTGTTAAATTCCATGATAGATTAATTGCATTAATTAATTAATTGCCCAATTAATGGCATCCCTGTATCCATGCCTTTTGCCCCATAATTTCTTTTCTTTTTTTTTTTTTTTGAGGAAGATTAGCCCTGAGCTAACATCTGCTGCCAATCCTCCTCTTTTTTTGCTGAGGAACACTGGCCCTGAGCTAACATCCGTGTCCATCTTCCCCTACTTTATATGTGGGACGCCTACCACAGCATGGCTTGCCAAGTAGTGCCATGTCTGCACCCGGGATTCAAACCAGCGAACCCCGGGCCACCGAAGTGGAACGTGTGAACTTAACCGCTGCGCCATTGGACTGGCCCAGCCCCATAATTTCTTAGTCTCTGCCACAGTCTGGGCTTGGACATGTGGTTTGCTTTGGCCAATGAAACAATAACAAACTTGACACACAAAGAGGCTTTAAAAAGTGTTTGTGCATTTCTGCTCCTCTTTTGGACTGCTGCCATCACCAAGAGTTTACACCCAGGCTAGCCTGCTGCAGGATGCAGGAGAGATTTGGGAGATGTGCAAGAGTGTGGGATCTTCCCATCCAGGGGCTTCTAGACCAGCCAGTCCCCAGGCAGCCAGCCAACGGACCACAGATGCTTGAGCAAGCCCAGCTGGGATCAGCGGAGCCTAGTCCAGGTCAGCCACACAGCCTCCTCAACAACTATCACGCCAGGGAAATTAATAAATTGTTGGGTTACTTTTTGGGTGTGGCCTTCAAAAAACAGCTTTATTGAGGGATATCTGACATAGAATAAACTCATTTAAAGTATACCATTTGATAGGTTTTAACATGTGTGTACACTCATGAAACCATCACCACAATCAATATAATGAACACGTCTATAATTTTCAAGTTTCCTCCTCCTGCCCCTTTGTACTCTTTCCCTCCTACCCCTCCCTACACCCCCAGCACCCCCCTCCCCACACGTCTCCAGGCAACCACTGATCTGCTTTCTATCACTATAGATTAGCTTGCATTTTCTGGAATTTTATATAAACAGAATCATACATAAAGTATGCACTTTTTGTCTGGTTTCTTTCCCTCAGTATAATTATTTTGACATTTATCCATCTTGTGTGTATCAATATTTCATTCTTTTTTATTAGCGAATAAGCTTTTTTTCTTAGAGCAGTGTAGTTTTACAGAAAAACTGAGCAGAAATTACAGAGTTCCTGTATACACTCCTCTCCCCCTACTCCCACAATTCTTTTATTATTAGCATCTTGCATTAGTGTAGTACATTTGATGTACAATTGATGAACCAATATTGATACGTTATTAACTAAAGTTCATAGTTTACATTAACGTTCACTCTTCGTGTTGCCCAGTTTGACAAATACATATGTCATGTATTAATCATTACAGTAGCATATGGAATAGTTTCACTTTCTTAAAAATATCCTGTGCTTCATCTATTCATCCCTCTCTCCCCCTGTACCCATGACAACCACTGATCTTTTTACTGTCTCTATAGTTTTGCCTTCTCCAGAACGTTATATAGATGGAATAATACAGTATAAACCTTTTCGTACTGGCTTCTTTCACTTAGTAATATACATTCAAGTTTCCTCCATGTCTTTTTGTGGCTTAACAGATCATTTCTTTTTAGTGCCATATAATATTCCATTGTCTGGATGTACCACAGTTTGTTTCTCTATTCATCTACTGAAGGGCATCTTAGTTGCTTCCAAGTTTTGGAAATTATGAATAAGGTTACTCGAAAAAATCAGGTGCAGGTTTTTGTGTGGACATAAGTGTTCAACTCATTTTGGTAAATACCAAGGAGTGTAACTGCTGGATTGTGCAGTAAGATTATATTTTGCTTTGTAAGAAACTTCCAGGTTGTCTTTCCAAGTGGCTGTACCATTTTGCATTCCCAACAATGAATGACAATTCCTGTTGCTCTACATCCTTGCTAACATTTAGTGTTGTCAATCTTTTGGATAGTAGCCATTCTAATACAAGTATAGTGGTATCTCATTGTTGTTTAGTTAATTCCTTTTTATTGCTGAGTAGTATTTCATTGTATGAAAATACCACTGCTTATAACTGAACACTGGGTTATTTTTCCCCCCAGTTTTTGACTGTTACAAACAAAACTGCTATGAACAGTCATTTAAAAGTCTTTGTAAGGATATAGCTTTCTTTTCTCTTTTTCTCTTCCCTAGGAGTGGAATGGCTGGATCATACGGTAGGTATATGTTTAACCTTTTAAGAAACTGCCAAACTATTTTAGAAAGTTGTACCATTTTACGTTACCTTCAGCAGTGTATCAGCATTCCACTTCTTCCACATCCTTGTCAGCACTTGCTATTTTCAGTCTGTTTAATTTCAGTGATTCTAGTAGGTAGGTAGCAGTATTTCACTGTGATTTTAATTTGTATATCCCTAATGACTAATGATGTAGAATATCTTTTCAGTGCTTATTTGCCATCCACACATCTCTTTGGTGAAGTTGATGCTGGCAATCGGCTAGGGGATCTCAGTTCTCTCCACATGGACCTCTCTGTGTAGTCTCTCCACATTGGCTACTTCGGGCTTCCTCATAGCATTCTGGCTTTGTCCCAAATGTGGGTGTCCCACTTGAACAGAGAAAGCAAGGCAGAAAATGTGTCTTTTTTGTGACCTAGCCTCAGAAGTCACGTAGCACTTTTTTTTATCACGTTCATAATAGTTTACATCATTGTGAAATTTAAGTTGTACGTTATTTCTTGTCTGTCACCACATAAGTGTTCCCAGCACTTTTTTGATTGTACTTTACATACCAAGCTCAGCGTCCATGTGTGAAGGGACTAACAAGTTATGACGCAAAGGACATGGATAAAGGGAAGCCATTAATTGGGCTACTAATCCAATTAATGTCTCATGTACCTTAGCAACGTTTTTTTAAATTGTGGTAAAAAAACCACACAAGATATACCATCCTAACCATTTTAAAGTGTACAGTTCAGAAATGCTAAGTATATTCACATTGTTGTGAAACCGATCTCCAGAACTTACTCCTCTTGCAAATCTGAAACTCTATGCCCATCAAACAACTTTTCTCCCTCCCCACAGCCCTTAGTAACCACCCCTCTACTTTCCATTTCTGTGAATTTAACTGTAAGCGGAATCATACAGTATTTATCCTTTTGTAACTGGCTTGTTTCACTAAGCATAATGTCCACAAGGTTCATCTATGTTGTAGCATGTGACAGGATTTCCTTCCTTTAAGACTGAATAAGAGAGGCCGGCCCAGTGGTGAAGCAGTTAAGTCCACACGTTCTGCGTTGGCAGCTCAGGGTTCGCTGGTTTAGATCCCGGGTGCAGACCTACTGCACCGCTTGTCAAGCCATGCTGTGGCAGACATCCCACATATAAATTAGAGGAAGAGGGGCACAGATGTTAGCTCAGGGCCAGTCTTCCTCAGCAAAAAGAGGAGGATTGGTGGCAGATGTTAGCTTGGGGCTAATCTTCCTCAAAAAAAAGAAAAGACTGAATAATATTCCATTGATATATATATACCACATTTTGTTTATCCATTCATCTGTCAGACATTTGCCATCCAGACGAAAGACATCCATCTTTTGGCTACTGTGAACAATGCTGCTATGAACATGGTTGTACAGATACGTCTTCACGACCCTGCTTTTAATTCTTGTGGCTATACAGCCAGAAGTGGAATTGTTGGATCACACAGCAGTCCTATTTTTAATTTTTTGAGGAAACTCCATACTGTTTCCCATAGCAGTTGCACCACCTTGCAATACCATCAACAAAGCACAAGCGCTCCAATTTCTCCACATCCTCGCCAACAGTCATTATTTTCTGGGTGTTTTTTTTTTTATAGTGGCCATCCTAATGGCTGTGAGGTGATATCTCATTGTGGTTTTGATTGGCATTTCTCTGATGATTAGTGATGTCGAGCATCTTTCATATGCTTGTTAGCCATATTTGTTTATCATCTTTGGAGAAATGTCTATTCAAGTCCTTTGCCCATTTTTTAATAAGGTTATTTGATTTTTTGTTGTTGAGTTGTAACGATGTTTTAATTTGTATTTTCAACAGGCACTTACAGCACCAGGTGCAGCTGAGCTGGTGCTTCAGCCTGACGAAGAGACAAGTGTTTCTGTGTATCTCGGACCCAAGTTTGTGACAATCACAGCTAGGGGATTTCTGTGGCCATTATCAACCCAAAGTCATTGTTATTAATAGTAACACTTCACCAGTGTGCCTTCCTGGTGGCCAATCCACCAGACATTACAAAAAAAAAAACAACACACAAAGAAAAAAGCATAATTAGGTCCTTACGTGACATCATTGGCCAACAATGTAATTGAATCCACAGTGTAATGGGCTGATTTACAAAGGGTTTTAACCTTAGAGTGTTTCAATTCCTTAATGCTTAAAGACATTGTTCTCAAAAAAGTCCAGAATCACAAAAGAAACAATGACACATAATATCTGGTCTTTAACAAAGTTCTATTGAAAAAGATTACCCAACAGTTAAATGCCAAGTTACCTACCCTGTGACAAGTATTTCAAATTCAGACACACTGAGCTGTTCTGGAAAACTTGTAATTATTAGCATTGACAGCTATACTGCCACGAATAGTTTCGCTGCGAATTCAAAGAGCATGAATCACATGCTACTTTCAAAATGCTACAGTCATCTGAGAACACTGTGTGTTAGAACTTCATTGGAACACAAACATCATTCTTTGTAATCTACAGCCGGGAAATGTGGTTCTTGGATGTTGAGTGAATTCCTCAATTCCCAGGCCAGACCCAGCATTTCTTGGGGAGGCTCTATAACTCCCTGACCTTTAATGGATGCTCTCTCAGCCAGGCCTGACTCGAAGCCAGGAAATGTTTAGCACGGCTTGGGGCGGTGGGTGTGAGGGTCTCTGAGAACATCTATCAGAGGAACAAACATGGATAGAAAAGACACAAAACATGCCATATTTTAAGGACATTGCTTTTCCAACACCTAGGCATGTACATAAAACCATTGTGAATGTCTCTTTAAAATAAAGTTTCTTATACAGCACAATCTGTCAGACCACTAATCTCCTCAGAACACTCACATAGAACTCTAAAGCTGTCAATGGCTCCTCATTATAAAGAGAACAAAGTCCAAATAGCTTAGCCTAGAAGTCTAAGGTACAAATACGTCCATACTATATTTCTTATCTTCTTTCTTTCTTAGTATCTCAAAATCAGGCCAGCTGCTCCAGTCAACCAGAGATGCTCCTCGTTCCCTCAGTGTAGACTATGAACACCTCATTCCAGACATTTGTTCCTGCCTCTCTTACAGGCCCTGCTCCACGGGCCCTGCCCCTACTCCCCAATCTCTCTCCAATGGACACGGATCTGGCCCTCCCAGAACTCGTCTGTGTTATTCATTTGTATATTCATCCTTATAATGGCAGTTGTTTCAAGGTATGATTCCATTTGCTTCTCCCACCCCAGAAGACAGAGCTGTACCTATTAGCACAGTGGGTAGTCCAGGGCTTTGCCCAAGGTCAACATTCAGAGTCTTGTTGGGGAAAGAACCTTGGAGATCATCTCCAGGAAGGCTTCTCAAACTTTAACCTGCATATGAATCTCCTGGAGGTCTTGTTAAAATGCAGATTCTGATTCAGTAGATTTTGGGCAGAGCCTGAGATTTTGCATTTCGAATCACTTCCCAGGTGATGCCAGTGCTGTGGTACCTGGACTGCACCTGCATGAGGCTGTGAGGGCAAAAGCCCACAGGATTGAGATGGTACACATAAATGAGCAAGTGGGCAGGGTGAGATGCAGCAGAAGGTGCTGGGGATGGTGGTGAACCAGAAGGCTCATGCTCTGTCTCAAGCGGCAGCAGTCACTCAGCTCCAGCGATAATGGAGAATCAAGATTGACACATCTATTTTTTCCAGAGAAGCTGGAAATCTGTATTAATATGTAAAATTTCCCAAATTTTATATGTGGGCAATTATTTCAAAGCCATGTTTGATTGAGAGAATCTGTACAACACATCCCTAATGATTTAAAGGGCCCATGTGTGACTGTATAATACTCTGTCTTCACTCTTTCTGAAGTTTTAGCTTCTCTCTACACCAGGCTTTATCTATATACCAGAGTCCTTTAAACTAAAAAAAATTTTTTTTTTTAAAGATTGACACCTTAGCTAACAACAGCTGCCAATTTTTTTTCCTGCTTTTTCTCCCCAAATCCCCCCATTACATAGTTACATATTTTAGTTGTGGGTCCTTTTAGTTGTGGCATGTGAGATGCCACCTCAGCGTGGCCTGATGAGCTGTGCCATGTCCGCACCCAGGATCCGAACCCGCGAAACCCTGGGCCACTGAAGCAGAGCGTGTGAACTTAACCACTTGGCCACGGGGCCGGCCCCCCCATTTGTTTTTTAATTAAAAAAAAATCTGTGGCTTAAACAATAAATATTTGACCTACTAGTTTGTGTGCAATTAGAACAAGGATTCCCAAACTTTGGGATTTTATAAGCAAGGAAAATTCCAAAAAAAAATTGGAAACTAAAATACGGTACCAACATTTTATTTTGCTTAATAAGGATATTAAAAAATAATCTAGTTTCAATATCTTATTATATGAAGGACACTGCAACACCAAAACATGCGAGAAGAACATACTCTTAGATCAAAGGACAATTGTTTAAGTAGAAGAAATGGTAGCTTTATGGGAAAACTATGCTGTCCTGACTTTTCTAATTTTGTGATGGACAAGTGCAAACTTTGATTCAAATTCTGATGTTGGGGAGCCATTGATAATCTAATCTCTTCTATTTACAGGAGAAGAAATTAAAATGCAGAAAGACTATCTGACTTGCTCATTGTCTCATGCTTTAGTGGCATAGCCAGTGCTCTGCATTCTTCTTGCTGGTAGAGTTACAATTTCATGTAATTCATCTTCACTCAGCATAGTCAGATGGGAAAGTCTTGGGCCAATAGACATGGGTTTGAATCCCAGATCAGCAAGCTCTAAGCTTCAAAGTCTTGGGTAAATTATTCAACCTCTTTGGATGGATCTCAGCTTTTTCATCTGTTACACTTACTTCATAGAGTTGCTATGAGGACTAAATAAAACACATTTTAAGATTCTAATTTATTTTAATTAAACAAGTAAAATTGAATTAAAAATAAATTTTAAAAATTTAATTAAGTAGTGTATACAAACCACCTACCAGTGGTAACAGGCTCCTCTTGTAAAGATTGGTCAGCTTCCTCCCCAGCAAAGAGCTTCACTCAGTGAGGCCTATGTCATTGATAAAAATTGCTATTGTTAACATTATAATTATTATAATAACCATTATTATTAAGTACTAAGTATCAGGACAATGGGGTCTACTCACTACGTTTACGGAACTAAAGGGAACTTCTCAAATTATTCTTCACAAAACAAGAATGATCTGCTTGGAGCTAATTTTTCTATCCTCAGTTATCTCTAGAGGCAGCTGGAAACTTCTCTCACTAAATAAGAAATAAATATTAGTTCTCTTTGACAGTAAACACCGAGTAGGAAGAGAACAGAAGCAGCAGAGCATAATAATGTCTACCATCATATCCTTTTTCTATTTCCTCTTTTTCCACTTTTTAAAATATTTGTTTGATTGGAATGATAAGACCATGAGGACAAAGACTCTTAGCTCTTCTAGGCTCTATTTAATGATAGCATCTTTACTTGAATCATAATTTATCATTTGGAAGTCCTTAATTTCTAACTGCTTTAAATCAGGGGAAATGATCTAAATATGGGGAGAGCCATACATTGTATACCTTCTAGTCACAGATGCTAGTCATGTCCTTATCTACTCCTTACAACCAAAAGTGAGAAATTATGGAACTAAGTCTTCAACAGGAGTGAATTTGGTTGTTGGAATGTTTTAACAAGAGTAGTGGTCACCTTTGGTTACGTGCTAAACATAAAAAAGATTCTATAATCTTATAGAAGAAGAAACAAAGTAAAAGTAAAACCTACTCTCTGAATTCTACACTTGTCACTAAAGTACACTTTATCGAGCCAAGTCATGGTCAAATATGTGAAATATTTTGTAAGCTATCTTGACAATTATCTTCATATTTTCCAGAAATTGGAGATCTTTGAACACGAGTTAATCATGCAGAATCCCCAAATATGCATATGCTGATTTTCTGATAGAAGCCTTTGCAATGCACACTTTATTATTGTAGAGGAGGAATATCCTTTTCCTCTACCCTGCTATGTTCTCAACTGACACTGCTGTAACAAAAGACGGATTAAGAACAGAAAAGCATAAAAATTCATTTAATGTAAGTTTTATGTGACATGGGAGATTTCATAAGGAAATGAAGACCGAGGAAATGGTTAAGCCCAAGTGCTTTTACGCTAGGTTTGATGAAGAGTGGAGAGTTGTGGAAAGATAAAATAGGACATAGGGTATGAGGTAACTAGTAAACTGGGGAAACTCAGCCAAGCTAAAAGTCATTCACATCCTCTCTGTGTCCCTTTGTCTTTGGAGATAAGGATGGTCCCTTCCTCCTGGTACAGGGAGAGCATAAACCTCTCACAAGAGGGTTTTATGACCTGCTTCAGGGGAAGATCAGTAAGGTGGCCCATGCCATTTCTCAAATTCCTTCAGCTTGAAATATTCAACATGCCAAGGTGCCATATTTTGGGGTAGCATGTCCTGAACCCCGTCATTATCATGCAGTTATTAGTTCTCTTCACAGAAGTACCTACGTTATTTGACTATACAAATATACACTTTGTCACAACAAGTAGCAGATTTGTTCTGGGGAGTGTCTATAATCTACAGGCAGGATCAGCAAACTTTGTCCCAGGTCAAATCCAGCCCAATACATGTTTCTGTAAATAAAGTTTTATTGGAACACAGCCACTTTCATTTGTTTATGTGGCTGCTTGCCACAACAGAAGAGTTGAGAGACACAGATCACACGGCCCTCAAAGCCTAAAATATTTACTCTCTGGCCCTTTAGAGACAAAGTGTGTTGATCCTTGATCTACAGAATAAAGAGCAATAACTAAATATGTCAGTGGATCATTACCAAAAAAGTTATCACTCCAAAAAGGCTCAGAGGATGTCACCCTAAGCCCATACACCTTTTTACCAGAAAGGCAACTGTCTTTGCTTGAAAGGTAGAGGCCCACTTTCCTAAGTTTAAGGAGATGTAAAAATGAAAGTCATAATTAAAATTTTAAAATTTGTTTTAAAATAAATAAAACTCTCTTCCTTACAAGCAGTAAGTAAAAGTGTTTTTGGCTTTGGCAATGTGGCGTTAGTGAGGATGTCATGCAAAAGGGACTGTTCTAAAACGTCCAAAACCGTGGCTCTTGAAAAGAGAAAATCAACTATGGGCATTTTCTGTAGCTCTATTTCAATAAAATTTTAATCACTTTTACAAGATTTTTTTTTTTACTTTTACCAGATTTTAAAGTCATGTTCTATTACTAAGTCTTCCTGATTGTTGTGGGAGGGTAGCAGATGAGATTCCATAATAAAGTGGCCTTGATCAATTTATAGCCATCAATATCATATAATTCAGCCCATATAAATGGATTATTTAGCAAGGCTTCCTTCTCACTCCAACCTACCATCATCCCAGCAGATCCCAGCAGCTGCTCAAGAAAACTATTATTTAATTAGGTAATAAATACATTCATAGATACACAAAACTACTAAATAAATACATAAATCCCTGGTGATACTTACCCTAAGCAGGTCACATAGAGGGGCCCATGTGAAAAGTAACTCAGGGCAGAAAATTTGGAGTATTCTTATCTCATGAATTTCATCTCAAGTTCATATCTTTTGAAATGCATTAACATGAAAAATTCTTAAACATAAAACAGATTTGAAAGAAAGAATAAACCCAAATCTACATTAACACGATTTTTTGTCTTCTATTCAGATTAATTAGGTATAAAATACGTACTGACCACTTAATTTAGGTGTATAACTTGATGAGTTTTGACAAATGGATACAGTTATGTCACCACCATCACAATCATGATAACAACAGTTCCATCACTCCTAAAAGTTCCCTCATGCCCTTTTGTAGTCAATCCCCTCCTGTTAGACCCCGCCCCTGGCAACAACTTATCTGCTGTCACTATAATTTTGCCTTTTCTCAAATTTCAGGTAAATGGAATCAGACAGTATGTAGTCTTTGTGTCTATCTTCTTTCATTTAGCATAATGCTTTTGAGGTTCACCCATGTTGTTGCCTGAATAAGTAGTTTGTTCCTTTTTATTATTGCTAAATAGCATTCATTGTATGGATGTGGTTTATCTTTTCACCAGTTGATGGACTAGCAGAGTGTTTCCAATCTTGGACTATCACAAATAAAGCTCTTATAAACATTCACGTAGATTTTTATGTGGACATATGTTTTCATTTCTCTTGAGTAAATACTGAGGAGTGGAAGTGCTGGGTCATAAAGTTAGTGTAATATTTAAGTTTTTAAGAAACTGCCCAACTGTTTTCTAAAGTAGTTGGACCTTTTTACCTTCCCATGAGCAGCATGCAAGTGTTCCCTTTGCTCCACATTATTGCTGACAATTGGAAATGCCAGTCTTTGTAACTTCCGTCCTACTCGTGAGTTGTAGTGGTACTACAATCTGCATTTCCTCAACGGCTAATCACTTTGAGCACTGGCGCTTATTCGCCATTTGTATATCTTTGGTGAAATGCTCAATTTTTCAATATTTTATCCATTTTTAAAATTTGTCTAACACAAACACGAGTCCTTTATCAGGTATGCTTTGCCTAAGCTTGACTTTTCATTTTCTTAACAGTGTCTATTGAAGAGAAGTTTGTAATTCTTATCTGAGCTTTGCCCAACCCAAAGTTACTCCAATGTTTTAATCTAGAAATTTTAGTTTTAGCTCTTACAGTTAAGTCTGTGATTCATTTCAAGTTGATCTTTGTGTGGCATGAGATAAGGGAGTCAAGCTTGACTTTTTTTTGCAATATAGCTATGCGTTTGTTCTAGAATCATTTGTTGAAAAGACTTTCCTTTCCCCCTTGAATTACTGTGTTAGCTTTGTGAAAAATCAAGTGACCATAGTTGCACAATCTATTTCTGGACTCTCTATTGTGTTCCACTGATACACATATAGCCTGACACCAAAAGCACATTATCTTAATTACTGTAGCTTTATAGTGTTTCTTGCAATCAGGTAGGTAGGAATCCTACAGCTTCATCCTCTTATCAAAGTTGTTTTGACTATTCTAGGTCCATTTGCATTTCTACATAAATTTTAGAATCAGTTTGTCAAATTCTATCAAAAAATGGCTGCTAAGCACTTTGATTAGGGTTTCCTTTAATCTATTAATCAATTTGGGGATAATTGACATCTTAACCATATTGAATCTTTCATCCAAGAACATGGTCTCTCTCTTCATTTTAGACCTTCTTTGATTTCTCTCAAAATGGCTTGTAGTTTTCCATGTTCAAGTCTTGCACACATTTCATTAAATTTATCTCCAAGTGTTTCATGGTATTTGATGCTATTGTAAATGTTATTGATTTTTTCGATTTTCAATTGGTTGCTCTTCATATATAGAAATCAAAATATTTTGGTAAATTGACCTTGTATCCTAGAACCTTGCTAAGCTTATTAACTGCAGTATCTTATAGATTCCTTATCATTTTCGACTTACACAATCATGTCATCTGCAAATAAAGACAGTTTTATGTGTCTTTCTTTCTAATTTGTATGTTTTTTATTTCCTTTTTTGTCTTGTTGCACTGGCTAAAATCTCCAGTCAATATTGAATATAAGTGGTGAGAACAGACATTCTTGCTTTGTTCAGTGTATTAGAGAGGAAGTATTCAGTCTATTGCCATTAAGGATGATGTTAGGTTTAGGTGTTACGTAATTACCCTTTATCAGGTTGAGCAAGTTCTCTTTTATTTGTAGTTTGCTGAGGTTTTCTATCACAAATGGGTCCTGAATTTTGTCAAATGCTTTTTCTGAATGAAATGAGATGATATGGTTTTCTTTTTTGACTCCCAGTGTTTAATTACATTGATTGATTTTCAAATATTTCCTCTAAGGTATCAATTTCATTGGCATAAAATTTTTCATGATTCTTTTCTTTTAATGTCTGTAGGATCCATGGTGATATGGCCCCTTTCATTTCTGATATTGATAATTCCTGAGTTTGTTTTTTCCTATCAGTCTGGTTAAAGCTTATCAATTTTATTGATATTTTCAAAGAGCCAGCTTTTGATTTGATATTTTGATTTTCAGTTTTCTATTTCATTCATTTCTGTTATCCTTATTGTTTCCTTCCTTTCTTGGATTTGCAAGTACTTAAGTTGGAAAGTTAATTAATTTGAGACCTTACATTCTTTCTAACATAAGTGTTTAAAGCTATAAATTTCTCTCAAAGTATTACCTTAACTGCAGCCCACAAACTTTGGTATGTTGTGATTTTCATTTTCATTCTGTTCAAGATATTTTCTAATTTCTCTTGTAATTTATTCTTTGGCACATGGACTATTTAAAAATGTGTTGTTCTTATCTTTCTGTTATTGATTTCTAGGTTAATTCCACTGTGGTCAGAGAATACACCTTGTATGGTTTCAATCCCCCTTAAATTTAGTGAGACTTTTCAGGAGCAGGGGTACCTTTTCCTTGCTCCCTTTCCCCTTCTGCTGTTTGGACACAGATGACAAGGCCCTGGGTGATGATGCAGCTACAAGATGGAAAAAATCTCAGACTTGAATCACCACATAGAAGAGAGAAGCACACTTACCTGGAACACCCATCCTGGTCTATACATGAGCAAGAAAAAAATTCTATTGCTTGAACCATTAGAGGTTTGGTTGGTTGTTACAGCAGTTTAGCTTACCCTGATTAAAATGCCGCTTATCTCTTTAAGGTTCCCCTTTCTCCTCCACTACCCTGAAACTGGGTTTTCATGAGACATGTAACCTGCATGTTAGTTCATACTATGCAAAGAATACCCACCACATCTATTCGACTATTTTCATATGTTCTATTAATAAAAACTTCATATGAATATAAATAAATACATGTGAAGTCTATTGCATCAATCAAGGTTCTTTTTTAAAAATAAATTTTTATTTAAGCAGAGCATACATACAGAAATGTGCAAAAAATATACTATCTATATATACATTATATATAATACATATATCTGCAGAAATTTACAAATCTGTCTACACCTGGGGCAGTCTCTTCCTTTCCATTCTTTCTTTCTTACTTGCGATTCTTGGAGCCCTAGTTACTGAGAAAGTCAAGAAAATGAGATAAAAGGGCATCCAGAGTGTGTAACAGAGAGGCCCTTCCAAGAAGTCTGAACTCCAGACTAGAAACTCAAAGCCGGTCCTTTATGATTGCCGACATGCGGCTCAATTCCCCTGCCACACTCCTCCAAGTGCCGCCTTCTCCCATTTTTTAAGGGAAAGAGGATATAATACACATAGGGAAGAATGTAAAGAGAGAAGCTACATTGTCTCCTTTCTCAGAGCAAACACAAGGCTCCAGGGCTGCCACTAGCCCGTTTGGCATCTTTGGCAATTTAAAAAACTCTCCCCAAAGCACTCCTTTCTGGAATCATTTTACTTCCACCTGTCAGATATTTGTTGCAATATAACTATACTAATTTTTTTAGTAAGAACACTTTCCTGCTACTTGCCGGAAACTTGTGATATGATAAGTCCCCACAGCCTTTGATGTGAATAGCATCCTTCTGCATGTGGCACTGTTTTGCTCTTTCCAGTCTACATGCTGCACTTGGCCGTAGGCTGTCAGCCAAGCTGTAGTTTTAATACTTTTTTAATGCATTTGGGTTATTTTTTAAAATATTTGTTTACTGAAGAATCACATACATGCAGAATAAAAAAGGGAGATGTACCTAAAAAAAATAACAAAAACAAGAAACTAACAGTTTGCACAGGAAGAAATGTAAGAATGCAAGAATGTTCAGAATTTCAGAAATGCATAAATGATGCAAAAAACCACCATAAACATAAATAAACACCAGAAATTTTCATGTACCTATAGGAATAGGGTCAAAGTGAAAATTTCAAATAAGTTGACTTACATAGAAGTGATAGGGCCAATAAGAACTTCGTTTCCTATTTTATGCTGAAAACAAAATATACTGAAAATCTAAGAATATTTCTGGGTGGCCCACTGTAAGTTATTACAGAAGTGTGGAGTAGTGCACTGGCCACAACGTCAGAAAGGGTGACTGCCATTCCAACTTTGGGAAGAGGTAGAAGATGGTGAAAATTTGATACTGGTCCCAGGAAAGGCCCTAGAATAGACCCTTATTATAATGATAATGTTTTTTAAGCCTTTAGGAAAGAACACAGTTCACTCTGAATCAGCAGATTTGACTTAACTTCATGAACTTTTGGGGCAGTTACTCAACTAACATTAGGGAAATGCAAGACTTCAGCAAGAAATGTAAGATCCTATGATATCCTTACAGATAACTCTGGGGACAAATGGGCAGATAGATGGACCAGTTAATCGCTGAAATTCTTACCTAAAGGGTGTTGATTAATACGGTCAGTGGTCAATTCATATCACGCTGAAGAGAAATTTCTGAGGCCTTCTACAGGCTGTTGTCCTCAGACTTGTTTCATTCAATATAGATTTACATATCAAACTTTGGAGTGATCAGAAAGAAAAAGACAGCAAATCTATCTTGGACGAATCCAAAAACATCTCAATAGGTTAATGAATCCAACACAAGAAAACTTCATAAGAATAAAGGAAGGTCCTGCAAACTAGGTTAAACAAAACACCAACTGCACAAGTGCAGGATGGGGAAAGAATGCTTAACAGCAGGAAAAAACCTCAAAGGACTCCAACAATATCATGTGGGTGTCAGAAAAGCTAGTCCAATATCTGGATGTTATACAGAAGAAGAATATTAACTAGAACAAGGGACATGACAGTTTTGCTACCTATAAATGTTCAGTTCTGGGTCGTATACTTTAAGAAAGATAGAGAAAACCAGAGCATTTGGAGAAAAGGGTCTTGGATGGTAAAGACAACTGAAGCCACGATATATGATGAGTGAACTGACTGGGGATAGGAAGGAGAAGATACTGGGAGTCATCACAATACGGTAGTTAAATGTCTGGCCCCAGGAGTTAATAAGACAAATGAAGGGAAGAAACAGAGAACCAACTAGGATGGCAGAGCTGCCCAAAGGTGGAAGTAGATTCTGGTCCCCGAAGAGTCAGACTAGAGGCTGCTAAAGGACCATCTGGTATTCAGGTTTTCTCCAACTTTGAGATTCCAAAAGTATAAAGATCTGTTCAGCTATACAATTTATTACTCTATCTTTGAAGAACACACAACTGACAATTCTTTAGAACTACGGCTATGTTGAAACTTTGGAGGATGAAAAACTACAAACCATTCAGTTTGCTTTACTGGCCACTTTTATCTCTCAAAGGGACAAACATTTGTGTGTGTGTTGCTCCCCCGGCCCCCAGTTTTACTGAGATATAATTGAAATGTGTGTGTGGCTTTTTGATGTGAAATCAGTCTAGAAAATGTAGTTTCCACTAGCGTTAAAGCAATCAGCACGGACGTGTAAATTTTTGATGGTGAAAGACGTTTCACTAGTATAGTGTAGTACACTGTTATACTATAATAGGGATCATTCTGTCTTATTTGGCAGATTCATACATATCCCACCCTGAAAAAGCCCAAAGCCCTAAAAAAATTATATATAAAAATAGAGATATAAAAATTCTATCTATATTTGTATATATATGTATTTATATGTGTGTGTACACACCCACACCCACACCCCCCCAATACAAACATGGGTTATTAGAAAGGAACTTCTTCCTTTTCAAAGATAATTTTATATAGTCAGTCTTCCAGGTGCATTTAACTTATGGTTTTACTTATACAATTTAGGTTTCCCCTAACTATCCAGCAATGTGTGGCGTGAACCTAACTCTAACCAATTACAATTTTGTCAGTTAAAGGTGTCTCAGTACACTACAAGCAAGCTCTAGGCATAATTACTATATTGCCAAGATTCCCGAAGTCCATTTCAACTTTCATTCTCAGAGATTATACAAAACATGAATAAATCCATGCAACACACTAAAGAAATTCGTTATTCCACATAACTACATCATGGAATTATCCAGAGATCAAAAAAACGAAAGGAAACTTTTCCATGGTTTTCTCTAAAGGAAATCACTTACTGTCAAAATTTTTACTATATTATCTCCTAGAATATTTTTATCAATTTTCTTTGGAAAAGCAAGAATTAACCTTGGTATACCTTTCTGATCAAGGACCAAACACGTGTCCCTTTTTTCTTACCATATTTTTTGTACCTTTCAATCTCAGAGTGGAAATATAATCTCTTAGAAGGAATGTGCACAGTTACAGCCATTTACCGCTTCCTGATTATACAAAAGTAAATTCACAAATGGAATTATAATAAAAGGTACAAGAGGGGAGCTACCCAGGTGATGTGATATTGTCCCAAAGTACTATTGTGTGGCCACTGGGAAAAGTATCTATGAGAGAACACTTGAGTAGATTCCTTCTATGATAAAGAAATTCACTACCTTCTATATTTCTAAACATGTATCTTTGAAGTCATCTAAATTAAGCAAAGTGTCTACTTTAAGAGGGTTATTGAGATTTGTATTCATGTAGAACAAGCCAGTTACAAACCTACTTCGCTTTACATTAACTATAAACACCACAGCTCACTTCAGAAGAGATCTGGGCATCTTAAAAACCAGGGTCACAAGATGCTCTTACACAAACATTTAGAAATCCAGTAACTTCTGATTTAAATGGTGCTTTCAGGAGAAAGGAAACAATAATGACAGATTAAAGCCTGCCTTTAACCATGAGAGTCCCTGGAATAAAACCAAAATTACTGCCAAGAAGCCACAGGTGTTTATTATATAGACAAAGAAAAGCATGACTTTGAAGGGCACAGTGACAGTGCTTCTCTGCCTCCACTAAGGGGCTGTAAGATTAAAGGTTAATAGCAGCATAAATACTATAATTACATAATGCTGGGTTCATTTGTCTTTCAGGGTTACGAAAAAACCTTTTTGTCCTTGTACTTTTAGGGACTTGGAAGGTCTGCCAGCCACTGCCTTTCTTGTCACCAGAGCTCTCAGCGGGTTTACAAATGGACGTGCCCAAGACTGCCATCTGGTGGAAATGCTAGAAATTGAAACGATTTTTTGTAAGTGATTCAGTCAGTTACCTACTAAAAAGTATGAATTAAAAATATATTGGAGGAAAAACAGTTCATAACAGCAGTAATAAATATAAAATAATAAGGAATTAACTTAAGAAATATAGAACATATATGGAGAAAACTACAAAACTTTACTGGGGGCATTAAAAAACACTCATTTATATAAATAGAAAGATGTAGAATTTTCCTAGAATGGAACTCATCTCTGCTAAAGAGTTCAATGACCCCCAAATTAATCTACACATATAACAATTCAACATTAACAGGATTTTTATTCAGCAGGGAAATCTTGGCCAAATTATTCAAAACTTCGTCTGGAAGAATAAACATTCAATTTCTGTTAATGTAGACTAATAAGGGAGCCCTTTCCCTACCAGATAATAAAACGTATAATAAAACTATGATAATGAAGATGTCATACTAATACACAATACAAAGCAATGAAACAGAATGCCCATAAAAATACAAGCACATACAAAAATATATAGTAAAAGGGCATTTTCAAATAAATGAGAAAAGACTGGCTTATGTATTAGCTGGTGTGAGGGGATAATTGAAAATATTACATTAGACTTTTGCCCTGTAGTAATACCCAAAATAAGTTCCACTTATATTATATATTTATAATAAAAAAGGCCAAAGTCATAAAAGAAAAGGTATGTAAATATTTACTTACTCAGAATGTGAAAAGATTGTCTATGTATACAACTGAAGGTGGAAACTGTTAAAGAAAATGACAAAATTCTAAAACTTTTGAATGTAAAAAACCAAGACACTTCTCAAAATTCATCAAATTAAACACCTAAGATCTTTGCAGTTTACTGTATACAAATTTTACTTCAATATTTTTTTAAAAAGTAAAACAAAAAATAAACTCCACTATTTTTGACTTAAAACACCATATGAAAGGGTGAAAGCAAGTATTTTTGACCAAGAAGAGGTATCCAACACTCTTCAGATCAGAGCATCTTAGCTCTCTCTAGAGCCTCTCCAATCATAGTGAGTAGAAAGTCTATTCTGTCTGTAGGGAAAGCTGGCACAGAAACAAAATGTTATTGTGTAAGAAAAAGCACAGAAACAGAGTAGCATGACATAGGATCTGAGGCGGGGAGGGGGGAATCCACATGCTATTGAGCTTGTAGTTTTTAAAAAATTAAGCCATTTCATTATTGCTAGATGTGCTTTGTTCTTAGTCCCATCCCTCAACGTTCTTATTTAAACAAACAAAGAGTATTGAAAGGCAAGTGGTGAACTGGGGAATTCGGGACATGTAACAAAATAATGGTTAATTTCCTAAAAATATAAAGAGCTCTCACAAATCAATATGAAAAATGATAAATGTGTTAATAGAAAATAAGCAACATGTGAACAGGCTTTAATAAAAGACATATAATTAGCCAAAATATGAGAAAAAAATGTTTAACTTCACTAGTAATGAAATAATTGAGAATCAAATCAAGAAAATATCATACAGTATTTTACCCACGAGATTGGCAATGTACAACACTGGCGAGAAAGCAGAAAACAAGGGCATTTTTGTATACTGTTGGGATTATAAATTGGTACCCTCTTCCTGGAAGGCAATTCAGGGCCACTTCATTTAGTCTCTGTATTTTATTCTTTCATTCAAAATTTTATAAAAAATTCAAACATAAGAAAATTACAGAAAAGAATATAATACACCCTTACCTACTACCCATATGTAACAGATGTTATCATTTTGATATTTTTATTTTTGAGGGTAGAGAAAATAAAAATCTCACTTCCCAATGCTTCTGAAAAAGTAACCACTGTCCTAAATTGATGTGTATTATTTCTATGCTTTTTTTTTTTTTTTAAAGATTGGCACCTGAGCTAACAACTGTTGCCAATGTTTCTTTTTCCTGCTTTTTTCTCCCCAAATCCCCCCAGTACATAGTTGTATATTTTAACTGTGAGTCCTGCTAGTTGTGGTGTGTGGGATGCCGCCTCAACATGGCCTAATGAGGGGTGCCATGTCCGCGCCCAGGATCCGAACCCTGAGCTGCCGAAGCAGAGTGTGTGAACTTAACGACTCGGCCACGGGGCCGGCCCCTCTATGCATACTTTATACATACTATGCATGTATAAATTGTCATATGACATAAAAAATGTCATAATTATGTGTGACTAAGAAAAAATGCCAAATAAACTATGAAACAATGCTTTAATAAAAGATTTATACCTTTGTAATAGGTTTTTTAGACTTTAAAAAAAATCTTGTCATTTCTGTTTTGCTTACACAGTAACTTTCCTTCTATGTTAAATCAGTGTAATCATTTTGAAGACACTTTAAACAGCATTTAAACTTAATACATGTAGTCCCAACAGTGTACAAAATCCAATTATGTGAAATATGAATAGCTATGACCACATTGGTGCAACTATGCCATGACAGCTGCCTAGCCAACAGCAACTGTAAGACACCATTGACCTAAGATGTTTCTCAACTTCAAAGATATGGAAACATGAAAAGTGCATTTTGGGATAAATTTTGGAGCTTTAAGCTTCTACTACAAAACAACATCCTTTTGGACCTTGAGGATTCTCTCAGCACTAAGTTTTCAAAGCATTTAAAGATGGCTCACTGCCTAAGGAACAAAGCCAGTAGCAGTTAGCTACTTCTGGAGCACAGGATTTTCTTCTTAGCCCAGCCTTCCTCCATTTCACTACGTGCTGCAGAGAAAACTGTTTTATGCTAAAGGATACTAGTAGGGTGAGTTATCCCCCTCTGGTAACATCTGCCTTAAATCAGGCCCAGGAATTTACATACTTACCAACTGGGACTATGGTGATGCAAGTGAGGCACACTTGCCTTGGGGACAAAATATAAGGGGTGCCAAAAAATTCAGTAATCAAGATAAACATTTTAATGCAACATTTAAAAGAATCAAAATTAATGCATAAACCATGACCAAAATATCAAAATTTGCAATAAAGACAGAATCATTATTACTGAATTTTCCTTTTGCCTCAGGCTCCAACATAGCATGGCAGGGCACTGTTACTGGTCCAGCCTTGTAGGGGAAGGAGAGCAGTCAGCAGAATCAATGTGGTACCTCACTACAGTTTAAAAGATTAACTTGAAGATATGCGCACCCTACAACCCAGTAATTTTATTTCTAGGCAAATACTAGAGAAACACTAGTATGTGTGCACAAGGGACACAAGCCCAGACGTTCATTGCATCAGTTTTTTAACAGTAAGAAGTTGCAAATAATCTAAACATCCCTCAGTGTGGAAATGGATAAATACTTTATGGTGTAATCACACAAAGGAATACTATACCAGTTTGTTTTTTTAATTTGTTTAACCATTAGCTTGTTTTATAGAAGAGGGGGATGTAGAGGGAATAACATGAGCAGATAAACTGAAACCTGAGGCTGGGAATAACACTCTTTCCTCCCCACAATACCCCCTGCAAAATCAAAACGAACTCAACACAGCAGGCGGAGTGCAGGGGAGGGGTGCTGGGTGACTGATCTCTAGGGCAGGTGATGTCTGACTTTTGTTCCAAGCCCACTGCCCCTTCCCCACCTCCTAAATATAACTAAATCATGATACTTGGGAAGATCACCAAAACAAAACCTGTCAATATGGCTCATAGTTCAGCACTGTTAACTTACTAAGTTTCTTTTCTTGTAAAAGAGTAACTTTCTAGTTTCATCTGCCTATTCACATACACACTCTCTGAGCCAAGTGATTTTCAAACTTTTCAAAGTCAAAAAACCTTTAGTCAAACGAAATCTTGGATGGAATCCCAATAGGCAACACAGAAAAAACCAGAACTGCTCTGAGGTAGACAGCTGGTACGCTGGTTAACTCCGTCTGGTAATTATAACATTATAGACAGAGTTTGAACTACATGAGAAGTCTTAAGACTATTAGCTTATTTCTAGGTATACATAATTTTAAAACGTGACCTCTTCATGAAAAGCTTTGCAGGTTCGTAAAGAACATAATTAAATTCAGTAGCTTTCAGTTCAAGAGTATGCTTCAATAGCGTCAAAGTGCCATAATAATTATAACCAGTCTTACCTAAGATCAACTTTAATAGTGAACATTAAATATAAATATTTAAAATAAACCTTATACTGTTGTCAATTTACTTATAAAAACCTTATTCATAAGCAAAATCTCATGAATCTCATGTCTTAAAGACATAGAAATGAAGCAAAACCACCTCTTCATAGTTAGTGCACAGCTCAGAATAAGTGCAAACAATCCGGGAGAGGGAAAGGAGGTATCAGATCCATACATTAGAATAATTCTTGGATTGTACTAGTCCTCTGCACCTCAAATATATGCCCAGGTATTTCCATTACAGGTGGATATTGAATGGGAAGAAGGAAAGAATACATTTGTTGTACAGATTTAATCACTAAAGAAATCACTGTTGCCAATATTATAAACTAGGGTTTATTAGTCAAGGAAAAAAAATCCCAAACCTTTGATTCTACCTATATATAAAAGTTATGGTTCTTTAGTGCCCTGCTATAGTGTGAATGCTAAGAGAGAGAAGAAATAATAACTAACCTCCTAACACCCAGATTATGGCCCCCTCACTCCTGAATTAGACAAGTATGGCTACTGGCTACGTCTGAGTGGGGAATGATGTGCACAGTTAATAGAAGTGTTTGCCAGGTAGAATAAAACTAAAATTGAAAATAAGGGGGAGAAGTTACCATGGCCAGGAAAACTAACAAGTGAGTATTGGTGGCGAGGTGATGCTGCCTGAAAAGCAACTTATTCTGTATTAGCAGCTACCCTGTCTTACTTCTAGACCACAAGATAACATACATAGGTCACCAAGACAATGGGCAATAAACACTTGCTTAGTATTTTCACTAAGGCTCACAGAACAATTCCCAGAGTTCAATAGAAAAAAAATCTTGTAAAAAATGTGTAAAAAATGACAATGTGAATTGTTATAATGCCCACTAAGAATTTATTTGCAAAAGCAAGTAACTCTCACAATTGCTTTGAGATGAAATCATAACTTAAATTCTGGTCAAGATTACTACCTTAGCATTTGACTATCTTACAGATACAACAGATTTTTTGCATGTTGTGCATTATAATGTTTAATATGTGAAAAAAAAACCCATTATTTTTCACTAAATACTATTTAGCTACCCAAAACATGTTCTAAAATCTTTATCAAATACTCCCTCTTATTGAACCAGACTAATTTCTAAATACAAATAAAGGCAATTAGGAAAAGGAAATGCGAATTTGAGATGTCATTTAAAAATGCAATCTAAGCTCAAGACAAGAATAAGATTTGGCTAGCAAAAGAAATTTAATGGACATCTTCAGATTAATTTCAGTAACTGAAGCCAAATCAAAACTCAGTTTAACTCAAGCAACATATATTGACAGTCAATAGCGTACTTTCAAAGGTTTTAGAAAACACACAATTTGTTTTCTACATGACTAATTTGTTGTTTGGAAACAAAAACTTGGTGCATAATGTCAAAATAATTATTTATGTATGGTCTCATGCCATCAAATATTTTAGGTAGCTTAGTTTGGAATATAAACTACTGAGGCTCTAATTTCTGGCTCAAATGCTGGGCTAATCCTATTATAGAAACATTTCTCACCAACCGATACTGCTTCCCTTGTTATTAGAAGGCATTTTGAAGCCTGGCTAGAAATAAAGGACCTCAAAGGGCCTGGCAGCAGCTTCATTTTCATATAGGAAGACCAATTCACTACAATTTTTATCAATGACAGTGCAACTCATAAAGTATTTCTATATTCAGCATTAAGAAATGATGACTCTTGGTCATAAACTGTACTCAGGTTAATAAACTTATGGTGCAGAAGCTGGAAAACATTTCTTGTTTAGATTGTTTCTCCTTCAAAAGGAGATATTTTAAAAATAAATATCAGAAAATATGCAACTTGATGTTTCAGTATCTGCTACATTAAGTAATAAAGGAGACCAAAGAAACTAAGCTTTTAGATAGGTATGTTAACGCCTTGTATATTGGCAAACTTCATCTTTTAAGATGTTTTTAATTTTGCTACAGTTTCTTATGAGGACTCAGGGTTTAGTTAGCTGGTCGGCGAGAGCCTGATCGCACTATCAAAAGACATCATCAAAACCCAAGTGAATCCCACACATCTGAAAATAAAACTGACGTAAGAAAGGACTTACAGAGATATCACAGTTGCTGTCACTTTTGGCTACCAAACACATTTAAAACCAAAAACTCAAGTAATGAATATCTTAAGCAAATATTATAATTACCAAGCCTCAGAATTGGGAAAGAAACATGTGACAGAAATTATGACTGCCTTTTACTTTTTCTTACACCTCCATGGTAACTCCCCCCAACCCTGATCAATGTTTAGAAAACTGAAAAACCTAACAATAAAACTTCAGCATAAAGCCCTGATCCACTTAATTGTCATTAAAAAAGAAAAGTCTTGTCTTTATCTGGCCAATCTGACGTGACATCTCAGTCATGGTAAAAGTATTTTATTTAAAACATGAATTTAAAAATTCAGCATAGAAGTGTGAGACCTTTCAAAGAAATAACACAAATCGATAGTAATTGAGGACATTTTTAAAAAATTAAAATGATCTGAATATATGCCATGCAAAAAACAAACTGTATTGTTATGTTTAACCTTAAATCATGAGTTTCCCAAGTTGAAACACACCATAGAAATTTTCTGGGAGAAAAAAGTACAATGTGAAAGATTCCACCTTATTCCTCTTGCTTTCTCAGTTTCAGTCTAACAGTGAGCACAAGCTCCCATATCTCCCACTAAGTAAATCTGATGTCAGAGCTATATGTCTTAAGATCCCTTTACTATTATACTGTGATATCTGGAATAAATGAACGCCCTAAAAAGCTGTCCACAAGGACAGGGGCAGCCATTCTGAAAGTCTAGGGGTCCCAGAGAGCCTTTCAAAGAGGCCCACAAAATCAAAACTATTTTCTTAACATTACTAGTACTTATTCTTTTTCAACATCTTGACATGTGCACTAGTTGAGCAAAAGAAAAGGTGGGTAAAACTGCAGGCACCTTAGCACAAATCAAGATGGGGCACCAAACTAATTAGTGGTTATTGTATCTTTACTGCCGCACTCACAGAGGGGAAAAAAGGGAGGAAAAGCCAGTTTCAGTTAACACCGTCCTTGATTAGGCAATAAAAAATTAATTTTATTACACCTCTATCCCAGAGTGCACATCTTTTTAATATCCTCTCTGGTGAAATGGCAAGTACTGGTTCCACAGCATGGTGAAGTGTGATGGCTGTCTCTCATGCTATTATTTGAGACATGTGCTGAACTAGCCACTTTTCATAAAACACCACTTTTACTTGAAAGAATGACTGACAGACTATAGTTATTCAGCGACATTTTCTCTAAAATAAATGAAGTAAGCTTGTCACTTAAGGAAAACAACTGACAATATTTGTTGACAATGACAAAATTTCACCTTTCAAGTGAAAATTAGAATTTTGAAAAATCTGTATCCATCACTGTGAGCTTGACAGCTTCCCAACACTTAAGACTCTTTTGATAAGATCAGTTACATCAAGAAAAAAAATTTTAAACATTGCGTAATAACATGTCTATATTCTAAAGAACTGCATAATCCAATGAGCTTGTATTTTCCAAATGACCAATGTGCAATGTTACAAAGTCATGCAAAAGTAGATCCATTCGAACTACAAGGTAGACCAAACGGACTGCAACGTAACAGAGTACAAAACTGACTGATAAAGTTTCAGATTCCGCATCGGAACTAACCTTCAGGAAACTACCAGTTATGACGTTCTGATAATGTATCAAAGAGGAATATTCACAATTATCTGAAGCTATTATTCTTTTCTAAATACATATTTGTGTGAGGCCATATTTCTTCATATACGTCAAAGTGCCAAATTGCAACAAGATCAAATGCAGAAGCAGATATGATAATCCAGCCCAACATTAAAGGATTTACAAAAAAGAAAACCAGAGACACCTTTCACACTGAATTTTTCAGATTCAAAAAATAATTATTTCATAAAACAATGCTATTTATGTTAATAGGTAATGGTTTTATTCTTTTAATGAATAGGTAAAATTTCTTGGTTTTAATTTCTAATACAATAAAATTTCAATAGATGTAACCAAAAAGCAAAAGTTCTTTGGGATCTTTGATTTTTTTAAGAATATAAATGGATCCTGATACCAAAATATTTGAGAACAGCTGGACTAGAGAATTCAGATTAGTAAACTTTGAATATAGGTTTTTCTTTTGCTAACTGACACGTTATTTGTACTTCAAGGGCTACTAAACCTCTTGAAAAAGATTTTTTAAAGTGGTATAAAGAATGTTTTTGGAGTGGAGGAGGGGTAATTAGTATTGTCCTATCCAGTTTGGTTAATTCCTCCTTGGAATTACAATTCACCTGCATGGTTCTGTACAAGAAATTTCACAATAAATAGTCTAACTATATAAAGTGTTTAAAGTAACATTCAAAACTGGACTTGTATTTTTAAAAATCATACCAAATAGTAATATGTCACACTGTTTTTCTCAATTCTTTATTTAGGTAACAAGTTGGTTATGTTCACTGCACTGTATGAAACATCACAACATCATACTGGAAAGGTGCTGTCAGTACAGGGTTGGATCAGAGTGGACAGTTTAAACAATAAACCATTTTGCATTCTTCATTCCCTATCTTTTAACAACCCTCAAACCCAGTAAAGGGACAAAGAGCTTTTAACATCATCATGTAAAGCACTTTAACTTACAAGGCTAAAATCTAAAGAATAAATAAAATATATTGTGGCAATAATTCCTTTTAGACCAAAAATCAGGTGCACAATAAATCAAATGATCAGGAAAGCTGTCTGTATTCAAATGTGTGGCTCTCCAGAAACAGCTTCAGGAAAATGTTACAGAAAATACCATGAATTCCATTTCACACAGGACCAGATGATGACTCATTTTAACTACACACAAGGGCAATTACATCCTGCTGAAACACAATTTAAACACATAGGAAAATGTTTACAGAGCATCCACAACACGTAAACCATGTACAAATGGATACATTCATTGCTTCTCCTACCCCATAGCTTCTTTTAGATAAATATTTTACTCTTCATGTTCAGCATTAATTGGATACATGCAAAACTCAAAAGAATTCAAGAACTCAAAGTTATTGTAAAAATAGAATTAAACTAATAATCTTCAAGTACCTTATGTGACAGCCACTCTGTACCGTGCCCAATGTTATAAAATGAAAGGTTACTGAACCCATGAAAATATCTCTGTAATATTTCCTTAGATCTAAAATAGATAATTTTAAATGTATTTATAGTCATTTCAATGTGATATTCTGAGCTTTTAAAATAACATAAACAATTAAAAATTTTACCAAATTACACAAAACTTGTATCTTAAAAGCTGAAAAATTAAAACTATAGAAACCCACATGTAAAAGAAAAATCACAATTTACATTATAAAGGCAAATCTCATCATTTAAAAAAATTTGCAGCAGTGAGATGTCAAAGCAAATTATAAATAGCCATAAATTAATCCATTTGGTTTCAAAGATTTTCTAGTGAGAGTTAAAGGATGTAGTAGATACATGCATAAAATTTGTAAGGGTTTATAATATTATTGCCAAATACACTTTATCTTGAAGCAGGCAACATTACAATTTGGACATTATTGGAGAACCTAGTCTGGTAATACAGGTAAAATTGGAAAAAAATTAAATAACAATTAATAATAAATATATATCCTATAGTAAATTGCTCAAAGGAAATTTCAAGCCACAGAGCTGCAAAAGGCTTCCAACTTGGTGAACTGGAAAAAGGAACATCTCATACAATTCTTTACTCTTACATGCTTATATGTTGTGTGTCTTGTTTAAAAAAACAAAAACAAAAACAAAAAACCATAATGTATCTTCAGAGTACAGCTAACTATATTCCCATGCACCTCAGGCACATCTGTTATTTGTGGTGAAATAACTCCATTGGTTTCTAGGGCCAAAAGTTCAATACAGGTGTAACCAGTATGCCTGAGGTTGGCGAAAAATACTGTAGTACAGGCAATGCTACAAGTGGCAATTATCAGAAAACACAAATATGAACAAATGATGGGAAATGCTAATGATTTTCTGCTCATATCACAAAACGTTGGGAATCCACAAGAATATTTTTCCCTTGTATTGAAGAAAATTGTGATTAAAAGTTTTTTCCCCCAATTTTCAGAATCAAAAGCATTTTAGAAGGTTTATAAGGCTACCATGGGTCTTCTAGATCTCCAGCACCCTACAGGAAGAGAAAAGGAAGAATATAATTATTATTTACCTATACCACTTCCAGGTTGGATTGAATTTCAAAGAAAACAAAATTAAATGAACAAATTACCTTCCTTTCTTTGTTTGTAAAGGTACTTTTACAGAGAAGTGTGTGTATTGTATATTGTGTGCACACACATGGATCTATCTAATATAGATAGACAACTGGTTGGGTTTTTTCTCCCCTCTCCACCAAATGCCTTCCTCTTTCTCAAACCACTTAAAAATATTCTGGCATTGGAAAAATAGATCAAAACATCAGCTACATTCGAAGATGCCAAAGTTTCAACTCACAGTACCTCAAGTAACTTTAGACACATGATAAATGTAAACATGAAGAAGAAAAGCTAATGTTCTATATTCACAATTGTTTTAAAAAATATTTTCCCATGTGACTAATAGTCATCTGCATTTAAAAAACCCATTTTAACAAAAACAAAACTCACAACTGCCACTATTTAAAACATTCTGTAATTTACTAATATCTGATGAATACTTATAGTAAAGTTGACAGTCTTGCAATCTTTAATATGCTTATCATGGCAATTCTCTGACATGTCTACGTGTGTCCAAAGATTAATGTTTTGTACCACAAAAAGAGGATAATAAATAGAATAGATTTACTTTGAATAAGCAAGACTTCTCAAAATTTTTTCCTTTTAGTTAAAATGAAAAAAGCCAAGCCAAAAGTTTTCTAAATACAAATGAATTTCTAATGGGTACTTTTCCGAGATACCAAACCTGGTAGTTTAAAAAAAATTAACTTAAAAATAAGTACAACATGCATAGATTATTCCACATCACATGCTTTATTTGGACTTAAACACTTATAATTTCATTCTAAACACTTGGTTGACATACATTTTGATGTATGTAGTTATGCTATACAGAATATACAAACCAAAGCTGTATGAATAATACATAGGTTTTTCAAAAATTATGTTTCATAAAGAATACAGAGAAAGGAAAAATAACCACACATCCAATATCTCAGAACTTCTAAAAATAAAACTACAGAGATGTAAAATATAAACAAGTCAAAGAACACACAAATTATCATCCTTGAAGAAAAATACAGGTCAGCATCTGCCATTCTTTGAAGAACTAAAATTACTAAAGAAAACATAAATTTATTACAAAACTAATTATGAGTGTGCTAATATGTAAAATAATGTGAAGCGGTAATAATTCTACATTAACAAGTTTTTCCACAATATAATGTAATCTCACTAATCAGGAATCTCTAATCCTATCCAGTATGAATTTAACTACTGACTTTAATAACTAGTAGCCTCATTTCTGGCATACAATATGAAATGACATATCATTTTGTTAAATTCAAAGTACTATAAATAGTTAATTTTAAGCTATCTGATAAAGGTGTATGCAAAGGCCTTCTTAAAAAACAAGGCTATATGAATATAGTAAAACTAGTTTACCAAGATTCAATTAACAAAACGGTTATTATAAATGCATACATTACACTTCCTAAGTAAAAACCATCAAATCAAAGATCACAAAAATATTACCACAAAGTAAAGTCATATTTTTTCATCACTCATCTTTGTCCCTGCATCTTCATTAGAGCTGTCTAATTCAGCAAGATCACTTTTTGATTCAGTATGGCTTTCCTGCATTGTCACTGGGCTTCCAGCATCACTGTTCGAAGTAGTAGCTGTGGCAGCTGGTTCAGCAGGGCTTTCTTCTCCCTCTACTTTAGCTAGCCTGTAACTAGTCAGCATCTCCTCCAGAAGTTGTCGGTAGTTTCCCCTATGATTAATTCTCATTTGCCTGAGAGCTTCCACCAATTTCCCCTGTGATCCACTTTCCTCTGCTTCATCGGAGGCCTTTTTTTAAGATTCAAGACCCCAGTGTCAGTAGACAAACTAGGATATCACATGTATTTCATAACATATCACAGTAAAACACTCATTTCTCTACCATGAGGAATATAGTCTAAGCATGAGAACATTTCATTAAACAAGTATCAAGTCTTACTTGTGTCAATTAATAAAAACTTCCAATTGAAATACCTCAAGTTATTTTTAGCAAATTACCATTAACTAGTTTGTCTTATTTCACATTGTCATTTGAAATTTAATCTGAAATTTACTCTATTAGAATTCAACAAAAACACAAGCATTTCCTAAAACTAACTTATAAAGACAATAATTGGCTATAACGATTTAGTACAAAAGAAAATTAGTGTTTAAAGCGATAGGAAAGAACAGAAAAGCAGGCCATCAGATCATTAGTTTCTTCATCATCTCTGCTGAATGATAGGTAGGAGAGGAGATACAAAATATAAAACTATATAAATTTAAACTGGATTTTGGGGAAAATTTTAAAGCTTTCGTGGATAAAAATTTTATTTACTTTTTGTCTTTAAATATTTTAATTAAAATATCTCTAGATAAAAACATTAAACACTATAATAAGATATGAATAGTAAACTACTCAATCCTTTTACATTTCATTAAATTTTGAAAAATCTACAAGTTTCTACAATAGTAGCTACTCAATATTGTTAGCAGAACAAGCTCTAACATTCAAGCTGACCACAGTTATGCTGACAGACTAAAAGCAAGACAACCTTACATTATGTGCTTCCTGAGGTGATACATTAAGGAGTACAGAGCCATGTCCTGTGTTCTTGTCAAAAACATTTAATATAAATCTAACAAACCTAATGCCTAATTTACAGGAAAACAGGGAATAGAGGAGCAACTTAAAGGACACCACGAGGAAATAAACATAGGATCCAGAATGTAGGACATCCCATAAAAACCTGGTTCAGACTCTTCATATTCAGTGTCGCGGGGAAAAAAAGACAGGGGGCTTGATTATAGACTCGCTGAATTTGCTTGACTGATAACCTGATTAGACCATGGTTCAAAATAACAATTGTAATAGTCATTCTAGGGACAACTGGGAAAATTCGGACTTGATATTAGATGATACTATTAAATTTATTATTAATGTTCTTAGGTAGGGTAACAGTATTATGGTTATGTAGAAAAATGTCCTCATTCTTAAGAGCTGCATGCCAAAAGATTTAGAGGTAAATATGATGTCTGCAATTTGCTGTCAAAGGTTCCGTCAAAAAAAATTTTTAAAAAGTGTACACACACACGTATAAAGAGAGATAAAGCAAATACGGTAAAATGTTAACAACTGTTGAATCTAGGTAGAAGGTATATAGGTGTCACTATGATCACTTCAATTCTTCTACATGTTTAGAAGTTTTCATCATAAAATGGGAAAATAAAATACAAAAAAGATTACTGACATAGATGATGTGACACAAACTCTTAACTATCTTTGGAGACCATTACTCTATAATTCTGCAACAAAGATAACACTAATATAACCACATAATAAATGGCAATATTTATTAGAAAAATGAGAGCACTTGAATGCTTAAAAAAAAAAAGTGCCCTCATGGCAAAAAGAAAGAGATGATACTGTGTATAGCATATGTTTTATGTGTATGTATATGTCTGTGTATCTGTTCATTTTAGGATATTACATGTAAAATGCCTGGAAGGAAAGGAAAGGAGAAAGAAAATGAGAAAAATCTTAACATAGAGCATATTTTATTGTGTTCTCTCCACACAATAAACATGTTTCCCTAAATAAAGTTTCTCATTCAAATCTATTCAGGAAAGATTACGATGGAACAGCGAGGCAAGTGCTCGCTCATCACAAACTTTATCAGTTTTCCAAAAGGAAATTTCCACTTGATAGTATATCACAAAGAGCTTTTAATGGACGGCTTAAGACCCACCTCTGCCCCCCAAAACCAACAATTCCGTTTTCATTAAAAAAAAAAAAAAACACCAAACTTCTAGACATTGAAACAAAATGTGCTTCAAGTGGGCAGGTGACTTACACATAGAGAGAAGTGCTTATCCACCCTGGTTTCCCATCAGAATCACCTTTCAAGATTATATAGATGCCAAAGTTTCATCCCAGGATATACAGATGCAGTGGGTCAGGGTTATTTTTTGAAAGCCTGACAGATGATTCTGATATACAGCCAAGGTTGAGAACCACTAATACGGGCTAACGAGTATAACTCTACTTAACTTGAACTTATTGATACGTTGGATCAAAGGTTGTTAAATTGGTTGTATCTGAGTCAATTTTGGTGGGTTCAACAGATAAAGCACCTCTTACTCTCTGACACCTTTATTGTACGGTAATCATCTATGTTTCTGGAAACTGCTGTAGTAGTGGTAGGCGGGGAGAAGTAGGTAGCTGCTTTTTAAAAAGCAAATTAAAACCAAACCTGTAAATCAAGTAGGGATGGATTTACAATGGGTGGCATCATAGAGCCATTGAACTGAAAAGAACTTGAACTAATGACCACATTTAAAAGTCATTTTATCTTATAGCAAATTATATTTTCCTATTGTGCTGGACAGACAATAGATGGGTGAAACCTCTTCCGCAGCCACTTCATGTGATTCTTTCAAACTCTCTCACAGATTTTCATTAGTATCAGAAAAAGAAACTACTGTTTCACTGCACTTTCTTTGCCTGAACTCACACATACAGCACATCATGTTTATACATCTATTACAGAAATTAATTCTACCTTGCAACTGTTCACAAGTCTCTCCAGCTAGACTGTAAACTCTGAGGTAAAGATAATTTCATATTCCTTTCTGAATCTTCCTACCACCTAGGGAAGGAAAATTAATGTTTGTGCTGAGAACTTTAATACACAATCTCATTTAATCCTCTCAGGTACCCTATGTAATAGGTACTTCAACTTTAATTTTTATAAGTGAAGAAACTAAGGCTCAGAAAGATTTCAGTTATTTGTCAGAGTGACAATGCTAGTAAGTGACAGAGCTCAAATTTGTGTACAGCTGTCATTAACAACCACGTCCCTTTGAATACATTATAGTTATTAACAGTTTTTCCACAGTAAGTGCTCCATATATATAGACACTTACTAAAGAAACATTGGTTAAAATTATTACATAACTGGACTACAAATCATTTCATATTGAAATCTATAATGTATTTCCTTGATATAGAAAGATTAATGAAATTATAGGACAAAAAATTATATTATTTGGATAGTTCAAATTATTCTGCAAATAAACTTAAGGCAATTACAGAGAAGAGAATTTAGGACTTATCCCTCAGTTTTTTTCCTTAAGGTTTTACTGTATCTAGACTAACACAGCTTAAGAATCAAATCTCTCATTATAAAATACCGCCTTACACCAAAAAAGACATAGGAATACAGATAAATCAAGCAGACAGCATACAGAAGGTGGGAAAAAATCTAAGCACATTTAAAAAATAAAATTTAACTAGCTAGTACTCATTTGCAGCAATTTTTTAAAAATGCAGTTGCCATGAGCAAAATTCTTCAAACGACTAGTTAGCTAAAACAGTGGAGAAAAAGTAAAGAATGCTAGTATAAATATTTACTGTTTTTTGTGGAGTCCTATGCCCTGCTTGTCAGCTAAAAACAATTTCTAGAATAAAAATTCTCAAATTTGAGATACAATTAACAATAACTAATGAAAAATCTAATAAATTAGATGTTATTTGCAAGGATCATGTATAATTTAGTGACTATGATATAATTTTAAAGAGCCATTTAAATGATCAAGATCACCAGCTAAAAGAAGTTGTATGTCAAACTGTTCCTTAAAAAACAGTGACTAAAGTTAGCGCATTTTCAAATAGTGTAGGTCTTCTCCATAAAAATGCTTTGACAAGTGAAAAAGTAAATAAGAAACAATTTACAAAAAAACTAGTATTCACCTAGTCCTAAAACTGTGATATAAAAATGTAAAAGCAACTATGTTTAATTAAGCCTACCGAAATAAAATAAAAAAGAAGATTGCACATACAATGTAATGTGAAACAGAATATAGAGATTCTTTTGGGTTTTTGTCCTGTCTGTCCTCCCCTTCTCAAAAATCCTACTACCTTAAAAAGTTTTTGGATTAGGATAAATAAAATGTGTATTTAAATGAAAAATAACTGATAAGAAACTGGGCTTACTGCTTAGTTTCAACAACTTTATAAAAACAGAACGTATTTTAAGACTATTAAACATGAGATTCACAAAAGAATGGGAAGTGATTTTTCTTGGATGGTAAACAGATGTGAGGGGGCAGACACATATATTATCTCTAAGTATCTTAGGCAGCATGGAAAGGTGTAAAGAGAATAGTTTTTGGAGTCACTTTGACTTAGATTTAAATTCTGACTGCATGATATATTTAGCTTTGCAACCTGAGCAAGCTACTTCATCTCCCTGATGCTTAGTCTTGTCTGTAGAAGAGCATGGAGGAGACTACCTATGATTTTGTGTGTGTGTGTGTGCGTATATGGTTCGGCACAAGTAGGAGTTGGGTAAATACAAGGTCCCCTTTCACCCTTGGAAAACCATCAACTTACAGAGTTACTTGATCAGTGGTATACTAATTCAAAAGCATTCTAAGTCTTCTTTGAGGGAAGAACTTAACATTTTTGCATGGAAAATACAAAGCTCTAAAAATACACTTTCATACTAATTAGCAACCTCAAATTATTTTCTTAAAGATATGACTTAAGGATAGTCTCAGCAAACTACTAGAAATGAATAAACAGGAACATTTCTTATTTAACAAGTATTTATTCAGCTCTCACCATATGCCAGGCACTACTGTAGGTGCTGGGACTCTGGCCATAAATAAATTAGATGCAGTCCCAGATCTCACAGAATTTATATTCTGGTTATAAAACACAAGCTAGTATTTTAGAAGGAGAAAAGGGAGGTGATCTCAGAGCCCTCAAACTTAGGGGAAAATGTAGTTTTCCTTATTCTGATCCTCTAGGCAATTACTCTTTTGGGGTCAGACTCCTTTGAGGAATGGATGAACATTTCAGACATACTCATCATCTAAGAAAGTGTATGAACACACATAAATATGTTTGCAAAAACTTTTTGGGGATTCATGAACCCCTTGATCAAGAATTTCTGCTAGACTCTTCCACAGATTTTGAATTTAAAAGTTGGGAAAATATGAATATTGCTTGCATTAAGAAGACTGACTATAGTCTAAAACACAGATTTAATATACAATTTAAGAAGATTCCCCTAAATGTTAACTTTCTAAATATATTTTAAATGATTTAATTTCTGACTTATATTCAACTCAGCTTTTTGAAATATATGTATCAACCAAAAGATCTTTTTTATTCTAAGAAAAATGAATAAATTCCTATTTCTAATGGTACTACTTACAGGAATTTCCAACAGGACAATTCTATCTCTGACATAAAGTAGATGTTTAGGAATCTAAACAAATCTGATTAATTCTGACTACTATTCTTTTTAAAAAATATGTTAATTATTTTTGTTATTAAAAAATTTTTTTTATAATACTCCCAACTGTCTCCTCTTCTGTATTTCTACCACACTTTTGTCTTTCCCATTTTGCAAGTTAACTATCAGTTCCTGCCACTGTACTTCCTGGCAACCTCTTTGACGCAGCACAAATCTAAGTTTAGAAGCATTTATAGAGCGTGGCTGCGCCTAACTCACTGCTATAGGAGGTCAAGTTAAGAGCTAAGAATTTAATGAAACATTGGTAATTTCTTCTTTTTTTTTCCTGCTACTTGTGATTATGGTGCAACACTTTTCTATGGTCATTATTATTCTGAAAGGGCAAAGGAATGTTTCCCAAAATAGGATTCTAGGCCACAAAAGTCAGTTTTTACCGTAATTCACACATCTTTCTACTAATAATGAGTATACACTTATCATCTGATCTCTGCAATTATTTCACAAGTACCTGACTTCCAGTATCTCTTCCATCTAATACTGCATGTGTTTCTCACAGACTAAAATAGCAAACATATTCCTTTGCATCTATCATTCTTATGCTCCAAACACACGGTGGTTCCTCACTCTAAAATATCAAGTTCAAAAAGCCTCTCCAGTCTCTTCAAAGATAATTCTAGCATCCTATATTCGTTTTTTCACCACAGCAGTTCTCTGCTCTAGTCAAAATGATGTCCTTTCTTCCAAAGATAGCTTAGACTTTGTTCTTGCCTATCCCATCCACTTGAACTACCATCCTCCTCATTTCATTTCTGCCATTCTAATCATTCTCCAAATCCCATCTTTTCTCTGAAAATCTGACTTTCCCAGTAATCATTGTACTATTCACATGGCAATTAATCATATTCCATATTTTGTCATTTCTTTTTATTCTTTACTAAATGATGTGAAACATTTTTATTATTTAACTTGTGAGTTGTATCTGCATTGTAAACTGCATTGAGAATACGGAGGGGACCATGCCTTGTGTTCTTGTAATCTCCTCCTAATGTCAATTCACTACACGGCAGATTGTCAATACTTAATCTGCTGACGTTAATAGAAGGCTTACGTAAAATGTAATTAAGTATGTATCTCCTTAATTTTACAGTAATATAGTAACTATATTTAAGGCAAGTTTTCTATCCTGAACATTTCCCCTGAGTTTCCTGGTTCTGTTGCCTATTTCTTCACTGTCTATACGGCTACTATGTATAAGTATTTTCTATTTTTAAAAAAGTTTAAAAGTCATCCTTGGCATATGTTAAACAGAAAATTAGGATTATAAAACATTTTTTAGACCTTGTTTGAAGTAAAAGAAGCCAACTTTCTTGAGGGAATAAGAAATTCAGCAAGGTATAACGAAATAACTCTTTAAGATTACACCCCAGGGTTGCAGTTTCAAACACATGAGGAAATGGAGTACTTATATGGCTAACAATGAATCAAAAACTATCTTTTGAGGGCTTATTTCCTCTAACCATGGTGGTGGATGCTGTGTGGAACCTACTGTCTACCTGAAGACATAAGACTCTCTTCACTCCACCTCCTGGTTACCACCATCTCTTTATTTATTTATTTTTTTTTTGAGGAAGATTAGCCCTGAGCTAACTACTGCCAATCTTCCTCTTTTTGTTGAGGAAGACTGGCCCTGAGCTAACATCCATGCCCATCTTCCTCTACTTTTTTTTTTAATATGTGGGATGCCTACCTCAGCATGGCTTTTGCCAAGCGGTGCCATGTCTGCACCTGGGATCTGAACCGGCGAACCCCGGGCCGCCGAGAAGCAGAACATGCGAACTTAACTGCTGTGCCACTGGGCCGGCCCCTACCACCACCTTTTTAGTTGTGTCAATATCTTATCCATATTTGTTTGATTTAGAGTTCTCTAAATGTATCATGACATATCTTTATTTTTAAATTAATTTTCATAGGTTTGGATACAATTCTTAATACTTTGAGGTACCTGCCACAAAAGACTGACTCACAATTACTGCTCTAGACCAAGAGATAAATTCTATTAGTAATATATAGTATCACTTTTATTCAACTCACTAAAATGTATTAATTGTAGAATTTTCCTTTTTTCCAGGATATTCTTATTGTTAAGAAAGGAAGAAATTATTTGATATTGCTGTGCAATAATGAATCCTGGAAAATAGTGCAACTGAGATGATACAAAATTTTTCCCAGCAGCTGATACGGCTCTCAGACCTGTCAAGAGGGCTGGAGACTTGGAGGGTGAGTCTATTTCTTTTCAACAAGTTTCATTACTAAGTCTGCTCCCTTAAATCTTTGAAGTATACATGTTAAAAATTAAGTTATTCATTTTTAGATGTCCAAAGACTTGAAAACCCTGTGAGAAAATACTTATTTGAATTACCAACTTGAAATGTAGGGTAATTAAAAAAAAAGACACTGTTTTGTCTCCTGGTACTAGAACTAAAATAAAACAAAAAAAGCTATAGAGGAATAGTTGACAGCTCATCAGTATTCTAAGGAAGGTGAAGGGACAGAGTTTTACTCTGATGATGTACAGCAGGGTACAACAAACATGATTATCTTAGTTCAACACATATACCCACAGCACAACAATAAGATTAGAAAGAAATTATCCTCCGGTTTTCAACTGGGCACACAGGGGCACTGCAAGGTCTGGTCTTTAAAATAACAACTCATTCACTATCACTAACTTCCAGTTATGGCAGCAGCCTGCAGGAGGAGAAGCTGAAATATTCAAAAGCACATTTTTTGCCTCGAAATTAAGATTTAAGGGAGAGGGAGAAGGAAAAGGAGACATACAGGGAGGAAATTAAGTATAGCCCAAAGAAAAAGGTATTTCATACCCATTAAGTGACAACAAAACTATCTATAAAATAGAACTTTATCTCTATCTCCATTTCAGTATTTTCCCTAAACTTTAACTGATTCCTTAAAATGAAAGCAGTAAAAACTTATTATAGATTTCATTATGTAAATGTGTTCATATCTAGTATTTATATTATAAAATTATTTAAAATGCTTAAGAAATAAAATAAAACTTACCCCATCACTTTCTCTATGTGGATTCAGCCTACTATAAACAGCTTCAATAACATTGCGCCTAAAAAAATTACGCTTTAGTTTATTAAATTACATACAATTATTGAGCTTATGAGTATTTAAATACTTCATCTTGACTACATTCAAAAATTAATTGCCACACTAAATACTTGCCAAGAACATAGCTCCCACATTTCACTCAGAATCTGATCCTGCACAATCCATTTGTTCTCATTTACCCAGGAAAGAAGGACCCTCATCCTCAAAGAGCATGATAAATAATTCTTTTTAAAAAAATCTCTTTTGGATGATATTTTACAGTTCCTCTCTAGCATAAGAACCATCAAGCCATTTCATCTTTAGATAACTGATCTACTTCTAACCCCAAATGGTTTAATTACTAATTATAAATGAACTCAAAATTAGTTCTTTTTGTTCTACTTACTTGCTAGCAAGTCCTCCCCCAGGAGGCAAATTTGGGATATTTTCTGCAGACAAGATGCGCATGACGTGGGCAAGATCCGGCATTCCTTCCTCACCAGACTTCTCCATAATCTCTGTAGGTTTTTAAAAAGAGTTCCTAAATTAATGTGATAACTCAGTATTGACAAAGAAGTGAAACAAGAGGTACTATTTGGTAGTTCTTATTTTAAAATATAAAAAGCAAACATTACTTTACTATCATACAAGGAACAAAAGAAGTAATATAAAAAATTATTTGCATCTATATGCTCATTCCAGCATTATTCATAAAAGTGAAAACTGGAACAAATTAAATGTCCAACAATAAAGAGACAGGTAAGAAAATCTTGGTACAGACACTGAGTGAAATGGTTTATAAATCACTAAAAATGATCCCTACGAACACAGTACAGCTATATGGAAACACACTTTTGGTCTAATTTTATGTAAAAATAATATAAAAATTATTAATACTATAATTACAGGAAAACAAAAACAATGAAGGGATAAGGATTATAAGGAGAAGGAGAAAAATTAAAAATCGTTTTATAAATTTTTGATCCTAAACAGTGATGTTCCACAACAATTTATTTAAAAGAAAAAAAAATAAATCACAGAAGTTTCTAATGCTTACAACAAAACAAAACATTTACACATTCCACTTATATTTACAATTTATGAAAAACAGACTTTTAAAGCATAATTATTTGGCCAGTATCAAGACATAAACTCCTCAAAAATCAGAAAATGACAACTTACTTTATTTTTATTTATTTATTTTTGAGGAATATTAGCCCTGAGCTAACATCTGCCGTCAATCCTCCTCTTTTTGCTGAGGAAGACTGGCCCTGAGCTCACATCCGTGCCCATCTTCCCCTACTTTATATGTGGGATGACTGCCACAGCATGGCGTGCCAAGTGGTGCCATGTTCGCACCCGGGATCCAAACTCGTGAACCCCGGACCCACAAAGCAGAACATGCACACTTAACCGCTGAGACACTGGGCCGGCCCTGACAACTTACTTTAAACACAACAAAAAAGCAGTGTCCTAGGCAGCCCTCAAGATGCAAAATACAAACTGATTATCATGCTTCACCAGACCCTGACTGTGACCTTAACTTTCACCACTCCCACTCACTTCTGTTCTTGACTCCTGTATCTCCAAAGGCTCTATTAAAAGAAGCCTTCTCCTCCTTCTAGATCTTCACATGCACTTTTCCCTTGGTTTGGAACACTTTTTATGCCAATCCAACCAACCTCTTTTTATGGTTAACTTGTATTCCTCCTTCAGGTTTCAACTTTATGTGTCACTTTCTCCCACTCTTCTCTGACCCCAGCCTGGAGTTGGTGCACTGAGACATACTTCCATTGTACCCGATGTCTACTGTATCGGAGACTGCAAGCTTCATGAAAGCAAAACTGTAATTGTTCTACTTGCACTTGTATCTCTATAGTGCAGGGTTTCTCATCCTCGACACTACTGACATTTTGGCCCAGACAATTTTTTGTTGTGGAGGCTGTCTTGTGCACTGCAGAATATTAAGCAACATCTCTGGCCTCTACTCACTAGACGCCAATGGGACCTCCTCATTTATGACACCAAAAACATCTCCAGACATTGCCACATGTCCCATGGGGGACCAAATCTCCCCCCACTGAGAACCACTGCAGTCTAGTACTTTACCAACCATTTTCACACTCCTCTACTGATGCCATTGCCATCCAAGCCAGCACCATCATCTGCCACCTGCATTAACACACGATTACTAATTGGTCTCTTGGCTTCCCCTCTTGCCCCCTCTTTACAATCTCTTCTCTACATAGCAACTGAGAAAGATCCTTTGAAAATAGTCAGATCAAGTCACTTTTATGCTCAAAATCTCTTAATGACTTCCCAAAACCAGTTGAACAAAGTCCAAAGTCCTCATTTTGACCACAAAACCCTACATAATCTGCTTCTTAGCAACCTCTTAGTCTTCCACTTTTCTACCAGCTCATTCTAATCCAGCCATGCTCTCTAAGCACATTCCCTCCTCAGTCTTTGCTGCTCCCTCTGCCTGGAGCACTCTTCCCTCAGTGAGCCACTCTCTCCCAAAGACTGTACAGGTAGGTATCTGCTCAAATGTCTTTCCTCACAGAGACCTTCCTAACCAATATTCCTTGTTACTCTCTGCTTACTGTTTTACTTTTCTTCTACTTAAAAAAAAGCAGTTATTGGTCTCTATTAGACTATAAACTCCATGAGATCAAGAACTGCTTTGCTTTGTTTTCTGCAATATCCCCAGTGAAACACGTGCTCAAGGAAAGCTGAATAAATGAATACATGGTGAAAGTACTCACTAAATATCTAACTAATCAATGTAAGTTAAACACTATTCCCTATTTAACACCATACCTCCCCAATTTGCCCACCTTCACTACAAACCTGTACACAGGTTTGTCCAATACAACAGAATGCTTTTACCTCAAAATTTAATGTCAGATTACATGATTTAAAACCCTAATAGAAATACAATGCTCTTGAAGAACAGTACCTCACAAAAAGAAGTTACATTGTAAGTACCGACAGAAATTGATTTGTGGTGGCTGCTTTGTCAAGGACTTTAAAGTCTTTCGATTGAATGATTTAAATCAAGTATTTGCCAGAGGCCCCAGAGATCATAATATTACATATTTGCCTTCTCTGCCATATAATATATACTTTGGAAAGTTAAAAACTATACAAGAAAAAATTAATATTAAATGTTAACTACCCATATCGAATGGAATTGGCCACACCTTTAAGAAATTAAAACTTAGCTGTACAGAAGAGTTAATAAAAGCCAGTTTTCTGAGGACTTATGTGTCAGGCATCATACTAGAAACTTAACAAACATTATCTCATTTATTTATTAAAACAATCTGTATGGTTGGTGTTTTTATCTTTAGTTCACAATAAAGAAACTGGAGCCGTGAGAGGTGAGGCAAGTGGGCTGAGATCACATAACAAGTTGCTGACCAAACTGGAGAGTTCTTCTCAAAATGAAAACTATCTAGTTTCTTTTTTATGAATGAGGAAGCAGGACAATAAGAAAATTCTTCTTGCCTTCTCATAAACTTCAGCCAGCAATCCCGTACCCAAATACAATATTGTTTATCAGAAAATGTGCATTATTAACAACTCCTATAAATAGCTCCTCTTAATAATTATGACAGTATCAAGAGGAACAGAGTGCCTCTGACATAGCCTTCTAAGCCTTCCCACACATTTCTTATGTTTCCATTACCCTAAAAGCAGAACTCACTGACAATTCGGAGCTGAAGAAATTGCAGACCAAAACCAAAAACAAAACCATTAAGCACCTTGTTTATAGTGTGCAGCGAGACAGCTGTAAAGCTAGAAAAGACTAATCTGCTCCCACCTCCAAATCTGCAAAAGAATGCAGTTTTCCTATGGTAATTACACATTTAAAATTGCAAATCTTCATATTTCAAAACTCTCACCAATTACCATAGCTACTATATTCAAAAGTCAACTCATAATAGGCCAAATTCAACAAGCCTATCACACCATAATCATTAATTATATCATTCAAATGTATTTACAATTTAAAAAAAAAATCAAGCCATTAAAGTGTTAGGAGAAAATATAGGTCAATATGTAACCTTGAATTGAGAGAAGTATTTTGTAAGAATGACATCAAAAAAGAAAGTAAGATTGACATAACTTCATAAAAAGTAATTTTATATCTAAAAAAACAGCACATATACAATCAAAATATAGTATTAAGTTGGGGATTCTGTCATAATCTCTAACATGCATTCTCTGTTTATCAAAGTAAATGACAATAAATTTTTAAAAGAATGTATAACTAATAAGAAAATGCAAGGATAAACTGGAATAGAAAATAGTGATTAATCCAAAAGAAGACAAGAAAGGAGAAAAAAAGGAAAGAGAATAGATGGCACATATGGAAACAAATAAGATGATGGATTTAAACCCAAAGATACCAGCAATTATATTAAAGATAAAGAGACTAACTTCTCCCCTCCCTCATTCCTGAATAATAATGGATTTTTAGCCCAAAAAGCTTTAGATTAGGCCAAGCAAGTTTGGTATTGCAGGGGCGGAGGGGACAATGGTGGCAGCAGCAGGGTCCAGCCTGCGGTATCCGAGCTTGAGAACAGTAAGAAGAACTTTAGCACTGGGGCCGGGGGGGGGGGGGGGGGGGGGCAGTGCGACCTGGAATGGGGTTCAAAGCCAGTGTGGAGTGAGGAAGGCATCTACACAAGGGTTAGCAGTGAGGGAAGATTTGTTAGATTCATCAGTATGAGCCAGGTCTCTCATTGTAGAAGGGATTTACAAATATGAAAAGAGAGGAAATTAAAATGACCTCTGTAGCACTGGACTGGAATTGGAGTTACTGGTGGGACAGTTAGATAGATAGATAGATACACAGATAAGACAGAGAGGAAGGAAAGGAGAGAGGGATACAGCCGTAAATGCGTATGTGTGTGCATGCCTGTGTGAGGGCGTGCCTGTCTATCCTTGGAGAGGATTTGGGAACAGAAACAATCCAACAGCACATCTAACGCCCAGATCCCAATTCCCAAATACCTTACTCCCCTAAATAAAAGAAAAGAGTGATTATTAGAAAAGTGGCCCATGTAAGGGTTGGTACAAGGAAAATATGAGCAAGATGAACCTGGAATATCTCATTATGCCAGAAAAGAAGGAATTGTTCAAAGAATTATGGAGACAGGTCAAAAGGACACTGGAGAAAGCTTGAAGAGGTTCTCACTGGCCAAATCTAAGACAATATAAGTATCAAAATGAAAATAAAAATAACAGATTATAACAATATGAAAACAATAGGAATCTGAGTCCAAACTCATATAAATTGAACAAACAAATGGGTAGAAGAGAAAATTTTTCTTTACAGTAAAATGCTAACTAATACATATAGAAGGAATAACTGAATTAGAAAATCACCATTTGGCTATCACCCCAGTGGCAACTGATTCAGGAAAGAATAATCAATGGATACTAAAATTGGTAGGTGAAAACAAGAGAAAAAATAGGTTACTAACATAATCTCAAAGTATCTCCCTATTGAATACTTATTAATAGGTATAACATACTTGTTATGTTATTATGTTATTAATATGTGTGTTAAGTATGTTATACTTCTTAATACTTTTATATTAATACCATTATACGTATTAAAACTTTTCAATGGAGGAACCTGAAAGACAACATCTCAAGCAAGTGATAAAAGTTAAGATTACCACTAATGGGACAAATTAACATCACGTGTCTCCTGATATGACGCATTGAGAAGCACCCAGAATCACATTGGTAGTATTCCTGCCAATGTATAACATAAATCTTATCAAGAGGAAACATCAGCCAACTCAAATTGAGGGACATTCTACAAAATAACTAACCTGTACTGTTGAAAAATGTCAAGAACAGTAAAAAGAAGAAAAAGACTATGCAACTTTTTCACATTGAAGGAGACTACGGAGGCATGACAACTAAATGCTGCACATGGTCCAGACTAGATCTTGGACCAGTAAAAATTATTAGTGAGATAACTACGGAAATTTGAAGAGATCTGTGGATTAGATTATTACATCGATGCTAACTTCCTAATTTTAAAAAATATTATTTTATTGAGGTCATATCAGCTTATAACATTGTGTAAATATCAGGTGTACATTACTATGGATCACACGGTATTTCTATTTTTAATTTTTTGAGAAATCACCATGCTGTTTTCCATCGTGGCTGGACCAGTTTGCAGTCCCACCAGCAGTGTATGAGGCTTCCCTTTTCTCAACATCCTCTCCAACACTTCTTATTTCTTGTCTTGTTAATTACAGCCATTCTGATGGGTGTGATGTGGTATCTCATTATAGTTTTGATCTGCATTTCCTTAATGATTAATGATGTTGAACATCTTTTCATGTGCCCATCAGCCATCTGTATATCTTCTTTGGAAAAATTTCTGTTCATATCCTCTGTCCCTCCTCTTTTTTCTTTTGCTGAGGAAGATTTGTCCTGAGCTAATATCTGTGCCAATCTTCCTCTATTTTGTATCTGGGTCACCACCACAGCAGGATGGCCACTGATGAGTGGTGTAGGTCCACACCCCAGAACCAAACCTGTGCCACCCAAAGTGGAGCACACTGAACTTAATCATAGGCCAAGGGGCTGGTACAGATCCTCTGCCCATTTTTGACTGGATTTGTTCATTTATATGTTGTTGAGCTGTATGAGTTCTCTACATATTTTGGAAATTAATCCATTATTGGATACACGATTTGCAAATATTTTTTCCTTTTTGTTTTGTTGATGGTTTCCTTTGCTGTGCAGAAGCCTTTTAGTCTCATGTAGTCCCATTTTGTTATTCTTTGGTTTCTCTTGCCTGAGTACATATGGTACTTGAAAAGATACTGCTAAGACTGATGTCAAAGAGGGTACTGTCTATATTTTCTTCTAAGAGTTTTATGGTTTCAGGTATTACATTCAAGTCTTTAATCCATGTTGAGGTAATTTTTGTGTATGGCATAAGATAATGGTCTACTTTCATTCTTTTGCATGTGGCTGTCCAGTTTTCCCAACCCTATCTATCTAATCTTATCTATCTATCTATCTATCTATCTATCTATCTATCTATTACTGAGGAAGATTAGCCCTGAGCTAACATCTGGGACAATCTTCCTCCACTTTTTATGTGGGTTGCCGGCACAGCATGGCTGTCGAGTGGTGTAGGTCCACGCCCAGCATCCAAACCCATGAATGTGGGCTGTCAAAGCAGAGTGTGCTGAACTTAACCATTATGCCACAGGGCTGGCCCCCCAACACCATTTATTGAAGAGACTTTCCTTTCCTCATTTTATGTTCTTGGCTCCTTTGTCAAAGATGAGCTGTGCATAGATGTGTGGTTTTACTTCTAGACTATCAATTCTGTTCCATTGATCTGTGTGTCTGTTTTTGTGTCAGTACCATGCTGTTTTGATTACTATAGCTTTGTAGTATATTTTGAAGTCAGGAATTGTGATGCCTCCAGCTTTGCTCTTTTTCCTCAGGATTGCTTTAGCTATTTGGGGTCTTTTGTTGCCCCATATGAATTTTAGGATTCTTTATTCAATTTCTGTGAAGAAAGTCATTGGGATTCTGATTGGGATTGCACTGAATCTGTAGATGGCTTTATGTAATATGGACGTTTTAACTATGTTTATTCTTCCAATCCATGTGCATGGAGTGTCTTTCCATTTCTTTAAGTCGTCTTCAATTTCTTTCAATAATATCTTACAGTTTATAGGCTTTCACCTCCTTAAATTTATTCCTAGGTATTTTATTCCTTTTGTTGTGATTGTAAATGGGATTGTATTCTTGACTTCCCTTTCTAATAGTTTGTTATTAGTGTATAGAAATGCAACTGATTTTTGAAAGTTGATTTTGTATCCTGAAACTTTGGTGTATTTGTTGACCCTTTCTAATAGTTTTTGTTGGAATCTTCAGAGGTTTCTATACAGAGAGTCATGTCATCTGCAAATAGAGTTTCATTTCTTCCTTCCCAATTTGGATCCCATTTATTTCTTTTTCTTCTCTAATTGCTATAAAACTTCCAGTACTATGTTGAATAAGAGTGGTGAGAGTGGGCACCCTTGTCTTGTTTCTGTTCTCAGAAGAATGGCTTTCAGTTTTTCCTCACTGAGTATGATATTGGCTGCGGGTCTGTTATATAGGGCTTTTATTATGTTGAGGTACTTCCTTCTATACCCATTTTATTGAGAGTTTTTATCATATATGGATGTTGGTCTTCTCAAATGCTTTCTCTGTGTCTATTGAGATGATCATGTGACTTTTATTCTTCATATTGTCCAGCAAATATGCTCTCAATTAGAAGATGCTTAATAGAATTAATCAGAATTGATTGATTTGCAGATGTTGAACCATCCTTACATCCCTGGAATAAATCTCACTTGATCATGGTGTATTATTGTTTTAAAGTATTGTTGTATATGACTTGCTAATATTTTGTTGAGGATTTTTGCATCTATGCTCATCAGCAATATTGGCCTGTAACTTTCCTTTTTGGTGTTGTCCTTGTCTGGTTTTGGTATCAGGGTAATGCTGGGGATGGTAAAATGAGTTAGGAAGCATCATGTGCTCTTCAATTTTTCAGAATAGTTTGAGAAGGACAGGAATTAAATTTTCTTTGAATGTTTGGTAGAATTCACCAGAGAAGCCATCTGGTCCTGGACTTTCGTTTTTGGGGAGGTTTTTGATTACTGTTTCAATCTCTTTGCTTGTGATTGGTCTATTCAAATTCTCAGTTTATTATTGATTCAGTTTTGGGAGGTTGTATGATTCTAAGAACTTATCCATTTCTTCCAGGTTATCAAGTTTGTTGGTGTATAGCTTTTCATAGTATTCTCTTATAATCCTCCGTATTTCTGTGGTGTTGACTGTAATCTTTCCTATCTCATTTCAGATTTCATTCATTTGAGTCTTCTCTCTTGTTTTCTTAGTGAGTCTGGCTAAGGGTTTGTCAATTTTATTTATCTTCTCAGAGAACCAGCTCTTAGTTTCATTGATTCTTTCTATTGTTTTTAGTATCTATTTCATTTATTTCTGCTCTGATTTTTATCTCCTTCTTTCTACTGACTTCAGGCCTTCTTTGTTCTTCTTTTACTAGTTCCTTTAGGTATATAGCGTAAGCTTGTTGATTTGAGATTTTTTTTGTTTCTTGAGGTAGGCCTCCATTGCTATATATTTCCCTCTTAGTACCGATTTTGCTGCATCCCATATGTTTTGGTATGTTGTGTTTTCATTTTGATTTGTCTCCAGCTATTTTCTGATTTCTCCTTTGCTTTCTTCATTGATCCAATAGTTGTTCTGTAGCATGCTGTTTAGTTGCCACATATTTGTGACTTCCCCAGCTTTTTTCTTGTAGTTCATTTCTAGTTTTATAGCACTGTGGTCAAAAAAGATGTTTGATTATGATTTCGTCTTCTTAAATTTATCGAGGATTGCCTTGTTTACCAACATATGGTCTATCTTTGAGAATACTCCATGGGCATTTGAGAAGAATGTGTATTCTGTTGTTTGGGGATGAAACAATCTATATATATAGATCTATTAAGTCCATCTGGCCTAGTGTTTCATTTAAGGCCACTGCTTCCTTGTTGACTTTCTATCTGGATGATCTATCCCCTGATGTAAGTGAGGTGTTAAGGTTCCCAACTATTATCATGTTGCTGTCAATTTCTCCCTTTAGGTCTGTTAATAGTTGCTTTATATACTTTAGTGCTCCTATGTCAGGTGCATATATATTTATATTAATAAGTGTTATGTCTTGTGGTAGAATATCCCTTTTATAATTCTATAATGCCCATCTTTGTCTCTCGTTATCTTTCTTATCTTGAAGTCTGCTTTGTCTGATATAAGTACGGTTACACTCACTTTCTTTGGCTTGCCATTTGCTTGGAATATCATTTTCCATCCTTGCACTGTGAGCCTATGTTTGTATTTAGAGCTGAGATGTGTTTCCCGGAAGCGTCATATTGTTGGGTCTTGTGTTTTAATCTATCCAGCCTCTCTGTATCTTCTGATTGGTGATTGCAATCCATTTACATTTACAGTAATTGATATATACTGTCATTTTATCTTTTGTTTTCTTGTTCTATATTTCCATTGTTTCTTTTTCTTTGTATTTCTATCTGCCATTTCAGTTTGGTGGTTTTCTCTTTATTTACAATTTGTGATTCTGCTCTGATTTTTTTGTTTTGTGGCTACTATGAGGTTTGTATAAAAGATCAAATGAACGAGATAGTCCTTTTTCTAACAGACTCTTATCTCCATTAGCCTATGCAGGTTCCATCCCTTTCTTCTTCCATTTCTATATTTTTGTTGTCACAATATTCTTTTTTGTGTTGTTTGTGACCAAACTGAAGTGTTTATAGTTATTTTTGATGTTTTCTTTCCCTTTATCCCTTATGTTATAATTGTTTGAGAACCTATTCCTATATAGAGCTGCAGTTTCCTGACTTCTCTATTTATCTCCTTGGTCAAAGTTTTGTAAACCTTTATCTTTTTGTTTCAGGTAGGAGGGCTCCTTTCAACACTTCTTGTAAGGCAGGTCTATTGGTGATGAACTCCTTCAGCTTTTACTTGTCTGGGAAAGCTTTCATTTCTCTTTCACATCTGAAGGATAATTTTGCCAGACAGAATATTCTTGGCTGACAGCTTTTTTCTTCCAGTATTTTGACTATATCATTCCACTTTCTCCTAGCCTGTAAGGCTTATGCTGAGAAATATGCTGAAAGCCTGATGGGAGTTCCTCTGGAGGTTATTTCCTTCTCTCTTGCTGCCCTCAATATTTTTTCTTTGCCATTGATTTTTGCCAATTTTAATATTATACGCCTTGGATAAGGTCTTTTTGAACTGATGTAATTAGGAGTTCTATAAACTTCAGATACGTGCATGTCCAGTTCCTTCCACAAGTTTGGGAAGTTATCAGCTATTATTTCTTTGAATAAGCTGTCTATTCCTCTCTCTGTCTCTTCTCTCTCTGGGATACCTTTAATCCTTCTATTACTTTTCCTAAGTGACATGGATATTTCTTGAAGAATTTCTTCATTTTTAAAAAATCTTAGTTCTCTCTCCTCCTCCAGCTGGATCATTTCTAGGTTTCTATCTTTGAGCTCACTAATTCTCTCCTTTATAATGTCTACTCTATTTTTAATGCTTTCTACATTATTTTTATTATTTCACTGTGATCTTCATATCCAGAAATTGTTTGGTGTTTTTTTTTTTTTTTAGAGCTTCAATCTCTTTGGTGAAGCATTCCTTCTGTTCATTAATCTTATTCCTGAGCTCATTTAACTGTCTGAGTTTTCTTGTAACTCGTTGAGTTTCTTTATGCCAGCTATTTTGAATTCTGTCAGTTAGATGGCAATCTTCTGTGACTTCAGGTTTGGTTTCTAGAAAGCTGTCCTTTTCCTTCTGTTCTGTGTGTTACTGTAGTTCTTCATGGTGTTTGATGAACTGACCATCTGCTGGCTCACTCAGTAATCACCTTTTCTTATTTGGGTACGGATTTGGTTACTTTGGTTCTCAGCTGCTTCTGATTCTATTTAACAGCCTGCACTTTCCACCCTCCACTGCCTCTACAGAAGCAGTGTCAGTGCCCTCCTTGTATCACTTGTGCCTCTGGAGTTGCTGGTGCCTTGCTGATTAGATGTCACTACAGTCTCCAGTGACACCACCAGAGTCACCAGGCTGCAAGCACTTCTGCTGCTTCCGGGGTCACCTAGGTCTTGTGTTCCTCCACTGGCTCTCTGTGGGCTCAGATGCTACTGTCCTGTGCACCACCTGTGCTGCTGTTCCCGAGTTGTCTGGGGGTGCTGGATGAACCACTGTCAGGGGTGCTAGGTTCATGGGTGTTGCTGTCACTGCCAGGGACCTGAGGACTTGTATACACCCCCACTGATGGAGGAGCTGGTGTTGGAGGTGCTGCCACTGGGAGCTGGGTCACTGGTTCTGCTACTGTTCCTGACACTTTTGATTGCAGGTTCCACCTGGCACCGCTGGGGGTGAGGAGGGCTGTTTTTTCTGTTCCCACCCCATCTGCTCACAGTTGTGTAGGTGGAGCTGCCACCAACTGTCACCATTCCATAGGTGTTCACATGTGTGAGGCTGCCACTGCTTTGTGGGCATTTTTGCGTGCAGTGCCAGGATGCCCTGGCCTCCAGAGTTCCATGGGCCACTGTGTGAGGATCCTTGTCCTGGATCACTGCCACCAGGGGAGGGGAAAGGGGCTGCTCCCCTAGTTCCACTGCTTCCCAGGGGTCATGGCATGTCTGTTTGGTGGTAACTTAGAGGGGAAAGACAAAGGGTACAACTCACTCTGCTATCACACTGATGTCACTCTTAACTTCCTAATTTTGATGGATGTACTATAGTCACGTAGAGACTGTTCTTTTTGTATTAAGGGATACTGTCTGCAACTTACTCTCCATTGGTTCAGAAAAAAATTTAGTAATCCAAAGGACGGGAGGGAGAGGTGCAAAGGGAGAGAGAGAAAAAGAATGTATGCTATAGAATGTATATAGAGATATGAGTTAAATGAAGTATAATGTAAACAAATGGGGAATCTAGGTAAAAGGTACTCATGTACATGAGAGCCCTCTATAAAATTTTTGCAACTTCTGTAAGTTTAAAATTATTGCAAAATAAAGTTTAAAAAAGTAAAATCAATAATCCTTTATAACACCAATGCTAACTATATCAGTAAGATGAAAAACACATGGTAATGAATTCCTATGATTAACTTGGGAAGGGAGAATTAGTATTAGTGGAATTACAGCACTTAGTGTTCATGATAACCTGAGGCAAATTTCACTGGATTCTTCACTTCCAACCAAAAATGTAATCAGGGGGAAGAAAAAGGCACGCTTTAACAGAGTATTTTCAAATGATGTCTCTCTTCGGTGGTATAATAGACAAATTTGTCTTCTCCCTGCCATAAATCGCCATGCATTGGTCCAAGATGTGACAGTAAATCTTAAGCAGATAGATGCTTATTTTTTAAGGCCTTGTTTTGAAATATTTAATTGCTTTTCCTAAGGAAATTTTAAAACTATTTGATAAACAAGTAAGAACACTTTTCCTTCCTTCTAAATAAAAAAAAGCTTCTCTTACCTTCAACCCGTGATTCCAAGTACTTATCCAACTCTGAATCTTTTCTCACTGCTTCATCTGAGACCTTAGGGGCATTTGAAAAGCAAACTAGTACAATACTCATGTTATCTCGACTTCCCTGTATATTAAAAAAAGAAAAAGAAAGAATTATACTTCTATAGTTTACCAACTTTCTATTATTTACTTCAAAAGAGTTAATTACAGTAAGCAATTATAGTTTATTTCATCATCCAGAATGTACACATTCAACATGTTCATTTTCATTCCAAAGAACTATTTTAGCACACCCTAAGAAACAAGGTCTCTAGGTATGGGTAGATCTGTAATTACGTTATGACTTTTGATTCTATATACGTATTCTTACCCACCACCATTCCACAATCTGAGAAATGAAGATATCTTCATATGTATTATATCTTCTAAACTGTGTTTTACATTCAGGACTACATTTCCCCAAAGCAACTTAGGCCAAAAATGCATCCTCCCAAACAAATGTGCAATTTTTTCCCACTTAATTAATCTTCATCAGAGCAATGCTACTAAACTCTACTCAATTTGACATAGCTGAAAACTGTTAATCATTAGGATACCCAAAACACTAAACTGAACTACAAGCAGAGAACAAAAAATTAAATTGGGAACTTTCTGAGTGTACAGAATCAAACAATAGAATATAACTGGATGGCTGAGATACACTGTAGTCTGATGTAATAACTTCTGAAGAAAAAACATCAGATTGTTATACACAATCAGAAAGAGTGTCAGTGTCTATAGAGAGCAGCTAAAACTGCTAATTTAAGGACAAATTTTACTGCTGCCTTTTAATCACACCATCACAGACAAATGATCTACAAAAGGAAGTACAGAATATATATTACTTTATTACCAGGAGATTATAAGCAAGAAATTTAAAACATTTTCTCATTGTTTTTCCTATAGATACATTACTCTGAGTTTCTTAGAAAAGAATGAAACTGTTCTTGGAATAGGAATTTTTTTCAACCTGGTTTTTTTTTTCATATTCACCATTCTAAAAAACTAAGTCAATGGAGGTGGTAGGCTATTTTGTTTGATAATGGGGTTTGCCAACCCAAGTGAAAAAAGCCAAGGCCACACCCATTCTAGTCTTCTCAGTCATTATGGTCAGAATCTAGGCAGGCATTGTTTGGTTTAGACTTGCCACCTTTTCAGAACCCACAGGACGCAACCAAAAGGACAAGCAGGCCTTGAAGAACTTCTGCTACCACCTCCTAAAACTCAGTGGAGCAAAGTCTGAAGGCAGTAAAGGTCAGGTCTTAAGAAGGCTTCATAAAGAGTAATAATTCTCTCCACAAACTCTCATGCTTTAGTGGGAAGAACCATCATGAGTTCTTAACCATAATCAGATTCTCGATATCTGGAAAAAAAAAAATCAGGATTTCCAAATTGGCCCAAACTAATTTCATTCCTTAATGAAAACCACCCAAAACTTTCACAATGACTTAATATTGCATTGGCTGTATGAGTACACACACACACATATATACACACATTATGGCTCCAAATAGCAAAAAAAGGAGTCAATACATTCCACAGGAGTCAGGATTTACCATAAAAGTTCAGACCAGGCAAAATTTTATACCACAGATATTCAAGAATCAAGCACTACTTGAATATTAATGCTTTTTCAAAAGCAATTTTATGAATAAACAGAATTAACACCTTAGATTTTTAGAAATCCAGCTTCTCCCAACCATTTCTTATTTTGGTAACAACAGCAAGAGTGTTGTGTTATTTAGCCATTCCTAATGAATACATATATAATTTTCCTCATATTTTTGTAAGTTATAAAACACACATTCTATTAGTTGGAAAACTACCAGAAAGATAGTTTCAAGAAGTTTAAATATCCAAAGATATTTAAAGGAAATAATTTACATTTACACCTCTGTACATGTGATTTCAATGATGCTGCTTCTATTTCTACATAAAGATGACTTTCCTCTAAACACAAAGTATGAGTGTGTTTCAATAATTTATATACAGCAACTGAAAAAGATCCTTCCCTTTATGCCTCTTCAGTTTTCTAAAGATAAATCATCCTTGCATAATCAGTATAAATTTTTCATTAAGTCCAGAAATGAAACATGATTAAACAAAAAGAAGAAGAAGAAAACCCAGCTTGGAGGATAAAAGGAGTTAGCCAGATATTTAATACTGATTACTTCAGTACCTTTTCTTTTTACTTTTTAATTTTGAAAACAGCACAGCTGTATAACTGTAAGGAATTAGTGTATTAATAGATAGTTACAGGTCAAAGTAGCCACTGCCCCTGCCATAAGCAAGGTTATCTAAATTTAAGCAGAAAATAATTTGACGCTATCAGTTTTAAAGTTGAATGCTGCACGGTAATAAAGAAGTGTCCCAGATCAAGTCTTCATGCAGCATATGAAATAGGTTGTGAACAGAATATCTATCACTGTCAAGGTTAGTAAATAAATATCTGATAAGTAAAGCATCAATATTTCTCTCTTTTTTTTTTTTGGAGGAAGAGTAGCCCTGAGCTAACATCTGCTGCCAATCATCCCCTTTTTGCTGAGGAAGACTGGCCCTGAGCTCACATCTATGTGAGCAAACCCTGGGCCACCAAAGCAGAACATGCGCACTTAACTGCTGCGCCACCAGGCCAGCCCCAATATTTCTCATTTTTTAAATCAATTTTTTGAAACCTGCACTCACTGTAGTTATCTCATTTACATTATAGTTCAAAAAACAGCCAAGCTTAAGGAATAGACCAAATTTTTACCTATTTATGAAAGATGAAGCCTACAACTACTTTATTTGAAGAATACTCACTTCCCTCACCATTACCTTACTCCTTGAACTTGTATTTCCCACATAAAAATTTACCTCTTTGTTTCATAACTATCATCAACAGAACTAAAATTTACTGAGGTCTGTAAACCAGATACCATCCAGGCACTTGCCAAAAGCTTTACTCTGAACAAGTCCATGATGAAGATATTATCATCTCTATTTTATAAAGATGAAGAATCTGAGGCTTTGCACAAATTCATACTAAGTGACACAGCATACCTTAAAACTCAGCCGTGTGGCTCCAAAGCCTATGTTCTAATATTAATCCCATCGTTCTCAAACAGTGCACCAAGAAGCCCCAGGGCGCCACAGTGTGCTCAGAGATATTTTAAAAGGGGGGAAACATCTGTGGATACTCCACAAATTAGCCCGAGGTAGTTCACAGTTTTAACATCAGATAACACTATATTGCTCTCAATGACATCCTGTCTTTCAAAGCTGAGGTTTTAGGGGTTGCTGTAATAAAAAGCCAGTCCCCATAAAAATCAATGTGATACAGGAAATGATGGTGGCAGTGCCCATTGATTCCAAGGTTTGTGTTGTGCAGATACCAACGGGTACCACATTTTCTTAGTATGTAACTGTAGTTTTTTAAAGAATGAAATAAAACATACTTTTTCAATGTATGTGAACTCTTGTTAAGACATATGTACTCATTAAGTTTGGATCTAACTACTTAATACTTGTAACTGTTAGGTATTAATATGGCTAAGTAGCACTGTGAAAAGGCACCATGAACCAAGAAAGTTTGGGAAACTCTACACTACATATTCTGTACTTTTACAGTCAGTCCTCTTCCATACCTCAAAATACCCAACCACACTCCACTTTAATACTATCTGTGTCTACTTTTGCGTTATTTACAATTACATTTTCTGAAAACTATAATGGAAAAACTCCTGTTTAGAGCTAAACAATTATTTTGGGGGGTATACAAGTACATTCTCCATGTTGTATCAATAATCTGGAATGATACTGTCTTTGGAAAAATGTCATTAATTTCCCCCATTTTGATCCAACTGTTAGGTACTAACTCATGTTTTAAAATAAATAAGCTTCTCCCAGAAATAAAACCACACATCTACGGACAGCTAATCTTCAACAAAGGAGCTAAGAACACACAATGGAGAAAGGAAAGTCTCTTCAATAAATGGTGTTTGGGAAACTGGACAGCCACATGTAAAGGAATGAAAGTAGACTATTACCTTTTGCCACACACAAAAATTAACTCAAAACGGATTAAAGACTTGAAGGTAAGATGTGAAACCACAAAACTCCTAGAAGAAAATATAGGCAGTCCACTCTTTGACTCGGTCTTAAAAGGATCTTTTCGAATACCATGTCTACTCAGGCAAGCAAAACAAAAGAAAAAATTAACAAACGGGACTTCATGAGACTAAACAGTTTCTGCAAGGCAAAGGAAACCAGGAACCAAATGAAAAGACAACACACCAACTGGGAGACAATATTTGCAAATCATATATCTGACAAGGGGTTAATCTCCAAAATATATAAAGAACTGATACAACTCACCAACAAAAAAACAAATAACCCGATCAAAAAATGGTCAGAGGGTATGAACAGACATTTTTCCAAAGAAGATATACAGATGGCCAATACGCACATGAAAAGATGTTCAACATCACTAACCATCAGGGAAATACAAATCAAAACTATACTGAGCTATCACCTTACACCTGTTAGAATGGCTATAATTACTAAGAAAAAAAACAACAAATGTTGGAGAGGATGTGGAGAAGAGGGAACCCTCATACACTGCCGGTGGGGATGCAAACGGGTGCAGCCACTATGGAAAAGAGTATGGAGATTTCTCAAAAAATTAGAAATAGAAATACCATACAAACCAGTTACCCCACTATTGGGTATTTAAGCAAAGAACTTGAAATCAACAATTCAAAGAGACTTATGTACCCCTATGTTCATTGCAGCACTATTCACAGTAGCCAAGACATGGAAGCAACCTAAGTGCCCATCGACTGATGAATGGATAAAGAAGATATACACACACACACACACACACATGCAGACATACACACACAATGGAGTACTCCTCAGCCATAAAAAAGATCAAATCATCCCATTAGCAACAATATGGATGGAACTCGAGGGTATTAAGTTAAGTAAATAAGCCAGACAGAGAAAGAGGAACACAGTACGATTTCACTCATATGTGGAAGATAAACAAATAAATGGACAAAGAGAACAGATTAGTGGTTACCAGAGGGGGAGGGTGTTGGGAGGTGGACATAAGGGGTAAATGGGCACATATGTATGGTGACTGACAAACAATAATGTACAACTGAAATTTCACAATGTTATCAACTATTATTACCTCAATAAAACAAATAAATGAATAGGCAAGCTTCTGATAGGTGGTATATAAGCTAAACTTAGGGAAATCAAACTATTTTAAAGAACAATATAAAGGAATACTGACTTTTATATTTAAGAAAAATAAAGCAGGTGACAAAGTAACACGCATAGTATGACCCATGTCTGTAAAAAGCAAAAACAAAAAAGGGGGAAAAAAACTCCTATTTCTATACTTCTGTATATTTGTATGAATAAACACAGAACTATTTGGGAGGATATATAGCCAACTGTAAACAGTGGTTACCTAAAGGGGATAAAACTGGAAAAGAGGGACATAAATATTAATAACTGTACTTCAAGCCTTTCTGTATTTGTTTAATATTTTTTTACATAATCTTGTAATTATTGAAAAAAGAAAAGGAAAGTCTTAATATTTCCCTTGGCGAAAAATTCTTCATCAAACCCTCTAGGAAAACTGGTGACAAATATTCTAAACTTGAGTCAGAAAACTTGGATTCTAGTATCTACCTCACTAATCATCAAATATATGATGTACAGCTGTCTTTTAATGTCAACCTTCCATTTTCCTTACTTGCAAATTGGAAATAAAAATTTTAATTTTGCTCACCTCAGAAGGTTACTATGAGGATAAACACAATGAGCGTGATTTATAAGTTACAAAAAGACTATGCAAATAGCAGTTATATATTCTATGCAACCTGAAATTATTTAGTGTAAACACCATGAACGCTAGCAGTGGCAATAAAGTGGAAAGGCTGCTTCTTTCAGGGACCCTTTCCCCCTAGAGTTAAATATCTCAATAGGATAATATCTGACCAGAGTCATCCAACACTTAGAACTTCACACTGCTAAATGGCAACCCTGAAAAATGATTATCATAAAGAATAATACTATTATCTACCTTTTATGGTTGTTGTAAAAATTGAGTTACAATATGTGCAAAGTGCTTAGAATAGCATTTGGCTCATAGAAAGCAATAATTTACTGATACTATTGTGATTATGATAACTATCACAATCTCCCAAGATTTCATAAGTTAACATATAAAACTGCTTGTAAACTATTAAGGCATGACAAGTGTTAGAAGTGTTAGAAAATATTAACACTTCATTTAAATCTATTATCAAGTAAACATATTTAAATCTACTCTCTCTCTCCTCTTAAAGGAGCTAACACCTACTGGGCAATTGTTAAGTGCCAAGCACTGGGCTAAATGCTTTCCATGGATTTTAAAATTCATACTCAATCTTTTAGACTAAATTCAAAGCAATCATATTCTATTTTAATCATATCGTTTTATAATATTGGTATCTCTTGATTTTACAATATGAACAAGTGGAATGACAAAATTATGGAGTTAGAAAAACAGGAATGGAAAAGAGGTTTATTCAATTCCATAAGTAACATAAAGGGGTTCAAAAAATTCTCAAGTCTGTTATCTTTCAACACAAAACAGCTTAACTAAACTTCTCAATATACATATTTTATCAAACTGCTTCATAATCAGACATACAACAGCTATTGCCAACGTGGAGAGTATGAATCAAAAGTTACAATTCTGTATAGATGCTTCTGCCACAGCAACAAGCCAAGAAGTACTTAAATGACAAGGGCCACAAACTTATTAAACTTAATTTTCAAATTAGAAGGACGATCAAAAAATATGGTTTCATTTCTGTTGAAGAAAATAATTTAAAAATATACAAGTCCTCCCTAATGAAAATATTAAAGTTTAAAAAATGTGAGTTTGCTTAATTTTACTTACCATGCCTTTTCAAAATCAATAGGGTATTTTAATTATAACAAAAAGACTTACATACCTTATGTAAACAAGTGTCCACTACCCAATTGCACACATTTTCCAGGTCATCAGATACCTCAAGCCTAGATTTAACAAATTCACAGAGCTCCTCATTACTCATAACATCCCAGATCCCATCACAAGCCAAGATGATAAATTCATCCTCTTCTGCTCTTAAAATTTCATAAACCTCAGGCTCTGGAGAAACAAGTTGTTCTGTTGGGCCCTTGCCATCAACACACTTGTAATCATAGTCCCCCAGAGCACGAGACACTGCTAATGAACCATTAACACGTTGTATCATTACGCTGCCTCCTGCATTTTGGATTCGCTCCTTCTCCCTTGGATTGCAAGGTTTGTGATCCTGGGTAGAAAAGCAGACTTGTCCATTCCTATACAGAACAGCACGTGAATCACCACAGTTGATAAAGTAGACATGCTTAGGTGAAATCATAACTCCCACTGCAGTTGAACCGCTCCTGTCCATTCCATTTCTGAGGTCTGAAAAGTTACGCATGTATTCATCAATTTTCAAAAAGCCAGTTCTGATACCATTCTTGACATTTTCCACTGAAGGCTCAAGAGCAGATCCTGATTTTCCAGCTGCCCTGAAGTCTTCATTATTAGTGATGTGTTCTAATAAATGTGTTGAGCAATAATTTGCTACTCGGGATCCAGCATGACCATCATAAACTGCAAAAAATGACCAGTCTTCCAAGCCGTGAGGAATACCTACAACAGCTGTGTGTGCATCTTCCATTTCCACTCTCCATCCTTGCATGCTGCTCAGGCCATAACGTAAACCATTCCCAGCACCATGAGCATTATGTTTCTCGGTTTTGGGTTTATCCAAAAATGCACCCATGTTTAGTAATGAATCTGAAAGAAAAAAAAATTGCAGGTGTTATATGTTTAAATTTGATAGAGCATTTATATATTTCATCTGTTCTCTAGTAACTCCTGTCTCAACAATATTTTTCAGTATTATCCAAATTTACTGCAACAACAACAAGAAAGAAACCAAGAAAAGCTCCCCCTACATCCTTCTTCTAAGAACAGTGGTTTCTAGAATTATTTCTGAATCATGAGATTAAACCAGAATCTCTGGGAGTGGGACCCAGATATCAGCATTTTTTTAAAGCCTCTCTGTTGATTTGCAGGTGCAGCAAGTTGAGAACCACTGTTGTAGGAAAAAGGAAACGAAATACCTGGTTACTTTAAAAAAAAAAATTCAATTTATAAGATAGCTCTAGAGTTCAATACATAAGATTGAACAATGAGAATATTCAGAATGGTACAACATCTCACTCAATATATTAAGGTAGAAGAATATACAAACATATTTTAGAAAGGCTTCCAAAAGCAAGTATTATAATCAAGGTTTTTTACCCCCAGTGATCCTGAGGACAACCCCAAAATTCAATTAAAACATAAAACCTCCATTTTACAAACATTTGATTTCATCAAGGTTTTACTGTATATCAAATTGAAAACTTTACTTGGATTGACTGAAGTCTATTGTTTGGATTCTGTTAAAAACAAATACAACTGTAATGATGTGCTAAGGAACATACTTAATATTGCTGAGTTTTGTAACCTATAAAGTAGCATTAGAATAACCTTTACTCAGTACTGGCTGACAAAGACTTAAAGCCCTTGGATAGAACCGTGAAGTATCACTGTGCATCACCCACCCTCCCAACTTTATTGGGAATAAAGCTTTTATTATTTTAGAATAAAGCTTTTCCAATGTCAAATGACTTGGACTCAAGTAGCGGTTCTCCAAAGTAAGCATGAGAAAGCCCTGGTATGTTTCCTACATACAATCCTGGCCCTAACACTGGCTAGCTGTGTGACCTCAAATAAGTTTCTTAGTCACTTGCACCTCATACTCCTCCTCTGTCAAATGGGAGTAACAACATCAGTACCTATTCTTTACAGGGTTGCAGTGAAGAATGAGTTAATGTGTAGTGATCAGAACAGTACCTGAAACACAGTAAATAGCATAAAATGTTCACTGTTATTATTTGGTCAAAATTCAGATCCCATAGCCCCATCCCCATGGCCAAAGATTTTTTCCAGTAGATCTTGGATGTGACCTTCCACAAAAGCATGCCAGTGACTGAAGAAACACATTTTAAGAGACACTAGTCTAGATCAATTGACTTTTACTTGGATCTAGTCATCTTTGTAAGATATCTTTTTCAGCTATGACTGTTATCTAACTTTACAATAAAATTATATAACCGTTTCGTAAAAACCCAATGAGCCACCACATATATACAATGTTTATACATTATAGCAATTTTGAAATTTTTCATGAGTTATATATAATACTGTACTAATAAATTACATATAAAACTATAACAAGGAATTTTGAAAGAATAAATTCAAAAATACATAAAAATTACATTTCTTTCACATTTAATACAAAATTATATTTTGTATTGAGAGCAATGTAACAGAAGATGCTTATTTTTGAACACACTAGTTTAATACTGTGACACAATGATTTGAAAATCTAGTTCTAAGTATATTTTAATTTAGATTGTTTTTAATAGCTATTTCACTTGATAAAAAGACAACTTATAAAGATAGCTAAATGAAAATGAAACTGAATTGTCGACTGTATTTATCAAACCACTGTTTTTTTTTAAAGACTGGCACCTGAGCTAACAACTGTTGCCAATCTTTTTTTTTGCTTTTTCTCCCCAAATCTCCCCAGGACATGGTTGTATATTTTAGTTGTGGGTCCTTCTAGTTGTGGTATGTGGGATGCCACCTCAGCATGGCCCAACGAGCAGTGCCATGTCTGCGCCCAGGATCCGGGCCAGTGAAACCCTGGGCCACCGACACAGAGCACACGAACCTAACCACTCAGCAACAGGGCCGGCCCCTCAAACCACTTTTCAATCCCTTCTACCAATTATGAAAAAAGGAAAAATTTGTTGCTTCCATCATCCCAATGTTCTTGCAATTAAGGTGCTGCTGTTTTACATTTCAACAAATAGGTTCAAAATTCACAAGAACTCTTCATTTAGAAGATTTTAAAAAATAGTTTAGAAATTTCTGTTTCCAAATTTGTTTTTACTTTAGGAATAAAAGAGGGAAGAAAGGAGGCATCTTCAATAGAAAGCTTAGAGGACCCTAAGAATGAAAGGCAGCCTGGAAGGCCAGCTTGGACAACCAGCAGGAAACAAACGAGCCACTGAGGCTGGGCCCCAAACACTGCAAGTTACACAGCCTTGCTTGCCTGCTGCTGCTCATCACTGCCATCATTCCCACCTGCCATCTATTCCGCTTCGGAAAGTCACCTGATCAGGATTCAAAGTCTGGGAGATGAGTAACTGACTGAGCTTAGGTCACTAGCACACCTACTGGCTCTATCAGGGACTGCATTCTTTCACAAACCGGAAATTTGTTTAAAAGTTCCAAATTGATCTCATTTCAAAGTTAAGGTTGTCCCATAATGATTTAGTTTTTTAAACATCATGAAATAACAGACATATAAGAGTTCACATAAAATATACATATAGCTAAAGAGTAATAAAACACCCATGTACCCACCACACAGTTTAAGGAATAGATCATCATCAAGACCACTGAGATCTCTCCTACTATCCTGAGTCTTATAACTAGTATTCCTTGCAGTTTTGCCATATTCATGTCTGCTTGTTTAGTTTTATATGTGTGACACTTTACATTGATGTAAAGTACAGTACACATTAGTGCTTTTTTTTGGCTCAGCATTATGTTTCTGAGATTCATCCACACTGATGCAGAGAGTGGCAATTCATTCACTATATGCCACTATATGCTTGTACCATAATTTTTATCCATTCCACTATCAATGAATATTTGAGTTATTCCTCTCTTTTTTTTTGCTGAGGAAGATTCGCCCTGAGCTAACATTCATGCCAATCTTCCTCTATTACTTAGTATGTGGGCTGCCAGCAGGGCATGGCAGCTAACAGAGTGGTGTAGGTCTGTGCCTGGGAACCGAACCTGGGGTGCTGAAGTGGAGGGCACAGAACTCAACCACTAGGCCATCAGTGCTGGCCCTTCTCATTTTTTAAAATATAAAACAGTGCTGTTTTGAACAATCTTGGTGCACATGTATGAGTTTTCCTAGAACACAGATCTAAATTCTCAAGTGCTTAAAGTATGCAAATTTGAGTTAAATATAGATGATCTTTTTTCCCAACAAAAATCACAAAAGAAACCATTTCCAAACATTTACTTCCCAAATGCTCTTTTGCTAACACTACTTTCTTTAAAATGATTACTTTCTTCGTAAGTAATCTTAACCTTGAATGGGAAGATTAAGAGCCTGTGTGTGCACGTCTTTTCTTTTACCCAAAGATATCTGCACACTGTTGAGGAATCAGCAACTCCTATTTTCAGTTCCATGACTCTTCAAAACACAGAACTTTGCTATTCTGTAATCAGCAAACCTCTGTGTGGGAAAATGTACCTTTCTTGGTCACTTCTCACTTCACTTATAAGCATTGTCAGTAACTCAAGTACTGTTTCTATAAAATTAACTACCTTGATAACACCCTAACAGCTCTTTGTAAACTCTTGGTTCAATTTCTTGCTGCAGTCATTTGCCTAAGAATGATGCAGTGAATGGTTTTCACCTGAAGTGACTACAATTTTTCTTCCATAAAAGGTTGTCTTGATTACAGAAGCCATTTACTGTTGGGAATGTACATTTGTCTAGCATCTCTTTGCTATCATTATTCACACCCAAAACACAGTCTTGATTACTGAAACACAACTTAGCAAATACAAGGGGGCAGGTATGTTACAAACACTTACTCTTTAATCAATCTTAAAGCAAATCTTCCACAATGTGTAATTGTTCTGATACTGGTTTCTTCAAATCAGCAACTTTAACTACATGTTTCAAAAGCATTTGATGACAAACAAATACATCTTAATTTTTTGCCATATAATCTATGTATTATTTCAGTCATTTTGACAAAGGCAGGAAAAACAAGCGTTTCCTCAGCGGTATGGCTTTCTGTCTTTTCCTGTTCAACAAGAAACCTCAAAGGGCCTTGTGAATATTTATCATTAAATTTATGAACTTTTGTAAAGTACTTTATTGAACATTGTATGGCTTTATCAAACATCTCTGGAAAAAACTCATAAAGGTTAGTTTTTATCCTCAGAATGCATAATTTTTTTAAACGCTTTGCTAATTTGTTACGATTTCATGCTATCATTTAGCTATATGTCAAGCCACACTGTACAGTTAGGTAAGGTACAGTAAATATAGATCCATATTTCAAACAATCTTCTTTGACAATCTCAGACTTTTTTGAGAGGTTGATATTTCAGATCTAATTATATCATAGTTTTTACCCCATAAGAGCTCATCCTGGGATAAGGAGTTCTAACATTCTTTATGTTGTGTGCTTGTGTGTGCTTTATTATAAGTATAACCAATCTGATTTTTTTTCTGCTTTTTCTCCCCAAATCCCCCCAGTACATAGCTGCATATTTTAGTTGTGCCCCTTCTAGTTGTGGCATGCGGGACGCCGCCTCAGTGTGGTCTGATGAGTGGTGCCATGTCGGTGCCCAGGATCTGAACCAGTGAAACCGTGGCCCGCCGAAGCAGAGCACACGAACTTAAACACTCAGCCATGGGGCTGGCCCCTTTTCTTTTTTTTTCTTGCTACCCAATCTGATTTTCTGATAAGAATCTTTTATAGTCACTTGATCATTTATTTAAGACAGTTTAGTTAAAACTAGATCATATGGAAATCAATGTAATTACACGCAAACTTCAACGAGATACAACGATGAACATAAATGAAGCAGTCTAAGCTTCACCCTTCCTCAGGATCTCGCACTGGCCCATCTGACATACTAACAGTGTGGGGAAGCCAGTGTCAATCACCACATTAAATGTAATTTGCCTTTTTCAAGATGAAAGACAATAAATAGAAGTTCTAATTTTTAAAAAATGAGTATTGATAAGATCATCCTGCACACCCACTTTAGAGACCACTCCACTGGTCTATACAACTCCGTGGGCCTCAGAGTTTTTACAATACTGAGAATATATGCACAGCAAGCATTGTCTAAAGACTGAATAAATAATGTTCTCTACACATCTGTCTTTTTCCATTGTCTTCTTTGAGAAAAATACATTACTGAACCCACAGCAGCATAATGTTATTAGTTTCTCAACCGATGGTAACGGTACAAAGTAATTGTACTATGAAGTAGGAATCTGAGAAATGATATTTTAAAAGGGGTTCTCAGACCTCAAAAGACTGGGGACTACCAGCTGACTGTTTTATTTAAGTAAAATGTAGTTACTTAAATCACTTTAAGTAACTACATTTTTAAAATCTCTTAAAAGGTTTCACATGTGTTTCTATATTATATATAAACATTCGATTCTGGGATCATTCTAAAATTTTTCATTTATAATCAGTGCATAAAATACAGCAATAAATTATACATACTTTTAATATATCTGTCACAGGAATACTTTAACTTTGTTCAATTAATTTAAAAGTACATATAGTAATAGTACAATAGTTGTTCATTCAAGTATTTTTTGAGTGTCTACTACATGCCAGGCACCGTATGAGGTACTCAGAATAAGATGCTCCTTCCCTAAAGGTACTTCTAGTCTAGCGGAAGATAAAGATCAGTGCACAGGTTATGAAGGCACACTGGGATATGCAGCACAATGGGATAAGTACAGGTATGCCAAGAAGACGTGTCAAACACAGCCTTACGTAGTTAAAAATTTTCCAAGCTGAGACCAAACAATGGAAGTGGGAGAAGGAGTCAGCTAGCATATACAAAGGCCAAAAGAGTAACAGCACAATTAATTTGGTATGGCTGATGTGTGTGTGTACACAAGCATTTAAAGGGGCAAAGCAGAAGCACTGAAATCCTATGAATAACATTATTTCCTACTGAGATGTCCATCATCTACTCATCTCAGAATCATGGATTTGAGAACACAAAGATGTGTGATTCCCTCCTTGCCTGAGCAAGTACCAAACCCAAGTGAGAACTGTGCTTTTCACTTTGAAGAACAAATCCAGAAAAAAGTTCCAGAAGCCCCAAAATTTAGACAGGTATTTATAGTTTACATTCTTCTCTAGAATAAGCCTCCACACAAAAAACTCTGATACCTTTAAGTGTGCTTACAAATCAACTCTGAAAGGGGGTGAGGGTGGAGGGTGGGCAACCTCTACATATAACAAGCCAAAGTTAGTTAAAAGAAACTTAAGGGCTGTTCAAATACTCAAAGTGAAATATTACTACAATATTCAAAATGCAAACGTGCATACTATAGAAATACTAACACTACTTATCACTAGATAATTAAAACACTTGCAAAACTGAATTTCAGGTTCCCTTTTTTCTAAATCCCCCTTTAGCTCAATCAAAATCATTTCTTCTCCTTAGGTCAAATGGATCCATTTTACAGAGATGTTTTTCTCTCTTTCCCCCTAACCATATTTAAGGTATAGATATTTGTCTAAAGAACTGGATTTACAGTTCCTGGAGAAGAAAAAAGGATAATCTCCAATTACAAAACACCCAAGATTCAATGGATAAAATTCTCTACTATTCCTAAAGACATTAAATATAGTGCACTTAATCATTTATGTTGATGACAAACATTCTGACAAAGAAGAAGAAAATTTATCCGATGCATTGTTTTTTAAAAATCCCTTTTAATTTAAAGTTCTAGGTCCCTTGCCTTTCCTGGCAGACTCTGGCTGATTTATTCTCATCAATCATATTGCAAGAGGGACATGCTTCAAAGCCGCCCTCAGTTTACAATCAAGCCCAACTACATTTCATATTCATAAACAAAATTGACAGCACAGTAGGATACAATAGGTCGAAGAATATAGCTTCATTTTTCTTTAACAAGTGACATAAATATAAAAATAAAGAAAAAAACATTTACTGTACTAAATATTTGTAGTATCTGATTCTAATATAGCCTAAAATCAAAAGCAGGACTATTCTGTCTACCCTAATTTGGACACTTAACTATTTTAAAATTGTGCCGTCCTTCCTTAACTACCCTCCACCTCTGCAACGTTACACCTTCCTGAAAAGACAGATTTGGGTCTTACCTTTTCCAGAAATTCTTTCCCCATGGTGCTCTATTAAACTTCATTAACACTTACTTCTTTACCATTCATTTAGCACTTAACACATGCTACTTTGCATAATTAATGGCCCTTCTGTGTATACCTCCTATTTCCCAAAATGGTAATTTATGTTTATTTCCCTGCCAAAACAAGTACTACTGAATAAATGTTAGAAGATTTAAAAAAAAAAAAATTAATTTTGGGTCAGCCTGGTGGTGCAGCAGTTAAGTGTGCACATTCTCCTTCGGCGGCCCAGGGTTCGCCGGTTCGGATCCCAGGTGCGGACATGGCACTGCCTGGCAAGCCATGCTGTGGTAGGCGTCCCACATATAAAGTAGAGGAAGATGGGTACGGATGGGAGCTCAAGGCCAGTCTTTCTCAGCAAAAAGAGGAGGATTGGCAGCAGTTAGCTCACGGCTAATCTTCCTCAAAAAAAAAAAGTTAATTTGAGAGAAGTCATTTTAACAGAGTAACACTTCTATCCCCAGTATGTGATAAATCTGTTATGTGGCCTTTACCATAAGGCCAAACCCCCCTATAACTGGAGCAATTCCATTAAAGAAATAGACATTCCTTGTATTCTACTGAAAAGAGAAAGGTCTCAGGCAAAAAACTGAACTCATCACTCCAGTGTCATAGAAGAGCCTCATTCTCTCAGAGAAAGACTTTCAGGGAGGACAGTATCCATGAGTGGGATACGGGGTAATGGATGCTAAAATGGCGTCCACCACATGAAGGCAATCCAGGAGTTATACTATATGAATGAAGCTGTGCATCCCAGAAGACAAGGCACAGACTAGATTACGTATTTGGTTATTGTGCTCTGTGTTGACTTCCCTTTGGATTTCCTCTACCTTTAATAAAGTTTAAAAGTTCTTACCTTATCTCAATTATCTTAAGTCAAACTAAGGGAGAAAAAGTCTCATGCCCATGTTCTAGAGAAGGTATTGACGGTAAACTGAATGCTCTCTGCCTCCCTTAAATCACTATTGAGGGGTAGTGGTAATTCCGGATAGAATCTTCCAAAGGGAAGAGAAATTCTGGTTTAAGCAAAAGAGCTTGGAATGAGAGGACTGGCCACTCCTACCTGCTTGGACCTGGATCTTTTTCTAAAGAAGTAATAGTTTACTCACATATTACAGTCATAAAGGCATTTTAACTATTAACAGTTCATTTCATAGGATCATCTACAAACCAAGGTTTGCCCATGAAAATTATCTCATATGAATTACAAAAACATCTATTACAGGAGAAGATTACGACCAAGTACCGTATTTTACTGAAATAATCTGAGAAAGCTTCATGCAACAGGAAGTCCAGAAAACAAACTACATAGATCTAGACTTCAAAAGATTAAACAAAATGGTCCCCAAATAACCAAGAAATCTACAGTATCTAGAAAAATAAGTATGTTCTGATAATAAATATAAGCATACTAACTTGCACCCAAAATACAAACACATGCAGTAAACATATCATCTTAAGACAATGAACTGTAAGAAACAAGAATGCCTAAACACTGAGTTTGATTCCTGGCTCTACCAAGTATCTGTTTTCCAGAAAAAAAAGCTATATAAAACAATACTGAACATCTCCTCCTGTTCTGAAATTCTTCATTTTTAGAGCCTGATTAGTAAACTACCAACTGCTGCCAACAGTTATAAGCTCATATACGACACTATAAGATCAAAATACAGCTCACAGTGAATAGAAGAGTACCACTGGACAAGTTCTAATTTCATATGCAATATAATATGTATATTATATTCATAAGCATATGCAAATTAATGTTTAAAAACAGGATTTAAAGATTTTAACCAGATTTCTTGATTTCTGAATGAAAGTTTGAGAAAATATCCTTTTTTCCAACTTAAAAGAAAACAAACAACTCAAGTCAAGCATGTCCTCTCATATGAAATCAAACAAACCATTCCAATCAAAAGCATTTATCACCTTTCTGAACTCCTGGAAGTAGTGTCTCACACAAGAGGCAACTGACTATATACTAATTTATGACAAGCCTTATATTAAATGTTAACATTTACACCACTCTAAATGTATGTCCTTAGATCATGTAGAATCAAGTTGCAATTTCAACCTTTTATTCAAACCAAAAAGCAGTCTTCTCACTGAAATTTATACTTAAACAGAACTAAGCTTGCTTGTTATTATATTTTTATTATTTACCCAATTTGGAATTTTTTTCTTTTTTTTTAAAAGGACGGAGTCACTAATTTGGCATGGTTATCTTTTGGGGAAGTTTAGGTTTACATCCTATGTAAAGGAAGTCAGTGCTTCTCCATGTTGCTGGGCACTGTTTGCCTTAAGAATGATTGTTAACAAAAGAAAGGAATAACATTTCAACAGACAACACCTCTGACTGACAGAACATAAATTCTAAAAATAGAAAATGTATACAAAATACCGCATGTATTTTTTATCCACATTTTTTTTTTTGTTGGAGGGAATCCAAAACATTCATCAGCTTCTCAAAGAAATTTTTGATAGCAAAACAGATGAAAAATAACAGCCATAAAGGCAGAGAATTATTTAGTTTTACCTGATCCAAGCTTATCTCTGAACAAGCTAAAATATTTAATGATTCATGTAAAGGACCTCTAGTTAAAAATGAGGGACCAAACATAAGCATTTGTTTCCCTTCTGTTTTGAAATTCCACTAAACTACAGAAGCGACTGTTTAAATCCATAAAGTTAATGGGAGTGGAAACAACAGCAACTCCCCGTGAAGGCTGGTAAGCAGAAGAACCAGACTCTTTGTGGAATACCAAGTAAAAACCGAAGCCACTCGTGAGGAAAGAAAGAAGCAAACTAGTTTAAACTGCAGACCACGCCACCAGGCTTGGGTTTGGTGGTACCTCTAGAAGTGGAGGTGAAATTGGGGCGAAAAACAGGAGGACTGATTGAAAGTCTACAGAAGAAGCAGTTGGACGCCCCCAGGATCCTCCTCCGTGGTTCAGTGTAGCTGAATGAATGAATGCCACTCTCTCACTCCCAAAAGAGATGAGGTTTATTTCTGCAGAGGGTAAAACAGGACTTCGGAAACTGGATAATACCAGGCAGAGATGAGGGCTGGAAACTAAACTTACAGCATAACATTAAGTGTTAAGTTTACATACGTACTTGTTTGATGTACTAGCCTTTCTCAGAGACTGGGTTCCCAAAATGCTGGCAATCAAATTTAAACCCTCTCTAGTATTATGTTAAGCGAAAAAGCCAGACAGAGAAAGACAAACAAACACCATATGATTTCACTCAAATGTGGCAGATAAACAAATACACAGACAAAGAGAACAAATTCATGGTTACCAGAGGGGAAGGGGTTGGAGGGTGGGCATAAGGGGTAAAGGGACACATTTATATGGTGACTGACAAATGATAATGTACAACTGAAATTTCACAATGTTATAAACTGTTATGATCTCAATAAAAAAAAATTTACACTCTCTCTAAACAAAAGATGAGAAGAGTCTTTAGACTCTTTAGAATCTCACTAGCCCTAGAGAAAAGATCTAAAGATACTAACATCAGAGGTTACTCAAAAAAATAGGTCAGCCCAATCACCCTGCAGTGGACCCTACAGCCAATAAATCCCATGGACAGGCACAGAGCCTCTCATCAGCTACTCTATGCCCACTTTAAAATATAAGCGGACAGTCCATGGCCAAACACAGAAAAATTTCCCTAATGTAAGAGAGAGGGGACAAAACAAACAAAAAAGGGTAGCCTGGAAGAGAAAGGGACTAGGGTGGGAAAAGAAAAGTGAAGGAAAGAAGGGAGGAAGGAAGGAAGCAAGCAAACTTCTTTCAGAAAGATAAGAAAAGATTTGGAATCCATGAAATAACAAGGTGTTACCAAAGGAAAAACAGAACATTCAGAGGAACAAAAGAGCTCCTGTAAAGCAAAAGCATCATCACAGAAGAGAAAGCTGGAAGATAAAAGCTGAAGGACACTCCTAGAAGTTAGAGCACAAGACAAAGATGGTAAAACAGCAGAGGAGTGGTCCAGGAGGTTCAAGAGCCAAAAAAATAAGAGTAAGGGAACACAGAAACTTGAAGAAATAATTTTTTAAAATAATCTAAGAAAATTTGCAAACTGAGGGGTATGAATTTCAAGATTGAAAGGGCCCACCCTGTGCCAAGAATAATAGATGAAAATAAGACAAGTACAAAGGTATATTATCAAAAATTTCAGAACACTGGAGACAGGGATAAGAGCCTATAAGCTTTCAGAGAGAGAAAAAAGGGTTTCATACAAAAGCTCAAGAAACAGAATACACTGGTCTCAGCTGGGGGAAAATTTGGGGTTCAATTAATGATTAGAATATCAAACACTAAACAAAATTTACTTAACTCCAAGGAAAACAAGTACTTGTCTAGGAAATAAAAAGTAATCCTATCTTGAAAAAATGCAGAAGAACAAGAAGAGAGAGTGTGAGTGTGTGCATGTATGTGGGTACGTATGTGTATGTGTTTGGGGTAGTGGAGTGAAAAAGCTAAGTCTCATCTTCCATAATGAGGCAGATAATTCCTAGAACTGAAAAAATCAAGAAGCACATTATTTAGAGACTTTAAGCTAAATTCCAACAGCATCAGCTATAAGAGTTTAAAATGGTTGGTTCTGGGGAATCTTCTCCAAGAAAAGGAGCTTGCAGAATTATCTGGTTCTTTAAACTATGTAAATGTATATTTTAATTTTTTTAAAAAACTAAACTAAAGAGGCATAAAGTAAAACAATAGCATACTACACATGATAAGAAATAAGGAATTGCATGTCATATCATGGGCTAAATTCCCTAATATATAAAAAGGTTTGATACAGTAAGAAAATGACCAATAATATGATAGAAAAATGGACCAAAACCCCCCACAAATGGATCTTAAAACTATGCCCCACCTTACATTCATAAGAGAAATGAAAAGTAAGAATACACAGATATCACTTTTCATGTACCAGACTGGCAAAGATCAAAGGTTTGGTAACCATTCTCTGCAAGATTATGTAGAAACATACATTGCTGGTACCAATAGACTGGTACAATCTTAGTGGAAGGCAATTTAATAAAAGCTATCAAAAATTATAGTTGCACATACCCTTCAATCAAATTCTAAGAATTTACCTACAGGTTTACTCCTACACGTACAAATGACTATGCACTGCAGCACTATTAGCAAAAGTAAAATACACGAAACAATCTCAATATCATTCATTTCGGAACTGATTATTTAATAGGATGAGTCAGAACACATACTTAATGATAAAGTATGCTAAAACATAATACCCTATGATTTTTAAAAAGAAGAATATATACACATGTCTAAGTTTGTACATCCACCTAGATATACAGATAGATGAACAGACAGATAGATAGATACACATTCATTTTCTGGAAGCATACACAGAACTGGAGACTTTGGAGAAGAGAAATCAAGAGGCTGGAAGACAGGAATGAAAGAAATGCTCTCCATGATACACCATGTTGTATCTTTTCTATTTTAAACCATGCAAATGTAATAAAAATAAAATTACTTACATTTAATACCATTTAATGAATTATATTTCAACTAGGAAAACTCCTTTGGAGTGAAACCTTTTTTAGCAATCAAAAATTCATAAAATCTAAACCACTCATTAAATCTATAAAATAAAAAAAATCTATAAAAATCTAAACCATTGTAAATATAGATATAGTGATACTCAAAGGCTTTTTTCTTTGCTAACAAATCAAAGAAACAACCACCCACATTGACACAGTGAGTGAGCCATTAAGACCCAGCAGATACATCCTGTTCATTTTAATATATCATCATCTCCTTGAAGAAGTAAACCCACTGGTGAATCCTACTACTAAAAAGAATATATAAAAACCATGAATTCTACACTCAACGCAAGATGAAAACTGAGATGTAATGCTCTCTATAAGATAGCCTCAAACTGTGGTAAAGCATATCATAAATTCATAAAGAGACATATATACAATGAAACAAAGGGAGAAATCTCTTTCTGAAAAGAATTTAGAACAAGACTAAATATTTACTGCTGCTACAATGTAAATATAAGTATCAAATTCTACCCAAATGAATTGCATTTCCACAAGAGACAAGGTGAAAACAAAATTCTCACCATGCATTTTACAATTTTATAGAAAAAGGATTAGCAGATACTTCCCCAGAGACGAATATAAAAGTTGTATTATTAGGCATGTTAGCAAAAATCCAATATTTCTGATAACTCTTAGAAGATATTTCTTCAGCCTAAGACACTGCAATATAAGCATACTCTGAAAGAGACGTGTTAAAAATGCAGTATTAATACAGATTTTAGCTGGCAATATACAGCTACAGGAAAACACAAAACAATTTTTCCATATTTTCACAATGGCAGAAAACAAAAAAATTACAGATACCTCTGAGGAAAAACAAAAAAACTAAGTTGTTGAGCCAGCCCTCATGGCCTAGTGGTTAAGTCTGGCACACTCCACTTCAGCAGCCCGGGTTCAGTTCCCAGGTGCAGAACCACATCACTCGTCTGTCAGTAGCCATGCTGTGGCAGTGGCTCACATAGGAGAACTAGAAGCACCCACAACTAGAATATACAACTACGTACTGGGGTTTGGGGGGGCAGTGAGGGGGGCACGGGGGGGACTAAGTTGCAATTAAAGAGTAGAATTGCATCTTATATATGGGTTAGTACATAAAGTCAGCACATGGCTAACATTATGTAGACTCAAAATTACCCTTGCAAAACCCTTAAAATAATAAAAGCTAACATGTATGTAGGCTTTTTAATATGACCAGGCACTGGAGCCTAGATTAACTTCACCTATATCAATCAACTCATTTGATCTTTGCAACAACCTTATAAGGTAGATACCACTGTTTTCATTTTATAAATGAGGGCACTGAGTCACAGAATGGCTAAGTACTTGTCCAGGGTAGGCAGTAGTAGAGCCGTTAACCCAGGCTGTCCGGCTCCAGAGTCCATTCTCTTAACCACTACCAACACACAATATAGCAGCTTTTTTCTCCAGAGTTGAAACAATTCTTCATTTCTTCACATGAACAAAAACATCCATATGTTAGAGCTTTGACTCTTTCTCTCATACACACTATTTATTTCATTAGCAAATCCTATCAATTCTATCTCCAAATATAGCCCAAATCACTCTGCATCTCTTCATCTGTTGCTGTACCATCCCAAAGTTATCCTCTCTTGCCTAGATTACTACAATAACCTCCTAACTTGTGGCCCTGATTCCACCCTTCCTCCCTATAATTCATTCTCCAGAGTGACCTTTCTTAAATGTAATGGAATCATGTTACTCTTGACTTACCACTGAATTTAGAAGAAAACCTAAACTTATTATACCCTCTATGATCTGACCCCTGTTTAGTTCTTCAACCTTACTTCCTGTAACTCTTCTATCATCACTTACTGCTCTCTAGCCACAGTAGCCTCTACTATTCCCCCAATATATCAAGCTTGTTCCCCATCTCTGGACTTTTGTTTTTACTGTTTTCTCTTCTTGGAATCACCCTTACCTCTCCATTGCCACAGCTGCATGACTGGCTCCTTCCTGACATTTAGATCTCAGCCCAGCTGTCAACTCAGAGAGACCTTTCCTGACTACCCAATCTGAAGTATTCTCCAAACACCATCACAGCTCATTTTCCTGTTTTATTTTACTCATAGCTTGCTGAAATTGTTTTTCATTAAATTCTTTATGCTTTTTACCCCAACCAGAATGTAAGCTACATGAGAAGAGAAACATTTGTTCACTGCCAAAATGACTAAAACTATGCATGGCATACAGTAAACACTCCATAAATTTTGTGAGATGAATGAATGAATAAGTGAGCACCAAATGAACTAACTGGCTTGCTATAAATAATATGAACATTTGATAATGCTCACATAACGTACAGGAGGCCCACTGCAACTGAAAATGGCTGCACCGTAGTTCCCAACTCAAGCTCATTAGAGCTAGAAAATATAAACACAATAGTCTAGATTAATATAAGGCTCAGTACACTGATTTGACAAACATATAAAGCACTGCATTTAGTTTTAAGAATCACATTTTAAGAGTGACATTGATAAAACCAAAATAAATCATAAGCAGAGGAATGAGAATAGTAGGCAGCTCAAAAAACATACTATATGAAGAACATCTGAAGAATTTGGGGCTGCTTAGACTAGAGAGGATATATTAAATCCTAACAGGACTGATGATGAATACCGAATCCTTGTAAAAAGAAGAAAAGGTTTATTCATTTGTCCTGGAGGGCAGATCTAGGATCAACGGATGGAAGGCCGTATCTTGTTAACATTAAGACATTTTTTCAAAGATTATATAACTTATAAGGGATGCTGAAAGAAAAGATGCAATCAAGTTAAAAATTGGAGTTCAGGGGCCAGCCCCATGGCTGAGTGGTTAAGTTCAAGCGCTCCGCTTTGGCGGCCCAGGGTTTCACAGATTCAGATCCCAGTGATGGCACCATTCATCAAGCCATGCTGAGGCAGTGTCCCACATAGCACAACCAGAAGGACCTACAACTAAAATATACAACTATGTACTGGGGGGCTTTAAGGAGAAGAAGGGAAAAAAAAAAGATTGGCAACAGTTGTTAGCTCAGGTGCCAATCTTAAAAAAAAACTGGAGTTCAGTTGTCCTTCAGTCACTTGACATTTAAAAATTTACATGTACTCCTCACTCATTCCTACTAAGGATTTAAAAAAAAAGGATACCTCTATATTAGAAGATGTCTCGTGTTTACAAATACACAGAAACCAAGATGCAGCACCACGTTGGTGGCTACTGCAACATAAAAATATCAGTGCCGGGGCTGGCCCCGTGGCTGAGTGGTTAAGTTCGTGCACTCCGCTGCAGGCGGCCCAGTGTTTCGTTAGTTCGAATCCTGGGCGCGGACATGGCACTGCTCATCAGACCACGCTGAGGCAGCGTCCCACATGCCACAACTAGAAGAACCCACAACGAAGAATACACAACTATGTACCAGGGGGGCTTTGGGGAGAAAAAGGAAAAAATAAAATCTTTAAAAAAAAAAAAAAGAAAATATCAGAGCCCTCTCAAAGCTAATGTCAGAACAGAACAGGGAAAGAGGAGCAAATAAACAAAGAAGGAGGAGCATTTGAGGGGCATAAAACAGAAACTGTGATCCCCACTAAAAGGACTGATTATTGCTAACACTATTTACAAAAAAACCTAACTGACAACAAAAAAAACAAAAATATTTGTACTAATTTAATAATGTAAAATTTGCACATATAAAAGAAAGTATATGCAAATCAATGAAAAGAAAAAATGAAAATGGTTGCTATTAGGTGGATATTATGGGAGTTGACAGCAATTTAAAAACACTATCTTTAACTGGCTCTATGTCAATAATTGTTGAAGTAGGGTGACAGGTATATGGGGGCTCAATATATACTATTATTTCTACCTTTATGTATGTCTGAAATTTTCCATAACCAGAATTTTTTTTAAATTAATTTAATGCTATCTCTCTAGGTTCTACCAAAAATAGGACTACTTCTTCCTGAGCAGCCACACTTTGGATACTTTCTCTCTCTCTCTCTCTCTCTCTCTCTCTCTCTTTTTTTTGGTGAGGAAGATTGGCCCTGAGCTAACATCTGTAGCAATCTTCCTCTACTTTGTATGTGGGACGCTGCCACAGCATGGCTTGATGAGCAGCGTGTAGGTCCGCACCCAGGCTCCGAACCTGTGAACTCCAGGCTGCCAAAGGAACACACGACTTAACCACTACGCCACCAGGCTGGCCCTGGGTACTTCTAATTGCAATAAAATTTAAATTGCAGGACATGCAGAAGAAAAAACTGCCTAAATAATTTCATTCTCTCTTTATTCTCTCATAATTACAAATCAGACACTACTCACACTTTTACCAGACCCGTGGCCAAAAGAAAGAATCTTTAGCCATTTCAACAGCACGATGGGGCAGACTACAGAGAGGTTAGGTCAGAAACCAAACCCCTCCAGGGACAACTAGGTGACTAATCTGAGAGAGTCAATGGTCCTTTCACCTCTGATTATTTCAATTAATTTTTGCTCCAGAGGCTCATTATAACAAGCAATCATAATATGCTTTTATCTTATTTGAGGCACTGAGGAATAAGCAAATACTTCCATAACGCTTACTATGGCACAGGTACTGTTTTAAATGCATCAGAAACATTAACTCATTTAAATTCTACCGTCTAGAAAAACAAGCATCAAAAAAGCATGTAATTCTTAAAGAGACCTTTAACCAAAAATCTTGAGAGCAAGCAAATCATAATATTTCAACAAAGGACATTCAGATACTGCACAGTGCCCCCCTCTCCTTTCTACAGCTGGCACATTATTTCTCAGAGGGGGCACACGGACACTGGCAAGCCTTGCTTAAGAACAGTATAATGTGTCAATCCCATCTGCTTCCTATCAAAAGGATGAGGTGGTGTCAGGGATGCCTCAGACCCACAGGCAGGGTTGATCCCAAGGGTTCCTGAAGACTAGTATGTTGTTCTTTTGACTAAAAAAGTAACATTAATAGCAAGAATAATAATGCTTAAATTTTTTTGTGAGCTCTATATGCCACACTTTATACTGAGACTGGCATGCACTATATCATTTAAATCAAATAACAATTTAGTGAAGTTAGTACTATTAACATTCTTACTTTATTTACAATTGAGAAAACTGAGATACCTAGTGTACCCAGACAACACAACTAAAGTGGCAAGTCAGGATTCAAGCCAAAGCAGACCAGCCTAGAGCTTGCATTCTTAAACTTGAGGCTTAAGTGGGTACGGCATTAAAAACTTTTTTCTTCTTTTTTAAAAATCGAAAATAGTTACATAAATCTTTGGGGACTCAAAAGCCAAGGGTACTAAATGTAATGTGGTACCTGGATGGGAGCTTGGCACAGAAAAAGGGAATTACTAGAAAAACTGGTGAAATCCAAATAAAGTTTGGAGTTCAGTTAACAAAGAGCAGCAGTGTTGGTTTCTTAGTTTAGACAAATGCTCCACAGCAATGTAAGAAGTCCCCATTAGAGGAAACTGGTTAAGGGGTATGCGAGAACTCTCTGTACTATCTTTTTAACTTTTCTGTAAATCTAAAATTATTTCAAAATTAAAACAAAGTAACAGGTAAGCTTCAGTTAAGTGGAACACCTCATACCAACTCAAGTATGGGATAAAGCAAGGATTACAAACTGGCTACGGAAAATCTCTCCACCTGTGATTTTGCCAATCATGGTAGGGTGGCCCAGAAACGTATCCTAAAAATACCAAGATTATATAATAATTGGAAACTCTGACCCAGTGATTCTAATTCTGAGAAGTTATTGTAAAGAAATATCTTCTACAATAATAGAAAAATGTTTATATATTTGGAAATCAGTAATGTAATTCACCATATCAACAGATCAAGAGAGAAAAATCTTTATGTATAATGAGTTCATTACAGTGTTATATATACTAAAAATTAAAATAACTTGCATTTCTAACAATAGAGGAATGGAATAAATCTATAGCAGTGGTTCTCAACCAGGAGAGATTGTGGCCCCCAGAGGACATCTGTCAATGTCTAGAGACACTTCTGATCATCACACGTGGCGTGGGGAGGGGGTACTACTGGCTTTTAGTTAGTAGAGGCCAGGAAGGCTGTAAAATATTCTACAATGCACAGGGCAGCTCTGCAGTAAAGAATTAATGATTCAAATGTCAACTAGCCGTGTCTAGTAAGAATTTGAAGGAAACATATAATTTAAGGAAAAAGCAGCACAATACATTCAAGCTATTTGATTTTAAAAGCAAATAAAGAATCCCATGGGAATTCAATCTCTCACACCCTTCTAAAAAAAGCCACTTAAAGCAGGAGAGGAGTAGATAAATCAGGGCAGTTTTAGTCTTCCAAAGTGCAATGCAGAGGGAAGCAGAGCAGTGTCCAAGACTTCAAGGAAGCAACGCATGACATAAGTGTCTTACCTCTAACTAAACCATTGTTCTTTCAAACATGTGAAGGGATGCAAATTATATCACAGCGGCATAAAAATTATTTTAAGCTGAAAATCAACAGATTGCAGAAAGAGGCTTTGTGTGAATTACACTCCCCTTATCTGCCTACAAAGCAGTCTTCCAAAAGAACTGAACTGGACAAAAATTCCCCTTCAAGGGAGGCTTCCAATAACAGGGGAGACTGACTTCTATCACCTGAGATGAGAAGTCAGCACTGGGATGAGAAAGAAAACGGACACTGTCACAAGACTATCACACCTCCCATCTAGTCTCCTAAAGAAGCTCTGTCGTTCCTAAAAGTCTTTTGTTTTTCCAAAAACATCTTTTCTCCCTTCCCCTATTAAGATGGTATATAAACTCTAAATTCTAACCACCTGTTTGAGCTGCCCCATCATACACGAATAACCTTTGTCTTTTCTCTCGTTACTCTGTATTTTTGTCAGTTTAATTCACAAGCCTCTAACTCCTCAACATAAGAGGGAAAAGTCTTCCTTCCCTACACATGAAAGAATGCAATTTCATTTTCCTAGGCCGTTTCTTGAAAAAATACTGAGAGCAAATTCAGCAAACAAGAAATGACTAGAGAACTGGTGATAAACATATATCACCATCAAGTAGAAATAATAAAATAACACGACTACTGGAAGGGACAGGAAAGAAGTGAGGGTAAAAGGCAGCATATACATGTGAGTTTCTTCTTCCAAGGGAGAACAGGGTCACATTTGTTTAGAGCTATTAAAGTGACAGAGGTATACTAACTAAGAGAAGTAATTAAATAATCAAAAGCAGGTGGTAGAAGATAAAGTAGAAAACAGTAGAAGTAAACTAATTTCTACATCTTTCCGATATCATTAAGATAGAATTTCAGATTTTTTAACAATTATAAAGGTAACTGGCACAAAAATAGGGAGATTACAAAATGTCTAAGTCACAAAGAAAAACATGCCAAAAGGAAGAATAAAAAAAAGAAGTAAAATATTTAAAATTTTCAAACATTAAGAAGAGAAAGCAAACAAAATAAGACAACTCAGAACAAAGACACCGTCATATTAATAAATATGTACTCACCCATTTAAAAAAGAATTCTCAAACTGAAACAAAAACAAAACCCATCTACCTACACACTACATTCACCACCCACAGCAAACAGCCCCAGAAAGGGTGAACATAAAAGATCAAAAGACATGGGTAACAAATTCAGTGAAAAAGAAAGCATGGCCAAGACATTAATAGCAATTTAGATCAAATTCAGGGGAAAAAATCCAGTTTAAAAGATAACAAATAAAATCCACAAAGAAAATTTAACTGTAGTAATAAACCAAATAACACCAAAATACATAAGTAAAAACTACAGGTAATATAAAGAGAAAGAAGCAAAAACACAACAGTAAAATTAATTTGCCACTCTTGGCCTGGTAGATCAAACTTTTTTTTTGGTGAGGAAGATTACCACTGAGCTAACATCTGTGCCAATCTTCCTCTAATTTTTGTATGTGGGATGCTGCCACAGCATGGCTTGATGAGTGGTGTGTAGGTCTGTGCCCGGGATCTGAACCCACGAACCCTGAGCCATCAAAGTGGAATGCACAAACTTAACCACTAGGCCACCAGGCAGGCCTCAAACTTTCTTTTTTATAATGAACACAGCTGGATCTGTGCAACATAATAAATAATAAATAAACAATCTGAGCAACATAATAAAAAGTAACACTGGATTATCCAAGGTACAAAATAAACATCCATCAGTGCGTATTGATAAAAATAAATAATTGAATAAATGGGAGAGAATGGACAAATCTCCAGTGCAGAAGAATTCCAAATAATTTATGCAGATACTCCACACTCAAATATGTGGACCATAACTTCCCACCCCTTAAATGTGGACTGGGCAAAGTGACTTCCTTTTCAAAGAGCACAAAATGAAAAGGGGGAAGAAAGAGTAACTTATAGGGGAGAAATTTGATATACGCTATCTCAGCCAGGTAATCAAGGTCAACATCAACAGTCATAAATCATGTTCACAGTATGTACTCTCAATATAATGTGATAAAAATAGGACTTTATCTCTGTGGTCTTCTTCTCAAAACCCTATAACCCCAGCCTAATCGTGAGGAAAGCGTTAGACAAATTCCAATAGAGACATGCTACAAAATACCTGACTCCTCAAAATTGTCAAGGTCATTAAAATCAAAGAAAGTCTGAGCAACTCCCACAGCCAAGAGGGGCCTGCGGAGACATGAAGATTAAATGTAGTATATCCTAAATGGGACCCTGGGAACAGAAAAAAGACATTAGGTAAACCCTAAGGAAATGTGAGTAAGTAAGGGCTTTATAAGTAAGGTTAATGATAATGTATCACTATTGGCTCATACTGTGCAGTCCCACTTGGGGTGTCTCATATTATTTTACACACATATTGGCCAGGGAGATAGTCAACAGAAAACTCATTTAATGATTGGAAGTTGATGGGAGTTGCTGGCTAGGAATTTAGCTGGGACTGTCCTCAGAAGTGCCTGCATATGGTCTCTCCAGTTTGACTATCTCAGGGTAGTCAGACTTCTTACATGGCTCCTGGCTTTCCCCAGAGGGAATGTCCCAAGGGAACAAGGCAGAAGCCAGATGGCCTTTTCTGACCTAGCCGCAGAAGTCACAAAGTACCACCAGTGCTGCATTCTGTTGGCAACAAGCAAGTCACTAAAGCCAGTTCAGATTCGAGGTGAGGGGACACAGACTCCACTTCTCATAGAGGACGATAAAAAAAGAATTTGCAGATGTGCATTAAAATTACCATGCATGGTAAAAGGCTGGAGGTCTACTTTTAAAAGGCTGAACTACAAAGGCTCTGGATTTAGAAAGCAGATCTAGTTGAGAGCCAGTGTAAGAAGCCTTACTGAAAACAGAGATGAAAGCTATAAATTTGCATAACAAATGCTGAAATCTTTCGCCTTCTTTCCCAACTCGACTTCCAGAAATCTCATAAACTTCAGGCAGGCAACAGATCAACGGCTCTGAGGAAATTTAGCAGCCCCAGAGAAAGGACTTAGAGATTACTTACACACAGGAACACTCCACAAATGGTCAGGTCACCCTACAGGGAGGCCTACCAGATGACAGTCCCTGTCCATTCACACAAAGGTTCCAAACTTAAACATCAAGAGACACCCAAAGATCACCATTGAAGGAAAACAGACAACATGAAAAACAGAATAAATCAAAGAAAAAAAACAAAAAACTGGAAAACAAAAAAAGTGCAGAGAGTAGAAAAAAAAATCCTCAAGAGAAACAGAAGCATTGTATTCATGAAACAAGAACGAGATGTAATTAAAAAATATTCAGAAAAACAAAGTGTTCTTCGGAACTAAGATGAGGAGAGACGTTTTTCAATAAAAGGTTACAAAACCAAGTTGGAAAAACAACCCAAAACATAGGATTATCCCCAACTCCTGCCCCGACTCCTCCAAAAAACCAAAGAGATTCAAAATAGGAGAGAATAAAATTATGAAAATTTCAGGATCAATCCAGGGTCCAAGATCCAACTAACAGATATTCCACAAAGAGCAAGAAAGCAAAGAGAAGAAATTTATCAAAGAAATGATTCAGAAAAGTTTCCCAGCATTAAACAACATAAGTGTCAAGACTGAGGGTGCCTAGCAAAACTGATGCCACAACAAAAAAATAGGTAACTGAAATTTCAAAACACTGATGAGATAAAAACCCTGAAAATTTCCAGAGGGAAAAAAACAGGTCACAGATAGAGAAGCAGGAACCAGAACGTCATCTGAAATCTCCGAGCAATATCTGGTAAAGATTCTGAGAACTTCCTGTGACTTGTTGGGTTAAAAGAGTATCTACTCTAGAGAAATTCTCATCTTACACAAGGAGAAGCATACAATGATGCTGATGCAATTTAACATTCTAGACAAGATAAAAGTATGGGTTACATCTACACATATCACCAGGAATAAATCTCAAAAACAAAGCTAACTGGAAAAGGATCCAGACAGTGTGATGCTATTTATGTAAAATTATAAAATTTACAAAACAATAGATTACATGAATATGTAGCAAAAGCATTAAGAACACGCTTGAGTAGTAGAAAAACTAAAACTACTCTCAACATCAACTGGATAATAGTTACTTTTAGGGAAGAAGAGACAGAAGAGATAGAGTGATGATATTTAGATAAAGTTGGTAACATTTGCTTTCTTTTTGAGAGCCGTTTCAAGCAAACATAGCAAAATGTTAATGTCCATTAAATCTTGATAATAGGCACAAGGATCCTTATGTCAAGAATAAACTTAGGGTCCGGCCCCGTGGCCAAGTGGTTAAGTCTGAGCGCTCTGCTTTGGCGGCCCAGGACATGCCACCACTCATCAAGCCATGCTGAGGCGGCGTCCCACATGCCACAACTGGAAGGACCTACAACTAAAAATACATGACTATGTACCGGGGGGCTTTGGGAGAAAAAAGAAAGAAGAAAAAGAAAATCTTAAAAAGAAAAATAAAGGAATCAACTTAAATGTTCATGTTGCAAAAAAATTTCATCCTCTTCAAAAAGCTGCACATAGTGATATAAAAATTCACGTCTCAAGAAAATTTCATTTCAACACAATAATTCTGCACCAATTTCTCTTACTATTAAATGGTCATTAATACCCATTTCCTTGACAAATACTACAGTAAAATTTAGTCAGCCCCAAAATACGAGTACTTGCTCTGTTCAATTTATGGAGTGTGAAAATGCTATGTAAACACATATGTAGAACAGAAACTGTTTAGCCAAAATAAATGTCACTTCTGTTTTAACAGACGCCTGGTCTAACACTTACAAATAAAAGATTAACTCATTTGAATTTATCTGCCTGCTAATTTTGAAACTCCTTTAAAATTATTTTCAAAAGAAAAGCTTCAAAAACTGGGAACAAAAGGGAGAAAAGCTTTAAACTTGTGTTACAGGAAACAAAACAGGAGACTTAAAGTTTCAACATTTATCAAGTAACAATCTATACACAAACCAATGCTCTACGGTAGCTTAACCTTTGGTGAAATATCTTCAAAATGAAATGAAATGAAAAAAATCATTCCTATTGATATAATAATCCATGTGATGGATTTTTTGTTCAAGACAGATGGAACACAGCCATTTATCTCTAATCTCTCCCAATACACCATCAAAATGTTGGTAAAGGAATTTTATTTAGGTATAAGACAAACAACAATGAAAACTTAGGAGGGAGAAGATGGCAGTAAGAGGTACACTATGAGAGGTTAGAGATATCAAAAATCTTTGGAAAGTGTAAAGTAGATGAAGCACGGTGACTGATTAACAGAATGGAAGGATCAGCAGTTTAGAACACGCAAGTAGCAAACTAGAAGTGGGGAGAGGCTCCTTGACATGTTCAGAACTCAGACACAGTATGTGCTTGGACACGTAAAATGGCAGAGTGCACACAAATGAAAATATGGGGAGCTACTGAAAGTTATAGAGAACCATCAACCCCACCCTCTCTCCTCATACCTAGCCCATATCCAGAAAAGCTTCTGCCAGACTTTTACCCCCAAACAAAATACAGAAGTGTTCTTTTCTCGAGAAATTTAAGATAAATTTTCTACTCATATTTAAGAATAAGTATGAACAGACAGCCAAGGATAATTAGACATGTAAGGAAACCCAGCAGCATGAAAAGCAAAGAGTGGAGAGGGGACAAAGACAACACTGTAAAGGGAATTTCAACAATGAAAGAGAATTTAAAAAAAAAATCAGAATCCTCAGAGGTTCAAAAAGATACTACATCTTGCTTCCATAAAGCAAGAACAGGATGCTATGAAAATGGACCAGAGGATGAGAAATAGCTCTTCAGATTTAAATATACAACTGTCCTACCACTCCCTTTCTCCTTTCCCCCCAAAAACCTTGCTAGATGGTTTTTGGAAGTTTAAATAAGTCAAAGCCGTCTCCCAAACTGTATAACAAAAAAAAAAAAAAAAAAAAAAAAAGGTGAACATCACAGAGGTTCAATCTAGGAAGTGCAACAATGGACCAAATAAGTATTACAGAAGCAGAGAACAAGATAATTAATTATCAAAGAAATAATACAAGAAAAACAATTTCTCACAGCTGAAGGAAGATACAAAAATACTCAAACTCAAAGCCCACAGTTTGGAGGAGAAGTGGAATAGGGGAGAGACCATGTTTAGACAGATCATTGTGAACTTCCAGATGACCAAAATTAAGAGTCTTTCAAAAGCTTTTAGAGAAAATACGGTGTTTCCTCAAAAAATTAAAAATAGAACTACCATATGATCCAGCAATCCCACTTCTGAGTACATATCCAAAAGAACTGAAAGCAGAATCTCAAAGAGATATTTGCACCCCCATGTTCATAGCAGTACTATTCACAATAGCCAAGAAGCAGCAGCCCAAGTGTCCAATGAGGATGAATGGATACAGAAAGTGTGGCATATACATACAATGAATTACTGTTCAGCTTTAAAAAGAAAAGAAATTCTGTCACATGTTACAACATGGATAAACCCTGAGGACACTATGTTAAGTGAAATAAGCAACCACAAAAAGACAAATACTGCATGGTTCCACTTATATGACGGATCTACAATAGTCAAATTCATAGAAAGTAGAATGGTGGCTACCAGGGGCTGTGGGGAGGGGATAGAGGGAAGTTGTTGGTTAAGAGCCATAGAGTTTCAGTTTTGCAAGATTAAACAGTTCTGCAGATCTGTTGCACAACAATGTGAATATATTTAACACTACTGTACATTTAAAAGTGGTTGATGGCAAATTTTTTATTTTTTAACCACAATTAATTTTTTTTTTTTTTTTTACCAAACAGGCCTTTGGGGGTAAGAATGAGGCTGGAAAGTCACATACACAAAAACAAGAATCCAAACGGCATGAGACTGTTCATAAGCAAAACTAGATGACAGGAAATTCCTTTGAAGTTCCATAGCAGAAAATCAAATGATAATGTCTAACTAAAAAGTCATTAAATAGTTTTATAAACATTTTAGTTAAAGATAATGGAAACAGTTATCAGAGGAGACCACAGATATTATCAAAAATTCTTGTTTCTGCAGAGCAGTATTTATTATTTTAAACTGTATGCATATTACTTTGATTTTTTAATTGTTAAATGTAAAAGTATCTTTACTGAGCTGTACAGACTACTCACTTAACAGATCACCAAAATAAAGTTAAATTAACCTTATTTTCTTAATGCTCTCCATTATAAAATAGAAAGCATGTTTCTCTGAGTTTAAAAGAAGTCATTTGTAAAGGTAATAAAACGTCATGAAGAAAAGATAAAATGAAGAAATGAAGGCAAAACAAATTTAAAGCAAACCTACTTGCTGATAACAAATACTAATTATAACATTTATAACAGCAGTACTGGTATATGTTCAAACTAGCCAGAATACTAAAAGTTTATAATTCAATAGCAGGAAAAAAAAAAAGCAGAAACAGCATACTTTTTGATTAATTTTATGTTGTGGACTGTAGCCCTAGATACTTGGCTAAGTGCCCTAAACTTTTAAACACTTCACTTTGAGGTTGAGAATCACTGACCTTTCTGAGTCAGATGATCCAGGTGTCATCAAGTCTGGAAAACTCTCAGCTATTATCTCTTAACATAATGTATTTCCTCAATGCACTCTATTCTATTTACTTACAGTTAAAAGCAAGGCCTCAAGAGCCAAGTTGTTTGGATTTGCATTTATTTCCTACCGGCTAGGTGATCTTGGTCAAGTTATTTAACCTTTCCTGGCACTCAGTGTCTATAAAATGACGAGAATAATATCTACCCTCAGAGAAGAGTCGTGAGAATTTAAAAAGCTAATACACATGAAACGCTTACAACAGTGCCTCCTTCTATTTTCAAATTTCAGCTGAGGCGACATATTCTCCTAATAATTATCAAAAAATGTTTCTATGATGTAGCCAAGTACTCTTCACTACCAGCCTGTTGCTAGACATGATGCCCTAAATTAACAGCTCTTACTAGTATAATATGTGGCTAAAATTAATGATACTAGTAATAAGATTCATAATCGGCTCATGCTCGAAATGACACTTGAAAAGTCACATATTTCTAATACTAGTCCAGAGCCTTAAAGAGGATATTCTTTCACAAATATCTGCATCAAATCCTAAACACTAGTCTCTGCCTGACTGAGAAGCAAAGGAAGAATATACTTCCCCCCTTCACTAAACTCACAGAAACAGAACATTTAGCTCTCATCCTTCCTTCCAATTCTTTATTTTTTTTAAAGATTGGCACCTGAGTTAACATCTGTTGCCAATCTTTTTTTTCTTCTTCTCCCCAAAACCCCCCCAGTACACAGCTGTATATTCTAGCTGTAGTTTCTTCTGATTGTCCTACGTGGGATGCCGCCTCAGCACGGCCTGATGAGCAGTGCCATGTCCGTGCCCAGGATCCTAACTGGCAAAACCCTGGGCCGCTGAAGTGGAGCACATGAACTTAACCACTCAGCCATAGGGCCGGCCCCTCCTTCCAATTCTTAATGCTTTCAGAATTAAATCAAAAGTCCTCTGTTCTTCCAAATCAACTCTGGTGAACTGTAATATCAGTGGTATTTGCTTAAGATTTTTGAAATAATAATAGACATGGAAAGTTCAAAAGGGTTTGAATAATTGTTAAGTTGATACTTTCAACAGTTTTTATTATAATAGTTGGATAACTAGGCATTGACCATACCCAGCTCCAGAGAGAGAAGTTACTAGTGGGAATATACTGGGTAATTTTAAGAATCCCTCAAAGATTGGAAACTACACCTCTAGATTTAGATTATGAAAACAAAGCAATTCAATAAGTCACAGATTTTGTGAAACTAATTGATGACAAGTGAGGTTCACCAGATATGAGAATAATTTAGATTTTCTTGTTCTAACTCAAAAGCATAGCTAGAAATGTCAAATTTGGGGCAACAGTACCACTTCTTAATCCCTCCCCGAGCCCTTCAATAAGGAAAAGGATGGTCATAAATAGCTTTGTTGATAGTGGTATTTTGCTTAAGCTGCAAAATTTAACTAGAAAAACAAAAACCTTTCACTGTTTGGATATGTAGAGTGTGTTCTAAAAATCAGACTACATGCATAGCTGAACTGTGAAGAACACACATTTGGGCTATATCAGATTGCCATCAAACTTTGACAGCAGTACTCTACGCCAGAAAACAAAGATATTTAAGAAATGCAAGGAAAGAAAATATTTGTCACAGATTTCACATCCAGCAAAACTGATTTTCAAGTATTAAACAGCGTGAACAAACTCTTATGAACACGCAAGAACTCAGAGAATATTGTTCCCGCGAGACCTTCCAGAGAAACCTGACTTGAGACAATGACCTAAGGATGTTGGGAGTGATGATGAGGAAGAAAGTCTCCTGACAGCAAAGAGCCAGAATGCTGCCTGAATGACCCTGGGAAAGGCAGAGACCTCACTCCCAATGGCCATCATGGCCATTAGCTCAGATCCATGAAGCAGTGCCTGCCATCATGGACTGTCAAAAGCTAGAAATGCCAGAGTCTTTGGTAACAAAGACCCATTTATTACGGGTCACAGAATCTGCAGAAATCCCAAGTCAAGCCCTCTCTTTCAATCACCACTCTCCCTCTCAAGACTTCTTTACATTAAAAAAAAAAGGTACGGGCTTTAGCAGGAAATAGACATGAATTCAAATGCCCCTCAACCACTTATTGTGTGATCCTGACCTAATTAGTTACTTTCTCAAAGCCAGGATGTATTCATCTAAAAGATAAGAATAATAAAAGCAGCTACATCACAGAGGAGTTGTAGTAACTGAATGAGATAGTGCTGTTTGTGTAGGTCAGTGCCTGGCATAAACTAAGTGCTTTCAAAGTATTAGCTATCCTTAACATTATAATCCATACATCATACCTTAGTCTATTATAACCAACCTAATACATGAAGTCAGACGTACTCAAATTGCAAAAAATCCCCTACAGTCTATGTCCCACATCAACTAGCCATATATAAACTGACAAGAAAACGTGATGTTTAGAGAATTATTATCCTATGGATAACATTTTGAACTCTCAAGTTTTTCCAACTAGGCTTATTTTAAAAGCTTTTTCACTTCTGAAATCCTTTCAATGACTTCTGAAAACAGCAAACCAGAAAAAAAAACCTGTTTAACTAGATATTACCGGAACATTTTAGTTGATTATATACATGTTTACTTATACTTCAAATGTAGTAGAATCATTGCATTTATCTGAATTACCTTCTCTTATGTATAACTGCCTGTTAAGACACATCAAAGGGTATCACCAGTGTTAGATAGCTTTACTGTCAAAAAAGGTCAATTCACTTTGAAAACCTCCGATTTGCGTCCAGTCTATGAAGTACCATTCCGTGGTCCAACTTGTTCTCGTTGAAGACCCTGGCTGTTGCTGTTTTAGATATGATAAAATACACCCGTTTTCTGTGTACAGTTTTATGAGTTGTGACAAATGTATACACTTGTGTAACCACCACCACCACAAAAGATACAGAACATTTCTGTCATTCCAGAAAGTTCTTTCATTCCCCTCTGAAGTCAATCTCCCCATTCCCTCCAGACTTAGGGAACCACTAATGTGCTGTCAGTAGGTAGTTTTGCCTTTTCTAGAATTTCATGAAAATGGAATCACATAGTATGTCCTCCTTTGTGTCTGGCTTCTTTTACTTAGCATGTTTCTGAGATCCTTCCACGCTGTGTTTATCATCAGTTTGTTCCTTTTCATTGCTTCCATTACTTAAAAAAACTTCAGGTCCTAACAGATTTGGAAGAAGACTGAGGCAAAGGCTAAAGAAAGTTTAGGCCTGTGTAGAGAACATATCACCAGCTATCTGCACATGTCCAAAAGCTTAATACTATAACGTAAAAGAACTTTTTCCCTGGATCATAATGCTAAAATTTTCAGTTACTGTTGCTGAAATCAGAGGGAGTTCACGTCCTATCCGTATGTGACTACCTGGATGATGAAACGAGGGCTTGGACTTTGTCATGATTTTATGCTTGATTGTTTTATTATAAGACTGACTTCAAAGATACTCGCACAGAGATCACCTTTGTAACTTCAGCAAAGCAGCCAAGGAATAAAATAACTGCTCTTCCTAATCCCAATAGTTTTTCAATTAGCGATGACAATAAAATAAGTTCAGGGCTACATGATTTTACGTCTAATTGTTCTTTGTCCCCTCCTCTCTCCCACATAAAAGGTTCCAGAATACAAACAGCAAATTAAGAAAAAAATCAGACAGCAAAGGTTTCATGAGGCTCTCAGAGGAAATTTTACTTATAGGCTTGACTGTCTAATTATTTTAGTGCTATGTTTATGACTAGTTAGTGAAGTGGAACAGAACATGACTCTAATGTATAGTCAGTCCTAATACTCACGAAAGTGAATTTACCCTGGAGCACGGTCACAGTATGACCAACATATCTAGAATGTTTCATATAGAGAATGTTTCTCATGATATAATATATAACCATATCCGTACAAAAAGCACCAATATTCCTGGCAAAACAGCTCAAACACTGACGTTTTGCTTGGTAAAATTAGCTCCTGCTGGCTAGAATTAGCTCATACATCAGTCTGGTCCTAAAAAAGGAGGCTTCTCAAGATAAGGTACTTTGGGGGCTGCCCTGTGGCCAAGTTGTTAAGTTTGCACACTCCACTTCATGGCCCGGGGTTTACCTGCTCAGATCCTGGGTGCGGACATGGCACCAACTCACCAAGCCATGCTGTGGTCGCATCCCACATAGAAGTAGAATGACCTACAAATAGGATATACAACTATGTACTGGGGCTTTGGGGAGGGGGAAAAAAAAGAGCAAGATTGGCAAGAGATGTTAGCTCAGGGCCAATCTTCCTCACCCACTCCCAAGAAAGCATATCTTAAACTTTAAAATAAAAAAAAAAAAAAGATAAGGTACTCCGTAGCACTTCACACTACTGTTAACTCCTTCCTAATTGAAACTCAAAACAATTGCAATCAAAACACTCAGAGTCATTCATATTCATTCTTTTTCCTTTAGCCTCCTAAATTCAAGAGGAAAACGGGACCTCAAAAACAGTATTTAGCCTTCAACCCAAAAGATATGCCCTCTGATCCAATCTCATTGCTCCAGCTATCATTTTTATATTGACTTCTCAGATGAATTTCAGTCCAGATTTTAATCAAGCTTGGCTGTTCTACATATCTCTTCAAATATAACGACCAAAATCTTCATCTCCGCACCCAAACCACCTGCACATCCCAATCTATTTGTATTAACTACCTATTACTCTACCTCTTCGTAATCCCTCTTCCAGTAACTCGGGCTAGAAATCATACATCTTTTATGTAAATCTAACCACTACACACCAAGTGTTATTTGTTTCATCAAATCTGCCTTTTAAGTGTCTCTCTTATCTTCCATCCTAATCTTTTTTTTTTTTTTTTAAGGAAGATTAGCCCTAACAACTGTGGCCAATCCTCCTCTTTTTTGCTGAGGAAGACTGGCCCTGAGCTAACATCCTGCCCATCTTCCTCTACTTTCTATGTGGGACGCCTGCCACAGCATGGCTCAATAAGCAGTGCGTAGGTCTGCACCGAGGATCCGAACGGGCGAACCCCAGGCTACTGAAGTGGAAATGTGAACTTAACTGCTGTGCCACCGGGCTGGCCCCATCTGTCCTAATCTTGAGCATCATCTCCTATTACGTTAATTGCCTCTTAACTGGTCCCCTGACTTCAATCTCCCCCACCTCCTTGAATCTACCCTGCAGATTATCAACAGTCTGATTTCCCTAAAACATACCTTAACTGTCCAAAAAGATGCAGTGACTTCCCACTTCCCAACTGACATTAAGTACAAAATATCCAGTCCGGAACCTTCCTCTCTAATCTTCCCTGCCTGGGCCTTACACAGGCCAAGGACATCATGCTTATTCTGACCTCATACTCAGTCTGTCCTTTTACTGAGCTAACCAAATCATTCAAGGTGCCTACAAAATACCTCCTCTTTGACACCATCCCCAACCCTTCATCCCATCCTCTAACCGCTCCTATACAATCATCCATATTCCTTTCAACATTTGTGCCTTTCTTATCCCTTCCTACCCTAACTTGTGACATTGGCACCTAGCAGGTACTGAGTAAAAAAGACACTACATTAAAAGATACTTCTTCAAGAGAGATACCCTAGTCAGCCATTCCAATGCTCACAGAAATATTAACTTGGCAGAGAACTAAAAATCTGTTCAAACACTGATTAACCTCTATCATCTACTATAATATTTATTAAGGACAAGCAGATCTTGATTTCCAGCATTTTTTCTTTTCATATTTATCGTTCTTTTTTTTTTATTTTATTTTATTTTTTAAAGATTTTATTTTTTCCTTTTTCTCCCCAAAGACCCCCGGTACATAGTTGTGTATTCTTCCTTGTGGGCTCTTCTAGTTGTGGCATGTGGGACGCTGCCTCAGCGTGGTCTGATGAGCAGTGCCATGTCCGCGCCCAGGATTCGAACCAACGAAACACTGGGCCGCCTGCAGCAGAGCGTGAGAACTTAACCACTCGGCCACGGGGACAACCCCTCCAGCATTTTTTTAATGATTAAGGTAATTTTATTAATTACTTCTACAATTCCTATGTTTTATTGCTTTTGTTTTCCACATCAACCAGCATTTCCAGAAATGACCAATTCCACCTTGGTAACTGAATTTCTCCTAAATGGCTTTACTGATGTACAGAAGTTTAGGTTGCTATTCACCATACTATTCCTACTGATATACCTGGCCCCCTTGCTAGGAAATCTCATTTATCACTGCCATCACCCTGGATCAGAACCTTCACATGCCCATGTACCTCATCCTCAGAAATCTGTCCATCTTAGACACGTGCTTTATTTCTGTCACTGTCCCCAGTGCGAGTATCGACACTCTTACTGACAAGATGGCCATTTCAGTGGCGATTTTCAGTAATTTTGCTGTTTCACATTTAAAGCACCCCGCCAATTATACTCACTTACTGCAGAGGGCACACTAATGAATGTATCACTTGGTTTGTTTCCAGATACTCCAAATAAAGCATCTCCAACTCCCCACCTCACTCTAGCCCCACAGCCCTTTTTGAGAACATCTTTGGCTCTAGGCCAGAATCCATTCAGCCTAGCTCTTCCTGGGGGTCCTCGGGCTTAGAGTTAAGGAAAGGAGGAGCAAGACTAAGCTGAACAAAAGGAAGAATGTATGGAAGAAAAGCAATATATACGAAGGACTGTTTACCTTAAGTATAAAGCAATCACCCTGTCCCCATTCCACCTCCCCAGATTACCATTCAAGTACTATCCTTCCAAGCATTCACTTCAATCCATCTATTTTTGTAATTATTTTTAAAACTGCCTTTAAGTTAAAATGTGTAATCTGTCATTTTATAAACACATCATCTAATCAATCCCTAAAAACTCTTAAACTCAATTAACAAAAATACCAACATTCTAATGGCAAAGTAAATCCACATTTATGCAAGATTTTGTCATTAAGAGGAAAATAGAAAATAGGGCAAATCAAAACACCAAATACACAAAAGGAGAAATTCAAACAGCCAATAAACATATGAGAATGTTCATCCTCATGAGTAAAAGGAAAATGGAAATATCCTACCAGGAAAATGCAAAATTAAAGTCACAATGAAACAGCATTTCTCTTTTATCAGATTGAAGAAAGTAAAAGATTCTCAGTACCAAATGTAGACATGGATACAGAGCTATGCTGTCTGATACAGTAGCTATTAGCCACATGTGGCTAGTAAAAATTGAAATGTGGCTAATCCAAATTGAGATTTGATATTAAATATAAAATACATACCATATTTCAAAGATTTAATAGAAAAAATGCAAAAAACTCATTCATTTTTATTGTTTACTATTGAAATTATATTTTTGATGTACTAGATTAAATTATATATTAAAATTAACTTCACCTTTGCCTTTTTTGTTAATGTGGCTACTAGAAAAAAAATTTAAGTTACATGTATCACTGACATTATATAGGACAGCACTGATATTGATACAGAGCAACAGAAACTTTTCTATAGCACTGGTGGGAGTATAAATCGGTACAGGCACTTTGGAGAGAATTTTGGAAATATCTAGGTAGGCTGTAAGATGAGAATAGCCTACAATTCAGCAATTATACTCCTAAGTATGTGCTCTAGAGAAACTCTCACATATATATAACAAAAAGACATGTAAATTATGTTTTAGCACCACTGTTGACAACTACAAAAATCATCCAAATATTCATCCAAAAAGACTAGACAAAGTGTGTTATAATCATAAAATGGGATACCATGCAATACATATTCAATACTACCAAAAAAAGGACTAGAGCAACAAGGAAGAACTTTGCAAAAATGTTAAGTGAAAAAACCAAATTGTATAAAAAGACATTCCACATATCATGTACAAAAACTATAAAATCTCTTAAAACAGTACTATATGCTATTTAGACATAGATACATGGAGATCATATATGTGAAGGTAGGCACAAAAATCAGGATAGTGGGAAAGAAAGGATGGCATCCAAGATTACAGAAGGGCTTCAAGTATACTGGTAATGTTCTATATTCTAAACTAAGCTGGGTAGTGGATACTGTGGTGTTCATTACTCTTTAAAACTCTTTTTACATCTGAAGTATTTCTATGTTTCTAACATATGATTTTGTACACCATGTACAGCACTCATTGGATATAATTTATGGTTTGGGAGATATAAGCAAAACTTCACAATTTTAACCACATTAAAAGCAGTTATACCTTGAATAACATCAAAATGCAGGAGAAACTACATATAAACATCAATTATGTAAACACCAATTTTACACCACTACCATCACTACAATAAGAAAAGGGAACAATACATACACCCTAGATCAGGGGTCAGCAAACTTTTTTTTTAAAGAACCAAAGAGTAAATATTTGGGACTTTGCAGGGCCATATGGTTTCTGTCACAACTACTCAACCCTGCCATAGTAGTGGGAAAGCAGCCATTGGACAATATGTAAACAAATGAGCATGGCTATGTTCCAATAAAACTTTATTTACAAAAACAGGCAGCAGATGAGGGTCTGATTCAGCCAATGAGGGTCTGATGGCCCCTGCCAAGATCCATCTTTAAATAAGAAATCAGTAAATCCACTAAGTGAAAATCTCAAGGAGAAATGGATTTGCAGAGTAACAAAATATGCCATGAATTATTTGGGAAGCACAAAAGAGAAAATGTTCCTTATCCATGGAGACCTCTACTAATCACCACCTTAACCCAATGATCAAACTTAGCGCCACTAACAGTGTGACAATCAGGCATTTTGGCCTCCTGGTGGGATGTAACATGAAGCAGCATCACCTATGAAGCATCCTAGCCTTTTTAACACAGTCTTTAGCTCTAACTTGGCTTAGAGAAGACAAAGGAATAAGTTTTAAAACTTATTAAAACAAAACCTCAAAGAAACAATCAGACAAATGCTGAATATGGAATATTTTACAAGATAATTGGGCTCTTTAAAAAGAGTCTTTTTTTTAAGTGAATGTTTAAACTGAAGAGAGAACTGAGACACACAGCAAACGCAGTGTAATGCATGATCTGTCAGTGGACCTTGGTGTGGAGGGGAAAAGCTATAGAAGACATTTTTGACCCAACTGGGAAAACGTGTATATGGATTTGGGATTAGATGACTTTTGGGGATTAGATAATTGTGTTATGTATGATAACAACATTGTAGGCATAGAGGAAAACGTCCTTTTTTTGAGATTCATACTTAAGCATTTAGGGGTGAAGTGACATGATGTCTAAAATTTATTTTTAAACGGTTCAGCAAAGATGATATAGACAAAGCAAATATGGCAAAATTATAAAACACTGTTGAATTTAGGTGGTGGGTATATAGGTACTCAGTACTGTTACAATGTTCTGTAGGATTAAAAATTTTCATAACAAAAAGACAAAAATGAAATATGAGATTATTTAGTCTCTTAAACTTTACTCATCACTCTCCTCCACAAATATTAAATTAGTCTTAAGTCTCCCCAAAAGTTCTCAAGGTTACATATCAAAATTGACCCAAAAGAAACTCTCCTAAAGTTCACAACCCTGATGTTTTTCCTAAGCATCTGATTTCTAAAAGTGAGAAGGCAAAAATTTACAAGATACCCTAAGTATACGGCCATTTAATTTTTAGACATTTTAGAAAGACTCAACATATAAAATATACCAGTAATTCCTTTACAGCATTTTTTTACCTTGTATAATTATTCATATACATGTTTTACTCCCTTCCTCCCCTCCCAAAGGGCACACTCGAATAATCTTCGTTCTCCAAAGTGCCTAATGCTGGCAGACAATATTATTTACTAAATAAAAATTGAACAGCAGAAAATCTGTGTTCATACCTTTAACAAGTTAAGCATCAAGTCCTTGAGAAGGAATGTAAACCTCTCTCCCCTCTTCCTACTCACTACTCTCCTCTCCCAAAAAGATATCGTTTCTATGGAAAAATTTATTCAGCAAATATTTATAGAATACAACATAGATGCACGGATAAATCAACATACCAAACTAACACAATTGTTGCCCTTATGTAGCTTCACTCTGGCAGAAAATGAGAAACTCAGAACAGAACCCTTTATTTCAAAATTGAAAGGACCTCAAGACAGCATTTGGTGCAGCCCTCTGCCTTAACTCAGGTAAAAAACATTACATTACAGATTAAGGTTACTAAATCCTAGAAAGAACAAGTAACTCACAAAGTCACAGAATCATTAAAAGGCTCAATGGGAACCTCAAACAGGGTCTCCTGCCTCCTAGTTTAGGTACTCTTTCAACTTACCGTGTATCACTTAGTAGTAGCAGTAAGAGTATTAGTAACAGTTAAAGCAAGAATAGGAGCAGCATTCAAATTTTAATGATTATAACGTGCCTCGCTCTATGGTAACAGCTTTACGTGGATTATCTCAATCCAACAATTTTACAAAATATATGATCATCCTCACTTTACAAATGAGAAAACCGCAATATATATCCGAACAAAAAGAAAAGACCCACCCACATGAACTCCACTTTGTAGGGTGGTCATAAAATCTGAAAACATAGATATTATTTTAACATATTCTCTACTATAATATCAATAAACCATTTACTGTGTATGCATTAGTGTTTCCAGACCTGGTGTCCACCCTCAACTTAAATAAAAATCAAGTAAGCAAAGACAGAGGCAGAAAAAGCAACACAAACCAAAAGCACACGAGAATAGCAAGTAATCTGAACTGAAATAAAAACCAATCACTAAGAAAAAGACTCAAGATGTAGGATAAGAGCAATAATGGAAACTAAATCATCACTAATCCTTCCAAATGTCTACTTCCTCTACAAACTAGAGTTAGATTTCATAAAACAAAAACCAAAAACAGGAGAGTATAACTGAAAACTATTATGTATTAAGCTAAAGTTATCATTTCACTTTCACATTTTAATTCAAAACACCCCAGAACAATTGAATAGTAAGAAATTAATCTCAAGGGCGGGCCCAGTGGCCGAATGGTTGGGTTCGAGCGCTCCGCTTCAGCGGCCCAGGGTTTCACCAGTTTAGATCCTGGGTGCTTTGGATCCTGGGTGCAGACACGGCACCGCTCATCAGGCCATGCTGAGGCGGCATGCCACACGCCACAACTAGAAGGAGCCACAACTAAAAAAATATGCAACTATGTAGTGGGGGGATCTGGGGAGAAAAAGCAGAGAAAAAAAAATTAAACTCAGTTTCCTTATATGGACCTACAACCACCAAAGCTTCAATAAAATTCTGAATTATATAAACAAAACCAGTTAGAAGAGATAATTTAAGAAATTAAGTAAGGTTGTTTTTAAATCTAAAATATAGGTACTCAAAGATATCCAAATGAACAGCTTAATGAACCTGACCTGAATTACAGTACTAAATTTAATATATTCAAAAAGTTCAAGTTCTTTTGCACATCAGCATTTTGATAAAAGTGATAAATACAGTTACAAAAATATATTAAAAGTGAAACTAGTCATTTGAAGACTTATTTGGGTGCTATAAATGAGGTCCCTTAGGTCATAAATGGAACTAGTGTTCCTTTTTATATTGGGGCACTGAAATAAACAAAGTTGATTTGCTTTAAAATAAAAAAAATCAGTCTCATTTCATTGCAGCAAGCAAGATCACATGAGACTGACTCAATGACTCACAAATGAAAGCAAAAGAGCATTATGCATTAAAATAAAAACAAAGATCAAAGATCTCCCATGCTTATCTTAAGTGTGCGATGTTTGTGTAATCTCAGGAAGAGATATCTTTACCAAACTGGATCATCACTAGGAAAGCTACAGAACAAAGAAGAAAACTCAGCACCTGCTTCATATCTAAGTGCAATTGGACATCCTCATCCAGAAATTTACAATGCAGGAAAAACAAAGGCACAACTTCAAGGAATGTACCACAACTACGGAATTAAGGGAAGCAGTGACAAACACACAGACCAATTCCAGCCCAACAAGCTGAGAGACAGATTGGCTCCATCAGCTATCTTCAACAGAACTGTAAAATAACCAGAGAACAGAAGTAGCGGTCAAAATCCGTGACATATATCCAGACACTACTGGCCAATCACTAGTCTTTCAGCTATACTCACAAAAGAACAGAACAGCAACAGGGTCTTTTCCAAACACAGATGACAACATATATTTTATAGGTACATTCCAAGTTATTTAAACCAAACTTGTTAAAAGTCCTGTTCACCCTGCTCCCATTATGCCATCTTTTCTCCCATTCTCCTGCTCAGGAAGTCATTTATCCAAGTTTGGACAGTAAATAGAAACAGCTGAAGCCCCCTGCTTCCCCCATGCCTAATGTAGGGATCTCTTTTCTATCTTTGGCTCACCTTTTAATCTCTGATACAACAATATTCCCCCCTCCCTACGTCCTCTTTTCATATTCTAGTGTTTGTCCAGTTACAGAAAAATTGTTCTTTCCTCCCTCTTGTTAAAAATAGTAAAGCTCTAATCACAGCTTCTAAGCATAGTGTAGAAAACACCATACATCCCAAATTTTCCACTCATAATTTAAGCCATCCACAAAGGAAGCACAGCTGTAACATAAACTGAGAAAGACTGTTATCAGAATGTAAGATCGATGAGGGCATGGATTTTGTCTGTTTTGTTCAGTCTCCAGCCTGGAATAGCCTTGAAAAGTAGAAAGCTCTCAGTGAATGCAATGACCGGGGCGGGGGGGGGGGGGGGGGGGGGGGGGGGGGGGGGGG